>NC_073232.2:24475000-25100000 GCF_029281585.2 Gorilla gorilla gorilla
CTTCTGACCTCAGGCGATCCACCCGCCTCGGCCTCTGAAAGTGCTGGGATTACAGGCGTGAGCCGCCGCACCTGGCCTAGGCCTAGTTATAATAGCAATCATATTGTGTATGCTCACGACAGTGTTTGTATGCAATTTTTTTTTAAATATGTATTTCGGAGATCTTTCCATGTTGTTACTTATAACAGCCATAGTAGCCACAGCTAACATTTATTGAACACTTTGTATGTGTACAGCGCTGTTCTGAGAACTTCACGTGTACTACTTATTTAATTCTCACAACAAAGGGGGTGTTGTTAATTCTGCCTTTCAGATGACACTGAGGCACAGAGAGATTCAGGGGTTGCCAGTGACACAGATAGTAAATGGTGCAGTTGGGATTTGAGGACTGCCAGTCTGACTTCAGAGTCTATGGGCTCAAGAGTCTATGAGTTTCAGCGTCTATGAGGTTAAGAGTCTATGAGTACCATGTGTTACTGCCTCTCAGGCTTCTGAACTATTGCAGAGTGTTTATATTAAATCCAAGACTCTTGAAGAGTTTTAAGCTCCTTTTTGGTTATGGACTTAGGGTTTAATTGGGCACTGCAAGCTCAAATGCACTCAGAGGCTAGGGAGGCATCGTAAATAAAAGACAATTAGAAAGGATGGGACCCATGAGAAAATGGAGATTGTGTGTCCCAGTAAAGGCTTTCAAATTCAAAATTGTGCTAAATGCCACGGTCAAACAAAACACATCTCAAGGCTGTATTGAGCAAGCGAAGCTGTGGATGTGTGGGTGTGGAAACTTTGCTAAGTAATCCCCTCTTTAAAAACTGTACCATGTTTTAAAAAAACTATCAATACTAATTGACTTTAGGTGGTTCAAAAATCTTATTATTACAAGTAAGATGACAGAGATATCTTGGTATACATATGCCCATATTTATGTAGATTAGATATTTGGCAATGGGCTCTGCTAAGTCACCAGCTAATAGATATTTAATATTTTATTATATACTACCACAAAAGCTCTACCAATTTGTATTCCAACCCACAGTCTATGAGAGTGACTATTTCTTTGCCAATGCATGATAACATTCTTTTAATTTTTGCTAATGTAGTGAGTTAAAAAAGATGTCTCATTAAAAAATTTGCATATCCTTAATTACTAGTGAGGTTTTGTATGTTTGTTGATCATTTAAATTTTCTCTTCTGCGAATTGTCCACTAAGAATCTTTGCTGAATTTTCTATTGAGTTCTTTGTTTTTTCTTATTGATTTTGGGATTTCTTTATATATTGTGGATATAAATTCATGGTCTCTTTTAGGTAGCATTAAAAAAAATGACAGGGGGCCAAGAGTGGTGGCTCATGCCTGTAATCCCAGCTCTTTGGGAGGCTAAGGGGAGCAGATCACTTGAGGTCAGGAGTTTAAGACCAGGCTGGCCAACACGGTGAAACCCTGTCTCCAATAAAAATACAAAAATGTTGGGTGTGGTGGCTCACGCCTGTAGTACCTACTACTTGGGAGTCTGAGGCAGAAGGATGGCTTGAACCTGGGAGGCGGAGGTTGCAGCAAGCCAAGATTGAGCCACTGCACTCCAGCCCGGGCAACAGAGTGAGACTCCATTCGCCCAACCCCCCCAAAAAATGAGAGGTGGCATCGAGTATGGGTTATGAGCACAGTCCATGAAGTGAGGCTGTCTGGATTCTAATCTTGGCTGTGCCACTTACTAGCTGTGTGATCTTGGCCAAGTGACTCAATCTGTCTGTATCTCAGTTTCCCAGCCTGAAAAGTGAGAAGGATAATAATAGTGCCTACATCACCCTGTTGTAGGAGTAAATGAATAAGGACACATTAGGTTGGCATCTGGCACATAATTAGCAGCATTTGAAGCAGTTATTATTGTATTATTGATACTTGTTGTAAATATCTTCCTATCTGCTGTTTGTTTTCAACTTTGTGCTGCCTTTAGTATTAAGCAAGTTTAAGTTTAAGCATATATATATATATGCTTCAAATATATATATATATTTGAAACAGGGTCTGTCTCTGTTGCCCAGGCTACAGTGCAGTGGTATGTTCATAGCTCACCATAGCCTCCAACTTCTGGACTCAAGCAATCCTCCTGCCTCAGCCTCCTGAGTAGCTGGGATAACAAGTGTGCAGCACTATATCAGGAAATTTTTTTTTTTTTTTTTTTTTTTTTTGTAAAGATGGGTTCTTGTTATGTTGTCCAGGCTTATCTTGAGCTCCTGACCACAAACAACCCTCCTGCCTCAGCCTCCTAAAGTACTTGGGTTACAGGCCTGACACACTGCTCCTGGCTGCAAGTTTGAAATTTTTGAATAGTAAAATCCATCAATCTTTCTCTTCAAAGCTTCCGAATGTCATGTCTTTTCCAAAGGAGGCCTTCTCTGTCTTAAGTTTATTTATGAACAAATTCTTTTCATTTTACTACCTATGTTGCATTTCCCCACTGTTTAATCCATTTAGAATCCATTTTTGTGTATAGTGTGGAATAGAACTCTACCCACTCTACGAAAGAGGCACCCAATGTATGTTGTCTACCTACAGGCTGGCTGGTCCCCCTCCAGAATGTTGCCATGCCAGAGGCTTGCTTGGTCTCTGTTGGCTGGGTGGGCACTCTGCAGTGGTGGTAGCCTGGTCAGTCTTGGGGAGGAAAAGTCAATGTTGCTGAGCTGGTGAATGGCTTCCACCCCACACCCGGTTGACCATTGCACATACTCTGTTCTGTGCACCAGGCATCTGACTACGTTGGCCTGTGTTGGCCTCTGTCATCTGCTTGAGTCTGACCTATGACAGGTATTGGTGGGAGACCAGAAGACAGAATGAGAGAAAGGTCAGAGTGTTGATTCCGCTTGCTCTTTCTCTGACTGGCCACAGATTTGTCCTCTGTAAATAATCCTCCTTTTAACTCATGTCAGTCCAATCTTTTGAATGTTCTCTAAATGTCCTGCAGGGACTTTGATTCATAGAGCAATAGGAATGAAATGAATGAAAATGTGAAACGACAAGGTTTCAGTTGGAAGGAAAGCCGGCAAGCCTGACACATACCATAGAATTTGATATCAATTTAGCCAAAAATTTGTGAATAAGGAAATACTGAACGAAATCTATCATTGATGGTCACTCTAATTTTTTCACCCATTTGGGGAGGAAGTTAATTGTTTCAGCAATTGCTAGTTGTTTTGACACTCTGGAGTGTTTAGCTGAGATTTAAAGTTTGTGGCCATGTGTTAGAACATGACATGATCTCCCAGGATGAATATTTGTGTTATTTCTGTTGGGGGAGGAAGAAAGAATCTTGGAGAAGGAGGGAGTGGATGGCGCTACTGTCAACACATAATTAAAAGAAGTTTTTCAAGGTCCTGTGTTTCAGGAACCTATGATTCTAGTGTGATAACAAGAATAAAATGTGGCTTAAACTACAGAAGCTTTGGAAGAATTTTTAGTGATTGTATACAAAACCCTTTGACCCGGGTCCTAAGATTTGCCTCATGCTTTAAATTCTTTTAAAAATAGCCTCATTACAGCTGTGTGAAGGATGGCCATATTTTTATCTACCTCCTATAAATCAAGACACCATGCTGTAGACCTGGCCAAGATAAAACAGTAGAAAGGTTGAATTAGCAACTTGGAGCACCTTCTATTATGGTATATTAATTATAGGTGGATAATAGTTAAGGTGTGGAAATCCATCCTACACAATTGTGATTATCTCCTTATTTCTCATTTAACTGACTTATAAAAACTGTCCATTTCTCCCTCTAATTTGTTTTGGGCAGTTTGGTACTTCCTACTGATTCAACTACCATGAACTTAGCAGGAAGTGATTAAAATGTAAATACCGGCCAGGTGCAGTGGTTCACGTCTGTAATCCTAGCACATTGGGAGGCCGAGGCAGGTGGATCACTTGAGGTCAGGAGTTCGAGACCAGCCTGGCCAACTGGCGAAACCCCGTCTCTACTAAAAATACAAAAATTAGCTGGGCGTGGTGATGCATGCCTGTAATCCCAGCTACTCGGGAGGCTGAGGCAGGAAAATCACTTGAACCCAGGAGGCAGGGGTTGCAATGAGCCGAGATTGTGCCACTGAACTCCAGCCTGGGTGACAGAGCAAGACTCCATCTCAAAAAAACACAAAAAGCAAAAAACAAAATGTAAATACCCTTGATCATCTGCTCTGGTGGGAGGCGGGGAGCGTGGGACAGGGGCGGTGTTGTCGTTTAGGGATTTATGTGGAGAGTCATGAGACACCTGATTCTGCGCCATGGAAATCTCTTCCTGCTGGACTCTAGGCGGAAGGTGCCATTTCCCATCCATCAGGTCTTAGCGAAGGCTGTCTCCTCCTTCAGTGTCCTGATCACCTACAGGGAATGTACAGAGAATTCAGTTAGAAGAACAAAGAGCAATAGAATTTCCAAGACACAGCCAATATTTGTCAAGTCAATTAGGAGAAAAATAAAGCCTCCATAGAAATAAATAATAATGAAGTATTTAAATATTAGTTACTGGTTAGCTTATTTGTGGTTTGTTCATCCACGAAATTGTAAACTCTGTAAGAGCAGGGAACATCTTCTTTACCAGTCTATGTTTAGTTCCTAAGCAGTGCTTGGCCTATGGTAGTTACTCAATGGCTATTTATTAAATGAATGAGTGAATGAATTCACAAGAAAGGATTTAGCACAAAAGACTCTGAAAAAATGAAGGAATCCTGAGCACACGCTGTAGGGTTAGTTAGATCACCCTGAGATTACAGAAGGTAATTAATTCAGTTCATACCTTGTGGTAGGCAAAATAATAGCCTGCGAAAGATATCTGTGTAAAGGGGGAATTAAAGTTTCAGACGGAGCTAAGGTTGCTAATTAGCTGATCTTACATTAAGGAGTTTATCCTGGATTTTCCTGATAAGCCCAATGTAATCATAAAAGTCCTTTAAATTAACCAAGGGAGGCAGAAGAGGGAGTCAAAGTCAGAGGGAAATTTGAAGGTTTGCTGGCTTTGAAAATGAAGGAAGAGGCTACAAGCCAAGGAATCCGGGCAGCCCCTGGATGGTGGAAAGGCAAGGAAACAGCTGTCCTCTGGAGCTTCCAGAAGGAACCCAGTTCTGCGAACATCTTGACTATAGCCCAGTGAAACCCATTGTGGACTTCTGACCTGTAGAGCCGGGAGATAATAAATCTGTGTTGTCTTAAGTCACGACCTTTGTGGTGATTTGTTATAGCAGTAATAGTAATCCCTCTATGTAGTAGATATTTGTTAGTTTTCACCTGTCTCCTGTGAACAGTGCCTGCATTATTCTTTGGGGAACTCCCTTTTTCAGCCCTGCAGGTACTTAGTGTAAAGTCAGTTTCCTTCTTCATATTGGATGTGAGCATGTGATTCAGACGTGGCCCTTGGGAATGTTGTATTTGCCTGGTCAAAGTTGCTAGTTAAGGGTTGGTCAGATTTGTGTCCTTTAAAAGTAAAAGTGTTTTTCTCTGGGATCCTGGGGAGCAAGGCTTGTAGGCTTGAACTCTGGAGATGTGGGAACCGTCCCACCATCATGGAGAGCCTAAAACTGAAGGCAACATGTAGGAGCTCAGAGCCAAGAGAGGGCGACAGATTGGGTCTTCGGACCAAGCCGCTCTTGAATTTTACTATTACATGAGTCAATAAGTTCCTTTTTCTGCATGAGCCAGTTACTTTTGCTTTTCCAATTCTATCATCAAGTTTTAGTGAGGAGGCATAGGAAAGTGATAGAAATAACTCTATGTCTTTTATAGTTCATGTTTACGTGTACGTGTGATATACTTTGGATATTTACCCCACCCAAATCTCGTGTCAAATTGTAATCCCCCATGTTGGAGGTGGGGCCTGATGGGAGGTGATTGGATCACGGGGTGGATTTCTCATGAATGATTGAGCATTATCCTCTTGGTACTGTCCTCACAATAGTGAGTGACTTCTCACAGATCTGGCTGTTTAAAACTGTGGCCCCTCGCCTTCTTTCTCTCTTGCTCCTCCTTTCACCATGTGATGCGCCTGCTCCTCCTTCACCTTCCACCATGATTGGAAGCTTCTTGAGGTCTCCCAGAAGCAGATTCCACTATGCTTCCTGCACAGCCTGCAGAACTGTTGAGCCGATGAAACCTCTCTTCTTTATAAATTACCCAGTCTCAGGTATTTCCTTAAAGCAATGTGATAATGGACTAATACAATGTGTGTTTGTAGATATATATGTATATAATACACTGTATATATTCTCATCATAGCCATTCTCAGTTACTTTTTCATCTTTGTAAAAACCTCTGTTAAATACTTCCAACCCTAACAGCATCAGTTATAGCTCTATGGAGTCAGGTTGTCTGCTTGACATTACATGACTATTAACATCAAGACTGTATTAGAAAGACAGTACCCTGTGATGGAAGTATGCTGCAACACATCTTAATTCTGTCTTTGAATGTTCAACATTATAATCTTGCTTAGCATAATGAAACTCTTCATCATTTGAAAACATTAGCTATGAAAAGTTTTAAGTATTACCAGGAGGTCATTTTTAAAATGCAATAAATTTTTTAATGATTTGTCTTCACTAAATAATTTCACTTGATTTTCTCAATATTTAACTAATCTATTTCTTTGAAACTCACCAACTTGCATTTTGACACACCAGTGGCTTTTCTCAGTTGAGGCTTATCTCATCACTGAGTTATTCAGCATCAAAGACTAACATTTTCTCTCTGATTGTGAGTGTGGCACCCTCTTGTAGGAGACTTCATTCTAGGTTTAAGGCTGTCATTCCCTTACAAAGGCCAGACTCACCAATTCAAGCGCCCACCATGGCCAGGCAGGTAACGAGTGAAGTGGGTTGGATTGGGACTGTGGTTGATCAGAAAGCCCACGCCTGTCTAGGTCCCCTGCCACTCAGGACCAGTGCTTGTTCTTGTAGAATGTAAACTCCATTGCTGATCTTTTAGGTTTCCAGCAGAGGCCAGAAATCCACACGTTTATCTACAGCTCTGAAGCTTTACCTATAGGATTCGAATTAAAATAAAAAAATACTACGTGGGTGAAATAAATCCTAAACAAACAACAAAAGCCATGCTCATCGGCTTCACTGTGGCCCCAGGCCACCAGTTTGTCCTTCCAGAATACATCGACTCATCCGTGCAGCCACAGATGTTGCGAGTCTCGCTTTGATCATTTGTCTAATTGTGTTTATTGCACTCTGGCTTCATTTTCAGGTGTGTTGGGACATTATTAATCCTGACATGCTCAAAACATTGGTGAGGAAAGGCATGCATTTATGATGCAAGAATATTCTCGAGAAAAAGAAAACTGCAAGAAAATGCTGAGAAAAGGACCAAAGTTGCGCACACATACTGGATGAATCATTAGGGAGCTGGCATGATTCTGAAGGAGAAAGAGAATCCTACAATGTGTGACAAGTTCATGCCCTTGCAATCTACAAAATTAGCAAGAAAAGAAGAAAAGTGATTGAGAAAATTAAAATTAAAGAGTGCTTGACTAGAAGATTTAGTCTGAAAAATAGATGCCTAGTAACCTAACATTAATTCGGAAGGCTAGCAATTTGTTGAAGAACTTAAAGATTATTAATACCTTGAAAGTCCTGCCGATATAATTTTTATGGCAACCCATGGTCATGTCCATTGGATCAAGGTCTATTTTGGTGATGAGGTAGAAAATTATTGGAGCTATTAAGGAGTTTTCTGTGATCTTTGTGGATGTCACCAATGAAGAGATTTATTTGCCTCAGCAGATTTTCAATATTGATGAAGCTTTTTTAAAATTGTGGTAAAAAATATATAACATTTACCATTTTAATCATGTTTAACTGCACAGTTCAATGGCATTAAGTACACTGGCATTGCTGGGCAACCATCATCACCATCCACCTCCAGAAATTTTTCATCATCCTCAACTGAAACTCCGCACGTACTGAACGCTAACTTCCTATTCTCCCTCTCCCAGCCCCTGGTAACTACCACTTTCTTTTTCTGTCTCTATGAATTTGACCACTCTAGGTATTTCATATAAGTGGAATCATACACTATTAGACTTATTGAAGATATTTGTGGCTGGGCACAGTGGCTCATGCCTGTAATCCCAGCACTTTGGGAGGCTGAGATGGGCAGATCATTTGAGGTCAGGAGTTCGAGACCAGCCTGGCCAACATGCTGAAACACCGTCTGTAGTAAAAATGGAAAAGTTAGCCGGGTGTGGTGGTGGATGTCTGTAGTTCCAGCTACTCAAGAGGCTGAGACAGGAGGATTGCTTGAGCCTGAGAGGCAGAGGTTGCAGTGAGCAGAGATCTCGCCACTGCACTCCAGCCTGGGCGACAGAGCGAGACTCTGTTTCAAAAAAAAGTAGAAGATGTTCTTTTTTACAAAAATATTTATTCAGTTAACAGATATTTGTTGAACTCCTTAGTATGTGCAAAATAATGATTTACTTGCTGAGGAAACTGTGGTGAAAACAATAGGCATGGTCCTTGCTGTTGGGGTAAGGGTCGAAACAAACATAAAGTGAATAAGATAATTTCATAGTATACTTTGAATATGTAAAATCTAAAATGCTGGCCAGGTGCAGTGGCTTACACCTATAATCCCAGCCGAGGCCAAGGCAGGTGGATCACCTGAGGTCAGGAGTTCAAGACCAGCCTGGCCAACGTGGTGAAATCCGTCTCTACTGAAAATACAAAAATTAGACAGGCATGGTGGTGGGTGCCTGTAATCCCAGCTACTTGGGAGGCTGAGGCAGGAGAATCACTTGAACCCGTAAGGTAGAGGTTGCAGTGAGCCGAGACTATGCCACCGCACTCCAGCCTGGGCAACAGAGCAAGACTCTGTCAAAAAAAAAAAAATGTGAAATGCCTATTAGGTGTCCAAGTGCAGATGTTGAGGGGACAGTGGGGTGACAGATGTACCTACCGTGGCATGACTGGAGGTAGAGAATTGGAGTCATTGTCATCGAGATGGTATCTAAGTCCACGGACCTGTGGTGGTAATGCAGACAGAGTGTAAACATATTCCATGAGAGAGCCTAGGATGGAGCATGACAGAGCCTCACATTTGGAAACCGACCAGTGGAGAAGGAGAGCAACAAAGAGACCCAGGCAGAACAGTGAGCAGAAGGTGAATGTGCTGATGTAAAAGCCAAGAGATGAGACTATTTCCAGAACGACCGAATGGCCGGCTGAGCTGAATCCTGTGTGGAACTGGGGAAGAGGCAAAACAGATAGCCATTGGCTTCTTGGAGTCTAACTTATTACCTTTAGAAATTAAAAAAAAAATTTTTAATAGAGATGGGGGTCTTGCTATGTTGCCCAGGCTGGTCTCGAACTCATGGGCTCAAGTCATCCTCCCACCTCAGCCTCCCTAAGTGCTGGGATTACAGGCAATCCTAACTTATTTCTAAATAAAAGACTGTCCCTAAACAATCTTTGGTCAAGCCTAAAAAAGAGTTTAAAACATTTTAGCATTTTTTTTTTCTCTGAGGCAACTTGGGGCAGTGATTTGCATAGCAGGTCATGTTTTAGCATAGACAAAATACTATTTTATACTCTGATGGGAATTTAATACTATTTTATACTCTGATGGGAGTATTAAATCAAAATGATTTTATGTGCCAGAAGTATTATTTATCATTAATCAAATGGTGCAGGTAGACAGATGAGAGAGAAAGAATGACAAATTCTGATGATTTTAATAAAGGCACAGAGGCTGGGGGATGATAGTCGCTGGCAACATTCAAGGCTGTTAGTCACCGTCTCTTTATGACATCAGCCTGGATTATCAGAGCAGACACCACAGGAGAATGATATATGAAGACTTACATTTTCAAACCCTTTAAAAGATATTCTCCACGAAATCTCATCAAAAGCTCTGTGTGTACCCGGTAACTGCTATACAAGATTTAGGGTTTCCTTAAGATCTCCCAATTTTAGTTAACAGGATCTTCCTGGTCAATAATTTAGGGCAAAAGTGGTTTAACAGCCTAAATAAACTGTCGAATTTCCTCTCTGAACACACAGTGTTTTCCTTCTGTCTCAATAAAACCCACAACCGTTAGAAAACATGCCCATTTCCAAGCGAAAGCAAAATGGTCACACGAGGGAAATCACCGCATGACATCTTCTCAGCTGCTTTTGCGGCCACACAACTTAACTCTCTCCAGATGTAACCCTTCATTCCTCCCACCTCCTCATAATTTTTGTCTTGAGTGAAACTATTAAAGGAGGTTTTTTTTTTTTCTTATGTGAACTCAAAAGTGGGAGAGACTGAATTGCAAGTTCAGTGCTAAGTACTTGATAGAGTGGGCTTTATCTCCTGACCCTGAGATGAACATATAAGAGTAATGGTATTATGACGAAAAAAATACCTAACAGAGATGGGTCAGAAAGACCAGATTTAAAAAATCATCATAACTCATGTGGAGTCTACAGGCTGCCAGGGGATCAGCTGATCTATACTGGACTTGGGAGGAGGTGGCTCTGCTCCTTGTACCTCTAACTTTTATTCTCCTCCTAGGACAAGCAGCATAGCCCTGGCGTATCCTTCTCATGCTGACAGTAGAGGTGAAGGAGACCAGGTTTCATCGTGCATGTGCTTTTTCCAACATATTTGCTTTCCATTTGCTAATATCCCACTGGCCAGAGCATGCCATGTAGCTGAACTCAGAAGCAAGGGTCAGGGAAAGCTAGTTGGCCTTTTGATGGGAGGAACAGCAAAGCCATGTGGCCAAGGGCTTAGATAAAGGGGAAAGTGAAGGATTGGGGCTGCTAATACAGCCTACCATTTAGGGGTATATCCAGTTCTCCTAAATGAGATCGTTGAAAGGCATTGCAACACACGAGGAAAAAAGTTCTAACCTTCATGCTACATATGACTTCCCCAGTGTCCACAGGTTGAAGCTCTTTGCAGGGATTTCTCTTCTTCATGGCTCCCCTGTCCTTGACTCTGTCCCTGTATAAACCTGCCTTTTTTCAGTCTCCATGCTGTAACTTTCATCTGCATTGAGGGAAACTCCCTCCTCTCTCACCAGACCTCTCCTTAGAGTCAGTCCATTCCTCTCCAAAGCTCTACACTTCCTCACACCTGAGCATTTAGGCTGGTAGAATGTTCCTTAGGATGCTTGATGGTACGTTTTGACTTCCCATGTGACATCTTTGAGATTTTTCCATGAGCATGCATCACAAACTTTCTTCTTTCTCCACATACATATTATCTCTCTCACACTCTCTGTCTCTCTCACATACACACACACACACACACACACACACCCTTCACACATATTCCTCTAAAGTCCTAAGGATAAATATTAATTCTTAAGACAGTCAGGTCTTCATAAAGAGAAAGAAGAATATTGTCTGTATTTCCCTCTCTTTCTGTCCAACCATAATGAAATGCTGTCGGTCCCAAGATGGCTTCACATCCCACAACAGGCAAAACCACACCATCACCTTTCTTTCTCTGACCCAGTATTCAAGCCAGAAACGATGATTATCTTTTCCCTCTCTCCACCCTACAGGGGAGTTAGAAGAAATTCATTCTTCTAATTCTACACACAGCATCTTGATTCAGAACAAATGTATAACGTTTCAACATCACATAACCTGAATTACATATGAACAGAGATTGCTGTTGATGCAAATTAACAGACCTCCTAGGTTAAGGACTAAATTTGAATTCTATTTGTCTGGGTTAATCCTTAATAGTTTCTAGTTTAAAGAAGACTAAAAAAACTATTAGATTTAATCCCCTAAGTAAGGAGATCTTTAGACAGCAATTGTTTGGGGCCATTGCATCCCAGTTAGTTATATGAGGTTGTAGTTTCCTAAAATGAAACAGAGAAAGGCAAGATTTTTTGATTTGACAAATGAAGTTTTTTCTGCCATTTAGGCTTCTAAGAAGTAGCTTTTTGGTGTAAGGAAAATGATTTTAAATACACTGTTCTAAAATTCTGAAATCCCATGGCCTTGGGAGTCAGTTCCAACCTTAGCAGATGACCTAAAGAACCAGTTTCTCTGTGGAGTTATGTTGAAAATTAAATAGCATAGGTATTAGCCTGTTCTCACGCTGCTAATAAAGACATATCCAAGACTGGGTAATTTATAAAGGAAAGAGGTTTAATTGACTCACAGACATGGCTGGGGAGGCCTCACAATCATGGCAGAAGGTGAATGAGGAGCAAAGTCACGTATTACACATGGTGGCAGGCAAAGAGAGCATGTGCTAGGGAACTCCCCTTTATAAAACCTTCAGATCTCATGAAACTTACTTGCTATCATGAGAACAACAGGGGAAAGACCTGCCTCCCACTGGGTCCCTCCCACGATACATGGAAATTATGGGAGCTACAGTGCAAGATCAGATCTGGGTGCGGACACAGCCAAACCATATCAGCATATATCAAAATTTTTAGGTGTCGGAGAATGTTGAGAATGTTTAATCATGTGCATGACTCTAAATAGAATTTTGAAAATAGAGGGGGACAAAATGTCTGTGGTTCTCACTCCCAACTCTTTGTAAACTAAAGGAAGGATTCAGCTTTGTACTTTTGTATCTAGGAGCCCTTCGCAGATCTTAGCTCCTTTTATTCTCTGATTTTGGGAGAATTTAAAAGGGATCATCGAGGTCATGGCAAACCATTTCAACCTCATTATTTTAAACGGTTCTTCCCCTGCTTTCAACATGAGTCTAGTGGGAATTCTCCATATTTGTTACCTGTGGCAGCTTGTAGGATCCTGGTCTCTGGAATTAGGCAGACCTAGATTTGAATGTCAGTTCTGCCATTTGCTATGGGGCAAACCATCAGAAGAAGCTACATATTCTGTCTAGCCTGCGATTCATCAGCAAAACAGGGATCAATTCCATATTGGCAAAAATTCTTTTCTTGGACAAACTTTTGTCAGGCTCCTCTGAGCCCTCTCCTTGACCAGAGCCAAACCTGGGCTTTCATCTTTGTCCTTGGAGTATCCCATTTTAGCAAGAATCCTAAGTTCATTTGGAAAGAGCTCCCATCCTTTACATCTGACCAAATTCCTCCCCTGTCACCATGCCCCAGGTGATGTCTGATTACCTTTTTCTGCCTCAGCCTTAGCCGGAATCACCCCTGACCCTGATGTTTCCTCCTTGTGATTTTCCGTCCACCAACCCCCACCCTACTCTTTGTCTATAATCCCCACTTTTCCTTGCTGTATTCAAAGTTGAGCCCAATCTTTTTACCTATTGCAAAACCCCATTGCCATGGCCCCTACACCCACGGTGATGGTCCTGAATAAAATCTGCCTTACCATCTTAATAAGTGTCAGAATAAATTTTTCTTGGGCAGTATCTGTCTTGTATGGTTGTGTTAAGGATTAAATGGAAGATGCACATAAACTACTTAGTGGAGGGCTTCATACAGAGTGGATGCCTAATGCATTTTCATTCTTCCACTTTTTTTTTTTTTTTTTTTTTTGAGATGGAGTCTTGCTCTGTCGCTGAGGCTGGAGTACAGTGGCGCAATCTCTGCTCACTGCAAGCTTGCCTGCCGGGTTCACGCCATTCTCCTGTCTCAGCCTCCTGAGTAGCTGGGACTACAGGTGCCCGCCACCACACCTGGCTAATTTTTTTTTGTATTTTGAGTAGAGACAGGGTTTCACCGTATTAGCCAGGATGGTTTTGATCTCCTGACCTTGTGATCCACTCGCCTCGGCCTCCCAAAGTGCTGGGATTACAGGTGTGAGCCACCGCGCCTGGCCACATTTTCATTCTTATTGCTATTAATGTTGCTTTTATGATGCCATTCTCAACTCCTTCCTACTTTACTTCTTCCTCAGAACAGTCCGTCAGAGACCTGGAGTCAGTGTTTCCCCCAGACATTCTCCTCTTCAGGTTAATCAACCCCAGGTGACTCAGCTATTCCCTGCGTGGTGTGGTTGAGGCATCTCCTATTTTTGTTGTTTCTCTCTCAATGATGAAATGCAGCCAGTATCACTGATGCCTGGGGCTCACGGGCCCAGACAGACTCCTTAACCTGAGTGTGGGGTGAGAGGCCACTGACCAAAGGGAAATATTCAGTGCCCTCTACCTGGAGCTGGAGCCACTCCTTACATATAAATCAATGGAAATTCCCCAATCAATACTGGGAAAAAAGGCAGTGGAAAGAGCAGATAGGTGGGGTGGAAGCAAGAGAAAAGGGTAGCTTAGGGGACCTGCAAGCCAATTGCCCAAGCTGTGAGACCATGGCGATGTCTGTGGCCAGGCACAGTTCACTCTCACCAGTGGCACCAAGGGCCCTGCCTACTTATGCTTGGTAAATTCACTTCTACCACAAGTGTGTGGCCCAGTGCCACATACAAATATATGCCCAGAGAATGTTCATTATCTTTATTTTCTTTATTCTGTCACCCACTGTGGCAACTGTTTTTTCCACCACTGGGTCACTGTAGATTTAAACAATGTCTTCTCTGTGTTAATAGTGGGCTAGGGACCAAGCCCTACAGCCCAAATACAGGGACTTCCTCTCTGCTTCCCACTAACTCAGTGACCAGC
Organism: Gorilla gorilla gorilla; assembly: GCF_029281585.2. Taxonomy (NCBI): domain Eukaryota; kingdom Metazoa; phylum Chordata; class Mammalia; order Primates; family Hominidae; genus Gorilla; species Gorilla gorilla. The sequence continues at coordinate 24,489,545 of NC_073232.2, forward strand.
ACCCTTTGGGTTATAACCAGCGAGGAATCTACTCACATATACCATAAAACTCATATTTATGCCTATTGCCCGTGAGAATAAAATGATTATTTCAAGGGACAAGAGAAATGGAGAAAGAGAATATGGCTGCTGGTAGTAGGAAATTGCAAAGCAAGACAAAGCAGATGAGTAAATTATATGAAAAATGCAATCGCCTTAATCTTGTAATATGTGCATACAGGCAGTAAGTGAAGGGAAAACATAAATATGTATAAATCTATTATGCACTCAGCAAACACAAGCATATTACCTGGGTGAGTAGAAATCAAAAGACTGATGTAAAGATATCCTCTTTAAAATCTTCATCCTATCCTTAATTCACATACTTAGGAATTTTATTTTTATTGTTAGACACAGGGTCTTGCTCTTGCCCAGGCTGGAGGGCAGTGGTGCAATCATAGCTCACTGCAGCCTTGAACTCCTGGGCTCAGGTGATCCTCCCAGCTCAGTCTCCCAAAGTTCTGGGATTATAGGCAGGAATCGCCATGTCCAACCTAGAATATACGCTTTTAGGGGGATGTTATGAGTTGAATTGTGTCCCCTGCAAAAGATATGTTGAAGTCCTACCTTCTGGTATCTCAGAATGGGACCTCATTTGGAAAGAGGGTCTTTATAGAAGTAATCAAGTTGAAATGAGAAAATTTAGGGCTGACCATAATTTAATATGATTTATATGTCCTTATAAAATGGGGAAACATGGATCCAGGTCCTCACAGAGGGAAGATGACGTGAGGACACATGGGAACACGATGTGATGAGGGAGTATCCATGTACTGCGTTTACAAGCCAAGGAACACCTGAGACTCCCAGAAGCTGGGAGAGACGCCTGGAAACAGATGCTTCTCTAGTGCCTTCAGAGAGAACACAGCTCCCCCAGTACCTTGATTTTGGGCTTCTGGTGTCCAGAACTGTGAGACAATACATTTCTGTTGTTTCAAGCCATCCAGTTTGTGGAACTTGGAGCCCTAGAAAACTAATACGGAAGAAAACTATGGAGTTTTGAAAAATTAAAAACCCTTATGGAAATAAAAATTATAGTTATACATGTACCTTTCAATCAATGAAGTGAATGAAAGTGGAAATACAAAACTTTAAATCCAGGAAAGTCCACTGTTACTGCTTAAAAATCAATCCCACCCAAAGATTGGCTAGCAGAACAATTTACTAATGACTTAGTTGTTTCTACAACACAATCCACAATCAAAGTAAGTCACAGCACAGAAAGATAAGGAGCCATTTCTACTGTGTCATATCATGGCACCAGTAGAAGTTAAATCCGGTCGGGCACAGTGTCTCACGCCTGTAATCCCAGCACTTTGGGAGGTCGAGGTGTGTGGATCATCTGAGGTCTGGAGTTCGAGACCAGCCTAGCTAACATGGTGAAACCCCATCTCTTCTAAAAATAAAATAATTAGCCGGGTATGTTTGTGCATGCCTGTAATCCCAGCTACTAAGGGGGCTGAGGAAGGAGAATTGCTTGAATCCACGAGGCGGAGGTTGCAGTGAGCCGAGATCATGCGAGCCACTACATTCCAGCCTGGGTGACAGAGCAAGGCTCCGTCTCAAAAAAAAAAAAAGTTAAATCCAAGACTTTTTATTGTCAGGAAGTCCTGGTGTCAGGCTACATTTCTTTATGGATTTTGGCCCATAATCACAAATAATGGATAACTTGCTCATAAGTAATTCCAAAGGTAGATGATATTTGGGGGGTCAGGAGAGTTTAAAATGGCAAGCAGAGTTACACCTAATACACGCTGGCCATCCTGAATGTGCCATTGACTTATGTGTCACCGGGGCATTTATCGTTTTACTTGGCTCCCAAAATGAGCCTAAAGTTTCAATGCTTTAAATTTCTCATGCTAAAGAAATCAACATTTTAATGTAATCAGAGTTCTGGAGTAGAAAATCTGCTATATTTGGGAAAAAGAACATTAGACCCTAGGGAGGTACTGTCTTAGCATTTATGGACATCAACCAAAGGTTTTCATGCTCTAGATCTTTCTGTGGGCACCAGAATGAATGCTCTTTCCTCTACAGGTAACCTGTGAGGATGGTGCAACTTTTTCAGAGGAAGTGTGCAATCCACAAGAGAATTCTACCTTGTTAGAATTCTGCAAGGTCCATTTCATCCAGTCTAGGAACCCAAATCTCAACTCAACATTTAGGAAGTATTGCCACAGTTAAGCGTCTACATATAAAATGATGGGAAGTGGCAAAGAGATTAACAGAATTCATTGAGAAGACTGAGCTCCCACCTCATTTGTCCAGCTACAGAGCATTTGACTATGATGAAAGACCTCATAGAAGTTCCTCTTCTTTTTTGCGATGAGTATGTACAGGCTTTAATCAGTGGGACTGGCCAAGATGGAGCCTTTTAGTGTATGTCTCAGGCAGGTCTTGCCCCACACAGGCTGGTTTATACTGGATTGAGTGCTTTGCTCTTCTGCATCAGGCCAGCCAGGCGTGGTGGCTCACGCCTGTAATCCCAGCACTTTGGGAGGCCAAGGTGGGTGGATCACTTGAGGCCAGGGGTTTGACACCAGCCAGGCCAACATGGTGAAACCCTGTCTCTGCTAAAAATACAAAAAATTAGTTGGGCATGGTGGCATGTGCCTGTAGTCCCAGCTACTCTGGAGGCTGATACATGAGAATTGCTTGAACCTGGGAGGCAGAGGTTGCAGTGAACCGAGAGTGGAGTGATCCTAGCTCACTGCAACCTCAAACTCACAGGCTCAAGCAATCTTCCTACCTGAGCCTCCTGAGTAGCTGGGACTACAGGTATGCACCACCACACTAGGCTAATTTTAAATGTTTTTTTCTGGTAGAGATGGGGGCTCACCATTTTGCCCAGGCTGCTCTCAAACTCATGGCCTCAAGCATTCCTCCCACCTCAGTCTCCCAAAGTGTTGGGATTACAGGATTACAGCCACTGTGCCTGGCCAGGTGTTGGTTTTGAAGTGTGAGTGGTATGTAATACAAAGTGAAGGATTCATCCTATTACTTGCTGTGGGGTACAGGGTAAACACCCAGATAAGTTGTTCTCACTGGGATTCATGAATGCCAGAGAAGTGGCAAGTATTTAAATATATTATGGGTTATGAGCAATAAATTGGTTTATATTGAGTGGCTGATAAATACTAGAACTCAAAATTAAATGTGTACATTAAATTTACTAAATTCTAATAAAATATAAATTAATATAAGGTAACATTTGAAAACAATTACCAAACTATTTAAACCATGCTGAAATAATTGGGAAGGAAATGGTACACTTAGGTTAATGCAAACTAACTTAGTCCTTTTAAGAGCAACATGTCATCGAGAGCTGCAAAACTCTTCATATACTTTGACCAAGCAATCTCATTCTTGAGAAATTCATTCATTGGAATAAACAAAAAAGAAACCCTAAGTATGTAAGTATGAAAGTATTCAATTTAATGCCATTCTTCTTCTTCTTTTTTTTTTTTTTTTTGAGGCCGTCTCACACTGTCACCCAGGCTGGGGTGCAGTGGGGCTCACTGCAACCTCAACCTCTTGGGCTCAAGCTATCCTCCCACCTCAGCCTCCTGAGTAGCTGGAATTATAGGCACGCAACACCACGCCCTGCTAATGTTTTGTATTTTTTGTAGAGACTGGGTTTTGGCATGTTCCCCAGGCTGCTCTCAAACTTCTGGACTCAAGCAGTCTGCCCGCCTCGGCCTCCCACCGTGGTGGGATTAAGGCCAGAGCCACTGTGCTGGACTTGTAATGCTGTTCTTAATATAAGAAGCTGTGAACAGCTATTCCCAATAAGAGGGGGATGGTTAAATGAACCATGGTTCACTAACTGAATAGAACATTTACTATTACAATCGCATTGTATCAACATTGTAAATAGGAGGATGCGCACACATTTGTCTGTAGCTGGTGCTTAGTAATGAAAGGGAATGACAAAAGTACATGTTCATATGATTATGACTATGCGTGTATATATACTCACGCATTCATTCTAGCAATTGTTTTGATCACTGATTATATAACAGGTGTTGGCCAGGTATATGAAACATACTGAGGAAATGATGTGGTTTCTGCTTTCATTTGAGGGGTCACTCAGCCGGAAGGTGGCCGTGGGAAGAAATGGAAAAGTACGGAAATTCACAAAACGCTAATGGAGTACAGTTAGGCAAAGATGAAGGGAAGGCTTTGTAAAGGAGCTAACATGTATCTACAGTGGAGAAATCACTTGTATAAGAGTGGAGGTACTAGAAGGTACTTAAAAATTCTTAATGTCTTTATTGAGACGTAATTCTCATACCTTAAACGTGCTCATTTAAAATATACACTTTAATAATTTTTACTATACTCACGGAGTTGTGTTGTTTTGTTTTGTTTTGTTGTTTTGAGACGGAGTCTCACTCTGTTGCCCAGGCTGGAGTGCAGTGGTATGATCTCGGCTCATTGCAACCTCCACCTCCTGGGTTCTAGCAATTCTCCTGCCTCAGCCTCCTGAGTAGCTGGGATTACAGATGTGCACTACCGTGCTCGGCTAATTTTTGTATTTTTAGTAGAGACGGGGTTTCACCATGGTCAGGCTGGTCTCGAACTCCTGACCTCATGATTCGCTGCCTCGGCCTCCCAAAGTGCTGGGAATACAGGTGTGAGCCACCGTGCCCGGCCACTCACGGAGTTTAATACAAACATCACTGAAATCTAAGTAGAACATTTTCATCCTCCCAGGGAGCTTTGCATTTTTGCTCTATTAAATTTCTCCCGATGTTAAATGTTTTTCTAATAAGGAATTAAGATGTAGAGACAGAAACCTCTGATATCTGCCCACAATAGGGAAACTTATGTCTCATGTGAAATAAACCGAAAGTACGCCATCAAGTCTTTCAGTTTTAATTTTATTAGTGACAAGGTAAATAGGTACATGAAAATCTTCACAGATATCTACGCACGTATTTAAATAAAACAAGAGTTGAGTTCTAAGAATGCAGTTTCAGGGGTGACTAGTACATATTATTTTTTTATTTACTGCATAAAAATCTCCAAGTTTATAAAACTTAATTTGCCCCATTATTGTGTCTTAAAACCCAGCTGCAAGAATTTAAAAAGGGAATTCTTTGAAGAGAAATACAGATAGACCCTCAGAGGAGCACAGCACATTATGAATTATGAAGGCAATCGGCAATGCTCTAACTAGAAGCAGATACGCTCAGTGTGTTCTCTGTCGTCAATATGTTCTCTGGGCAGAACTGATTGCTGGAAGGTTTGCCTGACCTCAGTTTCCTCCCTTTCTCCATTTGCTTCCATATTCTTTTTTTATTTTTTATTTTATTTATTTTTTTGTTGAGACAGAGTTTCCCTCTGTCACCCAGGCTGGAGTGCAGTGGCACGATCTCAGCTCACTGCAACCTCCGCCTCCTGGGTTCAAGCGATTCTCTCTCTGCCTCAGCCTCCTAGGTAGCTGGGATTACAGGAGACTGCCACCATGCCTGGCTAATTTTTGTATTTTTAGTAGAGATGGGGTTTTGCCATGTTGGCCAGGCTGGTCTTGAACTCCTGAACTCAGGTGATCTGCCCGTCTCGGCCTCCCAAAGTGTTGGGATTACAGTCACGAGCCACCGCACCCAGCCTTTGCTTCCATATTCTAAAGGGCAGAGGGCCACTACGTGCATGCGCATGTGTACAACGGCCTTCTGCAATTCCCATAGGTAGCAGTGCCTGTGGGCAGGTGGAAGGTGCCCGTCCCTCTAGGAAGGGGCCATCTTGGCTGAGACTCTGGGATGGTGCAGTTCACTTTGGAGCCCTCATGCCTTGCTTCATTCTGGGTCTCAGTCTTCCTCCTGGCATCTCTAGTTCCTTCCAGGTATCTGCATAAACTATCTCAACAGGGGTCTTTGTTTATGTAACCCTAAGAGTTCTCAGTTCCTTCACAAATGTTGGCTTAAAGACAAGGGGTGCATTTTTTCAGGGACCTTTTAGGACCCCAAATCCCGAGGAGCTAATCTCTGTTGGTCACAGATCAGCCAGGATCACCAGATTCAGGGCATTACCTGCGGTCAGAGAGAGCTGTCTGGCATCACTCACATCACATCCTGTAGATGGCCACCTACTGGTAAAACCAGCTCTACCTGGAAGACTAACATCAAAGACCCCCAGAGGCTGGTGTGGACACCCCTTAATTCTTTGAGGCAACTTCAGTGCTCATCCATAGTCAGCCACACAAACCAGCCTTGAGCTCCTGACCGACCCGAAACTGCTACCAGGACAGTATTCAATTCACAGGCAGGAAGAACATGAACTGCACCAGCGTGCTCGTCCATGTGCCTTTCATTTGCTCCTCAATGAAGTTCCGCAGCTGTAGCCAAATGGCTCCTCTCCAGCTTATGGCATGACATAAAATTTAGTGTCTGTGAGCTTGGCTCATCTTTCAAATAAAGCATGATTGTTGAAATCAGGACACAAAGTTTTCCAACAGCTTTGTAAACTTAAGGATTTGGGTCAGCTTGTTCTGTCATACTTAACATTTAGGAAATTAATTAAAAAAAAAAACGCCAGTGTAAACATGCTTCAGATACATAGGTCTATAAAATATTGCACATAAAAATTTGTTCAATATTTCTTCATAGTAATTTTTCATTATTAAAAAAGGATACAAAATTGTGCAGACTACCTATAAATTTGGCTGGTCAATTTTACTTCAAAAATGATAATATTACACGATTATGAATTATTTACAAGAGTTTTAAACATAAAAAATTTGTGATGGTTAAATTCAAGATGATGGGAAAATAGCTTAAATAAAGGATTATTCTCCAAAGTTACATATTATAAAGATTAGCAGTAAAAATAAGTAATAAAGTTGGAATAAGCAATTTTAAATAAAAATCTTTAGGAATCAGTTTTCCCAGTTTGGCTCATGCCTGTATAATTTTATGTTTTTGTCTAAGTTATATTCAACATGTTTTCTCTGTGTATACAAGTACAAGGCATAGCAGGAAAAACAGGTATTTAATCCCAAGCTAAATATCTATAAGAAGTGTTGCTTCTTATAGATATTAAAAATAATGTTTACCCATAATGTTAAATTGCTTTTGAATTAATGAACTCTAGACATTTTACCATGACTTTTAAACACTCCAAAGGTAGAGAGTACCTCGAAATTCATGTATTAACTAAGTCAATGGAAAGATATACAAGGAAATATAAATGCAACATCTTGCAAAGCTAAATTAAGCAGATGTGAGTCCCTGGATAATGTGAGTGAAAGGAATTTCAGATGGAAGGCAGCAAGGTATTAAATAGAACTGATTCCTAATGTCAATCTTCCTTTCCTTAGCACTGTCTAAATTCTGAAGAAGCTCTGCTAAATGAGTTATCTGCACACAGTGGTTCTTAGGAGGAAACTGAGTGAGTGATTTTGAAAACTAGCTAACCAAATCTTAATTTCCAAATTCTCTAGATGACAGATTCTCAACCTAGAGACATGGAAAATAAATAAATAAACTCTCACCCTCACTCACAAGATTATTTTTGTCCTTTCAAAAGTACTTTCACAGTACCAACAACATATTGCTTGTCTCCCTGAGCCATAATGTCCTTAGAAATGTTTCTTTTCCATAGGGAGGTGTCAAATGTTCCGTTGGATACAGTAGTGTTGGACGGTGTGGTCTTAGTTCTAAGTTCTATAGTAAATCAGTCATTTCACCTTAGTTCACCTTGTAAATTCTATAGTGATTCAGACATTTCATCTCTGCAACTTATGCTGGATTGATCTGGACTGCAACTTACGTTCCCATACCCATTTCAAAGTGTCTGCCAAGTACAGAACGATTAAAGCAAAAGAAAATCTTCCACAATTGCTGATGGCTTCTCCAGCTTTGGTGTTTCCTTTTCCAACAGGGCTCACTGGGCACCCATGACAATTTCTCCAAAGTGTGGTGTAGATGAGGTGATGTTTCCAGGGTCCCCTCCATTTCCTGGGTCACTGTCAGGTATCAGAAAGCTTTGATTTTTAACCCTCATGTTCTTTCTTTTTCTTTGAACAGGACCAGTGTTTGAGGTCTTTGGTCTTCTTTTTTTTTCTTGTCATGCCTCAGGGGTCTTGTCATTTGTCAGCTGTTCCCTGTCGGTCATGTCCTCCTGAGGAGGTCTGGCTCTGTCAAAGAATCCACACTATAAAGGGAAAGACGGGCTATAAAATCACGTCATTCTGGGAAGCTGTGAAACCCCTCATTCAAAGAATTTTCACTTTATGTATTTTTTTTTTTTTAAACTGAGTCTCGCTCTCTATCCCCCAGGCTGGAGTACAGTGGCATGATCTTGGCTCACTGCAACCTCCGCCTCCTGGTTCAAGCGATTCTCCTGCCTCAGCCTCCGGAGTAGCTGGGATTACAGGCCTGCACCACCACACCCAGCTAATTTTTGTATTTGTAGGAGAGATGGGGTTTTGCCATGTTGGCCAGGCTGGTGTTGAACTCCTGACCGCAAGTGATCCACCTGCCTCAGCTTCCCAAAGTGCTGGGATTACAGGCCTGAGCCACCACACCTGGCCCTTTATGTATTTTCGAAGGAGCCTGGAGCTCTGCACATATAATCAGTCTGTGTCTCCAAATTAGGAGGTGCGAGCAGAGTGTTTGTTACTTGTAGAGAGGAGTTTATTGCATAGGCAAGGTGAACAGGAGGGCAGAGTGCTCACACCCTTTCTCCTGTCCTGTAGTTGGAGTGGAAGATGTCCCTCTTTCATACAAACCACTTATGGACCTTGGATATTTTCCTGAGATCACAGCAATGTGTCCCAAGGATTTCCCACATGCTTACTGGAGCAGAAGCACTAACTATTGACTAGGAAAAGGAGATTGTCTCCTAAAGTATCCTGTCAGCTGCTTTGGGATGGATTACAGAAAGAAGTGAAGAGATGGCCACACACCCCTCGGTGCTTGGTGGAACATAGAGCATATATAGAAGGAGAATAGATTTGTCACTTATTTCAATGCCAGAACCAGGTAGGCACAGAATCTTAGTGACTTTCCAAAGGTTAGCCAGAAACTCAGGGAAGAGGTGACTCTAGGATTTTCCTCCTCTTCAGTGTCAAATTAGTACTTTGCCAAGTAAACTACATATTTTCCTAGACACCTGGAACCTCAATTCTTTCTTCTGTTTCTCATGTTGGAAGCCAATTAACTGGGTTTGGCTTATAGACATTGAGTCATCTCTCTTTCCCAGAGCTACTGGAATATCCTGTCAATTGGCACACATGGTTGTATCTTATACTCATTGGAAATACAGTTACTATGAGTGACAGAACAACACAAAAGTCCATTCTAAAGGTATGTCATAGACCACGTGGGTGTAGGATGGCACAAAGAGCTGATAACGATCAGAAACGCCATTCCTTAACTCAAAGCCAAGGTTTTCTCAGTTTATAGGTCTATTAGTCATGCTGCAAATTGTTTCAAAATAAAAACGCACTATGATTTTAGGGAAAACCACATAGTTATCAAAGATGTGACTGGGTTAATTACTCTTATAGTCATGTAACTGGGATGTCATTTCCATTTGGGAATGGAAGGCTCTGTGAAACTTGGCAATTGTTTAGGTTGGTGGGCCAGAAATTAATTCCTGTTGTGCACTTTTAGAACAAACCTCAGTAAAACACATCAAAGACTAAGTTCAGGCTTCCCAGTGGAGACAAACTAATTGGCAAGATTAAAAACCAAGTCCAGGCATCCTATCATATGCATGATCTATTTGGCCTCATTAATAGTTGAAATAAAAAATCAGAATTGAGCTATATTAATTGCATTTGCATAGTGCTTATAAAAAATGTCAAAGGATTGATGATAGGGCCATGTCAATAAAAAGCTTATGATCTTGGTTAATTAAACAAGAAAAAGAAGTCTTCATTAGAATATTATCACTCTAAGCATATTGGAAAGAAGATCACAGGCCTTAGTTAATACAGCCTAACTCTCTCTATATTTATTTACAAGAAATCTCAAGATGAAAGCAACATTAAGCACCTCTAGTCATCTTAAATGTCAGCTATATAAACATATTAAGTATGCCAAAGCAAACAAGACACAATTTTCCCTTTATATCCTTCAGACTGTTCAAAATTTCCAAAAATGCCTCCATAATTGTCTTTTAAAATCCCTAACTGTATCCCTCTAAATTCCCTCAACAGCCCCTCTAGTTTAAAAGGAAAACAAAGTAAATCAACTTACCTTCCATAAAGCTAAGGTTAAAATGGCGAGAACCAACAATCCAAGAAGTATTGCTAGTATTATTACCCATAATGGGATTGAGAAGGAAACATTCGGAGTTGCCCAAATAACTGATGTCTTAATCTGAAATGGAAAACAAAGCAAATGAGCTCTAATGCGAAAACTATTTGGTGAAATAAAATAGTAATTACCAGTACAACATCGGAAGTTGATCTGAAAGGATCCATATGGCAATTGAAATCATCTAGGGGATATTTGAGAGGTAGCACTCGAACATGAACTCTTAAAAGCTAGCACGTTCCTAGATCTGCTTGGTTCTGTAAAACTCTAATTAGAGATTTGGTGGGTGGGTGGCTTTGAGTCACAGAAACCCTAGAATAGAATTGAGTGCATCAGGAATTGACAAGGTGGAAAGGAATGGCCTTCACTTGGGCTGGAACTTTTATGGGAACAATGGCCAAAAGTAGAATCAATAAAAAACTGAATGAGTCTGTCTACCATGTGTCTCCTTAGAACTCAGCTAGCCTCATTGAGAGAGGTAAGCCTGTGAACAACCATGAATCCTTGGATGTGCAAGAAGGGTAGAAATCATCTAATCTAATCCCCTCATTTTACAGATGAGAAAATTAACTCCCAGAGGGACTAAGTGATTCATTCACACAACGAATTAGTGTCAATACTAGGTCGCTTTATCCCTAGATTCTGTGCTGTATCAGTGAAGGATATCCCAGAGCATGAGGCTAGGCATCTTGTATTTTATGGAAGTAACTGTAGTGTGCAAAGCAAATGTTCAATTTTTCTTGATGTGTTGGAGATGACTTTAATCCTAAATCCAAAGATCAGGCCAGCGCGGTGGCTCATGCCTGTAATCCTAGCACTTTGGGAGGCCAAGGCGGGTGGATTGCCTGAGCTCAGGAGGTCGAGACCAGACTTGGCAACATGGCGAAACCCCATCTCCACTAAAGATACAAAAAATTAGCTGGGTGTGGTGGCGCACACCTGTAATCCCAGCTACTCAGGAGGCTGACACACGAAAATTGCTTGAACCTGGGAGGTGGAGGTTGTAGTGAGCCAAGATCGTGCCACTGCACTCCAGCCTAGGCAACAGGGTGACACTCTTTCTCCTTCCCGCCAAAAAACAAAAACACAAAAACAAAGATCATATGGGAACTGGAGCCCATTTCATCCCGCACTGTTGCAAGGGGGCTTAGAGGAAAATGAGACCTTCCCAATCTGACTGCATGCTCAGTGTCTATGAACCACTCCCTATGTGGGCAGAAGCACTTCTATTGCTCCTGTGTTGGAGGCCTGTGCCTCCGGAGGCCGAGGCAGCAAAGAAGCTGCAGATTCCCAAGGAGAGACCCAGTCATGCTGCTAAAACCTTTTGTCAAAGAAAAGAGCACTACATTATTCTTGGATGCAGACATTATTCACTAACGTAGTATCTGGTTTTATCAGAGTGGCAAGCATTGCCTCCACTCAGCTGGTCTAAGGGCTCCTAGTTTTAATTGTGTTGGTTGAAAGGATCATTTCAATCCTGAAACACACTCAAGAACTCCAGGACACATTCTATAACCCACCCGTCGGGAGAGGCTGAGACTAATGACTAAGGTTGGCGGCTCTGGGATTTGCCCTAGCAGGAAATGTATTGGTGTTTTCACAGCCTGAACCCTAGCACTGAGCCCTAACCATGCTCACTTTGTTGCCTCTGTCTTCTTTTGTGTATTTGTTTCTTTGTTTTTGTGAGACAGTGTCTCACTCTGTTGCCCAGGCTAGAGTGCAATGGCAAGATCTTGGCTCACTGCAAATTCCACCTCCCAGGTTCAAGCAATTCTTGTGCCTTAGCCTCCCCAGTAGCTGGGGTTATAGGCATGTGCCACCACACCCAGCTATTTTTTTTTTTGTATTTTTAGTATAGACCTGGTTTCACCATTCTGGCCAGGCTGGTCTAGAACTCCTGACCTCAAGTGATCCACCCGCCTCGGCCTCCCAAAATGCTGGGATTACAGGTGTGAGCCACTGTGCCCAGCTGCTTCTGTCTTCTTAACTAGAGTTGAGTGCCCTGATGGTGCCCTTCTCAGCTTGTCTTGGTTTTTATTGCTCCTTCCTTCTTGATCCACATCCCCCATGCAGTAGATGCTGATGACTCAATTCATTCGATTCTCCAGCCCCAAATGTCATTTATATCTACACTAATAAAGGGATGGACAGAGGAGTGAGATAGGGAGAGAGTCATTCCACCTTGACAGGAACATGCCAAGGATGTGATAGATGTTCTTCATGAGAAAAAGTCTGGCCTCAACCTACTCATCATTACATTTTCTTCCTGTGCCTGTTAACTTTCCTTGCTAGGAATTATTTCATCTTATCTTTATTTCATCTGACACATCAGTGTGAAGCATGACAGTCCATCACCACGGTGACATTACGTACACTCTGCGCACCACTGTTTAAGGATGAGAAACGTAGTTCATACGTCGAAGAAATCAATTTCAAGGACCCGCCGTGGTTGCAATTCTACCTGGATGCTGCAGCCTAAGTAATTTATTCTGAAATGATCTAAGACAAATATTACACATTCTCATTAATAAGTGGGAGCTAAACAAGTGGATCTCATGGAGGTAGGGAGTAGAATGATGGTTACCAGAAGCTGGCAAAGAGTGGGGAGGGCTGGATGAAGAGAAGTTGGCTGACAAACATAGTCAGGTAGAAGGGATACATTCTAGTGTTCAGTAACACAGTAGGGTGACTCTAATTAACAATTTTTTATTGTCTATTTCAAAATAGCTAGAAGAGATTTGAAATGTTCCCAACACAAAGAAACGATAAATGTTTGAGACAATAGATATCCTAAATACCCTGATTTGATCACTATACATTATGTGCACATGTGTATCAAAATATCACATGTACTCCACAAATTTGTACAATTATATATCAATAGAAAATAATTATTTGCATGTATACAGCTACATGAGCAAATCAAGAACTAGATTATTTCTCTTGTTATGTACCCTTCCTTAGTCAATTACACCTGATGACATGTATGAAATTACTGCTGAATCCTAACATTTTACTGCACTCAGAGGAACAGCATGAAGTGGTATTTCAAGATGAACATAATATTGCTGGAAGTGGACTCACACAGTTTTGATAATGAGAATTTCAGAATTTTGGAACTGAAAGGGACAGTAGTGATCATCTACTCACAGGCCAGTTACAATGACCCCAGGAGAGAAATCTGGAGCCATGGAAAATTCCGAGGTTTCATGTAAATGTTACTTCCTCATAACCCCCAAGTCCACTGAGGACACAATATAGTTTTAGTCCCTACTTTGAGCATGTGTCAGAGCTCACCAAAATTTTCGAATAGGTAATTCAGGGTGAGCCAGGCAATGGATCTTTCCTCTCCTGGTTTACCTAATTAATATCTTAAGGCTGGGCACAGTGGCTCATGCCTGTAATCCCAGCACTTTGGGAGGCCAAGGCAGGTGGATCACCTGAGGTGAGGAGTTTGAGACCAGCCTGGCCAACATGGTGAAACTCTGTCTCTACTAAAAATATAAAAATTAGCTAGGCATGGTGGCAGACACCTGGAGTCTCAGCCACTTGGGAGGCTGAGGCAGGAGAATCACCTGAACCCGGGAAGGAGAGGTTGCATTGCAGTGAGCCAAGATGGTGCCACTGCACTCCGCCTGGGTGACAGAGCCAGGCTCAGTCTCAAAAAAAAAAAATATTATCTTAAGTTGCTGCCTACTATTTTATGTTAAGCAGAAAAGAGTTCAAGTTTTATAAGTTAGAGAAAACACAAAACATGCTAAAGGAGTTGAAATAGAGGCTTTTCAAATTGTTAGCTTAATAAAAAGAAATGGAATGGGCTGAGTGGATACCTACTGAGTACTTTGCTAGGTGACTTTGCCACTTGGTTATTGCAGGTTTTGATGTATCATCTATAAAACTGGGCTATCCAGAGAAATAAGCAGAGAAGATCACTTACAAAGAGCTAACAAAGACATTTAAAGTTTTTTTTTGTAGCAGTGATGAAAAAGTATAATGAAAATGTGAAATTGATGAGGATATGCTTCTTAGGGTCTTTTGAAGTAGAGAACAACTTTATAGGGATAGTTACAGAACGTACTGGCTTTCTGTTTACATTTGCTCCCAAAGAGCCTGACAGCAGTGTCTTTAAAAAGTCTGTGGGAAGATGATCCCCATGCAGTGATCACAAATTCGGAAAGTCCCTTTCAGTTCCCAAATTCTGAAATTCTCATCATCAAAACTGTTGCCAGTCTGCTTCCAGTAACATTAAGTTTGTTTAAAAAATACCACTTTGGGCCAGGTGTGGTGGCTTACACCTGTAATCCCAGCACTTTGGGAGGCTGAGACAGATGGATCACTTGAGGTCAGGAGTTTGAGACCAGCCTGGCTAACATGGTGAAACCCCATCTCTACTACAAATACCAAAAAAAAAAAAAAAAAAAATTAGCCAGTTGTGGTGGTGGTGGTGCATACCTGTAGTCTCAGCTACTCAGGAGGCTGAGGCAGGAGAATCACCTGAACCTGGGAGGCAGAGGTTGCAGTGAACCAAGATCGCACCACTGCACTCCAGCCTGAGCAACAGAGCGAGCCTCTGTCTCAAACAAAACAAAACAAAAAAAAAACAAAAAACACTTCATACCTTTTCTCTGATGTTAGGATTATGCATATGATATGCATTTCCTCCATGTCATCCTATGCAATTCATTAGCGGGAAAGAATACACAGAGTCTTAAAAGAAGGCAACCTCTGAGTGACTCTCCTCCCATGCCTGCTTTCTGCTTTCCTGGTCCTTTTACCTGTAGGACATCCATATGGTACTGAGGCTGCCCAATCTTCTCAATCTAAAATGGGTGCAGCTGCAGAGACCTTCCTTCACCCTTGTCGTTTTCCTAAACTTATGTAGGCTTTTGCAGCATAGTCCAGAAGTCACTACAGTAAGAACAGTGGAAATACAGAAAACCAACAACAGCGACCCAGAGCATTTCATCTGGTATCCAGTGCAGAGGAGATGCTTGACTCTTACTGGAAAGAGTTAGACAAGGAGCCAAAGGTAATTATTCAAATAACTGAATAATTTTTTTCTGCTGCACTGTAATGATTCAGTGTTCAGACATATTTCTCCGAATCAGGCGACTTTGTCCTTGCCTCTGCACACAACATCATTAGAAGAGTCACGTATATGTCTCGGCAAGAGAGGTCTTTCTGGGATAGAGTGATGGGGAGTCATGTGACATATTCATGTCTCTAAATCAGTAAATGGCAATGGGGCATTCCATGTTCAGGTGGAAACCAGTAAAGCAAAGCTTTTCCTGAAACTCCATGCTCTGTATAGGTAAACTAGAGACTTGACTGCATAGGCAAGCTTAAGAGAAGATGACTTAACTGATCACTTTTACAGGACCAAAGTTTCCTTAAATATGTGTTAGTGCTGTGGGACTGCAGGCTAGTTTTGGGGAAAGCTTGGGCAGGAAAGAAAATGTTGACAAACACCAAAACTTTGTTATTTCTGATATCTATATTTGTCTTACAGCTCATTTTGACAAACCTTCAGGAAGCTTAGATAGAAGTAGCCATTAGATAATAAATAATGAGGAAAAATAAGTCATAAATGTTAGAGTTTCTCATGACTAAACACTGACATATATGAAGAATCTTTCATTCATTTCAAATAATATTTATTTATTTATGTATTTTTGGAGACAGGGTCTCGCTCTGTTGCCTAAACTGGAGTGCAGTAGCATGATCATAGCTCACTGCAGCCTCCAACTTCTGGGGTCAAGCAATCCTCCTGCTTCAGCCTCTTGAGTAGCTGGGACTACAGGGGTGTACCACCATGCCTGGCTCATTTCAAATAATACTTATTAAACACCCTATGTTCTCTGAAGTTTTGTAGGTATTATCAGCTTCAAGACGTAACCTTGCCCTTGATCAGCACTGCCCAATAGAAATACAATGCAAGCCACAAGCATAACATAAAATGTTCTAATAGTCACATTAAAAGGAATAAAGGGCCAGGCATGGTGGCTCACACCTGTAATCCCAGCACTTTGGGAGACCTAGGTGAGTGGATCACCTGAGGTCAGGAATTCAAGACCAGCCTGGACAACATGATGAAACCCCATCTCTACAAAGAATACAAAATTAGCCAGGCGTGGTGGCACACACCTGTAATCCCAGCTACTCTGGAGGCTGAGGTAGGAGAATCACTTGAACCCAGGAGGCGGAGGTTGCAGTGAGCCGACATCATAGCGCCACTGCACTCCAGCCTGGGTGACAGGAGCGAAACTCCGTCTCAAAAAAAAAAAAAAAAAAAAAAAGGAGTGAAAAGAAGCAGGGGATGTTAATTTTAATAACATAGTTTATCTAACCCTAAATATCAACTATTATTTATTAATGATAAAAGTATTATCCTTTCAACATGTAATTGGTTCTTTATTATGAATCATCTATTATTTATTAATGATTAAGCTATTATCATTTTAATATGTAATTGATATAAAAATACTCATAATTTACATTTTTTTACTAAGTCTCCAAAATCCAATGTGTATTTCACATTTGCAGCACATAACAATTGCTAAATTTTTAATGGTTAAAGTGAAATGTAGTCCTATGAAAGTAACACAACTGTGTTTAATGGAAAAATACTATCTACTGCTTCAGTTTTTAAGTTTACATTGAAATGTGTGAAAATGAAATAAAACCACAAGTTCTTCAGTTCCACTAGCCAAATAGCTACCATGTTGGACTGCATAGTTCTAGAACATTCTGTATAATTTCACACAATGGTGAGACTGCCTGAATTACCCAAATCTTTCATTATAAGATTCTTTTTTTTTTGTTTTTGAGATGGAGTTGTGCTGTTATCACCCAGGCTGGAGTGTAATCTCGTCATCTGGGCTCATCGCAACCTCCGCCTCCCAGGTTCAAGAGATTCTCTTGCCTCAGCCTCCCGAGTAGCTGGGATTACAGGCATGTGCCACCACGCCCGGCTAATTTTGTATTTTTAGTAGAGATGAGCTTTTACCATGTTGGTCAGGCTGGTCTCAAACTCCCGACCTCAGGTGATCCAACCACCTCGGCCTCCCAAAGTGCTGGGATTACAGATGTGAGCCACCACACCCGGCCCATTATAAGATTCTTTTACCAAGAAGGTAGACTCAGGGCAGAAGACAAAGCATATTTAGGACTAAAGGTTTACTTTCGGCACACGGGCTTGTGATGAGATAGTTCAGTTGCTTTAAGAAAGAAGTTTCATGTTGAGTAACTGGAGTACTTAAATTTAGGGAGAACAATTCAATCTTGTGCCAGCTAGTCAATAAACTATTTTAATACAGTTTTATTTATCAAGAACTTCTAGCTATTTTAAAAATAGCTTTAAGTAAGTTTAACAAATCACTTTATTATAATTGTCTGCAATTTTAGAAAATAGTATTCATAAATTGTAAGTGGTTTAGATTTTCTTAAAATGATTCTAAGTAGGGAACATTTAATCTTACCTTCATCATGTCGTAAATCTTGTTGTTTTTTTATTATGGAGGAAAGACCATAAATAAACCTTTAATATGCCTACATTTTATTGTGGACATTTATGATATGTTTTTCTATATTTTCACAAAAAATACCAAGGTAGAAGGAAAAAGCTCCCTTGTATTTGCAATGGTAATTAATGTTGACGTCTCTATTTATGTATCACAAAATCTTGTGTAAACGTACTTCAGTGGGGTCAGAAGAATGTTTTAAATAAACGTACCAAGACACCCTACCTACAGTGCCATTTAGAACAAAATAATAACATGAGGTGTACTAGCTGAGCCCACATTTTGACAAGATTTAAACAGTTTCTTTATGAGACAAGCAGTTCCCATCATAAATTTCAACTCCAAATAATTGTTTAATATAAGAGTTCCATATTAAGGTGCAGAAGTTTTGCTAACAATTCTGAAAACCAAATGGGTTCACAGTTTACATATGAGTTTTTAAATAAAGATTTTCATGAAATATTTTGTAATAACCACCTTTGGAATTACACAAGACAATCCCACTTTCTGCTAGATGTAAATTATAGAATTGAGTGTTACTTGTATGCCATGCAAAGGCCAAATTTCCTTGGTGAGCCAAAAAAGTGTTCAAATAATTGAATTTCAATTTCTTCTGTTGCACTGTAACGATTCAGTGTTCAGGCATATTTCTTCGAATCATGCAATCTTTCTCTTGTCTCCGGACATGACAAGCATCACATGACATAAGGAATTTTATTTGTTACAAACACAGATACTATGCAAGCAGCAAACGGGAATTGTGATTTTCTTCCATAAGTAAAGCTAATACGGGCCTCAAGAGATGGCTGAATTATGACCATGTTGAAAAGGGAGTACAAACAAACTAATCATTACACGAAAGGGTCTAGGAAAACAAGCAAATAGTAGTCTCATTACAGAAGAAGGAACAAAGAATGACTTTCCTCAGAGGCAGATTAGAGCTCTGATGCTTCTCAAACTACCAGTTCCAATGGATTCTACCACCTTAAAGCAATTCCCTTTCTGCTGGGCATTTTCTTTTTTTTTTTTTTTTGAGACAGGTTCTTGCTCTGTTGCCCAGGCTGGAGTGCAGTGGCGTGATCTCGGCTCACTGCAACCTCCGCCTCTCAGGCTCAAGCAATCCTCCTGCCTCAGCCTCCTGAGTAGCTGGGACTACAGGCGAGCATCACCACGCTTTGCTAATTTTATGCTTTTTTGTTGTTGTTGTTGTTGTTGTTTGTTTGTTTGTAGAGGCAGGGTCTCACTATGTTGCCTAGGCTAATCTCAAACTCCTGAGCTGAAGCAATCTGCCTGCCTTGGCCTCCCAAAGTGGGGATTACAGATGTGAACCGCCCTCTTGGCCCTGCTGGGCTCCCTTCAAGAGAAGAATGGCAAGGCCTTTGAAAAGAGCTCACTATAAAAAAATGTCTGCCAGCTCCACTCAGAGTTCTTCTCTCACATCAAGCCACAGTAAGGCAGCATTTCCCTGTGTGCTGCATAGCTAACTTTGCACTGGCAAGGTCTTCTCCAGTTAGTCAGATATTGGGAGACTTGAAATTGTTTCCATTCTTGGATCTTTTTCCAATAACCTTCACATAACTGATGTGGTAAATCACCTACATCAGATAAAAAGTCTTTTTTTTTTTTTTGGCAATTCAATAACAGGGGTGGCAAGGCTGGGGAAAGCATGTATCGGATTATTTTGTGGATCTTTTGAGATGAGTTGAGAACAGCAGGCTGTCACCTGTGGCCAGTGCAGAAAGATGCAATCCTGTGGATGGAACCAACCGTAACATGTGTTTCTGCTAGGGAGCACGTGCTTGGAAAAAACGAAAGGGCCCAGATTTATTTCCCTTAGAGCTATAAGCCTTTGCACATTTTTAGGTGAAACTTCTATATTAAAATCCCAAAGCCTCTGTTTTCTAGGTTGAACATAAATGCAAAACACAGAGGACATCGCTGGAAAGAAAAAGAGCTGGTCTAAATGAAGACAGATGTGGCGGTGCTTGCTTGAAATACCACCGAAGTTTACTGAAATATTTTGACTGTGCACATCTTTCTTTTCCCTTCCTTCCTTCCTTTCCTTCCTTCCTTTTTTCTTTCCTTCTTTCTTTCCTTCCTTCCTTCCTCCCTTCCTTCCTTTCTCCTTCCTTCCTTCCTTTCTCCTTCCTTCCTTCCTTTCTTACTTTCTTTCTTCCTTCCTTCCTTCCTTTCTTCCTTTCTTTCTTGAGACGAGGTCTCGCCCAGGTTGAGTGCAGTGCATACGATCATAGCTCATTGTAACCTTGAACTCCAGGGCTCAAGTGATCCTCCCACAACTGTGCAAATCTTAATTGCCACTTTCAGTTTGGACTTACTGGACTTAGCCAGAGAAGGGGAGACATTTTGAGAGGCTACGCTCATATATTGAGATTTGACACTAACTTGTTCCAGGTACAATGCTAGAGCTTTATACAGATAATCTTATTGATCTTGTTAACAATTCCATCAGGTGGATGTGGTGGACTGTCTCAGAGAGGTAAAGTGACTTCCCAAAGGTTTCCTAATTAGAGCAAGGCAGAGCCAGGATCAAACCCAGGTGACTCTATCTTGAAAACCTTGGATTTTCCTCTAGGCCACCTGCCTGTGCTAGAAGCTCTCAATCCTGGCTCCCCTGCAGAATTGTCTCTCATAAGACTTTTAAAGCACAGTGTCAGAGTCCCACCCCAGACCTACTGAATATTTAGGGAGAAGTCTTAGCATGTATGTATTTTTTAAGTTGCATGAGTGATGATTCTGATATATACTCAGGGTAGAGAAACACAAATCAAGTGGTTAATTTAGATCACTGAAAGTAGACTAGGCTAGAAAGATTCAGTGTTACAATTAAGTTTATGATCTAGGCTAGAAAGAGATGACAATAGTATCAACTTATCTACCATCCAAAGCAGTGCTTCTCAAACTTGACCATGCCTAGGAATGCTCTGATGATTTTGATAAAATGCAGAGTCTGGCTCAGCAGATCTGGAGAGGTCTGTTTCTGTAGTTCTAAGAACCTCCCAGGTGATGCTGATGCCACTGATCTGCAATCACATTTTGAGTAACAAGGTCTGGGGGACCAAGAGTTCAAGCTGTGGATGGGAAATATCCACTGGCTACCAAGGGATGAAGGTGGAATCCTAATATTGTTTTTTGGAGCACTGTGTTTTTCAAAAGTCTCTGACCACCTTCACAAATAACTGAAAAGGCAGAGTTTTGGTGATGGTGCCTGCTGATCTCATCATTCATTCCTTTATCTCCTTTGCATGGCCTTGCCGGGTTGCAGAGGATGATCAGAGTTGTTCTGTGATAGATGTTTGGGTGTCAGTAATGTTTAGTAGTTTCAGTTTTTAATAAAGACATTTCAGCTGGGCGCAGTGGCTTATGCCTGTAATCCCAGCACTTTTGGAGGCTGAGGCAGGCGGATCACAAGTTCAGGAGTTCGAGATCAGCCTGGCCAACATAGTGAAACCCTGTCTCTATGAAAAATACAAAAATTAGCTGGGCGTGGTGGCAGGCACCTGTAGTTCCAGCTACTCGGGAGGCTGAGGTAGAAGAATTGCTTGAACCTGGGAGGCAACGGTTGCAGTGAGGCGAGATCATGCCCCTGCCCTCCAAACTGGGCGACAAAGCGAGACTCTCAAAAAAAAAAAAAAAAAAAGGCATTTCATTCAGTTGAAGCTCAGAGTAGACTTTTTTATTCCCTTCTAGGTCAAAATTAAGGTTCTTTGCATAGCAAGAAAAAATGACTGTCCAAAGCCATGCGGCTGCTCCATAGCCTACTCTCCCTAAGAAAGAACTTCTTCCCTTCTTACTTGACTGACCATGCTGTTTAAAATGAAAGAATCAGTACGATTTCATTGTAATGATAACTGCTGTCTGAATTTCTCTGAATAAAATGTCTTCATTTAAAAATGGTATTAGTCCTGCCCTGTAATTTTCTGGGGTAGACATTTATATTGAAAGTTCAAAAACCAGATCAAAAGGCACTAGGAAATTTCCACACCAATGTAAGAAATTGGTGAGCTGAAGAGGAAAATTTTTGTCAAGTCAATGTAAACACTAAAGCCTAGCACAAGCTAGACAGTGATTAAAACAATTATTTCAATTAAATTATTTGTGCCTATATATATTTAAAGATACTCACTGCTATGCTTCCTTCTGGGAGTTTTGCTGGCTGATCTTTATAAGGCATCTTCTTAACTTCAAAGGACACCAGGGATGCAAGAGCATAGGGATCATTTTTTCTCTGAAAGTAAAAGTATTTATTTAAATATATTTCATATAAAGTTTTAAAGAGTTATACTGGTAGCCACCTAATTATTTTTGGTGTTTTGCATTTCAAGGCAAAATTTCCTCCTTCCTTTTTAATTTTCTCTCTTTTAACTTTTTTTCCTCCCATCCAAGCATTCATCCATCCACCCACACATCCATCCATCCATGCATCCATCCATCTAAGCGTCCAAGCGTGAATCCATCTATCCAAGCATCCATCCATCCAAGCATCCATCCATCCATCCATCTATCCAAGCATCCATCCATCCAAGCATCCATCCATCCATCCATCTATCCAAGCATCCATCCATCCAAGCATCCATCCATCCATCCATCTATCCAAGCATCCATCCATCCAAGCATCCATCCATCCATCCATTTATCTTCTTCCTATTTCTAAGGAGAATTTATCTCATTAATAAAAGACTGTGTATAATAAGGTTAAAATAAAAACAGAAAATCAGAGTCCTAAAAAGGAGCAAGCAAAGAACTAATATAGTTACTGCTAGTGAAGGACAAAGGAGAAACATAATGGGTGACAAAATTCTTATCAGATGGACGGAAATATTTTAGGAGAGAAACTGGCAGTAGGTTATAAAGAAATGTATTGGCTGGGTAAAGTGGCTCATGCCTGTAATCCCAGCACTTTGGGAGGCCGAGGCCGGTGGATCACCTGAGGTCAGGAGTTTGAGACCATCCTGGCCAACATGGTGAAACCCTGTCTCTACTAAAAACCCGAAAAAAAAAATTAGCTGGGCATAGTGGCAGGCGCCTGTAATCCCAGCTATTCAGGAGGATGAGGCAGCAGAATCGCTTGAACCCGGGAGGCGCAGGTTGCAGTGAGCTGAGAGCATGCCACTGCACTCCGACCTGGGCAACAGGATCAAAACTCTGTCTCAAAAAGAAAAAAAAAAGCGTAGTATATTTCACAGATTACACAAGACTCACAACAGGGTTTCTTGGCCTAAGCACTGTCAGCATTCTGAGTTAGGGTGGGGGTAGGGGGGGCCTGTCCTCTGCATTGTAGGATGTTTGGCCAGCATCCCTGGCCCCTGGCTAGATGCTAATAGCACCCTCCCTCAGTTGTGACAATCAAAGATGCCAGCCGGGTGTGGTGGAATCCCAGCACTTTCGGAGGCCAAGGTGGGCAGATCACCAGGTCAGGAGTTCAAGACCAGCCTGACCAGGATGGTGAAACCCTGTCTCTACTAAAAATACAAAAAATTAGCCGGGCATGGTGGCGGGTCCCTATAATCCCAGCTACTCAGGAGGCTGAGGGAGGAGAGTTGCTTGAACCTGGGAGGCGGAGGTTGCAGTGAGCCGAGATCATGGCACTGCCCTCCAGCCTGGGCAACCGAGTAAGACTCCCTCTCAAAAAAAAAAAAAAAAAAAGCCTCTAGTTACAGCCAATTGTCCCCAGGGGAACAAAATCACCCCAGTTAAGAACCACTGACCTAGAGCCAAATAGTGTTTTTAACAGAGCTTCTCGGTGAAAGCTCTGTTTGTTTAATAGGGTCTCATATTAACTGTTGATAAAAGTCAATGTTAAAATATTTAAGAGTGACTCAGGAAGGCTGCTTGGAGAACTGAAGCTTCTGTGGCTCTCTTTTGTTGGATACAATGGTTCGATCTACCCAGTGCTGGGTCCTAACTGGCTCATGATGACTCTTGAGACCCAAGTATTAACCATTTCAAGACTTTTGGGTGCCGGTTGTTAAACAGAGCCATTATTACAACTTAAATTATATAAATGTAAACTTAAGTAAATTATATTTCTAAAAAAAGGTAATAAATACTCAAAACCTCATGCTTGCTATTTTATTACATTTGACTATTATCTGTGCTCAGGATGTGATTTATGTCTATTGTATCTGTAAGAGGAAACACTACATAATGGTGTGGGACCTGGCATCTCTTCCCAGCTCTGTATTCCGTGACGAGCATGGTGGTGGCTTGAAATCAGTGGCAAATGTTATGGATCGGGGCTCTTTTTCCTTCCCAGAAAGTAGTTAGTAAAAATCTACCAGTACATCACTGTCTATAATCCAATGTTGGGCCTCATGAGTCCAGTCCAACAGGTTGGACTGTAATAATTTTCCTTAAATATTTTTTACAAAGTTCTTTTTCCCCTGTGGCAGAATTTTTTTCTCCATTAGATAAACGCTTTTTTCCTCTACATGGTAAGGGCAGGACATAGTATGTAACTTTTATATACTTAAAGTTACAATATCTTTGAATGTTTCTTTCTACTCCTACCCTCCAGAATAAACAACTCTACTCATTTGGGAAAATTCCTTTTTGGATGTTATTCTAATGATCTCTTCTCTCTTAGCATTTCCATTTTAACTAAAAGTTGGAGTTTTGTTTGTTTGAGAAGGGTTTTTATACAATTCGGAAACTTTTGCTCATAAAATCATGTGTGTACCTGGTGATTTCAATCTAATTTCCCTGCTATCCTCACTGATAGAAACAAGAGAAACTCTAGTAATGAGATCTTGTGGGTGAGGATTATAATTATATTCTCAAATGCGTTTCCATGCTCCCAAACCTCCAATGAAGAAGTTTTCTTTTATCTCCAAGTTCAATAAAAAATTGATAGAAAATATTACTGTTCTTGAAGTCATGTCTTTGATAAATAGTTTGAAAACTGCATCTCTGCATCAAAATCTTTCTAGATGGAATGCTTTTCTCTTACAGATTCTGCATTTATAAATGCGAAAGTTTCCTAATGCATCATAGACAGCATTTGAACTCTAGGATGTAGAATGTGGATTAACATGTTTCTCTAAGGGAACTTTCTTTCACTTCCTTCCTTTGCCCTTCCTGCTGTTGGCTGCAGTTTGATTTCTCATATTTTCCATTCATCACATCACCAATCTTTTTTTTTTGAGACAGAGTCTCATTCTGTTGCCCAGGCTAGAGTGCAATGGTGTGATCTCGGCTCACTGCAACCTCCACCTCCCGGGTTCAAGTGATTCTCCTGCCTCAGCCTCCCAAGTAGCTGGGACTACAGGCAAGTACCACCATGCTTGGCTAATTTTTTATTTTTTTAGTAGAGTCAGGGTATCTCCATGTTGGCCAGGCTGGTCTTGAACTCCTGACCTCAAATGATCCTCCTGCCTCAGCCTCCCAAAGTGCTGGCATCACAGGCGTGCGCCACCACACCCAGCCTCATCACCAATCTTGACTGCCGTTTCTGGTGGTTGCTGAACTTCAGACATATCTGAGATCAGTCTCAGAGATTCTGATTCAGTGAGACTGAGATGAGACTGTATCTGACATATTTTTTGGAAGGTTCACATTGTTGTTTAATTTTTAATTTTTCTCTATTACTTTTCTCCCCAACTATATGATACAAAGATGCAAGGCATATTCCTTGGAATATAATGTCTATATCTTCTACAGAACCTAGAACAATGTGCACAGGAGAGCTTGCTTAATCAATACTGGATGTCTGACCACATGAATGAAGGGTGAATGAACACATCTAATGCTTTGGTCATTTGACGACCCTCCCACTCCATGTACCATCCATTTGATGGCAATTATGAAAGATCTTTCCATTATTGAATTGGACACCCTTTCCTTTCTCTCTTTAATTAGAGTAAGCAATTCAGGAAGTTGTAAAGGGTGATAGTGATATAAGATGAGGGCTACAGTTCCTTTGAAGGGGATATTGATAAGCTCTCACCTCCTCAATCTAATTGGTGTGTGCCTGGATGTAGCCTGGGGTGCTAGCAAATAATAGTGAGAGGTGACAGCATGCTGGCAGCCCTCACAGCCCTCGCTCGCTCTCGGCGCCTCCTCTGCCTGGGCTCCAACTTTGGCGGCACTTGAGGAGCCCTTCAGCCCACGGCTGCACTGTGGGAGCCCCTTCCTGGGCTGGCCGAGGCCGGAGCCGGCTCCCTCAGCTTGCGGGGAGGTGTGGAGGGAGAGGCACGGAGGGAGAGGCGCAGGCGGGAACCTGGGCTGCGTGCGGTGCTTGCGGGCCAGCGCGAGTTCCGGGTTGAGTGTGGGCTATGAGGGGCTTAGCACCCGGGCCAGCGGCTGCGGTGGGCGTGCTGGGTCCCCCAGCAGTGCCGGCCCACCGGCGCTGTGCTGGATTTCTCCCTGGGCCTTAGCTGCCTCCCCCAGGGGCAGGGCTCGGGGCCTGCAGCCCGCCATGCCTGAGCCTCCCCCCACCCTCCGTGGGCTCCTGTGCAGCCCGAGCCTCCCTGACACGCACCGCCCCCTGCTCCACGGTACCCAGTCCCATCGACCACCCAAGGGCTGAGGAGTGCGGGCACAGGGCACGGGACTGGCAGGCAGGTCCACCTGCGGCGCCGGTGCGGGATCCACTAGGTGAAGCCAGCTGGGCTCCTGACTGGTACTGACTTGGAGAACCTTTATGTCTAGCTAGGGGATTGTAAATACACCAATCGGCACTGTGTATGTAGCTCAAGGTTTGTAAACACACCAATCAGCACCCTGTGTCTAGCTCAGGGTTTGTGAATGCACCAATCCACACTCCGTATCTAGCTACTCTGGTGGGGACTTGGAGAACCTTTATGTCCACACTCTGTATCTAGCTAATCTAGTGGAGACGTGGAGAACCTTTGTGACTAGCTCAGGGATTGTAAACGCACCAATCAGCACCCTGTCAAAACAGACCACTGGGCTCTCTGTAAAATGGACCTATCAGCAGGATGTGGGTGGGGCCAGATAAGAGAATATAAGCAGGCTGCCTGAGACAGCAGTGGCAACCTGCTGGGGTCCCCTTCCACACTGTGGCAGGTTTGTTCTTTTTCTGTTTGCAATAAATCTTGCTGCTGCTCCCTCTTTGGGTCCACACTGCCTTTATGAGCTGTAACACTCACCTCGAAGGTCTGCAGCTTCACTCCTGAAGCCAACCAGACCACAAACCCACCAGGAGGAACGAATAACTCCGCGCCGCCTTAAGAGCTGTTAACATTCACCGAGAAGGTCCGCAGCTTCACTCCTAAGCCAGCGAGACCACGAACCCACCAGAAGGAAGAAACTCTGAACACATCCGAACATCAGAAGGAACAAACTCTGGACACACCGCCTTTAATGCCTTTAAGAACTGTAACACTCACCACGAGGGTCTGCAGCTTCACTCCTGAGCCAGAGAGACCACGAACCCATCAGAAGGAAGAAACTCTGAACTCATCCGAACATCAGAAGGAACAAACTCCGGACACGCTGACTTTAAGAACTGTAACACTCACCGCGAGGGTCTGCGGCTTCATTCTTGAAGTCGGTGAGACCAAGAACCCACCAATTCCGGGCACAGTAAGATAAGCAAACAGCTTGTAACACCACCTCTCCTAGATCAAGCTGTTCTTTGTTTTAAACGCATTCTCCAAAAGCAAGGTTTCTTCCACCCTTTTTGGAAGGAAAAAAAATGCATCTTCACTTTTAGAGAATGCTCTGGAGCTCCAAGGAATGGAAAACGTGGTTTATTAGACTGATCAGCAGAGTCAGCATCAAAGATACCCAAGTCCTGCGTTGTAGGTCAGAGGCATGACACAGGTGAGTATTTAATAACTCATGGAAAGCAATTACGGGCAAAGTTGTAATAGTGATTCCACATCCAAAGTTAAATGCTTCCAGTTGTGCTCTTTATGTAACAATAGTATTATTCTTATGTTCAGTATAACCTCTCTCCCATATAGCAATCTACTCATGTAATAGCAATCACTGCCACATTGCAGGCAATTTAGGATTGAAAACCCAGCTGGGGTTAATATCCCTTGGCAACATTGAGGACCTTCGTCTTGCCCCAGCTGGCTATTAATCCCCAGAAAATGCCTTGCTCGTCTGTCATTACCGCATCATTTAAACCATGGTTTGTAGCTCACTGGCTGTCTCTATGATGCACTTTTGCACAATGATTTGCTTATAGGCATGGTACCAATAAACGTAAGAGTTGGTAACAAACGGAGGAGTTAGCGACCTAGTGTGTCAGGCAATGACACAAGCTCTCCCACTCCCAACTTCCAGCTGCTTAAATTAATTGCTTACCAATAATTATTTTAAAGCACATATCCATTTTATGTAGCCCGTTTTGAAATACTCAATATTTACCAGAAACCAAGCCTTTTGAGGTGACAAAACCTAACGAATTACTGGCAAAACTTTCACCTGTAAAAGAAATTTCAAGCAACAATCACAGAATAGGGGACCATTTAGGATTAACCTACATACAATCTGTTTCTGACCAGTTTGCATGTTCGTTACATGGACAGAAACCAACATAACGCAACAAGTCATATCCACCAAGAATTGTAAACTTTCTAGCCTGGATTAGGAGGGCAGGAAACGTTTCCCTCTTCCTGGGTTGTATGACAAAACTGTTAATAGGCCCCAATGTACAGTGTATTCTTAGATTATAATAACGCATTCCTCTTTAGCATTTGGCACCTGACACTGAAATAAGCAGAAACTGTGGCAGTGCAGAAATTTGAGCTAAGGATGTGGGTGAGCACACAGCGAATTGTACCCGTCTTTCCCATATCTCTGGAAGTGATGCTTTTCCCTAGGACTTCAAAATGTTGATACAGATTCTTCTTTTCTGACTCTACTTGTGCTAAATATTTATTGTTTCCAAAGCCCCTCAATTACTGTTGACTTTTTGCAGACACCGGGTCTTCTTTAACAGGGAAACGAAGATGTAATTTTCACTCAATCAGCCTCCTACCGGAATAGAATGTCGTGTATGGAACTGAAGTGTGTGGGCTAAAAGAGTAACTTTCCCCTACACTCTAGGGTCATAATGATAGGAGTCCTGCCTCATTGAAAAGTTGTTCTCCCTCTTTTTGGTAGGACGTGATGCTCAAAAGTAACAGGAGGAATGTGTTGTTGTCATTTAGGTTGTATAGACTTGGGAATTCGTTAAGGCACCTCTCTTCCAACTCTTGGATAAAAAGTAACAATTGGCTGGGCACAGTGTCTCATGCCTGTAATCCCGGTGCCTTGGAAGGCCAAGGCAAGAGGATCACTTGAACCCAGCAGTTTGAGACAAGCCTGGGTAGCACAGTAAGACTTCATCTCTACAAAAAAAAAAAAAAAAAAAAAAAAAAAAATTAGCCAGGTGTGGTGGCATGGGTCTGTAGTCTCAGACAATCAGAAGGCTGAGGTGGGAGGAACCTGGAAGTTTGAGGCTGCAATGAGATGTGATTGCACCACTGCACTTCAACAGAGTAAGACCCTGTTTCTAAGAAAAAAATAAAAAGCAACAGCCAATCAATAGAGTGATCATAAGCAAATCAACTAAATGCAAGTGGTTCAGTCATCCTGGGTATTCAATTAAAAAGTTCTATAGTTGGCCAGGTGCAGTGGCTCATGCCTGTAATCCTAACACTTTGGGAGGCGGAGGCAGGTGGATCACCTGAGGTCAGGAGTTCAAGACCAGCCTGGCCAACATGGTGAAACTCCGTCTCTACTAAAATATAAAAATTAGCTGGGCATGATGGCAGGTACCTGTAATCCCAGCTACTCGGGAGGCTGAGACGGGAGAATCGCTTGAACCCGGGAGACGATGGTTGCAGTGAGCTGAGATCATGCCACTGTACTCCAGCCTGGGCGGCTGAGTGAGACTCCGTCTCGAAAAAAAAAAAAAAAAAAAAACTATAGTTAAGAAAATTGGCGTTCTACGGAAGCCTATGTCACTTAAGAAAAGCAGAATCTAATTTGAAAAGGCCAGTGAACATTGTGCACATGGTACCCTAAAACTTAAAGTATAATAATAATAATAAAAAAGAAAATGTTCAGGTTTATGACAAATTGTTAAGGTGTTAAAATGACATCATTTTTGTTCAGTCTAAAGAAGTGCTTTTAATTTAGTTTAGTGCTAATAAATGCATGCCAAGAAAATAATTAAATGATAAAAGACTCAGATGATAATTTATCATGAGGAGGCTAACACTTGGATTCTCTGAATTATTAAACTTAGGATTAGGTTTTCTTTGAACTCAGGAAAACTTGTGTTTGAAGTTCCAAATTTTATGAAAGACCCTTCAAGAAACCAGCTGACATTTTCAGGTAAAGGTTTTTTTTTTTTTTTTTTTTTTTTTTAAACGTTTCCTTAGAAGACAAGGGAATGGACAGACTGGTTATAAACTGTACAAAGATCTATGTGTAGCATTTCTGGAAGATATGTTGTATGCAAATATATAGGATATTTTGCAAAGCTGCTTTGGGGTGTGTGCTTGCTTCTTCCATTTCAACTACAGAATAGAGGGAAGTTTGCCTCTCACTTCCTCAAAGTGAGAAGGAGTTCGTGACTGGCTCTGATCATGGAACCTACCTCAAACGAGGCAACAGAATTCTGATTGAATGTCACTAAGGGTCTCTGGTCTCTGTCTCAGTAGATGAAATAAAAGGTATCAAAACACCTCATCCCTTTGAATCTGTCTCCTGGTTGTGTCCAAGGAGCATGGTGAGTTGCAGCCAACATTATTCATCACCATGTCTCTTCCCCAGGTTAAGTCTAGAAAAATTATGTCAGCATTGTGGGTTGAGGTCTTGCACTACTCAGACATTTGACACTATCTCCCCTTTGGAAGTGGACCAGAAGCTGAGCCAGTATGACCCAATACTGCGGGTCATTATTTTGGGCAGGAAATAAAAGAACAATCGTGACTCTTTGGACTTGTCTCTGTTCCCTGAGATCCTGAATTGTCTGCCTTATGGAACTGAAAAGAATCAAATTAGGGTGTGGCTCAAAGAGGAAAGGCAGCCTAATTCTTATTTATGTTTACTGATATCTAATAGCTGCATGCATTTTGGAGGTACATGTGTTATTTTGGTACCTGTATGCAATGTGTAATGATCAACTCAGGGCAATTGGGGTATCTGTCACCTCAAACATTTGTCTTTTCTTTGCATTGGGAACATTACTGATATGATTTGGCTGTGTCCCCACCCAAATCTCACCTTGAATTGTAATAATCCCCAGTGTCAAGGGTGGGGCCGGGTGGAGATAACTGAATCACAGGGTGATTTCTCCCATACTGTTCTTGTTGTAAGTCTCCTGAGATCTGATGGTTTTATAAATGGAAGTTCCCCTGCACATGCTGTCTTGCTGCTATGTAAGACATGCTGTTGCTTCTCCTTTGCCTTCTGCTATGATTGTGAGGCCTCCCCAGCCATGTGGAACTGTGAGTCAATTAAACATCTTTCCTTTATAAATTACCCAGTCTCAGGTATGTTTTCATTAGCAGCATGAAAACATACTAATACAATTACAAATCTTCCTTCTAGCTACTTTGAAATAGACAATAAATTATTGTTAACTATAATCTCCCCACTGTACTACTGACTATCAGAACTTATTCCTTCTGACTGTATTTTTGTACCCTTTAACCAACCTCTTTTCATCCCTGTTCCCTACCTTCCCTTCCCAGCCTCTGGTAACGATGAATCTGCTCTCTGCCTCCATGAGATCCACCCTTTTAGCTCCCACATAGGAATGAGAACATGTGATATTTGTCTTTCTGTGCCTGGCTTATTTCACTTAACATAGCCTTCAGTTCCATCCATGTTCTCTCCTCAGTTTGGAAGCCTTCTCATCTCAACCTGGAGGGTTTCAGTTTGA
Organism: Gorilla gorilla gorilla; assembly: GCF_029281585.2. NCBI lineage: Eukaryota > Metazoa > Chordata > Mammalia > Primates > Hominidae > Gorilla > Gorilla gorilla. The sequence goes on from NC_073232.2 coordinate 24,521,242, forward strand.
AAGATGTAAGAAAATGAGATGCTCACCTCTGCCCAAAATGCAAGAAGTCTTTGCTAAACTCACTAAATCAGAACAGCTTGTGGCTTGAGGGAGGATAAGGTGCAAGTATTTGGGAGGAAAGCCAAATGTCGTAACAAACATGAGCCCAAGCTCCTCATGGAAGATTCTTCTGGTGAATGGGCTGGCTGGGCACAGATGTCAGCATAGGTGCATTCTTTTTTTTTTTTTATTATTATACTTTAAGTTTTAGGGTACATGTGCACATTGTGCAGGTTAGTTACATATGTATACATGTGCCATGCTGGTGCGCTGCACCCACTAACTCGTCATCTAGCATTAGGTATATCTCCCAATGCTATCCCTCCCCGCTCCCCCCACCCCACAACAGTCCCCAGAGTGTGATATTCCCCTTCCTGTGTCCATGTGATCTCATTGTTCAATTCCCACCTATGAGTGAGAATATGCGGTGTTTGGTTTTTTGTTCTTGCGATAGTTTACTGAGAATGATGGTTTCCAATTTCATCCATGTCCCTACAAATGACATGAACTCATCATTTTTTATGGCTGCATAGTATTCCATGGTGTATATGTGCCACATTTTCTTAATCCAGTCTATCATTGATGGACATTTGGGTTGGTTCCAAGTCTTTGCTATTGTGAATAATGCTGCAATAAACATACGTGTGCATGTGTCTTTATAGCAGCATGATTTATAGTCCTTTGGGTATATACCCAGTAATGGGATGGCTGGGTCAAATGGTATTTCTAGTTCTAGATCCCTGAGGAATTGCCACACTGACTTCCACAATGGTTGAACTAGTTTACAGTCCCACCAACAGTGTAAAAGTGTTCCTATTTCTCCACATCCTCTCCAGCACCTGTTGTTTCCTGACTTTTTAATGATTGCCATTCTAACTGGTGTGAGATGATATCTCATAGTGGTTTTGATTTGCATTTCTCTGATGGCCAGTGATGATGAGCATTTTTTCATGTGTTTTTTGGCTGCATAAATGTCTTCTTTTGAGAAGTGTCTGTTCATGTCCTTCGCCCACTTTTTGATGGGGTTGTTTGTTTTTTTCTTGTAAATTTGTTTGAGTTGATTGTAGATTCTGGATATTAGCCCTTTGTCAGATGAGTAGGTTGCAAAAATTTTCTCCCATGTTTTAGGTTGCCTGTTCACTCTGATGGTAGTTTCTTTTGCTGTGCAGAAGCTCTTTAGTTTAATTAGATCCCATTTGTCAATTTTGTCTTTTGTTGCCATTGCTTTTGGTGTTTTGGACATGAAGTCCTTGCCCACGCCTATGTCCTGAATGGTAATGCCTAGGTTTTCTTCTAGGGTTTTTATGGTTTTAGGTCTAACGTTTAAATCTTTAATCCATCTTGAATTGATTTTTGTATAAGGTGTAAGGAAGGGATCCAGTTTCAGCTTTCTACATATGGCTAGCCAGTTTTCCCAGCACCATTTATTAAATAGGGAATCCTTTCCCCATTGCTTGTTTTTCTCAGGTTTGTCAAAGATCAGATAGTTGTAGGTATGCGGCGTTATTTCTGAGGGCTCTGTTCTGTTCCATTGATCTATATCTCTGGTTTGGTACCAGTACCATGCTGTTTTGGTTACTGTAGCCTTGTAGTATAGTTTGAAGTCAGGTAGTGTGATGCCTCCAGCTTTGTTCTTTTGGCTTAGGATTGACTTGGCGATGCGGGCTCTTTTTTGGTTCCATATGAACTTTAAAGTAGTTTCTTCCAATTCTGTGAAGAAAGGCATTGGTAGCTTGATGGGGATGGCATTGAATCTGTAAATGACCTTGGGCAGTATGGCCATTTTCACGATATTGATTCTTCCTACCCATGAGCATGGAATGTTCTTCCATTTGTTTGTATCCTCTTTTATTTCCTTGAGCAGTGGTTTGTAGTTCTCCTTGAAGAGGTCCTTCACATCCCTTGTAAGTTGGATTCCTAGGTATTTTATTCTCTTTGAAGCAATTGTGAATGGGAGTTCACTCATGATTTGGCTCTCTGTTTGTCTGTTGTTGGTGTATAAGAATGCTTGTGATTTTTGTACATTGATTTTGTATCCTGAGACTTTGCTGAAGTTGCTTATCAGCTTGAGGAGATTTTGGGCTGAGGCGATGGGGTTTTCTAGATAAACAATCATGTCGTCTGCAAACAGGGACAATTTGACTTCCTCTTTTCCTAATTGAATACCCTTCATTTCCTTCTCCTGCCTGATTGCCCTTGCCAGAACTTCCAACACTATGTTGAATAGGAGTGGTGAGAGAGGGCATCCCTGTCTTGTGCCCGTTTTCAAAGGGAATGCTTCCAGTTTTTGTCCATTCAGTATGATATTGTCTGTGGGTTTGTCATAGATAGCTCTTATTGTTTTGAGATACGTCAATTATTTGTGTATTACACGTCAATTTGTGTAATACATGTCAATTATACATGTATTATTTTGAGATACATCAATACCAAATTTATTGAGAGTTTTTAGCATGAAGGGTTGTTGAATTTTGTCAAAGGCCTTTTCTGCATCTATTGAGATAATCATGTGGTCTTTGTCTTTGATTCTGTTTATATGCTGGATTACATTTATTGATTTGCGTATGTTGAACCAGCCTTGCATCCCAGGGATGAAGCCCACTTGATAATGGTGGATAAGCTTTTTCATGTGCTGCTGGATTTGGTTTGCCAGTGCTTTATTGAGGATTTTTGCATCGATGTTCATCAAGGATATTGGTCTAAAATTCTCTTTTTTTGTTGTGTCTCTGCCCGGCTTTGGTATCAGGGTGATGCTGGCTTCATAAAATGAGTTAGGGAGGATTCCCTCTTTTTCTATTGATTGGAATAGTTTCAGAAGGAATGGTACCAGCTCGTCTTTGTACCTCTGGTAGAATTCGGCTGTGAATCCATCTGGTCCTGGACTTTTTTTGGTTGGTAAGCTATTGATTATTGCCTCAATTTCAGAGACTGTTATTGGTCTATTCAGAGATTCAACTTCTTTCTGGTTTAGTCTTGGGATGATGTATGTGTTGAGGAATTTATCCATTTCTTCTAGATTGTCTAGTTTTTTTGCGTAGAGGTGTTTATAGTATTCTCTGATGGTAGTTTGTATTTCTGTGGGATCAGTGGTGATATCCCCTTTATCATTTTTTATTGCGTCTATTTGATTCTTCTCTCTTTTCTTCTTTATTAGTCTTGCTAGAGGTCTATCAATTTTGTTGATCTTTTCAAAAAACCAGCTGCTGGATTCATTAATTTGTTGAAGAGTTTTTTATGTCTCTATTTCCTTCAGTTCTGCTCTGATCTTAGTTATTTCTTGCCTTCTGTTAGCTTTTGAATGTGTTTGCTCTTGCTTCTCTAGTTCTTTTAATTGTGATGTTAGGGTGTCAATTTTAGATCTTTCCTGCTTTCTCTTGTGGGCATTTAGTGCTGTAAATTTCCCTCTACACACTGCTTTGAATGTGTCCCAGAGATTCTGGTATGTTGTGTCTTTGTTCTCGTTGGTTTCAGAGAACATGTTTATTTCTGCCTTCATTTCGTTATGTACCCAGTAGTCATTCAGGAGCAGGTTGTTCAGTTTCCATGTAGTTGAGCAGTTTTGAGTGAGTTTCTTAATCCTGAGTTCTAGTTTGATTGCACTGTGGTCTGAGAGACAGTTTGTTATAATTTCTGTTCTTTTACATTTGCTGAGGAGTGCTTTACTTCCAACTATGTGGTCAATTTTGGAGTAGGTGTGGTGTGGTGCTGAAAAGAATGTATATTCTGTTGATTTGGGGTGGAGAGTTCTGTAGATGTCTATTAGGTCCACTTGGTGCAGATCTGAGTTCAATTCCTGGGTATCCTTGTTAACTTTCTGTCTCGTTGATCTGTCTAATGTTGACAGTGGGGTGTTAAAGTGTCCCATTATTATTGTGTGGGAGTCTAAGTCTCTTTGTAGGTCACTAAGGACTTGCTTTATGAATCTGGGTGCTTCTGTAGTGGGTGCATATATATTTAGGATAGTTAGCTCTTCTTATTGAATTGATCCCTTTACCATTATGTAATAGCCTTCTTTGCCTCTTTTGATCTTTGTTGGTTTAAAGTCTGTTTTATCAGAGACTAGGATTGCAACCTCTGCCTTTTTTCGCTTTCCATTTGCTTGGTAGATCTTCCTCCATCCCTTTATTTTGAGCCTATGTGTGTCTCTGCATGTGAGATGGGTTTCCTGAATACAGCACACTGATGGGTCTTGACTCTTTATCCGATTTGCCAGTCTGTGTCTTTTAATGCCCATTTACATTTAAAGTTAATATTTTTATGTGTGAATTTGATTCTGTCGTTATGATGTTAGCTGGTTATTTTGCTCATTAGTTGATGCAGTTTCTTCCTAGCCTTGATGGTCTTTACAATTTGGCATGTTGTTGCAGTGGCTGGTAGTGGTTGTTCCTTTCCATGTTTAGTGCTTCCTTCAGGAGCTCTTTTAGGGCAGGCCTGGTGGTGACAAAATCTCTCAGCATTTGCTTGTCTGTAAAGGATTTTATTTCTCCTTCACTTATGAAGCTTAGTTTGGCTGGATATGAGATTCTGGGTTGAAAATTCTTTTCTTTAAGAATGTCGAATATTGGTCCCCACTCTCTTCTAGCTTGTAGAGTTTCTGCCGAGAGATCAGCTGTTAGTCTGATGGGCTTCCCTTTGAGGGTAACCCGACCTTTCTCTCTGGCTGCCCTTAACATTTTTTCCTTCATTTCAACTTTGGTGAATCTGACAATTATGTGTCTTGGAGTTGCTCTTCTCGAGGAGTATCTTTGTGGCGTTCTCTGTATTTCCTGAATCTGAATGTTGGCCTGCCTTGCTAGATTGGGGAAGTTCTCCTGGATAATATCCTGCAGAGTGTTTTCCAACTTGGTTCCATTCTCCGCATCACTTTCAGGTACACCGATCAGATGTAGATTTGGTCTTTTCACATAGTCCCATATTTCTTGGAGGCTTTGCTCATTTCTTTTTATTCTTTTTTCTCTAGACTTCCCTTCTCGCTTCATTTCATTCATTTCATCTTCCATTGCTGATACCCTTTCTTCCAGTTGATCGCATCGGCTCCTGAGGCTTCTGCATTCTTCACGTAGTTCTCGAGCCTTGGTTTTCAGCTCCATCAGCTCCTTTAAGCACTTCTCTGTATTGGTTATTCTAGTTATACATTCTTCTAAATTTTTTTCAAAGTTTTCAACTTCTTTGCCTTTGGTTTGAATGTCCTCCCGTAGCTCAGAGTAATTTGATCGTCTGAAGCCTTCTTCTCTCAGCTCGTCAAAATCATTCTCCATCCAGCTTTGTTCCATTGCTGGTGAGGAACTGCGTTCCTTTGGAGGAAGAGAGGTGCTCTGCGTTTTAGAGTTTCCAGTTTTTCTGTTCTGTTTTTTCCCCATCTTTGTGGTTTTATCTACTTTTGGTCTTTGATGATGGTGATGTACAGCTGGGTTTTTGGTGTGGATGTCCTTTCTGTTTGTTAGTTTTCCTTCTAACAGACAGGACCCTCAGCTGCAGGTCTGTTGGAATACCCTGCCGTGTGAGGTGTCAGTGTGCCCCTGCTGGGGGGTGCCTCCCAGTTAGGCTGCTCGGGGGGTCAGGGGTCAGGGACCCACTTGAGGAGGCAGTCTGCCCGTTCTCAGATCTCCAGCTGCGTGCTGGGAGAACCACTGCTCTCCTCAAAGCTGTCAGACAGGGACACTTAAGTCTGCAGAGGTTACTGCTGTCTTTTTGTTTGTCTGTGCCCTGCCCCCAGAGGTGGAGCCTACAGAGGCAGGCAAGCCTCCTTGAGCTATGGTGGGCTCCACCCAGTTTGAGCTTCCTGGCTGCTTTGTTTACCTAAGCAAGCCTGGGCAATGGCGGGCGCCCCTCCCCCAGCCTGGCTGCCACCTTGCAGTTTGATCTCAGACTGCTGTGCTAGCAATCAGCGAGATTCTGTGGGTGTAGGACCCTTGGAGCCAGGTGTGGGATATAGTCCTGTGGTGTGCCGTTTTTTAAGCCGGTCTGAAAAGCGCAATATTCGGGTGGGAGTGACCCGATTTTCCAGGTGCGTCCGTCACCCCTTTCTTTTACTCGGAAAGGGAACTCCCTGACCCCTTGCGCTTCCCAGGTGAGGCAATGCCTCGCCCTGCTTCGGCTTGCGCACGGTGCGCGCACCCACTGGCCTGCACCCACTGTCTGGCACTCCCTAGTGAGATGAACCCGGTACCTCAGATGGAAATGCAGAAATCACCCGTCTTCTGCGTCGCTCACGCTGGGAGCTGTAGACCGGAGCTGTTCCTATTCGGCCATCTTGGCTCCTCCCCCAGCATAGGTGCATTCTTGGCTGTACCTGTGCTTTTGAGATATGGGACCGACAGGACTTGTTTTCTGGTCACAACCCTGATGACTAAAACAAGACCTGGTATAGACAGGATGAAGGGAAGAAACTGGCTGAAGGCAGCCAATAGCTACTAAAGCAATCCCTAGCTGCCTTCATTGCTCATGAGCATAAGACACTCCCGCCAGCACCATGACAGTTTACAAATGCCATGGCAACAGCCCAGAAGTTACTTCCCATTTCCATGGCAACGACCTGGAAGTTATTGCCCCTTTTCTAGAGAGCTCTGAGTAACTTGCCCTTCAATTTGCATTCACCCACCCCTTAAGTTGCATATAATTGAACATGGGTATAAGTGGATATAAAGAGAGTTGCCAAGAGCCCAGCAAGTCCAGCTCTGTGTGTGCTGCCTAGGAGTTAGCCCTGCTCGTCAGGCAGCAGGTCCAGTTCAATAAAAGGCTGTTCAAGATTGTGACTTTGCTTACATCCTCTCATAAAGAATGAACCCATTTTTGCTGCAAGCAGTGTCACCTGTCACCTGAAAAGGCAACATAGGGTTGCTTGAATTCTTTTCTGCATGAAGCCAAGAATGCTCATGGGCTAAGCCCCAATTTTGGGGTTCACCTGCCCTGCATCACTTTTGCATCTCAAACCAAGCCATCAAGGTGGTATTTCCAGAGACCCCAGAGAAAGGCATCAAAAATCACTTCTTGTTCACTTTGTTCAAAGGTATCACAAGTTTTTACATTTCTAGAATATCTGCTGCTTCCTAAGCTACTCTCCTTAGGCCATGAGGGATAATTTGTTGTGATCTCATTTGTTGGTTAGTTTGACTGGTTTCATTTTAAATAGACAAGGACTTGTGTACCAGCCAAGCCTAACATTTGGCCTGAGATGTTTCATTCATTAAAGCATTATGAGTAGTATCCTATGTCAGGTGATACAAGGGCTGGGAAGAAGATTCAAAGACAAGAAAACATTCCTCCTGCTCTTGAGGAGCTTACCCTCTGATGTCAACTACAGATATATTTTTGGGAAGATACCTCCACTTTCCTTCCCACAACAACTTCCTAACACAACCTCACAAGTTTTTTTTTTTTCATTACATATGGCAGAATTTCAATATTTTATTCACTTAGCAGATCTGAATCCAAAAGTTTACTTGCATGGTTCCTGCTTATATCTAAGCTTTGAATTAAAGCCAGTACATTCGGCCCCTTGGTCTACATATCACCTCGTTTTGCTGTCTTTGCTCACTACTCAGGAGGGCGAGCAGGAGGCTGTTGTGTTTATTCAAACCTGTAACATCACACTTAGGGAAAAATAGATTCCTGATAGAGATTTTGCCTTTTAAGGTGGCCAATGACACTGTTATGGGGCAAAGGGGGCCTAATTCTTACTTTATGAGGGGATATAAGGAAAGTCACAAAGCTATTATTAAACACAATCCAGGTCTATAATCATAGATACAATAATTGATTGTATGATCGAATCTAGCAATTTTGAATGGAAATATGCTTCCCTAACATTTTAAAACAGTGCTGCTGCATAGAACTTTCTTCAGTAAGAGAAATGCTCTTAATCTGCACAGACCAATGCAGTAGCCATGAGCTGTGACTCTTAAATACTTAAGATGTGATTGGTGAGACTGGGGAAATGATTTTAAACTTTAGTCAAATTGAAATACTTTAAATAGCCACACATGACTATTACTACTGTATTGGACAGTATAATTCAAGAATCATAAGATGTTTTCTTTATTGGATTCTGAAATAGCATGCTATACAATTTAAATATCTTGAAAAATTTTAATACACGGTATTTAAAACCTTTATATAGTAGTTATAGTATAGTTATCCATAATTTAAGAGTTATAGTTTAGCTATCTGTAATACAGTGATCAAAATATAAAATCTACAGAGGCTGTTATAGTAATCTTTAGTTCAGCAGTCTAGTGTAGTAACATACATAGGGTAAAAGCTCAAGATTCTCCCCCTTACTATCTATGTGACTTGGGAAGGCCATATAATATCTATGTCTCAGTTTGCTCATCTGTAAAATGCAGCTGACAATAATAATACATGTCCCACAGGACTGCTGTAAGAATTAAATGAGTCATTCATATACAAGCATGTATCATGGTGCTTAGCTACATGGTGATCACTCAATAGTAATCTGACTATTTGCAGACAAACATCCCTCTTTGGAAAGATTGGCAGGCTGTTCCTTAAGCGTAAAGAGCCATTTAGATGTAGTCTGTCTCGGTCAACCAAAATATCAACACAATAAAAAAGTAGGCTATTAAGAGCATACAGAGTTATTGCTGGCTTACACCAAGTAGAATAAACACCATAAATTACTTGTGAGCTACCTATAGAATCAGTGAATTTTCAGGCATGAAAGGAGACTTTAGTCAAATCTCTTCATTTTACAAATAGGGAATTTGAGCCCCATGAAAGTTAAGTGCTTTGAACACAACCAGGCAGGAATGGAACTGAGCTCCTGCATCCTGACCCAGTATCTACCGGAGACAGAGAAAATAGACTCTGTCTAATGTTAGTCAGGGGCATATCTCCTAGAACTTGAATTTAATGTATGTCTGTAGTTTTTTGCACATCACTTTGCTAATAGGCAGTTTTCACATATGAAATTCAAAAATATGCTCAGCCCTGTGTTTACTCACACACTTTTGCCAATATTTACCCAAACTGCAAGAGCATCTGCACTGCATCTCCAGCCCCACTCAAGCCTTCAGATGACTTCAGCCCCAACTGTTCTGGTTCCAAATGTTGCCCATTTAGTGATAATGTCTAAGAGTAGATGGAAAATGTATGTAGTGAACAGAGTCATAACAAAACCAATTTAAACCCTAATTAATTGCTTTCTTCTCATATTAGTAAGGTTGGTGAAGTAGTTTAAGGAGCATATTTACTAGATTAAAGAAATTGGTGCAATACTGTAGCAAAATAGAGTCAGGCTTTGCTAGTGGGGATGGAAGATTATTGATTTTAGGGGGTTGAATAATGTCTTCCCCAAATTCATGTTCACTTAGAATCTCGTAATATGACCTTATTTGGAATAATGGTCTTTGCAGAATTAATTAAGGTAAGGTTTGAGATGAGATTGTACTGGGATTAGGGTGGGCTCTAAATCCAGTGAGTGTCCTTATAAGAAACAGAAGACACAGGGACACAGAGACACAGAGGGAAAGGTGATGGGAGATGGAAGGAGAGTAGAGTGATGGTCTACAAGCCACTGAATGCCCAGGATTACTGGCAACCACCAGAAGCTAGGAGGGGCCAGGCCTGGTGGTTCATGCGGCTAAGCCCAGTGCTTTGGGAGGCCAAGGCAGGAGGATCACTGCAAGCCAGGAGTCTGAGACCAGCCTAGGCAACAGAGCAAGATATAATCTCTACAAAAATAATTAAAAACTGAGCCTGGAATGGTGCCAGGCACCTGTAGTCCCAGCTACTCAGGAGTCTGAGGTGGGAGGGTTGTCTGAGCCCAGGAGTTCAAGGCTGCAGTGAGCTATGACTGCACCACTTCACTCCAGCTTGGATGACATAGTGAGACCCTGTCTCTACCAAAAAAAACCAAACCAAAACAACAACAACAACAACAAAACCAAAACCCCACCAAAACAAATAACTTGAAGGGAGGCAGGGGGTAGTTTATTCCTCAGAGCCTCCAGGAGGAACCACCCCTGCTGACACATTGGTTTCAGACTTCTGGTTTTGGACTTTGAGAGAATAAATTTCTGTTGTTTTAAGCCACTTAGTTTGTGGTCCTTTGTTGCATCAGCCCTAAGAAATGAATCTATTGATCACAACAATATAGCTTACTCCTAGCTTTCATCTTACTAGAGAAAAACAGGATTTACAGTTTATGCTTTCAGACAAATTGCATCTAAAAGTAGGAAATTCAAGAGTTGGCTAACGATCTGTGGTAGCAACCCTCCAAGATGGCCACCAGGGATTCTTCCCTCCTGGTATTCACACCCCTGTGTGGGTGCCTTGCCTACTGAATGAATATGACTGATATGTGCAAATGATAGGGCATTGTGGAAATAACAGAAAGTGGCTTCCTAGGCTAGGTCAGAAAATATGTAAGAGCCTTGGCATCTCCTGGCTTACTTGCCTGGGGGAAGCTAGTCGCCATGTTAGGAGATCGCTCAAGCAGCACTGTGGAGAGGGCCACGTGGTAAGGCCTGCTGTGCATGTCTCTGAGCCATGTTGTGAACAGAGCCTCCAGCCCCTCAAGCCTTCAGATGACTGCAGCCCCAACTGACATCTCAGCTGTAACCTCAGGAGAGACACTGAACCAGAATCACCCGGCTAAACCATAGCCAGATTCCTGACTCAGAGTGACAGGATGAATGTCTACGGTTTTAAGCTGCTAGGTTTTGGGGAAATTTGTTATGCACCAATAGATAACTAATACAGGGTTCAGAACAGAACTCTTTGTTTCCTCTCCTGAAACAGTGTTCCCCCAAGTCTTCCTCACCATTTGGCTTAGGCAAAAAACCTTGGAGTCCATCTTGATTCTTCTCTTTTTCTCATCCTCTAACAATAAATTCAACCAGTACTGTTAGTTTTTCCTTCAAAATCAATCCAGACTCATACCTTGTTCCACTTGCTCCACTGTTTTGCCCTAGATTAATCCACCACCATTTCCCTCTGGACTATTGCAGTAGCTTCCAAACCCAGTGCTTTCAATATTGCCCTTTCAAAGCTGTTTTATTAGATGCTGAGTAAACATAAATCATTTATAACACATGATGATAAAGAAGCCAAGATGAATATCCACATGCCTACCGCTGACTTTAATGAAACATTACAAGTACCTTTGAAACATTCTCTTCGTTTATTGCTAAATGTCTTCTACCCTAAGAGGCTACTACTCTCCTGAATTTGTACTTTCATTTCCTTGTTTTCCTTTAAAGTTTTACCAACCTACTGCTTAGTTTGCCTGTTTTTTTTTTTGAGCTTTTTATAAATGGAATCATAATTGACTTTAAAATTCAGTATTGTGTGCCTGAGATTCATCCATGCCAATGTGTCTAATTCATTCCTTTTTACTACTGTGTAGTATTGCTTTGTTAGAGTATGTATTAATTTATTTATTTACTTGTGTTCTTTAAGAAACATAATTATTATCACATCACTCCTTAGGTTAATTTTGTAGTGGTCCATTGCACTTAGGCTAAAATCAGGCTCCCATCCATGGTATGTAATTCCTATAATTTCTGTCTCATCAGTGGTGATACTGACACAATGGTCTCCACTTGTTCCTTGAACATGTCTAAAGTGTTCTGGCCTCAGGGCCTTTGCACAGCTGGTTGTCTTCTGTCTGGGGCTCTGCCTACAGGTCTTTGCGTGACTCAGGTCTCAGTTCCATGGCACCTCCTCCTAGGCCTCTCCTGTGCCCATCCTACCTGCAGAAGCAGCCCCACTCCCTACTATTTATCCCACTGCCCTGATCTCACTGCCCCATTCTACTTTGTTCCTGGCACTGATGTATCTGTTTGCCTGCTCAGTTTCTGATTCCCTCCACTGAGATAACAGCCCTGTGAAGGCAGGTGCTATGTCTGTTGTGTTCACAGCTATTTCTCCTATAACTAGACCCTGAAGCAGCCCTTGGCACACAGTAGGTCCTCCCTACATATTTGTTGAGTGAATGAATACATAATGGTTTGATTTTTTAAAAAGTCAAATAAATTGGGCACTGTACTTCTCCTTAGGTCAGTGGTTCAAAATGGGATGATGTTGTCCCCCGAGGACATTGGCAATATCTGGAGACAATTTTGGTTGTCACACCTGGGGTAAGGGTGCTACCAGCACCTACTAGGTAGAGGCCAGGGATGCTGCAAAATATCCTATAATGCCCAGGGTGGCTCCCAGCAACACAGCATGATCTGGTCTAAAATGTTAATAGTGCAGAGATTGAGAAACTCTGCCTTAGGAGAAAGGAAAGAAAGGAAAGAAAGAAAGAAAATAAAGTAAGAAAGGAAGGAAGATGAAAGAAAGACAAAGAAGGAAGAAAAGAGAGAGAAAGAAAAAGAGAAAGAAAAGAGACACAGAAAAAGAAATGAAAAAATGGAAAGAAGAAGGAAGGGAAGAAAGGGAGGGAAGGGAAATGAGGGGAAGGGAAATGAGGGGAAGGGAAAGGAAGGGAAGGGAAGGGAAAGGAAGAAAGGAAGATGGCTTCATAATGACCTTTAAAACAAAACTTTAATTTCCCTCGTTTTTATTTTAAAAACAAAAATAAGATTGATGAGACTACAGAAGCATATTAAATCATAGAAAACATAAAATTCTAGAGATAAAAAATTCTATGTTTATAACCAGACTTAAAACAAAACTTTAATTTCCCTTGTTTTTATTTTAAAAACAAAAATAAGATTGATGAGACTATAGAAGCATATTAAATCATAGAAAACATAAAAATCTAGAGATAAAAAATTCTATATTTATAACTAGACTCAAAGGGATTTAACCCTTCGATTTTTCATGGCACAGTAAACCAAATGAGTTTGTTTAGTAGTTAAAATGTGAGCAAGAATGTGTAGACGTGGTAAGAGTTAATTTAGGATTAAAAAAAAATTCCTCCCCAAACAATAAGGTTGTAACACAGCAGTATCATTTAAATAGCGCTTTCCAAAATGAAACTCTCATTTTCTTAGCATAAAAGAGATTTTAAACTTTTAAAATGCCCATAGTTGGCCAGGAGCAATGGCTCACGCCTGTAATCCCAGCACTTTGGGAGACTGAAGCACGTGGATCAGTCGAGGCCAGGAATTTGAGACCAGCCTGGCCAATGTGGCAAAACCCCATCTCTACTAAAAATACAAAAATTAGCTGGGCATGGTGGCCCACGCCTGTAGTCCCAGCTACTTGGGAGGCTGAGGCAGGAGAATTGCTTGAACCCAGGAGGCAGAGGTTGCAGTGAGTCAAGATCGCACTACTGCACTCCAGCCTGGGTAACAGAGCAAGACTCCATCTCAGAAAAGCAACAACAACAAAAAAATGTGCACAAATCAATGGAATGATCCCTGGCTATTGTGGGATGCAGAGCCAACCACAGGAGTGGTGCATAATCTGTAAATCATACTCACGTACCTGGAACTTGGCTGAGGTGCTGTCCTGGTTGGAGCCCATGCTGCAGGACCACTTGACAAGAGGAACCTTCTAGAACAATCTCCCCTTTCCCTTCTAAATTGATTTCTATTTTAACTTCTCTGGACATATATATCTTGGATTATGTTCTCATACTCATCATGCTGCCACTGACTAATAGTTACTGTGCCCAACACTGGGTATATAACAGTGGACTAAGTACATTTTCTGATCTATTCTCAAGGTCTTAGGGACTCAGGATGTTTAAACTGTCTTTACCTGCTGGGAAAAATGACCAATTCATCTTGTTCAACTCCTCCACATACATTTTATTTGAAATAATTTTTTAAATGGAAACTTTTACATTGAAAAATGTAAAAAGAAAATTTTTTTAAGTTTAAAATTCAAGTTTTAATTTTTTTCTTTTTTTTTTTTTTTTTGAGGCAGCGTCTCACTCTGTCACCCAGGCTGGAGTGCAGTGGCACAATCTTGGCTCACTGCAACCTCTGTCTCCTGGGTTCAAGGGATTCTCATGCCTCAGCATCCCAAGTAGCTGGGACCGCTGGTGTTCACCACCAAGACCAGCTAATTTTTCTATTTTTAGTAGAGATGGGTTTTTACCATGTAGGCCAGGCTTGTCTCGAACTCCTGGCCTCAAGTAATCCAACTGCCTCGGACTTTCACAGTGTTAAATTAGAAATCTCTATGAAAAGACTTCCCACTGAGCTTTTGCGAAGCGGCTCCCAGTGAGCAGTGTGTATGTGCTTCTGTGGTTGTTTATTACCTGGAGGAAGGTGTGGGCCCACAATCGTGACCTGACTTTCAGGACTGCGCTTTCTCCTCCTTCGAGTTGTCCCACTGCACAGGAGATTTGTAAACACTCGATATTTGTGCAGTTCTGCAAACAGCAGTGGGAACACGTCAGAGTCTTTAAATCATGGTAGAGACTGAACACTGAAGTTAGCTTATTTACATTTTATTTCCTCAGAAGTCATCACCTTATGATAAATTATTAATGTAAATAAAGAACAATATATTGCAACAACCAAGAAAACACAGTTTAATGGTGAGGATGAATGGAACACAAAATACAACATAAAATTTAAGCTCTTTTCGAACAACTTTAAGACAATCTTTCTGCAGCAGCAATTTAATTGTTCTGTTTCATTTTCTCAGAACTGGGAAAGGCATTGCTTATAGATATTCACAATACCCGATGCTGGGTTCAGCAAGTCTGGAAGGGGTTGCAGAGGAAGACTCCTGAGCCTATATTATCTCAAAGGTCTATAGTTACTGACCCATTGACATACATTTGTTCCATAATGTTCTTCTGTCTAAATTATTTCCTGGTTATAAAGGAGGCTTTTCTGCGACTTTGATTCATTAGGCTATTTTTTAATCGGTTTCTAGAATTGCCCAGTATATAATGAATAACTAATATATGAAATGTATGTTCCTCAAAAGGATTCATTATAATGACATTCTATCTATCAAATCAGATTTTCTTTCTTTTTTCTTTTATTTATTTATTTATTTATTTTTTTGAGACAGAGTTTTGCTCTTGTTGCCCAGGCTGGAGTGCAATGGTGTGATCTTAGCTCACTGCAACCTCTGCTTTCTGAGTTCAAGTGATTCTCTTGCCTCAGCCTCCTGAGTAGCTGGGATTATAGGTACCCGCCACCATGCCTGGCTAATTTTTGTATTTTTAATAGAGATGGGGTTTCACCATGTTGGCCAGGCTTGTCTTGAACTCCTGACCTCTGGTGATCCACCCGCCTCGGCCTCCCAAGGTGTTGGGATTACAGGCATGAACCACCATGACTGGCCTCAAATCAGATTTTCTCATCAGATTCCAGCATGGAAATAAATGAACACATCATAATCAATTTTCTGTGTGCCATGAACAGAATGATACTTCACTAATTGTACTCCCTTATGGGTTTAAATTTATCTTGTGGCCCATGCGTATTCATTTTTCATATCTCAAGCCCTCAACATTGGCCTGTTAGTACTCAATAAAAATCAATGTATTGGATATTATGTGAAGTAGTCGACTGAGACATTTCACTTTAATGAAATTGATATAACACAGAATAATCCAAGGAACATATTACACCAGAAACTTTTTCAAGAACATTTTCCAAGATCCTCAGAATTCTCTGCAAAAGGGACAAAAATAGTAATATATTGTCTGATAAATTGCGGTGAGGTTCATTTCCTACAGGATGCTTCCAAAGGCAGGTGGGTGGACTGTCCTTGGGCTACTAGAGTTGGGTGCTGAGGTGCTGATGTTGTTTGGCTGTGTCCCCACCCAAATCTCATCTTGAATTGTAGCTTCCATGACTCCCACATGTTGTGGGAGGGACCTGGTGGGGGATAACTGGATCATGGGGACAGTTTCCCACATACTGTTCTCATGGTAGTGGATAAGTCTCATGAGATCTGATGGTTTTATAAGGGGTTTCCTCTTTCACTTGGCTGTCATTCTCTATTTGCCTGCCACCATGTAAGATGTGCCTTCTGCCTTCCACCATGATTGTGAGGACTCCCTAGCCATGTAGAATGGTGAGCCCATTAAGCCTCTTTTTCTTTATAAATAACCCAATCTCGGGTATGTCTTTATCAGCAGTGTGAAAATGGACTAATACAGGTGCCCACAGCAGGAACAGGAATTCTCAAAACTCTGTGGTTTGTGGCCCTTTCAAGGACTCTCATGTTGACCTGTGCTTCACGGCTGACATGCTGTGTACCACTAACCCCGCCCTTCAGAGGGAAGAGGGGTATCAAGGTCAGGAGTTGTAGACTCCCTGCAGATGGGGATCACAGTTAGCCAGCTCTGCTAGAGGAATCTGGAGAAGAAGATGCTTGGAATGAGCCATGAAGGTATGAATGGGAGGTCACCTAGCAGAATGGGAGACCTGGCCCACGATTCTGTTGTACTAGACCAGGGCATGCTCGAGAAAGGGAAGGGCAGGGTATTTGAGGGTGAAATGGACAGATGAAAGTAGGATAGCAACGAGAGAAAGTCTATATGAAGAGTCTTCCTATGCATGCTAAGGAGTTTAGATTTTATTCAGAAGGCACTGGGGAGCCTGTGATGCTTTTATATCCAGGGGATATTGATCAGGTTTATATTTTAGAGGGATGGGTAATATGAGAGGAAAGAGAAGAGAGAGGGAAGAGTGGGGGGCAGGAGGGTGATAGGGGCCCATTGCAAGAGCCCCTGATGAGTGATACTGAGGCAGTGGAAATGGAGAGAAGAAGATAAATTTTGGAGAAGTTTAGAAAATAGAATAGAGACATGATGATTACACAGAGGTTACATGGAGAATGCTCTTTGGAGAAGAATGGGGTGGATGAGTGCTGGTAACACTGAGACTGGGGATTCTAGAGAGGAAGTACATTTGAGAAGTTATGGAGACAAGGGTTTTGGGTATGTGAGGACGGGGGTGGCTCTCAGACACCCAGATCATGCCTTTAAGGCTTGAATTCAGTAAGGGAGGGCTGAGATGACAGGAGGCACTTAGGAAGGACTGGAAATATGATCATGCAAAAAAATTAAATGAATGGGAGAGAAGAGGAGGGGGCTGGGATGGAATCCTCTGGAACAGGGGCATTGAAAGGATGGGCAGAGAGAAATCTTAGATGAGAATTTCTAAGAAGAGACCATCCAAATGGCAGAAAGAGAACCAGGAGGGGATGTTTTGGGGGGAATTTCAGAAATGTGATAGTTTCAAGAAGTGGCCAATAGTATCAAATGCTGGAGAGGCATTAAGAAAGGCAGGATGGCTGGAAGCTGGGCAATGAAAGGGAAGACAGGAAAGTTTGGAGAGGAGGAGATGGAGGTGATAGCTACAGAAACAGCAGGGGCCCACTATGAGAAAGGGAAGGGTATTCTTAGGCAGAGGAGAAATTATTTTTCAGTGTTTTAGATACAAATTTTTCCTGTGCAAATTGGAAATTATGATCCCAACACAGGATGTTGGCATTTTGCACTTTCAAATTCCTCATCAGAAATGGGATTCAGTAAGTTGTTTTTAACCAAACAAAAAACGTAGGAGGTCTTATTTCGCTTTTGATTTTAGAATAAACTTTGCATAATCACTTTCTATCCAGAGTTGTTTTGACTCCAGGACATAGGGGGTCATAAGATTTGCAATTTTTGAACCAGTAAGAGAGAAAGACAGTAATATATGTGTTAACAAAACCAGATATGGAAATCAAGAACTGCCTTGGCCTTCATCTGAGAGTTTCTATGATATTCGGAAGTTTAAAATTATCTTACATCAACATTTAAAGAGAAACAATAGAAGGAAAAAAATGGACCCTGCAACGCAAACACATACAATTTTCAAAAAAAATTTAGTTGTTGATCTCTACTGTCTCAGTGTACTCATGAGACATTCCCTGAAGTGGAAATTAAAAAACATACTTGAACTTTGATTTTTCTTTCTTTTTTTTTTGAGACAGTCTTGCTCCGTCTCCCAGGCTAGAGTGCAGTGGTGCCATCTCGGCTCACTGCAAGCTCCGCCCCCCGGGTTCACGCCATTCTCCTGCCTCAGCCTCCCGAGTAGCTGGGACTACAGGCGTCTGCCACCAGGCCTGGCTTTTTCTTTTGTATTTTTAGTAGAGACGGGGTTTCACCATGTTAGCCAGGATGGTCTCAAATCTCCTGACCTCGTGATCCACCCGCCTCGGCCTCCCACAGTGCTGGGATTACAAGCATGAGACACTACACCCTGTCTAACTTTGATTTTTCAAATCATTAATACGGCATATGTTTGGACATTGGTTTTTCAGAGGGATTTTTTCCCATTGGTACTACATATTAAAATTCTGTAGATGTCTCTTTTTTATTATACTTTAAATTCTGGGATCCATGTATAGAATGTGCACGTTTATTACATAGGTATACATGCGCCACGGTGGTTTGCTGCACCTATCAACCTGTCATCTACATTAGATATTCCTCCTAATGCTATCCCTCCCCTATCCCCTCACCCCCGGGCAGGCCCGGGTGTGTGATATTCCCCTCCCTGTGTCCATGTGTTCTCACTGTTCACCTCCCGCTTATGAGTGGGAACATGCAGTGTTTGGTTTCTGTTCTCTGTGTTAGTTTGCTGAGAATGATATCAATTGTTTTCTGTTCTATTGTACACCATGGAAGCTTTTTAAAAATGATAACATGCAGAGCTTTATTAATTTATCCCAAAAGGAATAGTATATGGATTCCCTACTGTTATGTTTCTTAAACATTACAGTGTCATAAAAATTTACTTGAGGCTGGGCGCGGTGGCTCACACCTATAACCCCAGCACTTTGGGAGGCCAAGGTGGGACGTTTGCTTGAGGTCAGGAGTTTGAGACCAGTGTGGCCAATGTGGTGAAACCCCATCTCTTCAAAAAACACAAAAATTAGCCGGGCATGGTGGTGGGCACCTGTAGTTCCAGCTACTCAGGAGACTGAGGTGGGAGGATCACTTGAATCCGGGAGGCGGAGGCTACAGTAAGCTGAGATTGCACCACCACACTCCAGCCTGGGCGACAGAGCGAGACTCTATCTCAAGAAAAAAAAATTTACTTGAATTACAATCTTCCAGTTGCCATAGTTTTTTTTTTTTTTGTCTTCAAAAAGTAACTTCAGCTACTTCTATCATAACAAATGCTTCATTTGACTTAAGTTTAACTGATTATTTAAGTGAGATTTGCTCATTATATTTTTCTGTCCATTTCTATAGTTCAAACATTTTCTACTGTCAAGATGAAATAAATGAATGTCAAGGAGTGTTTAAGGCACACCTTTTAAAGACTTTTTAACCATTTTAAAGTGTGCAGTTTGGTGGCATTAAGTACATTCACAATGTTATACCACCATCACCTCCATCCAACTCCAAAGCTTTTTCATCATCCCAAACTAAAACTCTTGAAAACTTCTGCATCGATGAGACACAGAACTAGGATTTGTTTACATGTCTTTTATCCTAATATCCTCTTTGAGGGCTCTTGGCTATGACTAAAAAAAGTTATCCGGCTCGGCATGGTGGCTCACACCTGTAATCCCAGCACTTTGGGAGGCTGAGGCAGGTGGATCAACTGAGGTCAGGAGTTCGAGACCAGCCTGGCCAACATGGTGAAACCCTGTCTCTGCAAAAAATTAGCCAGGTGTGGTGGCACGCACCTGTAATCCCAGCTACTCAGGAGGCTGAGGCAGGAGAATCACTTGAACCCAGGAGGCAGAGGTTGCAGTGAGCTGAGACGGCACCATTGCACTCTGGCCTGAGCACCAAGAGTGAAACTCTTGTCTCAAAAAAAAAAAAAAAGTTATCCATGTGATGGGTAACACATTTGGGATTTTCAGGAATATGATTAATTTGATATGGCGTTATCCTACTTTATTGGACTGAAATAAATTATTATCAGAGTTTTAAAATATTTTGTCATGCTTTTGTTTTTTAAAAATAGTTAATTCCAGGTAAATACAGGAGTGCAGGAATGGAAAGGAAGTTAATTTAGGACTTCCTCAGCTCCCTGCTTGCCACCCATTTGTTTTCCTTAAAAACTCATGAGCCTTCTCTGTATCATCTGATAACTCTGGCTGGGACCCCCTGTTGAATTGCCCTGAGTTCAGAACTGCAGGAGAGGCAGAGCCTATGGGGGAGGGGCTGTTCATCTGGCTCCTTGTACCCTAAGTCTATGGATTACAAAAAATAATGCACTATTCTTTTGGGCTAGTGCCTCTCTGGCATGAAGCCATGGTCTCATGGCTGCCTCGGGGCTGCCCAGATCCACCCCTTGCATCATCCTTCCTGAGTCTTGTCTCCTGTATTGGAACTCTGTGTCTGTCCTTTCCACCATGTGTGCACCCACACACTTGCACATATGCACATGCACCCAGGTCCCACAGATGCCACTAAATTGGCTGAGAGAGTAGAAGACTATTTATCCCCAGTGCATTTTCCACTTTAGTTGAAGGGGCAACTGATTGTTAACATTCCCTCCTACTGTCATTACATTTTATCTTTGCAAATCCTTTCTTTCTTTCTTTTTTTTTTTTTTAATGAAGAAAAGAGGTTTAATTGACTCAGTTCCACAAGCTGTACAGGAAGTATGACTGGGAGGCCTCAGGAAACTTACAAGCATGGGGAAAGGGTGAAGGAAAAGCAAAAACGTTTTTCGCATGGCAAAGAGGGAGAGAGAAAGCAAAGGGGGAATTGCAAATCCTTTCTTAAACTTTAATTTTTCAGTTATGTAAATCAAGCGTATGGATTTCCGTTCTACAGATGAGAAAATCAGGGATTCAATTTCTTGAGCACTGATTTCCTTTCTTCAGTGATAGCTACCGTGAATTATTTCAGTTTCATAAATGGCTGGAGCAGTTCTAGTCCCCAAAGCATCCTTGAACATTGTCATAAAAAATGGCTGATTTCATTTATTCATGTCATAACATTTTATTTTGAGTTCAGCAGATCTGGTGGCTAATGAATTTGGTCACTACCAACACTATCTTTTAAACGGCTTGCAATATATCACTGGCTTATAATTGGATTTAGGTTTAAAAGCGTGTAGGTTAAGAACACATAGAAGGGCACACCATGGAGCATTTTAGACAGTGATTCCAAAAGCTATTAATACTGTCTGTGATGAGTTCACTCACTGTGTCATTCACATGTTTGTTCAACAGATGAGCTGGTATTATGCTACATGTTGAGAAAACAACACGGAGAAAACAAAACATGTTACCTACCCTAATGGGCTGTCAGGACTGCGGACAGGGAAGGAGGGAGGATGCTCCCTTGGGCCAGTGCACCGTGGCACCTCGACAAGTCTAGGAGCCATTCAAAGTTTCCGGGATGAACCCAGTCTGGAGAGGGTCAGCAGCATAGGTAGGTTAGGTGTCTAATGGCTTTCAACCCAGCCAGGACTGTGACTGCTGCCCCTGTAGAAAGAACTCTAGCACCCTCCTTGGTTCAGTCTCTTCCAGTTCTACCTCCACCTTCCCTTTTTTTTTTTTTTTTTTTTTTGAGACGGAGTCTCGCTCTATCTCCCAGGCTGGAGTGCAGTGGCGCGATCTCGGCTCACTGAAAGCTCCGCCTCCCGGGTTCACGCCATTCTCCTGCATCAGCCTCCCGAGGAGCTGGGACTACAGGCACCCACCACCACGCCCGGATAATTTTTTTTTTTTTGTATTTTTAGTAGATATGGGGTTTCACCATGCTAACCAGGATGGTCTTGATCTCCTGACCTCGCGATCTGCCCGCCTCGGCCTCCCAACACCTTCCCTTTCTTATTACTCATTTGCCCTGCGGTCTTCTGCCAGGGTCTCTCTCTCTCTCGCTCTCTCTTTTTTTTTTTTTTTTTTTTGAGACCAAGTCTCACTCTGTCTCCCAGGCTGGAGTGCAGTGGCGTGATCTCGACTCACTGCAACTTCCACCTCCCTAGTTCAAGCGATTCTCCTGCCTGAGTCACCTGAGTAGCTGGGATTACAGGCGCCTGCCACCACACCCGGATAATTTTTTTTGTACTTTTAGTAGAGATGGGTTTCACCATGTTGGCCAGGCTGGTGTGGAACTCCTGACCTCAGGTGATCTGCCCACCTCAGCCTCCCAAACTGCCGGGATTATAGGCTGAGCCACTACACCCAGCCAGGTCTCTCTCTTTGGCTTGCTGCTTTGGATGGACAACCCTGGACTTGTCACTGTGGCCTTCGATTCAGTGTCACCCCAAATCACTGCATCTTGGACTGAGCTTCTGAACTGCAGCTATGGGGCAGGAAGTACGTGCTTGGTCTGTGCCCCCCATACCAGACCCAGTGTTCCCAGCCTGTCCCTGCCCCAAGCACGGAATGTTTGTTTTCTTGCTTTATCCTTATTTTATATATCTATTTTAATTTTTATGGTTATGTGATAGGTGTATATATTTATAGGGTCTATGAGATATTTTGATATAGGCATACAATGTGTAATGATCACATCAGGGTAAATGAGGTACCAGCACCTCAAGCATTCATTTCTTTGCATTACAAAATGTTCCAATTATGCTCTTTTAGTTATTTTTAAATGTACAATAAATTGTTGACTATAGCCACTCTGTTGTGCTATCAAACAATAGATCTTATTCATTCTATCTAACTATATTTTGTACCTGTTCACCATCCCCACTTCTCTTGTTTGCTTGCTTTTGAGAAGGGTATTAGCTTCTGAGGTGATCTCTGATTACTTCTGCATAACTGGAGAATGTGCATGCAGCTTCCTACTTTTTATGGACATGGTCTACAGAGCACAGATAAACCCTGACATTCACTTTGAGCCCTTGCCACATGGTCAGGGAAGAGGATGAATATTCACATGAAAACATAAAGCACTAGAAGCTGCCGCAATAGGATGAGTGGGAGAATAGAATCAAAAACGCTGACTCTGACCTGGTATGGTGGCTCATGCCTATACTCCCAGCACTTTGGGAAGATGAGGCAGGCAGATCACTTGAGGTCAGGAGTTCAAGACCAGCCTGGCCAACATAGTGAAACCTTACCTCTACAAAAATGCAAACATTAGCTGGGCGTGGCATGTGCCTGTAGCCCCAGCTACTCGGGAGACTGAGGCAGGAGGATTGCTTGAACCCGAGAATCAGAGGTTGCAGTGAGCTGAGATTGCACCACTGCACTCCAGCCTGAGTGAGAGAGCAAAACTCTGTCTCCAAACAAACAAACAAAAAAAGTGCTGACTCATGAACACTGAAGATAGTATTGCTAAGGGCTAACTAAGCTCAGGCTTGAGCTGCCACAGACCCCAATGCTAAGACTCAGCAGGGGTTTTGGCCCAGGAAACCTGAACACAGCATTCTTTTTTTAAAAAAGCGGAGGCTGGGTCTTGCTATGTTGCCCAGGCTGGTCCCAAACCCTTGGCCTCAAGGGATCCTCCCACCTCGGCCTCCCAAAGTGCTGGGATTACAGGTGTGAGCCACCATACTCAGCCCTGAACACACCATTCTTGCCTCTTCCAGATAAGCAGAAGACTCTGAGATTCTGGGACAGGTGCAGAACTCCAAGGGTCCATGCTCACTTCAAACTACTGCAGCCCAGCATCTATGCACGGACTAACAACTGGAAGTGTATGTTCCTGAAATGGACTGAAGGTCACAGTTGATGTTTTCACCATTATTCTCCAAAGTGGCCTCCATGGCAGCTTCAGAAAAGTGAAAAGGTTATATTGCAAGTGCTCCTTAATTCTTACAGAAAAGTTGCTTTTCATTCTCGAGATAAACACTGCCAAACGTTAGGAATATCTGAGCACTGAAGGAGACCAAGAACAATCCTTGAAGTTAAAACTATCTGTATTTGAGGGTTCTATCCAAGCCACTCACTTCCCTCAGTTCTATGCACACTGGGATAACTCACCAGTATTTTTGCAGGGCTCTGTCTGTGGAATTCGACCACATGCACATCCCTCTTCCTGACAAGATGAGGAATAGTAGAGTTTTGCAAAAAGGCGCTGAGCTCAGGGGTGTCCTCTGGGGAGGCAGCAGGCTGCAAAAAGAAAGTGGGAGATACCACATAAAAACACATGAACAGTTGCTACATTTTCTTTAGCCTTGAACTCAAGGCAATTTTTTTTTTTCTCAGTGGAATATGATTCACTTGAGGATCCAGACCTGTGATTACCAGCAGTGTGTTTAACAGTGACATGACCTGCACGCACAAGGAACAAGCTTTTCCACTCTTCAATGACAGGAATTCACGAAGCATGGGGAATGCATTCCTGGGAAGTTTATCTTGCAAGGAGAAGATTTGAAGCAGAAGTCATTTCCCCATAAGGATAGAAAACATGCAAGTGACGTTTCAGACATGAGCCATCCTTCTCTCATTACTTTCCTCTCATTGTAGAGTGGGGCCAGTTAAACTGAGGAACGTTCTGTATGCGGAGATGAATCCTGAGGTGATAGAATAGTGAGGTGCCAACCTCGTTTGGGGAAACAGCCTGATGTGGTCAAAGACCCAACATCCACATGGCTGAACCCCACATTCCTGCGCTCCTTTAGGAGAAAATTCTGCCCTGACAAAAACGACTTTTCGAAAGCCTGCTACATGTTCATTGTGCTGCCGTGGAGTCTGTTTTCAGCCCTGAGTTCGTTTTGCAAATGTCCTAGAACTTACTATTTTATCTCAGGTTCCATGCTGGGTCCATCTGCTGGCTGGATAAATATTTTGAGAATTCCAATAAATCACACAGAATATCGCATTAACATTCTTTATTTTAGACCCACTGAATACAAAGACCTAACTTTCTGCTCCCCACTCCCACCCTTGAGAATTATGATTTCTTTTACACAGTTTCTCTTTGTAGTCACAGGAGCAATAATAGTATGCCCATCTGTATGGAATGAAGAAAAGAAATTTCTACATGGCCGATGTAGGCTGCATCACAAAAGATGAAATGAGAGTGCTCAGTATGTCACGAAAACCTGGAAAAACCTACTAGACAAACAGAAGGATGGAGTCCAGACTCCCTAGCATGGCACACACAGGTCCTCATATGCTGGCCTTGGCCGGTTTCTCCAGCCTCTTCTCTGACTAAGAACCCAAGGTCCCTCACTCCAGCATGCTAACCTGCTCTTCACTCCCAACAGCCCCAGGCACACTCGCCAAGCCTCTGATGTTCTGCATGCTCGGTCTGGGGCCCGTCTGTGCCTATCCAGCTGTACCTAAACTGCCTGCCAGCTGGTCTGCATTGCCAGATGAGAAAATGCAAAACACAAAGCAGAGAGTCACTTAGAGCCTCCCAGGAAACCGGGAGATGAAGATAATCTGGAGAGGAAAGCTAAGGCAGGGAGATCAGATGTAGGAGGTAATCTAGGAAAGTGTCGTTTTTATAGAAGCCCAAGGAAAAGAAAGCTGAAAAAATAAGAGAGTGACAAAGAATGCCAAATCCTGCAGAGGAGTAAGGAAGGGTGAAGACCTTTATGCACTGAACTTGGCAATTTTGTCATGTCCTTTGTAGGGACATGGATGGAGCTGGAAGCCATTATCCTCAGCAAAATAACATAGGAACAGAAAAACCAAACACTGCATGTTCTCACTTATAAGTGGGAGTTGAACAATGAGAACACATGGACACAGGGAGGGGTACATCACACACTGGGGCCTGTCAGGGTAGGGGGGCGGGGGGAGGGAGAACATGAGGAAAAATAGCTAATGCATGTTGGGCTTAATACCTAGGTAATGGGTTGACAGGTGCAGCAAACCACCATGGCACATGTTTACCTATGTAATAAACGTGCACATCCTTCACAGGTACCCCGAAACTTAAAATAAAATTTAAAAAGATACTATGGGCCAGGCTTATGCCTGTAATCCCACCACTTTGGGAGGCCGAGTCAGGAGGATCTTGACTTGAGGCCAGGTGTTTGAGACCAGACTGGGCAACAAAGTGATACCTCATTGCTAATTTAAAAAAAATAGCCAATGTGGTGGGACAAGCCTGTAGTCCCAGATACTTGGGAGGCTGAGGCAGGAGGATCATCTAAGCCCAGGAGTTCAAGACTGCAGTGAGCTACGATCATGCCACTGAATTCTCAGCCTGGGCAACAGAGTGAGGCCCTGCTTCTAAAAAAATAAAAAGAAAAAAAGAACAAAATTACAGATGTCCTTTTATGAGGACAGATTGGTGGAGGTGGAAATTTAACTGCAGTAGCTCAAGAGTGAAAGGATTTTAACAAATGGATAATTATTTAAAAAGATGTGAAATTAAATCCTTCTGTTGTTCTTATATTAAATTCCCTACGGCTGAGAGACAAGATGAGCCTTGTCCCCCAAATAAGGCATGAAAACAAATATGGATGTTTGTAGCAACACTATTTATAATAGAGAAGAAAAACCGTAGCTTAACACTTTGTAGGCATATACAGGTTACTGATTAAATAAGTTACGATCTATTTATACAGAAGACTGCTGGACAGGTTTTAAAAATGATGTCATGAAGCTCCATTGGAATTTAGAAAGATACAAGATATTAGTAAGGGGAAAAGACAGGTTTACAACAGCAAATGTAGTAAGATTGTATTTTTAATAAAAATGGATGTATCTGACATTGTAGATCTATATATAGAAATAATCTGGAAGGGCAGTCCTCAAAGTGTTAGAGTAGTGGAGATCCGATGATATTAAGGAAGTTTTGCTTATTTCTTTTTAGGTATGTTAATGTTGTAGATTTTAAAAGGGTCTCCTTATTTATTTATTTTTCATTTTTATAGACACGGTCTCACTCTGTCGGTCAGGCTGGAGCACAGTGGATACAATCGCAGCTCATTACAGCAGAGTGATACTCCTGCTTTAGCCTCCCAAATAGCTAGGACTACAGGCACATCCCGCTGCACCTGCTGAATTTCATTTTTGTAAAGACAGCATCTTGCTATGTTGCCAAGGCTGGTCCTGAACTCCTGGGCTCAAGTGATCCTCCTGCCTCAGCCTCCCAAAACATTGAGATTACAGGTGTGAGTCACTGTGCCTGGCCAAGTCTCCTTATCCGTTGGCTATTTATATATATATATATTTATTTATATATAAATATATATAAATATATAAATATATATTAAAATATATAAAAATATATATAAATACATATAAATATATAAATATATATATAAAATAGTAAAATGTTTATGGATGTGGAAAAATAAGTTAATGCATAAATAAATGGAAAAATAACAGTAAACAGGTGGTAAAACTATTAGATATTTAAAATGCTCTTCTTTATGTTTTTACATGTTGCTTGATATATTCTTATGATAGCATTTAGCGTTCTTAACATAAAAATCATGAACAATGTACAAAAATGTAAAATTGTAAAAAAAGTAAATGAGAAATGAAAAAGTAGGGATAGCAAGCACAGCTTGGCTATAAATGGAAGGGGAAAGAGGTCCGTTCTTGGAAGAGAATACAGAGTCAAATTACTGCACTTACTGTTTGTTTTGAAGATGGGAGAAATTTAACAAAGTTTATAGAACCCAAGGAATGTCCAAGGAGAGAGGAAGAAGTTGAAGATACGGGAAATGGAGATACTTGATATACCAAAGTTAATTCATGGAGCTGGAGGAATAATCCTCCTTTCTCTGGAAGTGTTAGAAAGAAATTGAGGATGGAAGAGAGATGATTAGGGGTGTGTGGAAGGGTGGGGTGGTGTGTTAGTCCATTCACACACCCCTGTAAAGAACTGTCCAAGACTGGATAATTTATAAAGGAAAGAGGTTTAATTGACTCACAGTTCTGCCTGGCTGGGGAGGCCTCAGGAAACTTACAATCATGGCAGAAGGTGAAGGGGAAGCAAGGTACCTTCTTCACAAGGTGGCAGGAGGGAGAATGAACAGGAGAGGAACTACCAGACACTTATAAAAACATCAAATCTCGTGAGAACTCACTCACTATCACGAGAACAGCATGGCGGAAACCACCCCCGTGATCCAATTACCTCCACCTGGTCTCTCTCTTGACACATGCGGATTATGGGGATTATAATTCAAGATGAGATTTGTA
Organism: Gorilla gorilla gorilla; assembly: GCF_029281585.2. NCBI lineage: Eukaryota > Metazoa > Chordata > Mammalia > Primates > Hominidae > Gorilla > Gorilla gorilla. The sequence continues at coordinate 24,549,199 of NC_073232.2, forward strand.
TGGGGGCACAAAGCCTAACCCTATCAGGTGGGGAGGGGTTTGGGATGGGGAAATGGATCATTCCTAATAGTAATGATAGAGCTATTGCGTAGGAAGGACAGAGAGAGTGGTGAAGGTTTAGACAAGGCAACGAGGAGGGTGCTATCATCACAATGGCAGATGCCCCTGTGAAGCTGGCGGCTCCGTGAACGTGCGCCCCAACATCAATCTGTCATGGCGCCATCAGGCTATGGGGTAGAGAAGCCAGGCTGTGGGACTGTGCATGACTGAGATTTTCAGGGCAGGGGCTTGGAAGGATATTAGAAACAGGAGGTTATGGGGGCTTGTAAAAGCGTGTTTCAAGTAACTCATCATGGAGTCCAGGCTTGGCAGGAAAGAAGGTATGGCCAGAGGAAGTCCTGAGACTGGGATGGGGTAACTGTGTCAGAGAAAGCATTGATACCAGGGAAGAAAAATTTTCTTGAAGAGAACAAGTGAGACCATCATAAAAACAGGAGATTGAATTGGAGGAGAAAGGAAAGTTGAGTCGAATGTCTTGGAGGCAGGGTAGCTTGAGGTGTTGTTGACCAGTGGCAGAAACCCTGGGAGGTGGAGTGCATGGACCGGAGGGTAGGCCTTGGATAGCCCAGCACTGTGGGTGCTGGGACATCCCAGAACCATGGCAGAGCCTGGCACAATGAGGAGGAGGGGAAGCCCCACAGTTGATCGAGGATGCTGTTATGGTTTGGATATTTGTCCTCCCAAATCTCATGTCGAGTTTTAATTCCCAATGTGGGAGGTGGGGCCTGGTGGGAGATGCTAGGGCCACGGGGGTGGATCCCTCATGAATAGCTTGGGCCATCCCATTGGTGCTAAGTGAGCTTCCACTCTGAGTTTATATGAGATCTAGTTGTTTAAAAGTGTGTGGCACTCCCTGCCCACCCACCTTCTCTCTCTTGCTTCTGCTTTCACCATGTGAAGTGCCCGCTCCCCACTCTGTCTTCTGCTATGAGTAAAAGCTCCTTCAGGCCTCCCAGAAGCCAAGCAGTTGCCAGCTCCATGCTTCTTGTGCAGCCTGCAGAACCGTGAGCCAATTAAACCTCTTTTCTTTATGAATTACCCAGTGTTATGTATTTCTAGCCAGGCAAGAATGGCCTAATACAGATGCCCAATGATCGAGGATCTGATAGAACAGTTTTGATGGTATAAGATAAAAAGTGAGCTTAGACAGAAAATTAAGAATTGTGGAAGTCGCTAGCTAAAATTGTCTCATATGTTTTCTATCATATACTATGTGGGTGTACATGTAGATTTTGCTTTGAGATGAATCATGTAAATTTTTTTATAGGTCATTGACAATTATGTTACAGAGGTTAACTGTGTGGTTAACCAAGCTACAGAGAAGAGGCACTATAAAAAACGAGGGACTGACTCTTTATTCCCAAGATATAGCCTATTATTATTAGCAGTAAGCAGTAATAGTAGTGGTGGTGCTAAAACAATAGCCCAAACGGCCAGGTGCGGTGGCTCACGCTGGTAATCCCAGCACTTTGGGAGGCCGAGGCAGGCAGATCACTTGAGGCCAGGAGTTCGAGACCAGCCTGGCCAACATGGCAAAACCCCATTTCTACCAAAAATACAAAAATTAGCCGGGCTGGTGGTGGTGCACACCTGTAATCCCAGCTACTCAGGATGCTGAGGCAGGAGAGGTGCTTGAACCTGGGAGGCAGAGGCTGCCATGAGCCGAGATAGTGCCACTGCACTCTAGCAGCCTGGGTGACAGAGTGAGGCTGTCTCCAAAACAAAAACAAAAACAAAAACAAAAACCAATACCCCAAAGAAAACTGTTTAACTTCTGGTGTGGTTTCATCAGATGTATCAGATGTATCTTGTGTACAAATAAAGAACATGTCCTATTGGGGTAAACTGTCATTCACAAAAATTTTAAGTGGTCTCTCAATAAAACACAGGGCTTACTTTGAGCTACAGAATGACAGTGTCACGTGGCAGGGGTTGATGGAACACATCTCTTTCTTTTGTGACACGGTTTTACAAATAGAGGAATGCCACTCTTAAACACCATAGTCAAAAGATCTCCAAATAGCTTGCAAACCAGCTTTCTGATATGACATTCCAGAAATTATTTAAAAACAAAACAAAACAAAAAGGAAGAAGCTACCCAAGAAACCTAAACAACAGTTAAAGCCCATTTTCTACATGAACATTTGGAGCCTCTTTCACAATTGACAGTGAACCTACAGGCCATGGTTTTCCACTGAGGGTGGAGGACGCTGGCCTCTTAGCATCCATGATAGGCAGACAGTTCCCAGGACAATTCGTTAAGTGCTAGGAGAAGCTGGTGGTCACCACTAAAGTGTCTTCTGCAGAACAAATGAAAATGACTTCTTTCTGCAATAAGGAAATAATTGTTGGTAAACATGTTTCTTTCTACAGCTGCTACTCAGAATTTAGCCCAACAGGAATCTTCTATTTTCATCATTCTTTACCAAACTCTTCACTGTGTCATAGGTTTAAATTTATGGATTAAAGGGATACTGTGCAGCCAGGATGTGCAGTACAGTCAGAAATGTGGCATTTGAAAAAAAGCGTTGGGTGAAATTAGATGAAGGGCCCTGTGAACTCAAACAAAAGCAATGCACACTATCTTTTTCTTGTTTGTAATTTGTTTTTGGATTTCAGGTATTCCTAGCACAAAAGAAACAACAGACAACTCTCATGTACTTTGCCTATAATTAAACCGAAGTGGAGACAAGCCCCGGGGGGCAGTCCACCATGTAATTTTCTTTAAGACATGAATGTTGAGGATTTGTAGGGAAAGAAAACCCCCACTTTTTTAACCTCCTGAAAAGTTCATGCAAAGCATAACTAAAAGAATCAACTCACTCCACTGGTGATGTTGACGCTTTCTTAGTATTTGAACATGGTGTTTTTACATTCCAAAATATATGTGCAAACCTGAAGACCATCTCAAAGAGTAGGTAAAAGTCTCAGACTGTGTAATTCTTTTTGATGGTCGAGAATTGGATCTTCAGGCACTCTTAAAAAGGCAAATACAATTCTTCTATCACAGGTAGCATTCCCATAAGAAAGAGGAAGCATACCTAGAACAGACTGACCAGGTCCAGGGGCAAGCCATGGATGTCACTAGTATGTCACAATTGGAGAGGAAGTAAATTAAAATTGACTACTGTTTTCCTGATCAGACCTTCTAAAATAATAAACAGCTAAGTTCTTTCTTGTTTTGTTTTGTTTTGTTCTGTTTTTTCTGGGAGGAGAGTTTATAGAAGACAGCTGAGTATTGAAGGAGCAAGTAACAGCCATCAAATAATGCTTCAGCTAGGACATAAATTACGGTTCCTGTGGTCAAGGCTGTCAAAATGATTCCACAAAGAAATCAGGAGTTAATGGTAAAGATATACTAAATAATCTTCTTTCTTTCATGTCCTGATTTTTTTTTTTTTTTTTTTTTTTTTTTTTTTTGTGAGACAGAGTCTTGCTCTGTTACTCAGACTGGAGTGTAGTGATGTGATCTCAGCTCACTGTAACCTCCGCCTCCCGGGTTCAAGCGATTCTCCTGCCTCAGCCTCCTGAGTAGCTGGGATTGCAGGCACCCACCACCGCGCCCAGCTAATTTTTGTACTTTTAGCAGAGATGGGGTTTTGCCATGGTTGCCAGGCTGGTCTTGAACTCCTGACTTCAAGTGATCCTCCTGCCTTGGCCTCCCAAAGTGCTGGGATTACAGGCATGAGCCACTGTGCCTAGCCATATGTCTTGATTTTTAAGGGTATGTGTGTGTGCGCGCGCGCGTGAGTGAGAGAGGGAAAGAGAACAAGAACTGTTCTGCTAGGAAGTAACAAGAGCGCCTGCATTCTGAATTAAGGAAAACCAGTACACGAAGGCAGTTAGGAAGAAGAAAGTACCCTTAAGGATAAGACAAAACTATGCAAATTTGCCAAGCCACTGTCTGCGGGCCCACTCATTCTAAAACATAACTCTAAAACTCTCATCCCTAATGAACAGACGGTTTCTGTGTCTCCGCTTTCCATGTTTGTACTATCTGGTTGTAATTTGGACTTCCCATGGGACTGGTCTGGTTCAGGAGACATTCTCGGCGGCAACCTCCAGCTTTCCACTGCTCTCAAAGCAGTTTTTACAAACAACATCGGCTTTCTCTCATGTTAAGCCCTTCTTAGTCTATAGAGTCTTTCAGGCCACTTTTATCTCAGGATTATTTTCCTGAACTTGGGCCCCAAATGGTGTTCCGTAGTCTTAACATAGGTTATATGTGGGCATCTTATCGGTCTTCCTCTCCTAGGTACGGTCTCACATCTAAGCCTTTTCCCTCTGCATCTCACACTTAGCTGTCTATTACAAAATCTTGCCAATTAAAGAAAAATCCTAGGCCGGGCATGGTGGCTCATGCCTGTAATCCCAGCACTTTGGGAGGTCGAGGTGGGTGAATTGCCTGAGCTCAGGAGTTTGAGACCAACCTTGGCAACATGGTGAAACCGCATCTCTACAAATAAATACAAAAATCAGCAAGGTGGGTGATACATTCCTGTAGTCCCAGCTACTTGGCAGACTAAAATGGGAGGATTGCTTGAGCCTGGGAGACAGGTTGTTGCAGTGAGCAGAGATAGTGCCACTGCACTCCAGCCCATGCAACAGAGTGAGACCTTGTCTTAAAAAAAGAAAAAAAAAAAGAGGCCACTGCACCCGGCCTCTGAGGAGGGCGGATCACCTGAGGTCAAGGGTTCGAGACCAGCCTGGCCAACATGGTGAAAACCCATCTCTACTAAAAATACAAAAACTATCCAGGTGTGGTGGCGGGTGCCAATCCTAGCTACTCAGGAGGTTGAGGCAGGAGAATGACCTGAACCCAGGGGTCAAAGGTTGCTGTGAGCTGAGATTTCACCACTGAACTCTAGACTGACTGAGTAAGACCCCATCTCAAAAAAAAAAAAAATGAAAAAAATAGAAAAAGAAAAATCCTTTACTCATTATGAAACTTTTGGCTCCTCAATAGGTTTTACTTTTTCAACCTCATCTTATCTAAAGATAACAGTCTGTGTGCAGGACTCTCCAAACCCTAGGATAAAGCCCATCAAATAAGAAAATTGATAGTTTGAAATAATTATTGTACTGGCTTTAGATTAGTTAAGAAATACTTTACTCAACTCTAAAATTTTATTCCAAGAAGGATCTGGAAAAAAATTAGCTCTAATGGATTGCTTTGGATGCTGCAGACAGTTGAACATTTCAAAATGTTGTAGATGATACGATGTGAATAAGGTGCCATGTTAAAATCCTCTATCTCTGACCTAGACCCTGAAGCCTGGAGGGAGACCCTGAAGCCTGGAGGGAGACCCTTCCCGGGCATCTGCTTATGCCCCTAAACTTACAGAAAACACAACTGAACCTGATGAAGCAGAAACTATTACCGGAGAAACAGAAACTCAAAGGCAGAGACATTTTCATTGGGAGGCAAAAGAGAAAGTGGGAAGGGACATCCTCAAGGCACTTCCATGCCCCTACGCTGACCTCAGTTGGGCCCTGGGGACAATTCACAGGGGAAACACCAGTTGTGCAGCTCACCCAGCCTTTCCTGATCTCCTGCAGTCCCCAGCCTGTTGCCTACCCTTGATTCCACCTTCCCTCACGCCCTAAGGGTTAAAAGTGTCAACAAACCAAGCTGAGTGAATCCCATAAACCCTGATATGAGGCAAGTATTTATTTATTTATTTATTTGTTTAGAGGCAGGATGTCATGCTGTTGCCCAAGCTGGAGTACAGTAGTGTGATCATAGCTCACTGCAGGTTCCAACTTCTGGGTTCAAGTAATTCTCCTTTCTCAGTCTCCTGAGCAGCTGGGACTCCAGGGACTACAGGCATGTGTCATCATGCCTGGCTAATTTATTCTTATTTTTTGTAGAAATGGGGTCTTGCTATGTTGTCCAGGCTGCTCTCAAACTCCTGGCCTCAAGTGATCCTCCCACTTCAGCTTCCCAAAGAGTTGGGATCATAGGCACGAGCCATGCTCCTGGTCCAAGACAAATATTCAGAATAAGAACTCACTGAGTTCTAGAAGCATTTGTGTGTGTCTGCCCCTGCCCCACCCCAATTTAGTTGCTAATGCTCTGTGTTTGGGCAACAAGTGAGATGGTTGTGGATGAGAACTTTTCACCACTGTTTTTTAAAGCAGCCACAGGTTACAGGATGATCCCAGTGGTAGCTTACAAAAGCAGTCAATGTCTCCTCCTGAAACTTTGGGGACATTAGGGTAGCTTGCTGAGATAACCAAACTGTAACCAGTTTCTACTGTGATAAAAAAAACCTGAACCTTGTTTGGGTCTTATCAGATGCTGAGACTTATGTGAGAAGACTTTCAGGGTTATGTTGTATTTGGAGTGGATATCCAGGTTATAGACCGGTTGTATTTCAGAAGGTTTTAGGCTAGATGTTTGGCATTCAGAATGCATTTCTCTTTAGAAATGATGTTTTAAATGGTGTTTCAGTTCTCAAGCCAGTCCACAAAAACCCAACTTAATCCTCAGTAGGGCTTTGATGCCGTCAAAGTATGTATTTGTAAGAAAAATAACAATGTCCAGGACTGCTGCCATATGAGTAATTTAAAAAATAGAAGAAAATCCATTTGTTAAGTACATTACATTCAGCACATTACATTAGGTGGAAATCGATTTAATTGAGAAAAATTAGGAAGTATGTGGGAACTTGTAGGGATTCTCAGGGCGTATTTGGGAAGTTATGAAGGCTTTAGAGTTAGTGGCAATGGATCCCTGGAGTGTGTGACCTCTAAAATGCTTCCTAGGAAGTCTGGCTTATTTTTCACAAGTTTTCCTAGAGATCTGTGGGCATCAGGGAGAGGTAACGAAGAAGAGAGCATTTTTCCAGTGGAAAGTGGGCAACATAAGAACACATAAGGAAAGGGGACGTTGACTACAAAGTGTATCTGAACACGAGGGAAAGGGATTTTGCTGAAAGAAAATCAATGGAATGATTAAAGAGGAAAACGTAGGAAGGAAATGGCCAATCTCTCAGCTTTAGAAAGCTGGGGAGACAGCGCTCTCTTACAGGCCCACGGTGGCCTGGGACATTTTGGGGGCTAGTCCAGTGGGGACTGGAGCATCCTCAGAAAGGGTGAAGAACTTGTAGACATGAACTATTCACAGATGCAGCTGTTTTATGAGGCACTTATTACCTAGATCACTCTTCTTATAAAGAAACTGTAGAACCAAATAATCAGGAATTGAACCTTAGTTCACTTCCCCGTTAAGTAAGATTGGATACTGGAATTGAATTCTTGCCTTGACAAATGTTATTTCTGCTGCCTCCCTGTTCCTTTTAGTAAGCCCATCCTCTGTCTGCTTCTTACTAAAAATAAAACTAACTATACAATTTTTTTAAAGAGATGAAGTCTTGCTATGTTGCCCAGGCTGACCTCAAACTCCTGGCCTTACGTGATCCTCCCACCTCGGCCTTCTGAGTAGCTACAAGCATCACTGTGCCTGGCTATGGCACAGTTTTGTTTTTTTAACAGCAATTCATTTTCATGCTAATTTGAATTTAAAATGGTTATTAAAATTAAAAATTTCTCAGATCTATTCTGTTGAAGACAACAACAGGTAAGAGATTATTTGTTTTTCACTAAAGTCTAAGTCATATCAAGAAAAGATGATGTTTGCATTCTCTAGGAAAAATTAAATTGCCAAGTAAGTTAATAGCAACTTCACCAAAAAATTATTTAGCATCGTAAGAGGAGAGTAATTTCCAGTACTCTCAATTATTTATAGTCACTAATATAAACTCTCTTGATTATCTGTTTTTTAATGTCTACTAATAAAAGTTCCTTTAGACTCTCTGGGGCATTTATTAAGTATAGATTTCAGTACTTTGAGAACCTGAAAGTAATAACATTTCAACTTCTCTATGAATTTAGAATTTCAAAAATTCACAAATTGCTATGATTAGTTATTTAAGGGAGATATTACTTTGTATTGTATTTAAATCTTATATTCAATTTCCACAGATTGAAAGTTTTAGGAAAATGAACATAATTGAATTGTATTTTTAAAAGTATCGGCCTCAGACAGAATTTTACTCCAAGCACATACATTAAAGAATAACTGGGGGCGGGGTGCAGTGGCTCACGCCTGTAATCCCAGCACTTTGGGAGGCCGAGGTGGGCGGATCACCTGAGGTCAGGAGTTCGAGACCAGCCTGGCTAACATGGTGAAACCCCGTTTCTACTAAAAATACAAAAAATTAGTCAGACGTGGTGGTACACGCCTGTAATCCCAGCTACTTGGGAGGCTGAGGCAGGAGAATTGCTTGAACACAGGAAGTGGAGGTTGCAGTGAGCTGAGATGGCGCCATTGCACTCCAGCTTGGGCAACAATAGCGAAACTCCATCTCAAAAAAAAAAAAAAAAAAGAGAATAAGTGGGGAGTAGGGAACACCAGGTGCTTAGTATATACTATGGCTTGGTTTGCAAGAATCTGTCAACATTTAAGACAAGTCATCTATTAATACTATCGTAGTCACAGTATGCCACAAAAAAACAAATAACTCACAACCAACATGGTGTACATTAAACCAGTTACATAATATATACAAACATATATAAATAGTGTCAGATATAAACTAAACATTACACTCAAAAAGAGTTAGAGATCTCTGCAGAATCATGTGCTCAAAGAATCTATGACTGAAAGTGCATGTTAAATGCAATGCAGGATATGTAAAAGTGTTAATTATTTAAATGTTATACATTTGCATTTGCAGATGTTATTTTATAATAAGCTACTGTCCTTAAAGAATTTAAAATCGTCTCAATGAAGAGCAAAGAGGAAATGAGAAAAAAAATTCCAGGAAGGAAGTATTTTAAAGAATCTTGTGTAACACAAGTGGCCTTATGTATAATTTCTACGTAAAGAAGGAGGCTGTTGTCTCATGAGTCCTTTACTAATGAAACCCCTTTAGTCTTCCCTTTGAATAGGAGGCATGCTGGGTTGAAAAAGAATGCCTTTCAGAATGAGCAATGACCCAGTGTCACTGGCTGAGGTAGGGGCAGACCTGCTGTGTCTTGGCTGGTGGCGTGGGTATTCCATGAAGCCTGCGCTGCGCCATTTTTAATAGAGACACCGTGTCCTGGTAGCTACTAGGAGAACGTTCGTTCTTACATGAAGTTATCTCCTAAGGACAATATCTGACTACAAGATGTTGTTGTCTTTTGTTTTTCTTTATACAAATGTGGCATTTTCAAGGGCTTATGCTAATTAATTTCTTTCTTTCACAGAAAACCATGAAAGCCAAATTTGGATGTTAATCTGGATGGGATCAGCTCCTTACTCCTTGTTATTGAAAGTCAGGCCCACAGACTGGCATCAGGTACAGGAAGTGGGTGCTTGCAGAGAGGCAGAATCTCAGGTCCAACCCCAGCCCCTGCATTTTAACAGACAGCCAGGTGATTCAGAGGAAGTTTGAAAAGCACTGCTCTAGGCTTTAAGCTTCAATTAAAGAATAAGGTCCAGAACATTCCTTTCTGGGAGTTCTCATGGCCCTTGGCAAATTGCCACGGTTCACCACTTGCTATGGGCTGCAGCTGGAAGAGCCTCTTTTGGCAAAGATCCTTACGAAATTTGGCAATAGACCAAAAAGACTTCAAAAATAGCATTTTATACTAATTCTCCCAGATGTGACATGTCTATTTATGATTTTGGTTTGGGTGTGCTGCTAATTGAGCCAAAAATAAAAGGTGCCTATTAAAATGGGTGAAATAAGTGACAAGTCACCATAAGCAACAAAATGAAAAGAAATTTAAATTTGCTAGAAGGGATATTTTAAATTAGGCTTGATGTTTTAACTATAAAATGAAAAGTTCTGATCAATGATCATTGAAGCAACTTAAAACGATTTCACTCTTCTTTTTTAAACAAGCCCAGTTTGTATTTTTTTCATACCATAAAAATAAAATCAACAAAGCCACTGATTAGACCAGACTCCTACCTTTATATCCTGTGGATTGATATTAGGATTTGTTTGGCACTGCAGAGGTCCCAGAGTTTGAATATGGAAAATATAGAGAAGAAATTCATCCCGGGCAGAGAAAGGCCAGCCCACCTCCAGGATGGTGTCACTGATGGTACTTGGTCCAATATTGTGCAGCTGTAAACAAGTGACATGTTATCTAATGACCCAGCAGAAGGCAGAGAGATAAAATCAAACTCCATATACTCTATACCCATTTTAGAAAGCATGTATTATTGGTTTTAAGTCATCTGGACTATGACTATGGAAAAGAAAATTCAAAGTCGATATGGCAAGAAGCACTCTGAAAGCATCATGGGCTGGTGTTTAGAGAAAACTCTTCAATCTGTGAAGCTCTAAGAGTGGATTTCCTCAGTTGAAGACCATACTACCCTTGTCTGATAACTGTGATGCTAGTTTTAAATTTATGTTAATTTAATCATAGCGCTAGAAATTTTAATTTTGATTTTATGCCTTCAAAACTTAGTGACTGTCTCTTTACGTTGAAATCTGCCTCCGCTTTCTTGACTACTGACTGTCAATTGCAACCATATGTGATGCACTCTCTTTCACCCTCTGGAAGAATGTCCATCCATCAAGTGCCAAGGCGGGCCCATGATCACCACAGTTCATTTCGAGTGCGTGTTTCAAAGCTGAGCTCCTTCTGTTTCCATCAGCAAATCTCAAGGCAAGAAAGGCCACATCTCATAAAGAGATGAACATTTTTTAACACGTGAATCCTATACTTGGAGGACACAAAATTGTTTGCCCAAAACACTAAGTGCATTTACATTTATTCCAGTGTTTTAAAAATTTAAAGTCAGCAGGGATTTTCTTCTTTTTCTTTTTTTCTCAGTTCTGAAAATTACAGTGATCTATAAAACAATGGATAATTGCTTTTGCTTTTTAGATGGCCTATTTAATTCACCTTATCAAAGAAGCTTGGCAACCACTGATATAGTATATTTTGAGTCACGAGATTAGCAATGTACAGAATATTTGATGATTGCTTTTTGCACTACCAGTAACTACCCTTAACTTTCATGATCCACATTTATGCTAAGATTTGAAGCAGGACTGCCCTGAGAATGATTGGGTCTGAATATATTTTCAGACTTTAAAGTTTCCCCATTCTTGAGCAGAAACCAGGACACACAGCTTTATTAAATTATTTGACAGCTTTTTTTTTCTTTTTTCCAGTGAGGTTCTTAATCAGAGTGGCCTTGGAGACTGTGTTATCCTTTTGCTATCAAAAGAGCTTAAGGCAAAGCTTTGATCCAGCTTTGGACAAGGCTCCTGAGTCTGGGCCACAGGTTGGGCAGATGATGGAGGGTTTCATGCTGATGCTGCCCAGGAGTTGAGGCATCTTCCCTACGTTTGTAAACAGTTCATCACTTTTGAAAAGGCTTTATTGTTAATCTTAGAGGATGTTATTCATGTCCCTTGTAGCTCAAGATGAAAGTCATAGTCAGAATTACTAGATTAGAGGCATGAGTTACATAGGAAAGGAACAGAAGGCATTAATCGAGAAGGAACCTCAAACAGAACGCCTTGGAACATGGTTTTACCAAAATTCCATGCCTGGTCCCTTGAAAACGAATAGGAATAACTACTCTTTACTGCTAGCATTGACTTTATTTAAAAAAACAAAAACAAAAACAAAAACAGAGCAAAACCAAACAAAAACCTGAATAACTACTAAACTAACCCTTTGCTATATATTGGTTTCTTTTTAGAAAATTATTTATGTTTATTTATTTTTTTATTTTTAGAGATTGGCCCTTGCTATGTTGGCCAGGCTGGTCTTGAGCTTCTGGCCTGAAGTGCTTCTCCCACCTCAGCTTCCTAAAGTGCTGGGATTACAGGCTTGAGCCACTGTGCCCAGCCATATATGTTGGCTTCTAACTGAAAAAAGCTTAAATGTTTCAGGTGATGGGTCAACAGATCCTCTCACTGTTCACAACTTAATGCCTGAAATGGGAAAAGAACATCAGCTCCTTTTTATGCATCACTGGTTCACTTCTGGAAAATATTTTACTAATCAATGAACTATTTAAAAATCTCAGAATAAGATATTCATTTCCAATTTGGGTTCTTTGGATGAAAAGTAAAATTATTTTTATCTATGTAACATCTCCCCATCTCATATATTATATGTGCTTTTATTTTATTTTAGAGACAGAGTCTCACTCTGTCGCCAGGCTGGAGTGCGGTGGCACGATCTTGGCTTACTGCAACCTCTGCCTCCCGGGTTCAAGTGATTCTCCTCCCTCAGCCTTTCGAGTAGCTGGGACTACAGGCTCACGCCACCAAGCCCAGCTAATTTTTGTATTTTTAGTAGGGATGGAGTTTGACCATGTTGGCCAGGATGGTCTTGATCTCTTGACCTCATGATCCGCCTGCCTTGGCCTCCCAAAGTGCTGGGATTACAGGCGTGAGCCACCACACCCGGGTGCTTTTATATATATATATATGTATATATATATATATATATTTTTTTAGCACAATAATGAATAGTTCTTATCGTTTTCTGTCTGGTACCTTCTAGTTGGTGACCTTCAGTTTAAAAGATGGGTGGGTAACCTTCAGTTTAAAATATATAAACATATCTGAAATATAGGAAAAAATGAAGTAATGTCTAGGAAGCTAGCCATTTTTATGTCTAGGTAGCTAGCCATTTTTATGTCTAGGTTGTCCAAATATTTAAAAAAATGGAAAGAATTAAAAACAACAATGACAACAATAGTAACAAGATAAAGTGTTTTCACCAAGTAATGGCTTTCCTACTAAGGAACAAGTGATTATATCCAGGATTACTCAACCGAACACCCACTACACCCCACTGCAGTATGATAGCGTAACAGCACGAACCTAGGCAGTATATACAGCTCGGAACTTGGGTTGATGTCCTTTAAAATGCTATCTACTGTGGTTGTAGCACTGTGAGGGGCTCAGGTGGGTGGATCACTTGAGCTCAGGAGCTCGAGACTAGCCTGGGCAACATGGCAAAACCCTGTCTCTAGAAAAAAATACAAAAATTAGCCAGGTGTGGTGGTGTGTACCTGTAGTCCCAGCTACTCAGAAAACTGAGATGGGAGGATTGTTTGAGCCCAGAAAGTTGAGGCTGCAGTGAGCTGTGATTGCACCACTGCACTCCAGCCTGGGAGACACAGCGAGATCCTGTCTCAATAATAATAATGATAATAATAATAATGCTACATAGAATTTATTTGCACAGAGCTTAAGAATAAACCCCTAACACAACTTTAACATAGACAATGGCTACCTCATAAATATGTTCCACCAATGGTCCAACCTCCTCCTCTTTGTGGGGCTCCTCTTCTGGTTCCCAGTTATGAATGGGCAGAACAATCTGCGGAGGGTGTGACACTCTGAAACATGAAATGTCCTGTTAATTGTTAACAATGGCCCAGGTAAAGAATGTTTTACTAGTGGACAGTACACTAACAGAAGCAGAAGAAAGTGGTTTTCAATTTATTTGAGTAGATATTACCTACAGGGAAAAATATTGAAAGTGATGTACAGTAGGATGACTACAGTGACAGTGAAGGATCCGAAACTGCTAGTGTAGGCTCTCCAGCCCAGAGGGCAACTATTTTATAGCATCCCTTCTCGTGGGCACTAAAGAAGAGAGTGGAGAGTGTTCCTGAGTTGAGATGAATAACCAAACTTATACATATATAAATATATACATCCATCTATTTCACATGTGAGAACGTGTGTGTGTGTGTGTGTGTGTGTGTGTGTGTGTGTGTATGGGTTATTTAATCCCTGCTTTAAGCCATATCAAGAAATGGGATTCTTTTTTGCAGATTAAAAAAAGTCTAGGATGCCGTGTGTTGTGTTAAATGTCCAGTTATGAAGAAATATAGTTTCTTGTTGAAGGCATCAGAGTGGAAGAGTGGTCATTGTATATTCCTCCTTTCTATATTTCTTTGGCTTCCTGGGAAAGCCAGGCCCAGAGCCAGAACAAAATAAAGTGTGATTGAGTTATAGAGTGGTCTTATAGATATCTCAAGTGTGAGAGAGAGACAGAGAGTTAAATGGTGTAATCCAGGAGTAGGATATTAATTTGACATATGATTATTTTTTCCTGCAATGTACACCTAGAAAATGAGCACTGGATAAATGACATACAACACATGGCATTATTTTATATAAAAAGCTGATTACAAACTAAATTATTATTTTTATAAAATCTTAAGGGTAGTCCTCAAAACAAACCAATGTTTTCTAGCAGTTTTTAGGTAAAACATGTCTTTAAAAGAATTTGTAGACTTTCAACTGAAAGTAACCTCAACAGAAAACATCTCTTTTGGCAATCAGATGTCATAGTGCCCTTTTAAAGGTATCCAGTAATTACCATGGCCTCTGGCAACTTCAAATGTTAGCAAAATTTATTGGGTTATATTCTTACCCTAGGGCAAAGTAATTTAATTTCTGTATATCTCTCTTTCTTCATCTGGAAAATTATGATAAACTCTTTCCTTTGTGTACCACAAATGTTCGGAAAACATCTCAAATGCTTTTGGTCAAAGTTAATTTGGCTGCCTTGTTTTCTAGGAATGAGTACATTTTAAAAACAGACAACCCACAGAAATGTTGCTAAATTGCATAGCTCTTTGCATATGTCCTTACTGTGCAACGTTAAAGAAGAAGAACAGGGCACAACTTTGCTGGGCTGATACCGCGAACATTTCTACATTTATATTGGTTTGTCATTATGCTATGTTCCCTTTTCTGACTTGGTTTGATTAAATCATGACAGGCTTCTTTCATCAGAGAGAAGCCCAGAGAACCTGGGTTTCTATACCAGTCTTGACAGTCTCAACACCCAAAGCTGGCGTTTGCTTTCAGCTTGGCAACAGAGAGTTGAGTTCATGTTCACTATCCATTGTCCATTGTGAGGTTCTAGGGAAACTTTTATTCATTTATTTATTTATTTATTTGCATAGAGAACAAACATAGCACAGAAGCTGAACACATTTTCTCTGAAAACTTTTGTTTTTATGGTCATCAATCCACAGGACTGGCCATAAATTCCCTAGGATCATAGAATCATATGTATTTGAATCTTGACAAGTACTATGGAGATGATACCGTCAAAACCCTTCATTTTATACATGAAAGGAAGACTGTTGTACACAGGAGTAGAGGGTTAGTTGCAGGTGAGATCTAGAACTCAGATCCTAAGTACCATCTACTCTATTTCTAATACAAAATGCACCATGGGGGCTCCTAAGCTGCAGTGGTATTTAGTGAAGATGACTTAAACTTCCTGGCACAGTTCTGTAACAAAAAATCAAATAGAAGTGTATGAAGAAATATATAATCTATCAAAACATCATGTCAAAATCATTTAAAAAGCATGGCTCACAGAATTCCGTTATTTACCCACTGAAGACTACTTCAAATCCAGGGAAACCATGGTAAACAATGGCTCCCTAAAGATCTCAACTAAATCAGTGAAACAGTGTTCATGGTTTTCAAAGTAAATTTTTTAGAAAGAAGGAAGAAATCAAGCAAGCAACACAGAATACACTGAACTAATTTGCCTAGGATAAACAGCCAGTGTGGTCATCTTACGACCCTCACTGCATAGCCTTCCATCCTAAGATGGAAGATAGAACGTTATCCCAGTAAGACCCTCAGATAAGAAGACGACTGGGGTACTGTTAATGGTAACAATAAACATGAGAAGTGAATTTTGGGAGAAGCAAGGAATTAGTTTTTTTAAAATTAAACTTATTTTGAGATAATTGTAGATTTATATGTAGTTGTAAGAAATAATTTGGAGAGATTCCATGTACCATTTAGCGGTTTCCCCAATGGTAACAGCTTGCAAAACCAAAATGTGATATTGTATATAATATCAAAACCAGAATATTGTCATTGACATAGTCAAGAACACTTCTATCACCACGAAGATCCCCTTTTACAGGAACATCCACTTCCCTCTGTCCCTATCTCCTCCATATCTCTTGGCAACCACTAATCTGTTCCTCATTTATATAATTCTGTTATTTCAAGAATGTTACATAATTGGAATCATACAGGATGCAATCTTTTGGGATTGGCTTTTTTGACTCTGCATACTTCCCTGAAGGTCCATCTGTCAATTGTTCATTCCTGTTTATTGTTGAGTGATATTCTATGGGATGGATGTACCATGATTTGTTTAACTATCAACCCATCAAAGGACCTTTGGCTTGTTTGCAACTTTTGGCCATTATTAACAAAGCTGCTATAAAGATTTATGTAGGGATTCTTGTGTGAACTTTAGTTTTCATTTCTCTGGAATAAAGGAATTAGGTTTTCAGTAAGTTGAAGTATATACGCAATCAGGAAATTCAAATCTGAGGATTTGGTAGTATGCTGTGAATCCTGTTTCAAATCCTTGTTTTCAAACTCTATCATTCCCAAATAGCAAAGACTACCATGTATTGTATGGAACAGTCTCAACTGTACCTGCTGTGGATGGTATCCTATGCAAACCTCAGCTGTTCATGTTTGTGGTCTCTCTTAGTACATACCCATTCAATCCTGATTATTTTACAAAATCTGCAATCTTACTACTCTTCATGGACTCAGTGTATGTGGTGCTGTCTCTTGTGGCCAAGTTTACTTCTCACAGACATGTGCTAAACTGATCCTTTGTACCACAAAATGCATACAAATCTGCTTAAAGATGATGTTATCTAGCTTTGAAAGAAATGGAACAATTCTCAGTATTTTTTCCCACTCAAATAAGTGAATCCATTTTTGTTTATTTTTTAATTATAAAAAACAGTAGATAAAAAAACTGCTTAAAATAATGCATGATAAATTACATCAGAATAAACACCATGGACCAAAAAGAAAGTTCCGGGAGATGGAACATGGAAGATTTTCAAACAGTAGCTGTTTGTTCTTTGATGTATTAAACATTGAAACCAATGTTTTGCTGCATATTTGCAGGAAAGAGTTTTACTATGTAAATGGCTAAAAAGGATTTTAGCACAGTCTTAGAGAATAAACTGTGGTCAATTGTTGGACATTAATCTAGCTATTAAAGTAACTGCTTTCATATGAGAAACCCAATTTTAATCTGTTTTGATTATTGGCAAAAGTGAATAGAAATTTCCTTCTTTTTTTTACTGTAAGTAATGACAGTAATATTGAAAATATTAATCTCATAAAATGGATATTGAGAATAAAGACAGTTATATTCAGCCATTAGCTGTCTTGGATTTAGTTATGTCCTAACAAATAGAAACATTTCCCAGTTTTAAATTTATTTTGGAATTAAGAAACAGTTTCAATTTATTTTTGGCTAGAAAAACTAAGATACACTAAGCTTAAAGAAGGAGACAAAAGTTCATATACATTAATTGTAAACTTTGAAAAGATATAAAAATAAGATAGTAAAAAATAATGCTTGTGTTTTTTTCTCTGATTTTTAAAAATAGCAATTTTCTCATTGAGAGAGATAGGAGAATGAAATTAGAAGTCAACAAAAATAAAACATCTAGATTAGCTCCAAATATCTGTAAATCAAACAAGTCACTTCCCATGAGTCAACTCATGACTAAGGAAGAAATCACAAAGAAAACTAGAAAATATTTTGAGCTGAGTTATAACAAAAAACCCAACTTATAAACATTTTGGTATGCTGCTAAATTTATAGCACTAAATGCTTATATACAAAAAAAGATCTTCAGTCAAGCATAAAATTTCTGCATAGAAGAAGTAGAAATGGGAGAGAAAGTCAAATCCAAAGAAAGCACGAGAAAGGATAACAAGAAAAGCTGAAACCAATAAAATAGAAAAGAAAGAAAAAATAAAGAAAACAAAGAAAAATTAATAAAACAAAAAGCAGATTATTTGAAAAGATCACTAAACTCTAGCCAGACTGATCAGAAAATGTAAAAAAAAAAAAAAAAAAAAGAGAAAAGGAGAAGATATAAACTGCCGATATCAAGAATGATGGAGAAGGCATCACTAGAAATCCTACAACTATTAAAAGGACAATGAGAGAATATTGTGAACAACTTTATGCCAATACGTGTAACAACTTAGATGAAATAGATGAATTCCTTTAATGAGAAACTACCAAAGCCCATTCAAATAGAAATAGGTATTATAAATAGCCTTACATCTAAGAATGAAGTTGACTTGTTCAAAACCTTCCTACAAAAAAATCCCCACAAAACCCTCCAGATCATTTTACGGAGCTAGCATTCACCTGATACCCAAATTAGAAAAAGATATCGCGAGAAAGGAAAACTACAGATCAGTACTTCTTACGAACATAGTTGTAAAAGTCACCAACAAAATTTTAGCAAGTCGAATCCCAGAGTATCTAAAAAGGATAATCATCAACACTAAATGTGTTTATTCTCCAGAATGCAAGATTGGTTTAAAATATTCAAAACCAAAAATTAATCAGTTCACCACTTTAATGAATAAAAAAGAAAAACAATTTAACTATCTTCATATATACAGAATAAGCATTTGAAAAAAACTAAACGTACATTCATGTTAAAAATTCTTAAGAAAAGTAGAAATAAGAGAGAACATCCTCAACTTGATGAAGGGTGTCCACAAAATCCCTGCAGCTGGCATCCAACTTGATAGTAAAAGGCTGAATGGTTTTCTTGTAAAATTGAACAAGGCAAGGATGTCTCTTTTTACCGCTTCTATTGATCATGCACTGGTGGTTCTAGTCTATGCAATAAGGGAATAAAAAAAATGAAAGGCATAAGTATGTAACAAATAATTTAACCTTGTCCAAGAAGAGGTCTGGCCTTTGCCCTCAGCTTCTGGGGGATAATGAGTAAGCTCTTGGAATTTTATGCCTGATAGGAATATCTTTGTTTGCCTGGGGCCTTGAATCGCAATGGATATCCTAACACTATGATTTAGAGTAGGGGTTGTTAATACCAGAAAGACCAGCAATGTGATATAGAGTGGAAGCTTTGGTCACATCATATCAATCAACTTGGAGACTGAGATCAATTACATGGGCAGATGATCAATCATGCCTATGTCATAGAACCCCAGTAAAAACTCTGACCACTGAGGCTTGGGTGAGCTTCCCTGGTAGGTGATACTCCAAGCCTATTATCACATGTCAATAGCAGAAAAGTAACATCCCTTAACTCCACAGGGGAGAACGATGGAAACCCTGTGTTTGGTCCTTTTCCAGATTCCACAGTGTGTATTTCTTCCCTTGGCTGATTTTAATGTCTCTTCTCCCTGTAATAATCTCTGTAAGTGTAATAGCTTTCAATGAGTTCTGTGTAGTTCTACTGAAGTTTTGACCCTGAGGGTGGTTTTGGGAATCACCTGAATCTGCAGTTGGCATGAAAAAGGCAGGTAATCTCGTGTGGGGACTGTCCCCTCTAACTTTATAATTGGATAAACTTTTACATATGCAGATGGGAAAATAAGAAAAAAGTCTTTATTCGCAGACAACATAGTTTTATAGAAGATACTAGGAAATGTGCAAACAAAAAACTACTAGAATTTACAAATGAATTTGTCAAACTCTCAGGATACACTCCTACATTTCAAGCCTTATTATTATATAGATTAGAAAGATGTGCATACGTACATACATACATCAATAGAAGAGAATAGCAAATCCAGAAATAGACTCTCACATATAATAATGGATTTTCAACAAAGGTGCCAAAGTAATTCAGTGGGGGGAAAAATGGTTTTTTCAACAAATGGCACTAGGTATTCATGTGTAAAAGTGGGCCAGGTATGGTGGCTCATGCCTGTAATCCTAGCACTTTGGGAGGGTGAGGCAGGAAGATTGCTTGAGGCCAGGAGTTCAAGACCAGCTCGGGCAACATAGTGGGACCTCATCTCCACAAAACGTTTAAACATTAACTCAGCATGGTGGCGCATGCCAGTAGTCCCAGCTACTTGGGAGGCTGTGGTGGGAGGATCACTTGATCTCAGGAGTTGGAGGCTGCAGTGAGCTTTGATTGCGCCACTGCACTCCAGCCTGGGATATAGAGTGAGACCCTGTCTCAAAAAAAAGAAGAAAAGAAAAAAAAGAAGCTTGGCCCTCACCTCACACCAGATACAATTAGCTTATAATTATAGATCCAAGTGTAAAAGCTGAAATTATACAACTCCTAGAAGAAAACACAGGTGAAAATCTTTGTGACTTTGGAACAGTATTATTTCAAATTAGGACACAAAGAACACAAAACATTAAAAAATCAACTGGATTTCATCAAACTTTTGCTTCTTGAACATCATTATTAAGGAAATATAAAACCAAATTATAGACTGGGAGAAAATAATCGCGGGACACATATTTGGTAAATGGCTTTGTATACAGAATATATAAAGAACTTCTACAACTTGATAATAAGGAGACAGAAAACCCAGTAATAAATAGGTAGAAGATTTGAAGGGACACTTCACCAAAAATGAGATATTGATTGCAAATAAGCACTGAAAAGATGCCCAATGTAACTGGTCATTAAGCAAATGAAAACTAAAAACTCAGTGGTACACTATAGGCTTACTAGAATGACTAAATACAAACCAACATAAAGCACATGCTGGCAAAAATGGTGCATGACTGCAACTCTCATGCATGGCTGGTGGGAGTGAAGAATGGAAACAGTATAGCCTTTCTGGAAAACAGTTGCACAGTTTCTTATAAACATACACATATCATACAACTCGATAATTCCATTTGTGAAAACAAATGTTCCAACAAAGACCTGCACATGAATACTTATAGCAGCTTTATTCTTCATAGCTCAAACTGGAGACAACTCAAATGTTCACCAATGAGTGAATGGATGAACAATTCACTGGACATCCATCCATACAATGGAATACTTCTCAGCAGTAAAAAGAAACCATCATAGCAAAGACTTGGAACCAACTGAAATGCCCATTCAGATAGACTGGATAAAGAAAATGTGGCACATATACACTGTGGAATACTATGCAGCTATAAAAAAGGATGAGTTCATGTCTTTTGCAGGGACATGGATGAAACTGGAAACCATCATTCTCAGCAAACTAACACAGGAACAGAAAACCAAACACCACATGTTCTCACTCATAAGTGGGAGTTGAACAATGAGAGCACATGGACAACAGGGAGGGGAACATCACACAGCGGGGCCTACTGGGGGATGGGGGGGTAGGGAAGGGATAGCATTAGGAGAAATACCTAATGTAGATGACGGGTTGATGAGTGCAGCAAACCATCATGGCACTTGTATACCTATGTAACAAACCTGCACATTCTGCACATGTACCCCAGAACTTAAAGTATAATAATAAAAAAAGTATATATATAAAAAGAAACTGTCTACTGATACATTCAAGAACACAGATGTTTCTCAAGTGCACTAGGTTAGGTGGAAGAAGCCAGCACCATTCCCAATGACTTGCATAACATCATAGATCATTCCGGAAAAAGGCAAAACTATAGTGACAGAAAATAGGCCAAGTTTGCCAGGGTCTCGGGGTGGGGAAGGGTTGGCTATAAAGTAGTCCAAAAGAACTATGTGGAGTGATGGTACTGTTCTATATTGTATGTTCTTTTGATGTCATAACTTCTTCAACTGGACACCTAAAAAGCATGAATTTTACTTTATGTAATTTACATTCCAATAAATCTGACTTTTCAAAAACCCCACAAACTCCATAAACTGTTGAAAGATATTGGCAATCTTTGTAACCGATAAAGGATTAGTGCCTAAACTCTAGAACAGAAAAGAATTTCTATACACTAATGAGAAAAAGTCAACTCTTTTAGTAGCACTATGCGTAAAAAAGGCTGGGTGTGGTGGCTCATGCCTGTAATCCCAGCACTTTGGGAGACCAAGGCAGGTGGATCACCTGAGGTCCAGAGTTCGAGACCAGCCTGGCCAACATGGTGAAACCCCTTCTCTACTAAAAATACAAAAATTAGCTGGGCATGGTGGCAGGTGCCTGTAATCTCAGCCACTTGGGAGGCTGAGGTAGGAGAATCACTTGAACCCTGGAGGGAGAGGTTGCAGTGAGCTGAGATCGTGCCACTGCACTCCAGCCTGGGTGATGCAGTGAGACTGTCAAAAAAAAAAAAAAAAAAAAAGAAAAGAAAAGAAATATGTGCAAAAAATTGAAAAAGAATTTCTCTGCACAGGAAGAATAAAGAGTCAACAAAGATTAAAAAGCTGCTGAATCTCATTTAGGAATCAGGGGACTGCAAGTTAAACCTTCAGTAAGGTACCATTTCTTGTCCACCAGACTGTCTCAAAAACCAGATCATGTTGAGAGTTAGCTGATAGTGTGGAACAACGGAAACTTCACCCACTTCTCACAGGCGTGTAATTTGGCATAAGTATTTTGAAAAAGAGTTTGATATTATGTAGTAAAGTTAAATAGAGCATACTCTCTGATCCTGAATTTCCACTTCTAAGTATATCCTCTGCTGACATTCTTCCCCATGTGTACTGGAAGATATGTACAAAAAACAATTGCAAAAAGGAAAATAATAAAAGCCCCGCATTTTCATCCAGAGTAGAATAGATAAATAAATTATGGTATATTTTGGCCGAGCATGGTGGCTCAGGCCTGTAATAATCCTAGCACTTTGGGAGGCTGAGGTAGGCAGATTCACCTGAGGTCAGGAGTTTGAGACCAGCCTGGCCAACATGGTGAAACCCTGTCTCTCCTAAAAATACAAAAATTAGCCGGGTGTGGTGCATGCCTGTAATCCCAGCTACTGAGGAGGCTGAGGCCCAAGAATCACTTGAACGCAGGAGGTGGAGGTTGCAGTGAGCCGAGATCAGCCTGGGTGACAGAGTGAGACCCAGTCTCAAAATAAAGTAAAATAAGATAAACGATGGTATAGTTTTACGGTGTAACACTCAGGCAGTTGACATGAGTGAATTACAGGCACGTGCACTAAAATGAATCTCAAAAACATTGGTTTGAATGGAAAAAAATTAGAAACGTACATAAAATACGATTTTACGTAGATAAGTTTCCTAAAACTATATCCCAGGCAGGATAGCATGATCATTTCTGAGCATGAGCTCTGGAGACAGTTGCCTATATTTACATTCTGGCATTTTCTAGTTTAACCTTCAACTCCTTGTGCCGCAATTCCCTCACCTGTACAAGGAGGATACTAGTTCATTTATAAGATGGGCTAACTTGGAGTAGCACCCAGAAGGGAACAGTGTATGTTAGACAGTGCTATTATTCTCTAATCCGCTAGGGGGCGCCCCAGCGGCACCAGGACAGCAGGGCAGGACCCATGGTAGCACTGGCTCTGCCTGCTGAAATACCAGCTGTCATCATCGAAGCTTGTAAACCACCGTGGAAAAGGAAGGAAACCAGGATTCTGGAACCCCAGTGACAACTTGGTCCAAAATACCAGTTGACATTTTTAGCCAAATCCATGATTGTTCTGAAAAACCGGAATCATCAGAAAAAAATCAATGAAGTCCAATTTCATGCAAGATAAGAACTACACATAACCCATTTCTGATTTCTTTTTCCCCCAGGCATGGATTGTGCAGCTGGTAGTCATTTCCTTGACCCTTTTCCCCCTGTCTCTCAGTTGATTGCTTATTGGCACCTTCCTTAAAGAATAGGACCAAAGAAAAAAGATATAAAATATAGATCCAATCGACCCTTGCATCTGAGAGTTAGTCATTTATTAAACTCCAGATGTGGTGTGGTAAGGCTAAAATGTTATTATGCTAAAATAATTATTGGAGAATTGAGATTTTTTTTCAGGGAATCACATGGTTGTCTATTTTATCTGGCTTCTTATCAACTGGTTTTTATAGTTTGATTACTGCACTGTCAATTTGGGGAATAAAGTGATTTTTTTTTTTTGAGATGGAGTTTCACTCTTGTCACCCAGGCTGGAGTGCAATGGCATGATCTTGGCTCACTGCAACCTCTGCCTCCCGGGTTCAAGTGATTCTCCTGCCTCAGCCTCCTGAGTAGCTGGGATTACAGGTATCCACAACCACGCCTGGCTAATTTTTGTATTTTTAGGAGAGACAGGGTTTCATGATGTTGGCTAGGCTGGTCTCAAACTCCTGACCTCAGGTGATCTGCTCACTTCGGCCTCCCAAAGTGCTGGGAGTACAGGCATGAGCCACCGCGCCTGGCATAAAGTGATTTCTTGTTTTGATATTCTTTGAGTTAATTATTATTTAGGGTTTACTTTGCTTTCCAATGGAAGGCTAATAACGATCAGTAGAAAAGAGTGAAAATTAATATCCAAAATGAACTGTGATCTCTAATGCATCAGGAAAATTCCACATCATTTTCACTAGTATTTTATCTTAACTCTACATACAGAAGGATATTGTACTATGCATTGCTTACTACTTACCCTCTTATTTCCACCTGCGCTACAGCAGTGATGTTGATTTGCAGGCTCACAAAATTGCTGTCTGGATTGTCCTTGTTGGAACTAAAACACAGGGACATGTGATTTAAATCTATCTGCTCAGGTGTATTATTACAATATATGATCATAAAAAACATTCTGCATATCACAGGAGAACACACATTACTAACCTGATCATTCAGGATACAAGTGTATTCATTCTCCAAAATTGTAACCATTTGTACAGAGAAATGCTAAGATCTTTTATGATCAATAGTAATGTAACAACTGTCTATGAAGAGACACTTTATCTGGAAATACAATAGATATCTAGAGAAACTAACACTTTTTTTTTTTTTTTTTTTTGAGACAGAGTCTCCCTCTGTTGCCAGGCTGGAGTACAGTGGCCCAATATCAGCTCACTGCAACCTCTGCCTCCCCAATTCAAGTGATTCTCCTGCCTCAGCCACCCAAGTAGCTTAGACTACAGGCGTGTGCCACCACACTCAGCTAATTTTTGTGTTTTTAGTAGAGACGGGGTTTCACCATGTTGGCCAGGATGGTCTCCATCTCTTGACCTCATGATCCGCCCACCTCAGCCTCCCAAAGTGCTGGGATTACAGGCGTAAGCCACCGCGCCCAGCCAAAACTAACACTTTTTTAAATGGCTAAACCAAAAATGTATTGAACTGAGTTCATTTTGCAGCTTCTACCTTTGACAAATTCCTTAACATCTCTGCGCATATCATGTTCATTGCCCATTAAATAGGAAGTGACAGCCCAGCCAACTCCTGATTTTCCTTGCTAATAAAGAGAAGAACTGGCATGAATAATGCAGAGAAATACATAATCGAAACAGCATTTGTGTTTGGCTCTGGGATGCCTCATACCATGCACTGGCTTGGCAGCAATTTCATCTTCCTAACGGTTTATTTCTTCAGTTAGTATTAAAATAAGCCTATATTCACTGCATACTCACCAGCTAACTAGGACAAGGAGTTGGAGGGTATTTTAAAAGACCAGTTTAAATAACACACTTTTCATTACCCACAATACCCTGAATATAGACCCAAGGAAGTTGGCCAGTTCATAAACAGGCAATTAGGAGATGACATGGATATTTACAAAATGCATTAAGAGTGTCTAGATAGAAGGTATGTGTTTAACAACATTACTTTGAACAGTGGCAAAATTATTTTTTAAGTTTGCTGGGGTTTTTTCTCTCCAGCAAATATAATTAGATATGAAACAACTTTTAAAAATGCATGGGTTTCAAAATGCATGTGCTATAAGGAAAATAAAATGTACTTCACAAAGAGGCTCAACCAGTAACTGAGTTTTGAAGGCAGCTTCCATCTGAATTTTATAATCCTATTATGCTTTTACTGAAGTCGCTAAAAACTTAGGCAGCTTTTAGCAAACCGAGACACAGCCACATCACCACTAACAGGTCATGTTTATATTCAGGTGTCGTTAGGAAGAGAAGGCCTCCTCTTTTTTCATCATCAAATCTCACTCTGATTCGATGGACAAGCTCTAGCACCAAGATGATGGTAATGCGGTAGGTTGTGACTAGCTTTTGAAGCTTTCCAAATGTGAGAGCTGGAAAGGTTATGATAAAATTCTGCTTTCAAAGCAGGAGGAGGCAGAATTGTTCCCATGATGCTTTTGAAAAGTCCTGGCCGATTGTATATAATGATAAGACAACTTAAACTGCAACCACACATAAAAGATATAAACAGGCAAATGTCAGGCTCATTTCCTGGAATGGAGCATCGCCACTAAACCCATGACCGAGCTTAAGGGACTTGTTCACCAGAGGCTGAACCCCAGTTTCCAGGCCATTTTATTAAGATCACATCTGGGGAGGATCAGTCAACTAAACAAATGTGTGCGTGTGTTTTTAAGGCAGTGTTCTGAATTCTAACCATTAAGAAGTAATTAAGTAATTTTACTTATTGTAGACTTTATGGTTCCAAATATATTATGGGTAATTCTTCAGTTTGGAAATTGAAATATATTTGTGCCACAGATTAACCAGACTTTTTTCTATTTCTGGTTTACTACTGCTTGGCAGCCATGGAAATTAGAATTATGAAAAAACAAAGTTTCATTTAAGTTATTGCATAATTCTATTGTATTTTCTTCCCAAGTGGTTTAAATAACACACTTTTCATTACCCACAATACCCTGAGTATGTAAATAGACATTGAACATTGAAATCATCCTTGAAAACAATCTAACACGAGGCTTTTAGAGGCTGTTTTGAAATGCAGCAGGAACAGCAGCAAACTCTGAGTCCAGACCTTCTGGTCGGCTAATCAGAATCATCTTTTGTCACACAGACTTGCCATGACACTTGCTACTGCATACTAGCGGTGTCAGCAATATCTCTTGTAAGAAAGGAACCAGGCTTGAGAAATAACTTGGATGCTTCCTTGACCTCTTTCCTGAAAGGAAAGCTCCCTCACTAATACCGCTGCTACATCCAAACAAGCCATCCATCACCGCCATGGAAGCTGAACTATTTAAACTGTTGGTGCTGGTTCTACACAAGGAATGATGAATTTCCTCTCTACAACTGCACCCTGTGTTATATACTATGGATAGACATGTTTTTCACTTTATTACTCCAATGCTATTTTCTTTTTCCTTACTATTTCCTATTTCCTGCATTCTAACATTCCCTCTATGCTTTCTGTGGTCTTTGGAATGTCAGCAAAGATAACACAGTATTCATCTCAGCATTACTAAGGAAGAAACTCTGAGGACAGTCACCAAGACCTGTTTGTATGTGGCAATTGCAATCTGAGACCTGTCGTACACAGGGAGGAAAATGTTTATGTCGTGTAGAGTGAGGGCATGGAGAGACCGCTTAATGCAAATATTTGGTAACAGGAGATATTTTAAGTTTATTAACATATAAAGCCCATTTCTCTCTTGACTTCTATTTGTGGAAAAGGGATGCATTAAATGCAGGTCATGGCAGTCAATATATGCCTGTAAGAGTTTAGGCTTCAGAACATTTGGTTTAATTTATTTTTGGCTTAAACACATTTAAACCAAATGCAAAACCATCCATTTAGATCCTTATTTACAGCTTTGGAGTCAGCCAGCAAAGCAGGCAGATAAATGCTCACCTCTCAAATACACTAGTAATTGAGTTTTTACAGTGTTTTACTCAAACGCTATATATATATATTTTTTTTTTTTTTGAGATGGGGTCTCACTCTATCACCCTGACTGGAGTGCAGTGGCGCAATCTTGACTCACTGCAACCTCTGCCTCCCAGGTTCAAGCGATACCCCTGCCTCAGCCTCCAGAGAAGCTGGGACTACAGGCGTGCACCACCACACCCAGCTAATTTTTGTACTTTTAGTAGAGAAAAGGTTTCACCATGTTGGCTAGGCTGGTCTCGAACTCCTGACCTCAAGTGATCCACCCACCTCGGACTCCCAAAATGCTGGGATTACAGGCGTGAGCCACCGTGCCCAGCCTCAAACACTGTATTCTTGCTTTTATATCTATAATACATGTTTTGGGAATTTAATGCTGTATGTATATTCCAGTTCTTTCTGCATTTCTGCATTTTTATATTTTTTAAGGGTAATGTTAAAATAGTCACAAGTAGAAATGGAATGTAATCAGTCATGACCCTTTGTTTTAGATGAAGGGGAATGTTAAAAACGTGGCCACTTCTATTTCACAGCAAATTCGGCACTTCATTACTGAATTCATTATTTCAATGATGATCTACAGGATGGACTTGGGGAAGCCATCTAGAACACTATCTTGTGTCTTTTGCTTCTTAGATGAACTACTAATTGCATCCATTCTCTTTTGTAACTTCAACCAAGAGCGAGGAGGAAATATCGATCAATTTGCTTTGTACCAGACTTCTTTTCTATATAAAGGTTGTGTATTTTATGAGAGATGTATCTTTCCACAGGTGACACAAAGCTTCATGTCACTGGAGGATCAATGGCACAGACAATGATGCAGAGGAATAGAAACTTCAGGTTACTGTCTGGAGGGATGGTGGTCCTTTGCCATGACATGTTTTTTTTGTTTTTGTTTTTTTTCTTAAGATACTTAGAAATATCAACAGAAGATTTCCAAAATAAAAATATTTAGGGCTACCTAAACCTTTGATATATTTTTATAGATACAAAGAAATGATTTAACATGCTTTTGGTAAAATGAAGGGATATTACAGAAGAATTTATTCCATCTGTATCCCATCATTAAATTTTATCCAGATTTTAAAAACCTAAAATTCAGCAGAAAATGTCTAAGTTAAATTCAAGAAAGATTTCATTAAGGTCAGAAATGAACAGCTCAAGTAAGTTGAGAAAACCTTCCTCTCTAGAAATCTATACAAAGTTTGGGGTGGGAGAATAATTTGTGACATGGGTTGTGGATTTTTAAAATCTGCTACATTCTTACAGAGTTTATATATTTTTAAGAAATCCTAAGCCTTTTATTGAAGTAGCTATTTAAAAATTAATCCATTGCATGGAGTCATTATTCTAAAAGTTATCACACTCTAATGGTACTTCTTGCAAGATATTAAGATAAACTTAGAAATTAACCATCTTGCACACTAGTATTTGAGGCTCAAATTGTGGATACTGACTTCATATTCATTTAATAGTTAGAGCAAGGGTTCAACATGCCAGGCAAGGTATAAATAAATACAGAAGGCTTTCATGTCCTGTTTACATCAGTGTTTTTCAAACTTTTTAAGCTGCAGACCACAAAAAATACATACATCTCACTAGACATCTTACTACACATATTTATACTTACTGAAAGGAACATTTCATGAGCTGTATTAATATATATTATATTATATTATATGTTACTTTCCATTCAATTTCCTTTTAATGTGGATCTAGAGCCATTAAACTGATTCCATTACCCAGCTAATAGGTTTAAGTTCACAGCTGGGAAGCCCAAGCCCAAATGCCACACTACTACTTTCTTCAGGTCTTCCTGTTCACGAAATATTATTTTCAGCCACAAAGGAGCAAACAGAATAGGTGGTAAGAGGGTAAAGTTACAGTTGAATTCTCAAACAGCATCAGCCTTAGAAAAGAGAGGCAGCTACCTATATGGCTCTGCTTATCATTGCTAGAGAAGGGCTTGCCCTCAAAATGGAGTATCTCACCTGCATCCTGCCAGAGTGTGCATAGGTAAGCCATCAGAGATTCATTCATTCTTGAAAATTGAAGAGACTTCAGGATGGCCATTGCAAAATCTATGCTTTTTTTTTTTCACAGATTTTGTTCTCAGGGACTAGCTGATGCCCAGCTGAGAGCATGGGAATTAGGGCGGGGAAAGACATGTGCTTTGGAATGAGGAAAAGTGGAAGTAAAGCAGGTGGGAGGGTGCCCAGGACAAAATTTTGCTATCTCATAACTTGGTCTGTATAATTCAATCTCTTTTTCAAAACCCCTAAAATGTTGAAATTACTGAAACAATTGAGAAAAACAAAGAAGAAATGGGCTGTGAAAGTCTGGGTTCTAATTTCAGGTGAGCTTTTAAGGCCAAGGGCCTTGACAGATGACATCATTTCACTGTGGATCTCTTTTCTTTTGAGTGCTGTCAACGATATAGGCATGTAAAGGTCTAACCTTCTGATTTGGAGATCGAAGTTAATGCTCATGTTTGTTTTCTCAAGACGTGGAACTGCAAATCGGAGGCCCAGGGAATACTAAAAAATAAAATAAAATCACACAAGAGTAGCTTGTACACAACATAAAAATATTTTGTAAGTCATTCCTGCAAAACCCCACCCTGGATCACTGTAACTCTTTCCTTTGTTCTGCTTCTACCCCAGGTGGCTGAGAGCCGAGAGAAGTCATGCAATGAACTAATGAACTACAGGCCCCAGAAGATTCAGGTCACAGTACAGGTTGGTTCTCTCTCTCCATTTAGACCTATTCTGCCTCTTCTCCTGCCACCTTTTTGTGTGTTAAATTGAAAATAATCCAAATATATGAGAAGACACTGATTGGTTGATTGATTGATTGATTGAGACAGGGTCTCACTCCGTCACCCATGTGCGAGCATGGCTCACTGCAGCCTCAACTTCCCAGGCTCAAGTGATCCTCCTTCCTTAGCCTCCCAAGTAGCAAGGGTCACAGGTGCACACCATCACACCTGGTTAACTTTTTTGTTATTCGTAGAGACAGAGTCTAGTCTGGTCTTGAACTCCTGATTTCACGCAATTCTCCTGCCTTGGCCTCCCAAAGTACTGGGATTATAAGCGTGAACCACCACACCTGGCCAGAAATTGACTTAGAAAACCATGATGCTTCTGTTTGATGGACATTTATGTAGTCATTGAAATTATAGCTGTGAAGTCAACGCAACAATATGGAAAATGCTTCTAATGTAATAACAATCAACAATGAGTGAAGGTTACAATGTTTATGTGCAATGCACGTCAGCTATGGTTTTTGGTTTTAAAAGTCTACAAATCGAAAAATTCCTCTACAGTACAGGAGTGCGGATGCGCTATAGGAAAACGTTTCAGAATAATATGTTCTAGTTGAGGTTACAGTTACATGGATTACTTTTTCCTTTTAAAGTTTTCCAAATTTTTAAAACTGCTTTTATTATTTTCATAACGTGGAAATAGATAAAAACATGGGGAAAATAAATTCAATGATGATATAAATAAGGAAGTAAAAATAATAGTTAACACATCTGTAATATTATGTTACTTACTCTTCCAAGCACTGTACTATGCCTTACACACATGATCTCATGTAATCCCAAAAAGCACTCTGGGGTAGGAGCTGTTGTTGCTGACATTATACAATTGAGCAGCAACCTGAGGATTAGAGAGATGAAGTACCTTGCTCCAGGTGCATTGCAAATAAATCAAAGAGCTAGAATTTAAACCCCTGCAAGCTAACTTTCAAATCTGTTATCACAGCCAGTATAGTATCAGAATCAAACCATTAACCAAAACTCATATTCACATGAATCAGTAATAATATGAACGAATAATAAATCATCTCTTTTGTCATAAATCAGCAGCACCAGTTCACCAGCCCTTGCCGAACATACTTCGAGCTACGTACTGTCCAAATGGCTTTACATTTGTCATATCATTCATTGCTCCAAACAGTCCTACAGGTAGGTGTTTTCTCATTTCAGTGTGACTTGCTCAAAGTATCACAGCTGGTATAGCTAGTATTTAAACCCAGAAGTGTCTTAATTATAAGGCATTACGCCCTAGCAAGGATTTTTTTTTTTTTTTTTTTTGAGACAGAGTCTTGCTCTCTCGCCCAGGTTGGAGTACAGTGGCACGATCTCAGCTCACTGCAACCTCCACCTCCCAGATTCAAGTGATTCTCCTGCCTCAGCCTCCTGAGTAGCTGGGATTACGGGTGTGTGCCACCACACCCAGCAATTTTTTGTATTTTTAGAAGAGACGGGGTTTCATCTTGTTGGCCAGGCTGGTCTCATACTCCTGACCTCATGATCCGCCCGCCTTGACCTCCCCAAGTGCTGGGGTTACAGGTGTGAGCCAAAGGGCCCGGCCGGATGAATTTTTTTTAAAATTCCAAAGGAGCAATTTTCTGTCAGGCTCTTCTCTCCTTTTTAGAAGCCTTTTAGCTTTTTCTTGCCTTTTCTACTTGAAGAACTCCTAACGCATGCCTGAAAGCTTGGGACAGGAGATATCTCCTGCAATACATTCTCTGATTCTACAGGCTGGGCCAGGAAGAATTGTTCTCCTTTTTATTCTCTGTCTCCTTTTTTACCACTCTTCCACCACTCAACTTATGACACTGCTAATTTTGAGTTTCTTATTGAGTGAAGGTTGTATGTTTTTATCTTTATATTGCCGACTCTAGCTTAGAACCTGGCATATAGAAGCAGTGCAATAAAAATTGCCAAAAGAGGCTGGGCTTGAGGGTGGCTCACACCTTTAATTCCAGCACTTTGGGAAGCCGAGGAGGGTGGATCACAAGGTCAGGAGTTCAAGACCAGCCTGGCCAACATGGTGAAACCCCATCTCTACTAAAATACAAAA
This sequence comes from Gorilla gorilla gorilla, assembly GCF_029281585.2. Taxonomy (NCBI): domain Eukaryota; kingdom Metazoa; phylum Chordata; class Mammalia; order Primates; family Hominidae; genus Gorilla; species Gorilla gorilla. The sequence continues at coordinate 24,581,678 of NC_073232.2, forward strand.
ACTAGCTGAGTGTGGTGGTGAGTGCCTGTAATCCCAGCTACTCGGGAGGCTGAGGCAGGAGAATCGCTTGAACCTGGGAGGTGGAGGTTGCAGTGAGCCGAGATCATGCCATTGCACTCTAGCCAGGGCAATAGAATGAGACTCCATCTCAAAACAAAACAAAAAAAATGCCAAAAGAATGATGATGAGAGTTTGTTCTTGTTTGCTTATTTCCGGTGATAGAAACCTTATTGTATTGCGATAGAGGCTACCTAATGATGGTTTTCACTATAGAACAATCAGCATGGGACAAAGACCCAATGAAGGTGTGACAATTTCATACTGGTAAGAGGTGCATGTGTCCTTAACTAGAACCAAACACCAGATCTCATGGCATTGATTTTAAAGCGCTCTTATTGACCCCACCGTTTAAAAAAATTTTCCCATGAGAAAATTGGCAACTTGTTATGAATCTTATTGGCATGTAAACATCTTATATTACTATAGCTACTCTATGGAAATGACTTTACTATTTAAAAATCAGAAGTAAAACTTCTGAATACTATCTTGAATATTTTTTTAAGTTAAAATACCAAGTCAGTTGAAAGTGATTTTTAAAAGATAATAGATAGAACTAAACATTCCTGGCAATTTATGTTGCTTTTAAAATCTTTAGCACTGCTTTTCCATTTGGAATTTTACCACAACCCACTGAGAGTATTCTTTGTAGAGTACAAAATGAAGAAGAATATAAATCAAAGTGTTTTATAACAAAACAGAATGCAATAAAATTTGATGTGTTTAAGGGCACTAAAGAATGAGATAAGAAAGCTATTAGGTTTCTTCTACTATAGACCTCAGAGATAGACGAATATAAACAATTTACTTCCCTGACTTCTAAAGACTATTTGCCGGCCAAATGAATTGACATACTTTCACATAAACACATTTGCGGTTAAGACCACACTGCCATTTTTCCTCCACTTTGAATGATACTGGTGGCCAGTTTTGTTCCAAGATTATCCTTAGATGACCTCTGGTCTAGCTGTAACACTTCTAATACTGAAAAAGGAACGAGTGGTCCATCCCTACAGATGCTGACACTGTTACTACCACCTCAATTCATTTCTCTTTTGTCTTAGGTAACCCTCTTCATATTAAATTAGGCCATTGAGGCTGGGCTCGGTGGCACACACCTGTAATTCCAGCACTTTCAGAGGCCAAGGCAGGTGGATCACCTGAGGCCAGGAGTTCGAGACCAGCCTGGCCCCCGTCTCTACTAAAAATACAAAATTAGCCGGGCACGTTGGCATGCACCTGTAATCTCAGCTACTCGGGAGGCTGAGGCAGGAGAATCGCTTGAACCCGGGAGGCAGAGGTTGCGGTGAGCTAAGATCGTGCCATTGCACTTCAGCCTGGGCAACAAGCGTGAAACTCCATCTCAAAATAAAATAAAATAGGCGGTTGGATTTTTCTCAAAAAACTAGCAAAACGATTCATTACCTTCCAGATAAAAGGACTATGATAGTGAAAAATGTTCTAATATCTCAGTGTAAACATCCCATTCTCTCTTTCAATGCTTCATTTTGAAGTCTCATCTGTTATTGATTTGTTTTTATCCGAGGGCTTTTCACCATGTTGCAGACGGGATAGAACATGGGCTTTGCTGTAAGGCTTGGTTTGAATCTTGTTCTAACCTTTACCCTCTGTGAGGCTTTGGCCAATTCATCTGACTTCTCTGAGCTTCAGTTTCCTCATCCATAAAATAAAGAAAATACTTGACTCACAGGGTTGTTTTGAAAATTCAATAAAATAACATAAAAAAGCTCCCCTCCCCCCAGTGATGAGTTTATAACCTAGAGGACAATCAATCCGTGGTAACCAATAATAATATGTCATGGGAATGTACTTGCCTTTGAAATATTTATTTATTTTTGCCCCAAGAAGTGAGCTTACTATAGTTTCAGCACATTTTTGAATACCCAAGATCAATGCAACATTATAGCATAAAAGAGCAAAAATATCATTCTAGCATAATATTCTAACTTGAGAAAAGTTTCAAATGCTCAAGCGAAAGTATGAAACATCAGGCTAAAAGGTTTATTAACTGAAAGACTTATCAGCATCTTTAAATTGCAAATATGTACCTGAATCTCCCTTGAAAAGGGAATTCTATGGTCACTGTTGAATGTCATGTCCTTCCTTTAATTGCCATTGCTAAAATCTTTGTCCTGATTTGGTTATTTTTAGAGTCTTTAACTTACATTGCATTTCTTTTTGAATTCAAAGAAAAAGTATTTAAAGAAAATATCTATAGTAAAAACAAAGTCTGTATAAAATTGTTGTAACTAAAAGACAGGCAAGAGTAATGTATAAAGAGAAAGCATAGAAGAGCATGCATCTTTCTGTGTTTTTAGCCTGAGACGATTCACTCTGTGTAGGTTATAATGTGAAATCCCACTACTCTGGCAATTTCCTGCCTAATTTGTTGTTGCTGCTAGGTGCTGAGTTGCTGAGTGGTAACTGGAGAGCTTTCCATTTGTTCCCTGTGAAGTCCAGTTAGAAGGAAATCAGTCAGTATTTCTGGTTCTCTCTTACATTTGTTCCAGACACCATAGGGTTCCCAAGGTCACACACCACCATCCTGGTTACGTTTTCCATCTTGTACTCACAGCTCAGTGGTCGAAATCCCTACAATTGGAAAGAACAGGGGGTTTAGGGGGCAGGATAAATGACATCCTGACACAAAAGCCATGCTGGGGCCTGGGAGCTCCCCTGGATCTCAAACACCCAGGAGGGCAACAGTGCAAAAAAAGTAATTGATGACCCTTAACTCAGAAGAGAAAATGGAGAGAGAAAAGTAAAAGTTAAATTTTAGAAATAAATGTGTTGGGTGGGTAAGCATATTTATTGTGTTTCATTAAGAAAGACAATGCGTAATATAGTATTTATATAAATAGCTTAGACAATATCTTCACTAAGGTTAATGTGAAACTCAGGGCATGAAAATCACAAATTATTAAACATGAGTAAATAAATTTATTCTATTAAGCCTTCCAAAAACAAAATGATCATAATATGTATAGATTAGCATATGATTCAATGACCATTTGCCAGAGAATTGCCTTGAACACAAATTTCTATACACCATGGTCCCATTTTGAGATCATGCAATCGACTTTCTTCTGTTCTTCAGTATTTCAGATGTAAAGAGAATACCTTCATGTTTAGCAGTACTTCCTATTTCCTTTCCTTCCCTTATATCCTATTCCAAGTAGAGTTCATACAAACTGAAGTTAGAAGAGGTTCTTGAAGCTATATACTGGACAAATTCTCAAGGTTGAACAGATGAGAGGGGAAATACAGATTTGTTCTGGAACAGTTGCCCTTGGCTTCCAGCTCCTCTTCATGTCCGCATGCTTTTCCCAGTTGCTCCGAAACCCACCCCTCACTCTCTACCCTATTCTTTTCCCATACCGCAAACCCTATGGTCCCACTCTGCATGCAGCCATAACTACTTACATTTTTCCATTATTTCAGTCTAACTTGTTATGTGCCATCGATATATTATCCATCACCTTTGTTCCAAAAGGTAAGCTTGCAATATGAGGACTTTCATAAAACAGCAAATTTGGGGGGAATTTCTGTCCCTGTGATAGGTTCGGAAGGGGGTTCTCAATATAATGACCATTTATCCATCTGTCAGCTCTATTGAAATTTTATTTTATTTTTTATTTTTTTTGTCCTTTTCTGTTATCTATTGAAATTTTATGTAAGAAAATAATATAAAATTTCAGAAATGATCTTCCATTCCCTTCTATTTTATTAACAAAAGCCCAAACCCAAAACCCAAGCAAAAAACATGAAACATTCCCCAGACATCTAGCTAAAGAATTCTGTAGGTAAACCACACACTTTGAGAATATAAGCTTCAAGAAGGCAGAGGTTTTTGTGTCTGTTCTAGTCCTAATGCCTAGAGCAAACTTGGACACAAAGTAAGTGATGGTTCAGGAACAACAGAGTAGAGGCAGCTGACACTTTCTTGTAAAAGAGAAGGCTACAATGAAACAGATAAGTATGCAACTAAGTATAAAACCCTGCTCCCAGAATCCCCAGATACACAGACATATGGAAATATCTGTCCTAGTTATTGAGAAAGGAATGGATCACTAATATTTGGAGGCACAATTTAATACATCCTCTCTTCAAATATCCTGAAAGACAGTTAGTTACGTCGGATGAGCTAAAAAACATCTTTTCAAAAAGGTGGTAATATTCTTTCTTCTCAAAGTTAGGTTTAGTATGTCTTCAGCTCCTTAAGGATCCATAACTAACCCCTAATCATACAGAGATGCTTTGTGTTGGGATTATTAACTCAGTCATGAAAACAGAAAAAACAAAACCCAGAAAAATCTTTTGTAAGTGCTCATATGTCCCTTGAATTACATTCAAGGATTTAGTTTCTATAGTAAATTTTTTTTTTTTTAAATCTCACCTAAAGGTTAAAAGTTATATGTACAGTTTTTCCCCAGCTTTCTGGAAATAGTTCTTTGACATCACTCAAAGAGTTTTTTCTCCCTTTCACATCCCCTCCACCCTTTTTCTTTTTTTAGGCGTTATTTCCTCTCTTTAATAAGAGGAACAATGACTTTTTATGGACATTTCTAGATTATTTTCCTCTGCAGTTCCAGGGACATTCTTGTTCTAATCCATTTATAGCTCTTAGAGTGTTCTTCATTCACTGAAAATATTAACTGTGTACCCACTATTTACCAGGCCTGACAAATGAGACCCCTTGTCCTCACTGAATTCTTAATTATTTTAACAATGTAACAAGTAATTCTAAGCAATTATAACAGCAGTGGAAACACACAATTGCAGCAGAGCTGGGAAATTTTATGATAGGGTAGATAAATAGTGACAAAGGAGGACCTGCACATAGATCCAAGCAATCAGAGAAGGCATCCTGGAGGAAGTGGCATCTAAGCTGATGGGGGCAGTGCATATCGGTGGTTAAGAACAGGGGCCCAGCAGACATGCTGGCTGATATCTGTAATCCCAGCACTTTGGGAGGCCGAGGCAGGTGGATCGCCTGAGGTCAGCAGTTTGAGAGCAGCCTGGCCAACATGGTGAAACCCCATGCCTACTGAAAATACAAAAATTAGCTGAGCATGGTGGCCGGCGCCTGTAATCCCAGCTACTAGGGAGGCTGAGGCAGGAGAATCGCTTGAACCTGGGAGAGAGAGGTTGCAGTGAGCTGAGATCGTGCCATTGCACTCTGGCCTGAGTGACAGAGTGAGACACCATCTCAAAAAAAACAAAACAAAACCAAAAAACAAAACAAACAGGGGCCTGGACCTAACAGTTGATGTTTGAACTTGCTTCTGCTACATAATAGCTATATAACCTTGGGCATGTTGCTTAATTTATTCTTATCTATAAAACAGGGATAGTGACAGCAGCTTCTCTATAACGCTGTTATAAGAATGAAATACATTCTTTTTTAAAATTATTATTATACTTTAAGTTCTAGGGTACATGTGCACAACGTGCAGGTTTGTTACATATGTATACATGCGCCATGTTGGTGTGCTGCACCCATTAACTCGTTATTTACATTAGGTATATCTCCTAATGCTATTTAAAAAAAAAGAATGAAATACATTCAAGAACTCAGATAATTACCCAGTTCATAGCAGTTGTTCAGTAAATGTTAGCCACCTCAATTATTATTGTCTCAATGATTATTAAGCCTCAATTTTTATTAAGTCTCAATTATTATTTGAAGGATGAGTAGAAAGAATTGAAAATAAGTAGGATAGATAAAGAGGATGAGGGAGCAGAGTTAGTGTGTTGGGAGGAGAAAAGGCTGGAACAAGCTCTCCGTGTCATTACAGGAATGGAAAAGGAACTCAAGCCGGCTGGAAGCGTCAGCATTTAGCGATGAGGCTGAAGAGGTGAGTGGGGGTGATATGATCAAGGGTCTCATGCATTATCTGAAGGATTTGGATCTTATCCTCAAGGCAATTGGGAGCTAGTGAGGATTTGAAGACAGTGCCATGCTCAGATTTGTAATTTAGAAAGATGGATTTTTTTCTGGGTTAGAGGTAAGGAGTTGGCAAGACAAACTAGGAAGACTGTTGCAATAATCTGGGCAAAAGATCATGGCAGCCTGGATGAAGGTGGTGACAGTGGCTGTTGGATGGACTCAGTCCACAATCTCTCTAGTTCATATCCTTCTCTCCATCCAACTGCTACTGTCGTCACCCTCATCCAGGCTGGCATCACTTTAGGTATTAGAAGCCAGGGGATGCTGATGTCATTCTTGTACATAGAAAGTGAAAGGGAAGCTGGATGTGGTGGCTCACACCTGTAATCTCAGCACTTTGGGAGGCCAAGGCTGGGGGATCACTTGAGGTCAGGAGTTCAAGACCCGTCTAGCCAATATGGTGAAACTGATCTCTACTAAAAATACTAAAATTAGTCAGGCATGGTGGTGGGCGCCTGTAATCCCAGCTACCCGGGAGGCTGAGGCAGGAGAATCACTTGAACCCAGGAGGCAGAGGTTGTAGTGAGCCAAGATCATGCCTCTGCACTCCAGCCTGGGCAACAGAGCAAGACTCCATAAAAAAAAAGAAAGAAAAAGAAAACGGAAGGGAAGAGGGGTGTGAGTGGGAAGACCAAAAGTCTGGATACAGACATGCTGAAGGCGAGGTGGCTGTGAGAGATTGAACAAGAGATGATAACAGGTCCCTAGAATCGTTCACAGAGACAGAAAGTAGAATGGTGCTTACCAGGGTCTGGGGAGAGGGAGCAATGGGGAATTATTTTTGAGGGTTGCAGAGGTTCAGTTTGGAATGATGTAAAAGGTCCGGAGATGGACAATGCTGATGGTTGCACTACCATGTAAATATAATGCCACTGAACTGCACACTTGAAAATGGCTAAAATGATAAATTATATCTTACATGTGTCTTACTACAATCATAATGATGATGATGATGATGATAAATATAAAACATATACACCTTTTTTCACAGAAAAATTAAGGAGACAAATCACCAAAAGGAAATATAAAGGCTGGCTCAACTAAGGTTTCCTAGAGCAAGAGATGATGAGCATTTACATTTTCTAAAAAGACGAATGTTTTCAACAAAAGAATAGCCAACCTTACAATCAGATAATGCCTAATATTTTTCCCCTTGAGGAAAACATGGTTAAAAAATCTTGAACTGAGTTGAAATCAAAAGGTACACAAACCTCATACTGTTTCCAAACAAGGAAGAAATTAGAATGTGGCTTAGTCACATAAAATTCAAAGACTGAGCGAAGCCTCTGCCAAAGGGAAATTGACGCAGAAAAAAGTAGTGAAGGAATCATTTGAGATGACAGATAATGTCCCTTGTAATGTTTACAGCCAAAGATAGAATCCTAAGTGCTCTCCCGTGTTTTCTATGCAACAGAGCCAACAGCAAACTGGATGTTCTGCTAAAAGAACATTTTAGAATAGGTCCTTTGTTTAGTGAAGTCAGGGGTGGAGTGACAAGAAGGGAATTGAAATAAAAATACGAGTGGAGCTCTGGAATATTAAAAACAAAACATACTCAAGCTTTGTTTTTGTGTTTGTTTATGCGTTATCTGCAGGTAAGTATTTGTAGACGACATTTTTCTTTCTGTTTTTGCTTGTAGAGATTTTATTATGAAATGACATCTTCAAATCAAAGTGGTTATTAAACACCATTTTTATAAGTTGTGTGTAATTACTTCCTTTATTCTTATTTATTTATTTTTTATCTTAAAGTGACTTTAATAGAGAAATGAAGAGGATTAAAAAAAATCACATAATTGGCCGGGCAAGGATGGCTCGTGCCTATAATATCAGCGCTTTGGAAGGCCAAGGTGGGTGGATCGCCTGACCCCAGGTGTTCAAGACCAGCCTGGGCCATATAGCAAAACCCCCTCTCTACAGAAAATACAAAAATTAGCCAGGCATGGTGGTGCACACCTGTAGTCCTAGCTACTCAGGAGGCTGAGATGAGGGTTTTGCTTGAGCCCAGGAATTGGAGGTTGTAGTGAGCTATGATCACGCTGCTGCACTCCATCCTGGGAAACAGACAAAGACCCTGTCTCAAAAAAAAAAAAAAAAAAATACAAGAAAGAAGAAAATGGGATGATTATAAACCACTCACTGGAGAAATTAGGGTTTATATTGATTTTCATGTTTGAAATTACAGGGAAATGAAAGCTGAGTGGAGAGTTGCAAATACTCTTGAAAAGAAATGGAATTATTTTTCCCCTCTATCCAACTTCACTGTCAACATGGAAGAGTTAAGAATAATTTAGGACTATTTTTTAAAAAACTACTTTATTAAGATGTGACTGACATACACAAAACAGCAGTACATATTTAATATATAACATTTGATGACTTTGGAGTTTTTTTTTTCCTATACATTTCTTCAACAGAAACTCAAGGATTTTAAATGACTGTTAAAGATGCTCTATCATTACCCATCTAGATTTTTTAATTTTTTGTTTTTTACTAAGAAGATCATTCAACTAAAACAAACAAACAAAAATCATGAGACTAGAAGTGTGAATAGAGAATTTTATATTCCCTAAGTTTTTTAATGCCTTTAAAATACCAACATCACAACAACAGTTTGTTAACATCTGTTTAGAAGAATTACTTTTCATTACATTATTCAATCATTAAAATGGACAAGGTCCTCAGGGGGTGTGGTATTTGGAAACTAGTAGACATTTAACACATTTAAGCTAAATGAACAATGCTATCAGCAAGTATTTAAGGAGCACCTACTCTACACCTCATCCTATGAAGGAAACGTGAAACTTGGGCTTCACCCTTAATTGTGAGTTTGTATATTTCAGACACTGAGGGACTTTCTCTGTTATTCTACAATGTATTTTTAATAGTTTTCTAGACCAAGTGATTAAGGACACTGCAGAACTGGAGGATGCTTTGAATGGGAAGATTCATGTTCTGATAAGGAAGGGGAAGACTATAAATAGCATTGTTGTCATTTAAACAAATAGTGGCATTGAGGAATGGCAAATGAGGAAGACCAGGCTGTTCCTGGTCATAATTCTGACAAGGTGGACCAAGAAGAAAGGGAAAGGACCTTGTTTCCCTTCCGGTGTCGGTCCAGGCTTTTATCAGTGCTCATCAGGGTTTGGCTGGACCTTCTTCCCTAACCAATAACGAAAACCAGGCTTCCTGACATGTGCTTGAAACTGATAGGAACTCAGTGCAAGGCTAGAAAAGTCAGTGAAGACAGGGAGTTAGCTTGGGAGTTTAGCTTTTTGATCGCATTGGTAAGCTTCTTCTTTCAGCCAGTCTTGTTCTCTTTTTTGCTTTAGCTCTCAATCTTTGGCCAATCTATCTTTGCACTGTGGCAAAGAAAGACATTAATACTGTGTAAGCCCACCCCTGCTTTGTGGCTCATTGCTGTTATGATTTAACAAAAGAAGGTAGCATTTTGCTGTCTTTCATTAAGGAAGAAACTCTCAGCTAAGATGGCCCTTCTTAACATTTACTTGACTTCAAAAATATACCTAGCTCTTGACTTCAAACAATTTGCAGGCATTACCTTGTTGTTGCGTTCGATCCCAACATAATCTGCCTCTTCTGGTATCATTACAAAGAGTTCAGCTTCATATGCTCCTTCTCCTTCATTTCTTGCATTTATTATGAGCATAAGGTGATTTTCATCTCCAATGATTACCTGATGCTTATCTCTAAAAATGCAGTTTAAAAAGAAGGATTAGGTACTCTACTTCTTGGCTTCGTGAATATTTTATTTAAGGATTTATAGAGGAGGAAAAGAAAAATGGCAAGTGCAAAAAAAGAAGATGGACCATCGTGAAGAGATGGTAGGAAGAGGCAAGAGAATCATCTCTGGGTAAAAAGGGCAGGAAAACACCCAGTAGTGTGTTGGTAAATGTTTAACAACCAGTTCTCAAAAAAAAAAAAAAAAAAAAAAAGGATTGATTTATAGCATTTTCAGATTCCAGTGGTGTAAATCCATGAACCATGGTCATTTTCAAGCTACCAACATATTTAACAATCTACCAACAAAATTACTGCAAATTTAACATTTCACTTACAAGCCAGAATGAAGCAGCTTCAGCACTTCACTGAAAACATACATTAGGAAGAAAATGGGCAATGGAATAAAAGGAAGAGAGGTGGTTTAGAAAGTAAGAGGGATAGATTAATGCAAAGGAAATAATGAGAGGGAAGAAGCAGGCAGATACAATAAGATCTTAAATCACTGGTAGAGGACTTCAAGGTATTTTGAAGACATGCAGTTCACTTAGAACTGCAAATCAAACCAATGGTTGGAAATGCCTACTCCACTTTTTAACCTTACTTAAAGCGATTGCATTTGAAGTTGATAAATTATGAAATTTGGGGGAAGTCCCTCTGAGAAGTTACCAAGCAGATTCCAAACAGTGGCAGTGAGATAGTTCCTGGGAGGGAAAGAAACACAAATCTGTTTCTTGACCACAGAATGTTTTACATCCTAGTCCATGTCTTCCCATAACAGAATACAGTGCAATTTCCAGTGCTGGAATGGGGGCGTCCATTACTGGCAACTGTGAAGCCCTTTGATTCTTTTCAATTTTGTGACACCTTCTGCTTTACTCCATAGAGTGCTATTTAGGTTTATTTATTCAATAAGTTAAAATTAATTTTGTTTTGACAGTTTTAAGGATGGCTTTGAGTCATGGGGTGCTGAAAAAAAGTTTGGTTGAAGGTGTAGATGGAACCTGCCTGTCTGAATCCTTTGTCTACTTGACTGAGGCAAGTAAACATAACCCGAGCCACCCCATCAATGAGTTTACTTTCAACAAAAACATTTTTTTTCCCACTTTTGCTGAAAGATGAAACGACCCAGGCAAAATCTTAGGGTGTGTCATTTGACACCAATTACAAATAACTGACCCAAACCACAGGCTAACCCAAAGTGTAGCCAAGCTCAAGAATTTCATGCAGCATAGTTTTTGGTAGTCACTGGAAGTGTATACTTTCTCCAGAGAACCTTTACATAAATACCTGTAATTCCATTAGATAGAAAGTACACATTTAGTTATTTAAACTTACGGTCTAGCCGACAGCTTCAAGTCAGGAACACACAGATTGTCTTCTCCACAGTCCACTAGAATGTGAGCCTGTGTTGTATAAACACACATCAGGAACAATCTAGGAAAATCTGATTCACATCCTTTTTCTTGAAAATTCTGAATGGTGCCACAAACGGAACCAGAGCTTTCCTCTCACTATGCATGACTCTACCCAAGCCAATAGCCTACATTTCACAGTAACCTCCCCATACAGGCTACTTTACATAATAGCCCAATTCCAATGCACTCTGAAATATCTGTATAGAATGCAACTCTGCCCATGGCTTGAGGATTACAGGCTGTATTGCTTCCATTACAGCCACATTTTGAACAAATTAAAACTTGATTGCACAAGAGGAAAGGCTTCCGAAAAACACAACCATGCAGTGTTTCAGGAAACATGGTAGGAAAACTCCCAAATGTTCCATGTCTGCATGCAGAAGTAAAAATAAAAGGAGCTGGCTTTAGTCTTAAAGCCATGAGAACAACACCCCAGAGAGCTTGCTTGAGAAAATGCCGTCAAAGACCATGAAGGACTTACCTGTTCACTAACAATGTTTTCTCTGTAGTAGTTCAATATTGGTTTCACTCCCAGGCCTTCTTTAAAGGTGGATTCATCCAAACTGTAATTCAAACTAATGTTGATTGGAGATAATTTATCTCGGAATTCAGTTTCATCCTAGGAAAAATAATCACAAATTCAACAGAGGCTCCATGAAATAGCTGCAAGATGTCAGTCTGCAAAAGTCAGGCAACACTGGAATTTACTCAATGAAAGTGAATGATGAAACAATTATCTTTGCAGCAGACTTAGATGGAGGCTGATTTATGTGGTATATAGTAGCCAGCATACCTAATATATGTGCAGTGATGAAATCATTTAGAGCTGCGGCTTCATTGAAATACGCTTCTGGAGCCAATCTTTGGGTTCTCCAGACCTTCAACAACTCATGCAGAACTGGTCAAGTTGCAAAGTAAAAGATTACACGTATGTATCATAAATGTCACAAAAAACATCATGAATTTGGATTTTTGTTTTCGTGAGGTTGCCAGAATTTATGAGTTCTCTCTTGGGGCTCAGAAGAAGAAAACATCTTGATTCTCTTCCTCTCATCATCTTTTTAAGCCCTTGCCTGCATGAACTTCAGAACACCTTCAGGATATTTGAAGTTCTTTTGGAAAGAGAAACAGAACTCCTTTAGTAGAGAGGGGTAAGCACCAAACAGCAAGCACTAAACACACGGTGGATATGTCACCCTTCAATTGTTTGCCAATCAAGGGTCAGGTATCCAACTTTTCATTCTTGAGTGTGATTGTGAACCTGTGATCTTCCCTAGGGTGGTCCTTGCTAACTAAGTCCCCTAATGGAAAAGAGAAATTGAGACAGTTATCACAACCTCACAACTGGCAAGGTGAAGATAGGTAATTGTGTTATAAATATTTTTACTTTAAAATTTCGGTAGGTTTTGAAGTCATTGTAAAAAGACATTACTTTAAAGAAGATAATTATAAATTACTTCTAATAAAAGCTTTGAATGCCTAAATGTTTTCCTGAATTGGCTCTGAAACGTGCATTGATAAAATCTAACACGACATACTCACATAGGAGAAAAATTCACATAAACTGTGTTGCACTTTTATGTATTTTGGGGAGGAGGTGGGTAGAAATGAAAACCATGTGAGCTGAATGCCATTATAAAGATTTTGATCAAAATGAAAAGAAGCCTTAGAAATTAATAGCAACACATCATCAGGTTAGTTGAAGTCAGGGTCAAGAGGAGAGTATTTGACCCTAAAATAAAGTTTCCTGCTATGAAAATGAAAACAGACAGATGGGGGTCTATGCAGACAAACATGATGGTTAAATGGAGAAAAATGGTTGGAATTTGGCTATGAAGGTGAGAGGCCAGAGAAGTCTTTCTGGAATACTTACTCGAAGGTAAACGATGAAATTCTGGCACTGGTGGGATTTCTGCCGTTTTATCACAAGAGGGAAGATGCGGTGAGCCTGATGGTTATCAAGGAAGAGCGTCCGTTTAATAGCTCCTTTCTGTTTCAGGGAATCTAATTGCACCTCTGCCATCAAGACTAAAGGACAGAAGTAAAGCAGAGAAAAAGTATTCAGTGAGCACAGTGCTCTATCAGAGAGATGAATTTCCATTTCAAGTTGCTTATTCAGGAAACAGTTCTTTTTCATAGTTGAGACCAAGCATGATAAATGAGCTGGAAAAATTTTATAACATACTCTCCAAGCTAAAAATGTTTTATAATGGTTTTATAAAAGTTGTCATTTTCCCTACAATTATATGTTCTTATAAATAATAGTATTACCAAGTATTGAAGTAATATTTATTAGAAGGTTCCATATATGCAACAGATATCTTGGTATTCCTCAAGGGTTCTTTCATTTTTTATGGTCTGTAAAGAGAAATGGTTACTGTTCAACTTTCTTAGTATAGCATAAGAATGTAAAAATGAAAACATGCTTACCTATTGTGTTTGCAATGCTCTGGCCTGTGACAGATGCACATACTCTTAAAGAAAAGCTATAGAAAATAATAGTAATTTATTGGTTAATAAAGTTTTGAATCTAAAGTAGAACCCTTCCTTTACCTAATCCCAGATAACGAATATCATTTTCTCTATATATTTCTAATTACACACACACACACACACACACCCCTTCTACCAATTGATCTCAACACTAATACAATCAAGACAAGTGACATTATTATTACATGGAAGGTAATACTGGAAAATAGTACAGGAGTTTAACTGATTTAATCAATTGCTCAATTAATCAATTACTTGTTGCTTTCATTCAATGAATACAGGTCAGTATCTTCCATGTGCCAGGGAGGGAAGAATTAGGCAGCAGAGCAAGAGGATAGCTAGAGGTAAAATCTGGAGGTGATTAAGAATCTGGACCCATTTGAGGAAACTGGAGAAATTCAATGTAGTCGGGGCACTGAGCAAGATGGCAAAGTTGTAGGAGGCAAGGCTGGCTTGGTGGATCGGTGAGGAACAGGGCTTTGAATGTCATGCTAAAAAATGCAGATTTAATCTTCAGAAGCATGGAGCACATGGTATGCTTAACTTAAAACACCCACTCTGCTAGGAAGGAGATGAAATTTGGCAGAACCTTGCTACAGTTGGGGTAAGACTAGAGGTTGAGACGAGAAGAGGGAGGGGAGAAAGAGAAAACAGGAAGTTTAGCATGGCTGTCTCAAGCTAGGTGGGCACAATGATACAGGAATAAAGACAATCAAGAGAGGGCAGATGTCCATGAGAGACACTTTGGAGTTGTGCCTTGAACACACCATCACTACCATTCAAGGCAATGTCTGCACTGGCTTATAGGATGATCTGCACTTGGCTTTGGTCTGTGGCTACAGATGGAATGAGAGACGACTGACTCCCTGGCTGCCTTTGTTGAATGAAAGTGCTCACCTCTCCCTGAAAAATTCCAAGCCCTAACAGCTATCACTAGAGATGGGGCCTTTTCACATTTCTAGGAAAGTGAAAAATATAAGAAAATACTTAAGTATGGTTTAATGACAGTCATAAACTTTTACCAGTAAAATACTATAGTATGATGTGGATATTTCTACAGAATTCAAAGGGAGTAAATAATCCCCAATCATACTTTAATTATGTGTCAGCTTCCTGTGTCAAATATAATGAAAAAGTGTCACATCTGGGATTCATCTATCTGCCGTGACCTCAGTCAATGTCTCCCCTCAGGGTAAATAATTTGCCACATACCATTAAGCCAAAAGTTTCCTGAAATGTCTACGCTATTACAAGTGTTTATTCCGCTTCCCCAGAGAAATCACTGATTCCAACTTGCTTCTGCTTCAATTAGAATTATTCAAGAAAGATGAAGAGTTAATCACATCTTTCAGTTTTGTAGTAAGCCTGGCTTTCAAAATTAGAATTTTTCTGTATCCAACCTTTTTGAAAGTATTTGGGTGTATGTTCAAATCAGCCAATGATCTTTTTTTCTATTCATCATTAACTGTGTAGACCAAAGCCATTAGCTTTTATAAAATAAATTCCTATTTGTAGTGAAATTATCAACATATATACATTAAAATCATTTTAGATACAGTATTTTAATACAAACAATTCAAAATCAATAACAAATTTTTAAAAAGGAATAAAGTTATACAAATGAACATTTTTTTTCTTATGGGATGGTATATAGTTGATAAATGATATTATCAGCTAAAGGGTTACTATTTATTTATGAATTACATGTCAGTATAAATCTCTATTTCTTTCTTAGCTCTCTCTTTTTGTTTTCTGAATATCATTACCAAATGGATGACTTTAACTTTTTTTCATACAAGTGTAATATCACTGCTACAATGTACTGAATTCTCAATAATAGCACTCCAACCTAAACCTGCCAGTTCATGGATTACTTTAGTGGAAAAGAGTCTGTGAAGTCATAATTTTTCAAACTCTGTGTTATGATCTAAAGAAAATTTCAAGGTTTTATAGTAGTGGGCCGATGTGTTCATTCTGAATTTAGGAAAACATACTATATTATATATAAGCACACATACATCACAGGTCATATGGAGCATAGAATTAGGATCACTTGCAGGCCTACAGCTAATTACAAAGTATACTTGGGTCATTAGGGAAAGCTGTAAACTTTTATTAAATTAGAATTAAAATTTCAAACTAGAAATACTGGTCATTTTCAGTATGGCCCATTAGTCTAAATAGGTCTGATTGGAACAAAAAACCCATCACATCAATCCAAGACCCTTATTACATAAATTCTAAATTAAACTGTTTGTGGACAGTGCTTTTGATATGGCCAGAAGGCAGGGTGATACACTACATGATCTTCTGAGGCTAGTCCCAACCCAAGCACGGTTGGAATAATGATTTTGTGTTGTGACTGTGCTCACAGCTGTCTGTGATGAAGAGAAAATGAGATAAATGTGAAACATGATTTAAAAGTACAAAGAAATTGATTTTACATTTCATCAGTTTTCAGTCCTATTTCAGTGATAGCAAATAGCAGGTTTCACACAGTCACTCACATCTGACAAGTTTTTTTAATCAGGTTGGACAACTGGGTCGTTACTCACTTTTACATTTCTAAAATGAAGTATTTCGCTAGTTTTTCTTTTTATAATTGGTTAGTCACCAGTTATATTAATATTTATTGAGCTGGCTTTTTTCCCCCTTTTTCTAACTTAGAAATACCAATTAAAGATAGATACTTTATAAAACTACACCACTGTTTGAAAGACACAGAAATCCACATCGATGGAAGTGAAGAACTATTTGCCAAGTAGAGTTTATGTGATAGTTTTCAGATGTATGATATAAAGTTATATCAAATACAGACACAAATAACAGCAGAGAAAATCAACAGAGACCTTTCAATCATTTTGGAAAAACTAAGCTAAGTTCCTAAAATAAAGAAAAAAGAGAATCAAAGAAACACATTCTAGACTGAACCAGCTGTTAACTTTCTGTCTTCTGAGGCTCTGAGGCACCATTCACAAATTTTGCATGTGAAAATAAGACTTCTTCCAGAAAAATGTATGCAATAGAAACAAATATAATTGTAAAGAGATATACATTTGTCCACATAACAAATTGCACTTTATCTTAATAATATGATTAAATGCAGTAAGAAATGGCTCATGAAAAGAAAGACATTTTCTTGTTAAAAAGTAATATTATTTCCATAAAACCAAACAGAACTTTTTTTTTTTTTTTTTTTTGAGACAGAGTCTCACTCTGTCACCCAGGCTCAAGTGCAGTGGTGCGATCTCAGCTGACTGCAAGCTCCACCTCCCGGGTTCACGCCATTCTCCTGCCTCAGCCTCCCGAGTAGCTGGGACTACAGGCGCCCACCACCGCGCCCAGCTAATTTTTTGTATTTTTAGTAGAGACAGGGTTTCACCATGGTCTCGATCTCCTGACCTCGTGATCCGCCCGCCTTGGCCTCCCAAAGTGCTGGGATTACAGGCGTGAGCCACCGCGCCCGGCCCCAAACAGAACTCTTAATCTGGTTAAAACAACAACAACAACAACAACAAAAAAACACACTTCAGTCTTATACAAATATCCATTAAACTAAAAACCCTTAGAATCAATTATCTAGTTCAAAACAACAACATTCTATATCAGAGTGTACCACATGTGCTTAAAGGAATTCAACCTAGAAGTCCATTCTGTTATGAAGGTGTGAACATGAGCCTATTTCGGGGAAATACTGAAGTTTTAATACTCATGAACAAGTAGCAACTCTCACAGTTCATTGTTCATTTAATCATGCATGGGTAAGGATAAACGCTGGCCCTCTGACATATTTTCTCAGATCAGGTTTTCATTATACTATTTTATGGTTTTAACCAAATGTGCCCAGGGCATTTTCCAACTCTTTTCAAGAGCAGTTAAAGAAGAGGATGCTCTCCCGCCACACTCCCCAGCTCCCAGCAATAGGATGTTTTTCAAAGAATTCTTCAGGGTCCTCTAAGTCCCCACCCTCCACCCTCAAAAGCTTTGACTCCAGTATGAACTCCTGTCAAAAGGCCATCAACAACATGTTAAAATTGGCTGGAAATAACTTCTCTGGGTCAAGAGTGGTTAGTTCTGCAATTCTGACATTCTCAGAAACCAAAAATACTGTCTGAGTTAGACCACGTCTCCTGAAAAATAAGGGCAAAATATTAAACACCCCAAGGATTTGTTGATCTTTCAGAGGGTATACCCTGAAGGTATTAACCAACATAGTGACTTCTAACTCTTGAGGACCTACATATTGGGAAACAGTGGTATTTTCTTGAACTGTGTTATAGTCAAGTTCCATCTTGTACTCCCTCCAGATGGCTGACAAAATTCAGAAGGAACACTTTCAGGAGTCATGTCAGCCAGCTTCTGAAAGTACAAGCAAAGCCTCCATCATCCAGCAAAAGGAATAATTCAATCGCTATTCTTAATGACAGACACAAAAATACAGCTTATGGCACAAAAATCTTGTATAATGTGTTCCTTCTGTCTAGCTGTGCATGCTAAGTTACAAAACTGGTATCTGTTGTCAGCATAGAAAACCCAGTAAATTAACCCAGTAAATTGACTAATTAGAAATGGGACATCGGCTGGGCATGGTGGCCCACGCCTGTAATCCCAGGACTTTGGGAGGCCAAGGCAGGTGGATCACCTGAGGTCAGGAGTTCGAGACCAGCCTGACTAACATAGTGAAACCCCGTCTCTACTAAAAACACAAAAATTAGCTGGGAATGATGGTGGGTGCCTGTAATTCCAGCTACTCAGGAGGCTGCGACACGAGAATCGCTTGGACCTGGGAGGTGGAGGTTGCAGTGAGCCAAGATTGTGCCACTGCCCTCCCTCCAGCCTGGGTGACAAAGCAAGACTCCATCTCAATAAATAAATAAATAAATAAATAAATAAATAAATAAATAGGACATTATATGTGCTTGAAAAGCAGTATCTATAAGCATATGCCAAAATGTAAGAGTCTAGGTATTTTGTTATATTTTTACCTTGGTTAGTGTTTATTTTAGTACACCAAGAATCTAAGAGCTATCTCCAAGATTTGTTTGACTGGGAATTTCCCCAAATGTTTTTATACTTCTCATCTCACCTAGAGCCTGTAGATTAGAGAAGTAGCCTTTGAATGGTAAGTCGATAGCCAAAGATCAACATCATATCATAGGTTCTCTTGAAAGACTAACTCCTTGCTACTCAAACTTGGGCCACAGACCACCAGCAGCAGCATCTCTTGAAGCTTTTTTCGAGAAATGGAAAATCTAGGCCCTACCCCAGACTTACTGAATCCAAATCTGTATTTTTCACAAGATACCCAGGTGATGTGAATTCACATTGGAGTTTGAGAAGCACCGGACTAACTCACCAGGCAGCAGATGTCATAGAGTCTGGAACCTGGCAAGTTTTATTTTCAAGATTGATAATCATTGGGTGCAGCAGAAGCTGGGCATCTACAGTCACAACCGGTCTTGCTCTGCAGGGAGAAAATGCAGGGTTTGTTTGAATAAAACACAAGGGTGATAGGCAGGCAGAAGCCCACTTCACTGCGTACTGAACTCAGTAGTAGACAGAATACTCCACAGGCCATTGCCAACGTTCTCAGCATTTGTGCCTAGAATTTTGCTCACTGCATGAACAGCTGGGTATCACACTCAGCTAATTACCTCAAAACACATCTGGAAGCACACAAATACAAATAAAGAGTGCTGTGGGTCTGTCAAGCAAAGTTGCGTACACAACCTAATTTCTTTATGAAGTGGGCCTCCGGTATTATGGCAATATTGCTGTGAAATATTGCTCTGCCACCTGCTAGCATATCTACATCCGTATCTGATGAAATACATCATCTTACAGCCATTCGTGTTTGTGAGTACTTGAAGTTTGCAACTTTTCACTGATAATTTTAATTTTGTGAGTACTTGAAGTTTGCAAATTATCATTGATAATTTTTAAATTTCTGTTGATAGTTTTCAAGCTGAGCTTTGCAAATTTAGCTAAATACACGAAGGTGGGTTTGCAGAATAATTCTGTGCATCAGCCAGAGAAGTGGTTCTCAATCCTGACTGCACAATATAATCACCTAAAGAGCTTTAAAACAAATTCTATGCCCAGGCCCTGCCACACCAACTGAACCAGAACTTACGGGGTAAGTAAGGATCAGACATTGGAATTTTAAACAAACTCTCCAGGTGATTCTAATACGTAGCCAAATTTGAGGAGACTGACAGAGTGTAAGTAAACTCAATTCCAGCCACCCAGATGAGGATAACAAAACAAAAAAGTATTAATAAATCATGGGGGAAGGGAATAGAGCAGATTTTAAAGCTTGGTTCCAAGATATGATCATTGGAAGCCAAAGTCCTCAAATGACAGGGAGAAATGAAGCCATGTTGGATAAGTTTCCCCCCAACAAGAGGAAGGGCTGTGTCTTGGGGCTGAATGGGTTTACAGCACTGCTTTAAGCAATAAGCAGTGGGCCTGATGGGATTTCTCCTTAGTTCCTTCAAGCCACTTCTCTGTATTTTGTTACATAATTTTGCTTTCAATACTGTGTTAGTTCCACTCCTTGGAAAAGCAGGTGATAAAACGGAACTAGATATGCAAGAGATGTACTGGGATCAAACACTTATGAGGAAAAGTGGGGAGATAGTGGAGGCGGCTGGGAGTTCTGATCCCTGGAAGGATCAAGGGAAGGACAGAGGACTGGGTAAGAAAGTTCTGGCCTGGGCAATGGAGAGTCCTTGAGCCAAATTTGCCTGTGAGAGGAGTTCCATGTCTTGCAAAAACAGACCTGCGTTTGTGTTCTTGTTGTGTCCGCTAATTGGCTGGGAGCAGCTCATGGAAAACACGGCCTTGGCATGAAAGTGGCGGATTGGAAGCGGAGCAGCTGAGCCCTGTGCCCATTCTGCTCCAGCAGCTCTGAGTGGTGCACTCCATGGCCACCGCAAACCCAAGCCCCATACTTCAGACACCTTGAGGGTTTTGACTGATTCTCTAGAACCTTAAGTGGGATATGGCTGGTACAAGTCAACCCTCTTTGAGTTTGTCTTGGGACTGACGAAGAAGGAAATCTTACCTATTTGAGGAAACTTAACAGAATATCTCTGGAAGCCGACTAGGTTAGCACTATGCACCTAGTACACCCAGGTATGTCCTCGGCCTTTTGTCTTGATATCCTGACCTAGTGTCTTGAATTCTCATAAGTCATATGACCTTTTTTTGTTTGTTTGTTTGTTTTTGAGATGGAGTCTCACTCTGTCTTCCAGGCTGGAGTGCAGTGGCACAATCTCTGCTCACTACAACCTCCACCTCCCAGGTTCAAGTGATTCTCGTGCCTCAGCCTCCCGAGTAGCTGTGATTACAGGCATGTACCACCATGTCCGGCTAATTTTTGTATTTTAAGTAGAGATGGGGTTTTGCTATGTTGGCTAGGCCAGTCTCAAACGCCTGACCTCAAGTGATCCACCCACCTCGGCCGCCCAAAGTGCTGGGATTATAGGCATGAGGCACCGTGTCCTGCCATAAAACTTTTTTTTTTAAAGAAGCTAAAGTTGAGCACCGCCTCTCTCCCAGTTACTATTCTGTGTACACCACACGCATATTCTCACTGAATGCTTTGAACAAAGGTAACCTTATAAATGTTGTTTTTATCCTTTTTTTACAGATCAGAAATCTGAAACTCTGAAAGTGATAAGAACTTGCCCAAGATTACAAATAACTCAGTGTATGGAATGTCCAGGCTTGGAATCCATAGCTGTTGTATTTGAACTGTTTTCAATACTTGCCTTTGGAGGCTACCAACTCTTGGAATGTTCTATTCCCTAACTTAGTGTCCAGTTCGATTATAGAAGCCAGGATAAATAGTAACATTCTTCTACCCTGCACCCCTTCTTTACAAGTGAACATTTCAATGCATTTCCAAAGCAAAGAGAATAAATCAAATTCAGTAACATTTAAAAAGTGGGTCATTTTATAAGATCTGCTTCATTTCATATCTTCTTTAACATTATGTTCATAAAATCTGGAAGTTTGGTCATGCAGTATGAGAGTAAAAATGCAAAGGAAAGAAAGAGTGAGAGCAAAAAATACCTCTAGACTTTAAAAAGAGCATCTAAGTATTCCCCAGAATAAATCATTGGAATGCTCTCTTTAAGGCAAAACTAACAAGAAAATGTATTTGAAACAATGAGAAAAACATTAGAATACTACCAACCACATACCTGTAAACAGCAACTTTTCCTGTTCCAAATGCACCCACAATCAAATCTTAAAAAGACAAAAACACAGAACACATGCGTGAATCGTATAGAAACAATGTACTAAGTTCAAAATTGTAAGTAGCACATAGAATACCCCTACATGCTGATGGTACGAGAGCCACAAAATTAGTAGAGAAATCATACCTTTCTTAAGGCATTTTGGAAAGGATGTTGGAGCTTCACTATAACCAACTTAATAAAACGTCCATCAGTGGATCTCAAACCCTTCTTTGCTTAGGAAGGTCAATTTCTAGAAACTCATCATCGCATCACTTTTCCTATCCTCCAGGTTCAAGGCATATACCCCCAGGGAAGGAAAAGGGGAAAGTCAGCTGCTTAGTGTCTGCTAGCTACCAGGCTCGTTACACATTTTGTGTTATCACTCTCACCAGTGAGTACCCTATGAGGAAGGGTTATTAACCCAGAAGTGGAACATTCTGATTGTCATTTTGACACAACCATTTGCTCTTTACAAATAGTATGGGTGGTGAGTATACTTTTGGCAAAGCAATCAGTAGTATATAAAATAACTAACATATTATAATGATCTGAAATAACAACAGCAATCCTAACACATAGCACATGGAACAGCACTGTATGCCAGGAGTCCTTTTAAAGGATTTCCTTTGAATGATTCCTAACAAGAAGGTAGGAGGTCTTTATTATTAGCACAATTTTGCAAATGAGTCAATTGAGACTTAAGAAGGCTAAACTGTAAATTTCCTAACATTCACACAAGTAGGTAAGTGGTGGAACTGGGTGACTGCAGTGGAGCAATCCTGGACTAGGTAAGGGGGAATGGTCACAATTATTTAGGTGACTGGCTAACATAGAGGTCAAACTGTCTTCTTTTTTTTCTTTTTTGACAGAGTCTCCCTCCATCGCCTAGGCTGGAGTGCAGTGGTGCAATCTCGGCTCACTGAAACCTCCACCTCCAGGGTTCAAGTGATTCTCCTGCCTCGGCCTCCCAAGTAGCTGGGACTACAGGCACCTGCCACAACGCCTGGCTGATTTTTTGTATTTTTTGGTAGAGACGGGGTTTCACCGTGTTAACCAGGATGGTCTTGATCTCCTGACCTCATGATCCACCCGCCTCTGACTCCCAAAGTGCTGGGATTACAGGCATGAGCCACTGCACCTGGCAGGCTTTTCTTAATCTCATTTACAGTGGCTGTCCCTAGTAGAAGCAATCAAACACAAATAAAAATGACAATGGCTAAATCTGCAGAGTAAAATTTAGATGTAAGAAAACTGGACCTCCATGGAACCAACCTAAGTGTCCATCAACAGTGGATTGGGTAAAGAACATGTCGTATATAAACACCATGGAATATTATGTAGCCATAAAAATGAATGAAATCATGTCTTTTGCAGCAACATGGATGGAACTAGATGCCATTATCCTAAGTGAATTCAGAAACAGAAAATCAAATATTGCATGTTCTCACTTATAAGTGGGAGCTAAAACAATGAGTACACATAGATGTAAAGATGGTAATGATAGCCACTGGGGACTCCAAAAGTGGGGAAGGAGGGAGGGAGATAAAGGTTGAAGAATTACCCACGGAGTCCAGTGTTCAATATCTGAGTGATGAGTATGCTAGAAGCCTAAACCCCTTTATGCAATATACTCATGTGACAAACATACACACGAATCCCCCGAATCTAAAATAAATTTAAAAAAAGAAAAAGAAAACTGGACTTGGTAGAAATAAGGGCCACAGAAGAAGACTTACAACAGTTGAAACTATAATTGGTTAATTCTAGCACAACGCGAATGAAAAGAGAAAAACAAAAAACAAAGGTGGAGGGAGGTCCTATTTGGCCACTCCATATGGAAAACTAAGTCAGGAATTAAATTGGTGTAATAGAATTTGTACAGAAAAATGATTTACAGCCATATTCCCTTTGGCACTCACCTTTTGCACATGTGATGTTGAGTGTCAATTTGATCAGACTGAAGGATGCAAAGTATTGTTCATGGGTGTGTCTGTGAGGGTGTTGCCAAAGGAGATTAACATTTGGGTCAGTGGACTGGGAAAGGCCGACCCACCCTGAATCTGGTGGGCACCATCTGATCACCTGTCAGCACGGCCAAAATAAAAGCAGGCAGAGGAACGACAAAAGACTAGACTGGTTCAGTCTTTTGGACTCCATCTTTCTCCCACGCTGGATGCTTCCTGCCCTCGAACATCAGACTCTAAGTTCTTCAGCTTTGGGACTCGGACTGGCTTCCTAGCTCCTCAGCTTGCAGACGGCCTATTGTGGGACCTCACCTTGTCATCGTGTGAGTCAATACTCCTTAATAAACTCCCCTTTATATGTGCAGCAATCCTATTAGTTCTATCCCTCTAGAGAACCCTGACTGATACACCGTACATGTGAACAGAGACTGCAGATGATTCTCCCCCTGAGGGCTTAGTGTCCCTGAGAATGGCTTTTAGTCAGTTACAGGTAGGAATTAGAAAGTGAGTGGCCCAGCTTCCTTATCAGTCAAGTGGGATAGCTGAGGTCTGTTCTTTGACTTTGCTTTCCCCAGCCAGGTGGGGCCCTGATTGCCCGTAGTGGCAACTGGCTTGATGATGATCTTTATTGCATTCTTCTTTTCCATGTCTCTCTTCTCTACCTTTACCAGTATTTCTCAGGATTTCTTAAATGCACTGCTTGTTTTCTTATCTTTGTCTTAATGCCTGCTCTGGGACAACCCAACCTAAGACACAATAATACTTGTTAAAATTAAAAAAAAGTGATCTGGAAGTTCTCCAGGTCAAAACCACTGTCAGATGTCTTAGGTTTTATGGATACAGAATCAGATTCAGTTATTAGACTTGGAACTTGACTCCAGAGCTCCATATTTAAAAACATGTGCATGCTGATGTTCAAATAAGTCGAACAGACGTCCTCTAAACAGCTCCATATCCATGACATTAAAGAACACGTTAAGAAAAGGGCTACACCTTGGCCACCTACGACTCATGGAATAAAACATTCTTTTGTAAGGGTTTAAATCTCTGAAGCCAGATGCCGAAGTGTCTAAGTTTACCAGTTTTTAAAATTATAACGATAAATTCTATCAGAATTTCAATTTTTCAACTATGTTTACATGTATTCTTTCTGTTACATTGTCTCTTCTAGCAGATTGGTACTTTTTTTTTTCTAAATCAGAGAAAAAAAGAGCTACCGATTTGAAGAAACATGAGCTCTGTTCTTCCTGTGTAATTACAAACTCCAATATTTAGACAAGTGTAACACAGGTGGCCCTGGCCTGAATCCATATCTGTTGACATGACACCAGATAGGAGAGCTCTGTTATGAAAACTGATTAACGATGAATTATGTGCTTTGTTCTTGGCTCCAAATAAGGTGAAATATTTATTTAATAAGATTAGACATTTTATAAATAACAGGCGAATTTTAAGAATTGATTCTCTGCAAATGGCAAAGAAAATAAGACTGTAAGCCCTTCCAGGGCAGGAATCTTTACGTTTGCACATCCCCAAATATTCATGGAATGGTATGGGTTGAAATAAATGAAGAAAGAAATAACCTTTGCATGCATGTTACCAGGCACAGTGCCAGATACAGAAGAGAGACTTCATAAATGCCTGATTAAATAGGGAGCATAAGTAATAATGTAATAATAAACTAAAGATACTAGAGATGAAGAAAATGAAACAATTAAAACCGACCAATGTCAACTGCAGCTAAATTCTGCTGGAGTTTTGCATGTATACTTGAAGGTGTTGAGATACACACACACACACACACACACACACACACACACACACACACACACGTTCCAGATTCTAGAAAGTAATATAAAGTCTCCATCACAACTAGATTGTCATTATACGTGAGAATTTGAGGGACACCCTCCCAACGGTAATGAGACATGGGCTTTTCCTTTAGGAACTTTAATTTCTGTGCCTTCGGGTGGGAATTTTTTCTACTCTGGAAAAATAAAATAACTGGCAACACAGGCCACAATTTTCTTCATGAGAATGTGGTCACAGTTATTCAGAGGCAAAGAAAACAGTTACCTACCACAAAAGTATGTTTGCCTTTAGAGACACTACCTTGGGAATATGCCTGCTAGAAAGAGCCAGAAGTACTTATGCTCGGGACCTTAAAATTGTCAGATCTCTCCATGGGAGGAGAACTGATTTGCTGGTTTGTGTTTTGAATGAATTTCTCTTTTCAAAATATGTGGTTGGTTTTGGAAAGCACTACGCTGCTTCCATCTATACACACGTAAGTATAGAAGTTTGTGTATGCAGCGTATCTGTTATATATCTGTTCTATTTATATACACATACATTTATATTTATGCTGGAGTGTGTATATTTATGTGTGCACGTGAAATAATATTTAAATAATACTCAGAAATAATATTTTAAGATATTGCATAATTCTGTGCTTAGGAATTTAAATGTTAATCTAGAGACAAAGTAGTTTCGGGGCTGATATTTGAATTTATAACACTTGGAACATTTTTTTCTCCCTTACTTTGAGATAACGGGTCTGATACCATTATCTATGTTTACTTCCTTTCTATAAATGCCTTAAGGGCAAATTGAAAACAAACAAATAAAAAACTTTGCCTTTCTCTATACATAGACACTTAAGCTGGCTTTTTTTTGTTTTTTCCTGGAGGAAATAACTGACAATTAAAATTGGGTCTTTCCTTTCAATCAAAAACTGTTCCCAAACTGCTGGAGGCCTTTGCTATTGCCTCACATTGCCTGAGAAACATAGTTTATTTTCTTTTTGGCTTTTGATGGAACAACTGAGTACTTTTAAGGAAACAAAAAGGGGACATTGGCATGAATGCAGGATCAGTTGGCAAGAAAAAAAAACCCTAAAAATGTGAGGTCATAGGAGATGTATTACACCTATGTTTTGTATTTTATTTCTTGCAAATCGTTATTTTTAAATGAGGAAGAAGAGCCAAACCTTTAAAGTGGTGCTTGGTTTGCAGAGTCTGATTTCACTAATTTGGGAAGGAAATTTTAGTGTTGGAAGAAGTTCTATTTGAAAACATCAGCTTTGTTTTGAGTGTGGATCTGAGGTTTGGATTAGGTGGGCAGGAAACAGTGAAGAGGGGGAGAGTGGAACCCTCCTAGGGAACGGTCAGGCCAAAGGGGAAGATGAGGAAGAGCTGACAGTATCAGATTAAAGAATCAGTCAGGCATGGTGGTATACAACCTGTAGTCCCAGCTACTTCAGAGGCTGAAGTAGGAGGCTCGCTTGAGCCCAGGAGTTTGAGATTGCAGTGAGCTATGATGGCACCACTGCACTCCAGCCTGGGAAACATAGTGAGACCCCATTAAAAAAACAACAGCTGGGCACGGTGGCTCACGCCTGTAGTCCCAGCAATTTGGGAGGCCAAGGCAGGCAGATCCCCTGAGGTCAGGAGTTCAAGACCAGCCTGGCCAATGTGGTGAAACCCCATCTCTACTGAAAATACAGAAATTAGCCGGGCATGATGGTGCATGCCTGTAATCCCAGCTACTTGGGAGGTGGAGGCAGGAGAATCACTTGAACCCGGGAGGTGGAGGTTGCAGTCAGCGAGATCATGCCACTGTATTGCAGCCTGGGCGACAGAGCAAGACTCCATCTCAAACAAAACAAAACAAAACAAAAAACAAAAAAGAATCACCCAGAATCATTTCAGGGGAGCAGTCTCTGTGGCCACCCAAGCACCTATACTTCCTAGGCTAAGTCACCTTCTTCCTGCTTCCTTCTCTCCACTTCTCACTCTCATCTCCTTGACAGATACACTGATGTTTATATCTGTTCCCAAAAATGCCATTGGACATCTCCTTTTTTTTGGAATTAAAAAACATTTACTATTTTAGAATAATTCCAGACAATGAGAATGGCCACCAGGAATTTCTAAACAGATGTGAAACATGGAAGTGTCTATCTTATAGTTGTATAAAAACATTATGATTAATCAAAAGGGAAGACCTCCTTAAACATGACCAAAAATGTAGAAATCACAAAGGAATTTTAAAATCTAAATGACTTTTATAGCAAACAAAACAAAACAAAACAAAACAAAAAAAACCACATGAGCAAGGTTGGAAGAGAAACAAAAGCAACAGGGTGAAATGTTTATAATGTATGTGCCTGATTAAATGTTAATATTTTTCAATGTTTAGAAGAATGTTTGGCACTTGGTAAAAAAAAAAAAGTTAACATTGATTATTATGCCTAATCTGTAACAAATTCATACAAATTAATATTAAAACTATAAACATTCTCAAAAAGATTACAAACAGCCATTTCACATAAAAATAAATATCTGTGACTAATAAATATATGAAAAGACTTCAACCTTACTAGTCATCAAAGAAATCCAAATGAAAGGAACATAGATATATCATTTTTTAACCTTGTGAATTGGAAAAGATTAGTACTAGGTGGTGTTGATAGAGAGCAGAGGTATGCTTATAGGCTGTTTGAGGGAGTATAAATTAGCATTATTTTCATGGAAGGCAGTTTGTTGATATGTATGACTATGTGTACCGCTGACCTAGTTTCTACTTCTAGGAATTTATCCTGAGGATATGTTGGACAGTTGTGTAAAGATAGATCAAAGAAAAGCTAATATTCTAAACGTTTTAAATATAATTGCCTCCTTTAAGTGCTACAACAATCCTATGAGAAAGATACTTTTATTATCCCCATCTTAGAATGAGAAAAATGAGGTACAGAGCCCGAATACAGTAAAGTCACAAGACCAAAGTTTAAACCCAGGCAGTCTTGCTCCTGAGCCCATACTGGGATCCTTTTTACACTGCCTTCTAGGTGCACAACTACATGCTGTTTTTATTCTCTCCTTAAGCCTTTTAAAAAAATTAAAGATATGGCCAGGCATGGTAGCTCACGCCTGTAATCCCAGCACTTTGAAAGGCTGAGGTGGGTGGATCACTTGAGGTCAGGAGTTCAAGACCTGCCTGACCAACAGGGCAAAACCCCATGTCTACAAAAAATACAAAAATTAGCCTGGTGTGGTGGCAGGTCCCTTTAATCCCAGCTACTCAGGAGGCTGAGGCAGGGGAATCGCTTGAACCCAGGAGGTGGAGGTTGCAGTGAGCCGAGACTGCAGCACTGCACTCCAGCCAGGGTGGCAGAGTGAGACTCCATCTCAATAAATAAATAGATATAAAAATAAATAAAGATATATTTTATTATGATAAATTTCATCCTGTTTAGTAAGCAGAGCTAAGAGCTTTGATAAATGCACCCAGACCTGTAACCACTTCCACAACAAGACACAGAACAGTCCCATCATGCCCAAATGTCACCCATGCTATTTTGTAGTCAAGCCTGACCTGTCTCCTAACCCCTGGACTCCACTAATCTATTTTCCAGAACGTCATATAAATGGAGCCATACAGCCTTTTGGGTCTAGCTTCTTGCACTCAGCTCAGTGCATTTGAGATTCATCCACAAAGTTGTGTGTTCCAGGAGTTCATTTTTTACTGCTGAGTAGTATTCCACTGTGTAGATGGCCCACAGTTTATTCATCCATCCCTGGCTTAGGGAACCCTGAGGTGTTTCCAGTTTTTGCAAAGTCACTGTCAACATCTGTGTACAGGATTTTGTGCATCATCAGGCCAATTTTGACTTGCCCGTTGTCTCTCTTTGAATCTCTCTAAAACCTTTGAAGACTTCTTTGAAACACAGTGTTGTATGTCAGGTGTAAAATTACCAAGTGGCAGCTGAAAAATCAGCAATTCTCAATTCCATTTCACTTTGCTACTGGCTTCTAGATGACATTGCACAAGTCAGTCTTCATTGCTGAATCTCTGGTGGTCTTTAAGATTCTCTAGATGAGAAGGGCAAGAGCTCAGTAGCATTTGGTGGAGTCTGATGACTGCATTCTGGGCACTTTGATGTACAATCCAGGACTCTGCTTTGCTTTTGGACTCAGCTTTGTTCCTGCAGATTTAGGGACTCCTTGTGCCTCCACTGAGAGACAGCCAGTTTCTGGCTTTCTCCCTGGCTTCACCAGACTGGACTTCTTCCCATTCGCCTTCATAACTCAGCTCTACAGACGCCTGACTCCTGTCTTGGCAATACGACTGCCCACAGCTCACAGAATCTCCTCCAGGAACTGCCCATCACTGCCCAGGTCCCATCCTGCCAATCCTCTTCCCACAGCACCCAAATGTTTTAAAGACAAATTAAGGCCATCAAGTATAGTTGTTTACATAAACCAACCCAAGTTTGGCTCACTTTCATACAATGATGATATTAAGAGAAATAAGAGAATTCGAGATAATGTGTCCAATGGTGGGGTTACAGATGGCGGATACATCTGGCAATGTCCACTTGTGAGTGGGCTATGAAATTGCCTTAAGTGTCTGGCATTGCAAACACAGCTCATGTCTGTGGGAATCCAGCGTTTAGATAAGTCTCCTTGACTTTGGCAAACGTGTTAATCTAAAAATAGAAGTTGCCTGTCTGCCTTGCTTTTTTATTGCAACATGCAAAATATTACTGAGAGGAAGGTTATGAGTTGAGGAAGAAATGTTTGAAAAAAAAAAGCATGATTTTATCCCAGAAAGTAATAATCCTAACAATCTGTCTGAAATGCTTCCAAATGAACTCTGAAGAAAAACATTTATGAGTTGGAACATGGTATTAGGTTGCAACATTCTAATTTACTGGGGGATTGTTTTCCTTTTAAAAAAATCCCACAAAAAATAACAGCAGAATATCAAATGATGAGTCTGCCTTATGAAAATAGTTTTCTGTATATTATTAGCATCCTGTGGCTACAAGAATGATCCTTCCACCTTCAATTGTTTGATCCTAAACTTGTTACATTTCGTGTCACCGTATCAAAGGCATTTAACGTTATCCTCGTCATGGGCCACACTGAATCACATGTGTGCCGTCTGTGCAATTGCTGAAAGCCCTGGAGGAAGGTTTATTTCTACAGTACCAGTGTCACTTATCTGTAGCTGCCTATTGGAAAGGGTTTCACAGTCTCCAGAAGAGCATGATAGCTCACAAAGATGCTTCCCTGACACCTAGCCTGACAGATAATCTCCTATTGATAAAAACCTAATGGGACTTGATGATTTCGCTAAGTGTTTTAGGCAGAATTGTGTCCCCCCAAAAAAGTCCTATGTTGAAGCCCTAACTGCCAGCACCTCAGAATGTGACTATATTAGGAGATAGTGATATAGGAGTTAAGAAGAAATTATTTAGGCAGATATGAGGGTACGGGAGTCCTCAGTAAGGTTTTCCTTTTAATGAAAAGCAGCCCCCAAATCATTTTCTTTTCTAGCAAAGAGCAGCCTATAAAATCGAGCTGCAGACATAGACAAGCAAGCTGGAAGATTGCATGGGTGAATGCTGGCATCTGTGCCAATAAGAAAAGGCTACCTGGGACTAGCCACGTTCAAAATGGTGGCTCCATCTTTGCCAGCCAGGTATACAGTAAGGAACAGGTAACACGGCACCTGCCAGGCAAAAACTCCATTTGCATGATAAGATTAGGGTGGGGCAGCCAGCTGCCTTGCATGTTGTATAAATGTCACACCTGGTCCAACCAATCTTTGGGCTCTATGTAAATCAGACACTGCCTCCTCAAACCTGTCTATAAAATCCAGTGCACTCTGGAGAGAGAGATGTTCTTTCTTTTCTTTTTTCTTTTCTTTTCTTTTCTTTTCTTTTCTTTTCTTTTCTTTTCTTTTCTTTTCTTTTCTTTTCTTTCTCTTTTTTGGAGACAGTCTCACTCTATTGCCCAGGCTGGAGTGCAATGTCTCACTGCAACCTCCGCCTCCCGGGTTCAAGCAATTCTCCTGCCTTAGCCTCCTGAGTAGCTGGGATTATAGGCACTCACCACCATGCCTGGCTAATTTTTGTGTTTTCAGTAGACACAGGGTTTCACCATTTTGGCCAGGCTTGTCTCGAACTCCTGATCTCGTAATCCTCTCACCTTGGCCTCCCAAAGTGCTGGGATTACAGACATGAGCCACTGCACCCGGCCTCCTTTCTCTTTATTTTGCCTATCAAATCTCTGCTCCTAAACCCAGTTCTTGTGTATATCTGCACCCTCGATTCCCTTGTCGTGAAACAATGAACCTCAGGTATTTACCCCAGACAAAAACACTGCTTCAGTAGGGTCTTTAAAGAGGTAATTAGTTTAAAATGAGATCATCTGGGTGGGCCCTAATCCGATAGGACTAGTGTCCTTATAAGAGGAAGCTAAGACACAGACATATGCACAGAGAGAAGTCAACGTGAAGATGTAGGGAGAAGATGACCATCTACAAGCCAAAGAGAGAGGCTTAGAGGAAACCAACCCTGCTGACGCCTTGATCTTGGACTTGCAGCCTAGAGAACTGGTAGGAAATGTATCCCTGTTTGAGCCCTCCAGTCTGTGGTGATGTGTGATGGCAGCCTTGTGATTGACGGAGTTGCAAGGGACATGGGAGAGGAAGGGAAGAACAGGTACACAGGTGGTTCCCTATACTGGACACCCTCATCTAAGAACTCATTATTGAACTTCCAGCATGAGCCGGGTCCCACCCTAACTGCCCAGGATTCAGCAGGGGGCTTTAAAAACAGACACTCCCCTGCCTTCCAGCTACTTAGAGTCTATCAATCAACTCACTGAGGGGTCATATTACAAACACAGGCCAGGATCCACTGAATTGAAGTCCCTGGGTGGGACCTACTTTCACTGGATCACTCACATTCTGATAAGATCCTTCTCTTTCACATGTTTGAGAAGAGGAAAGAGTGTAAGTTTCTGCAATTAGTATGCAGCAGCCCTCAGGCACAGAAAAGAGAGGAAACAGGATGAAAGGGGCTGAGCATCCCCCAGACAAGCTTCACCTGCTTCACTCTTTAGTCTGTGGTCTGGTTGGACCACCAGCTTTCTGGCTTACGGGGGCTCTCTCGTGAACTTCTCTTAGGGTTGATAGTTTTCAGGTAACCAGCTATTAAAGTAATTGCAGGAAAACGTCAGTAAGAAAATCTAAAAGGGTTGGCATATAGAAAGAAGAGCATCACATGAACAATGCTTGCAAACAGGAAGGACAAAAGAGATGAAAGAGGCCTTTGTTGCTGTATTAGTTATTTTGAAAACCTCCCATCTGTCATCCCAGAAGAGGTTTGAGACACAGATTCCCCAAGTCAACATCTGATGGCACAGGCCTGGGTCTGGGGTGCAGAACCTGGACCCTCAGCCTTTGAGGTTGTTTTTATGCCTCCTACTGTCAGAGGCATTTGAACCAGAGCAACTCCATCTTGAATAGGGGCTGGGTAAAATAAGGCTGAGACCCACTGGGCTGCATTCCCAGGTTAGTCATTCTGAGTCACAGGATGAGATGGGAGGTCAGCACAAGATACAGGTCACAAAGACCTTGCTGATAAAACAGGATGCAGTAAAGAAGTCGGTCAAAACCACCAAAACCAAGATGGTGACGGGAGTGACCTCTGGTCCTGCTCACTGCTCATTATATGCTAATTATAATGAAATGCATTAGCATACTAAAAGACACTCTCACCAGCCCTATGACAGTTTGCAAATGCCATGGCAATGTAAGAAAATTACCCTATATGGTCTACAAACGGGAGGAACCCTCAGTTCTGGGAATTACCCACTCCTTTCGCAGAAAACTCATGAATAATCCACCCCTTGTTTAGCATATAATCAAGAAGTTAACAGTAAGTATAAGCAGCTGAGCGGCCCATATGCTGCCTCTCTGCCTATGGTAGCCATTCTTTATTCTGTTACTTTCTTAATGAACTGGCTTTCACTTTATGGATTCATCTCTAATTTTTTTTTGTTTTTTTTTTGTTTTTTTGTTTTTTTTGAGACGGAGTCTCGCTCTGTCTAGCAGGCTGGAATGCAGTGGCCAATCTCTGCTCACTGCAAGCTCCACCTTCTGGGTTCACGCCATTCTCCTGCCTCAGCCTCCCGAGTAGCTGGGACTACAGACGCCCGCCACCACTCCTGGCTAATTTTCTGTATTTTTAGTAGAGACGGGGTTTCACCTCGTCAGCCAGGATGGTCTCGATCTCCTGACCTCATGATCTGCTCGCCTTGGCCTCCCAAAGTGCTGGGATTACAGGTGTGAGCCACCGTGCCCGGCCAGATTCACCTCTACTTCTTGCATAAGATCCAAGAACCCTCTCTTGGGGTCTGGATCAGAAGCCCTTTCCAGTAACACTACCTCCGTTTGGCCAGTGGTGTTTAAAAATAAGAACAATTGATGTGCTCAAGGTGATGGATATCCTTAATACCTTGACTTGCTCTTGACACATTTGATGTGTGTATCAAAATATCTCATGTACCCCATAACTACAAATATTATGTATCAAAAAATTTAAAAATTAAAAAGGAACAATTAACTGTGCGAGTACTTTACAACATGCAAATTGTCTCTACAACAATCCTGAGTGGTGGGCATTGGTCTGATCACCTTTCTTTTGTGGCTGGATAGGCTAAGGTTAAGGAGCTGCAAGTGCGGCCCAGGCTGCAGAGCTGGTAACAAAAGAGAATTTAGGTCCCCTGACTCCTGGTGCTGTTTCCATCACACTGCCTACTCGTACTCCTGGTCTTACAGCCAAGAGCAGCTGGCATCTGAAGGCCCAGTGAGAAAGGAAATTAAATCTTGGGATCCCAAACTCATTAAGCCAAAGGGAGAAGTCCAGCTAGGAACTGGGTCACACAAACCTGCCTCTCCCTTTTTGGTTCCTGAACGAGATGAAAAGTTACATGCCTCCCCCATATTTTGCCCACGAGGAAATTCCTAGTGAGCTGCAAGATCTTCACTCTAGGGGGTTTCTGTTAATATTTCACCACGGCAATGTAAATTGATAGCATATCTTTATAAGTGCAGTCACCCCCACTGCGCATTTCCTCTATGTCACCCCCCTGCCCCATTTCATCTACATTATCTTATGTGAAAGGCAGGCTCCCTGCATTTTTCCTCTGCCCCACTTGTCTATGTCATCTTATGTAAAAAAAATGCAGATTCACTGAGCCAGACAAAGGCAGGCATGAATATTTTTCCCTACCCTCCTCTTAAATGAAAATTGTGTATTTCTCAATATTCTGCCCTTTCCCCTTTAAATTTGGAGCCCTTAAAATTGTCTTCAGAGGCTGGGCGTGGTGGCTCATGCCTGGAATCCCAGCACTATGGGAGGCCAAGGCAGGTGGATCACCTGAGGTCAGGAGTTTGAGATCAACCTGGCCAACATGGTGAAACCCCTCTCTACTAAAAATATAAAAATTAGCTGGGTGTGCTGGCATGCACCTATAATCCCAGCTACTTGGGAGGCTGAGGAAGAGAGAATCTCTTGAACCCGGGAAGCAGAGGTTGCAGTGACCCAAGATTGCGCCACTGCACCCCAGTCTTGGTGACAGAGCAAGACTTAAACAAACAACAATAAAAAACAAAACAAATAAACAAAAAAACATGTTTGGAGAAAGGCACAGACCTGTCTCCAGGAATGCATCCTTAAATTTGGCAAATAAACCTCCTAAAATAATTGAGACTTGTCATTTTTCTCGATTGACACTGGCGAAGGCAGAACTAGGGTCAAGAGTTAAACGCTAGCCAAGAATCAGTCTGCTACTTTGAGTAACAGGAGACAGATGCCAACATTTATTTTAAAGGGCATCATCATTATCTCTACTTATATTTCCATTCTCATTCTGCACAAACATAAAATAGTTGACTGGATTTTAAGTAGAGTTGAAACACAGTGGCAAGTTAAAGATATGAGCAACAATTTATATACAAGGTGTGCAGCTAGAAGGATGCTGGTTTATTTATTCATTTATTCATATTCATTCATTCAATTATTCACTTAACAAATATCGACAAGTTGCCTTTTGTGCCAGCCGCTGCCTTGGGCATTAGGATTTCGCAGTGAGTAACGCCAAATCCAGTCCCAGTCTCAACTAATACAGTGTCCAGTTTAGTGGAGCAGAAAGGACATTTATCAAAGAATTGCACACATGTGTAATTTCCATCTGAGATCATTGTTTTCAGGGGAAGGACAACAGTTCAGGGAAGGCTTCCTGAGGAAGTGACATTTGACTTGAGTGTCTAAGTGGGAAATGAACTCCTGGGAAAATGGCCAGGGCATAGAGAGACTCTGAGGCAGAAGGGATGCATCAGGTGAATGACCTGAAAATATGGCTTCCGATTTACATATTAGTAAATTCAAAGTGACATATTAAAAAACATGCAGAGGGAGGGAAGAAATAATGTGAGGTTCTAAACACGGGAGAAATTGACTCCAACTAATTCATACTCCATTCCTTATATCCCATTTTTAAAAAAAGCCTGACTTTTTAATGATCACCATTCTAACTGGCAACAGATGGTATCTCATTGTGGTATTGAATGGCATTTCTCTAACGATCTGTGATGATGAGCTTTTTTTCATACGTTTGTTGGCTGCATAAATGTCTTCTTTTGAGAAGTGTCTGTTCATATCCTTCATGCACTTTTTGATGGGGTTGTTTGTTTTTTCCTTGTAAATTTATCTAAGTTCCTTATAGATTCTGGATATTATGCTGGAGAGGATGTGGAGAAATAGGAATGCTTTTACTCTGTTGGTGGGAGTGTAAATTAGTTCAACCATTGTGGAAGACAGTGTGGCGATTCCTCAAGGATCTAGAACCAGAAATACCATTTGACTCAGCAATCCCTTTACTGGGTACATACCCAAAGGATTATAAATCATTCTACTATAAAGACACATGCACACGTATGTTTATTGCAGCACTATTCACAATGGCAAAGACTTGGAATCAACCCAAAAGCCTATCAATGATAGACTGGATAAAGAAAATGTGACACATATACACCATGGAATACTATGCAGCCATAAAAAAGGATGAGTTCATGTCCTTTGCAGGGACATGGATGAAGCTGGAAGTCATCATTCCTAGCAAACTAACACAGGAACAGAAAACCAAACACCACATGTTCTCACTCAAAAGTGGGAGTTGAACAATGAGAACACATGACACAGAGACGGGAACATCACATACCGGGTCCTGTTGGGGGGTGGGAGGCTAGGGAAGGGATAGCATTAGGAGAAATACTTAATGTAGATGACGGGTTGATGGGTGCAGCAAACCACCATGGCACGGGCATACCTATGTAATAAACCTGCATGTTCTGCACATGTATCCCAGGACTTAAAGTATATTCAAAAAAAAAAAAAAAAAAAAAGCCATGGCCAAGAGGACTCTATGGCACAGTTGATAGCGCATTGGACTTCTAGCCCCGCCCCCCCCAAAAAAAGCCATGGCTAAGCAGCAAATTTCTATTAACTGTATCTTTATAAGCAAGATCAAGTATAAATAATATCCTATCATATACACTGGGTTTCAGAAAGAACCCAGTCTCTGATTATTTGGAAGGAAGTTAGTTCAAACTTAAACTCACAAATGATTTGTGGCATAGAAAATCTAATAGCCATATAGTTAGATCTCTTGTATCTGGCGAGGGAAATTTGCTGTATTTACTACCTATGAGTGGGATATGATTTAAACCTGCTTTGGGACAGAATCTGGATTCTGAAGGATATATTATTTGTGAAATAATAAGGATTTATTACTTGTGAAAGGCTTTATCTGAGAACCTGATTCAAGCATGGGGAGGGATGGAGTTCAGGTGTGTGAGGGAGTCCTGGCTTCACATTTAAGGTCATTGACATAGCTGTGTCGATAAGGTCCACTTTTTCAATAGGGTTGCCTCTTCAAAGGGGAGTCAGAAATAAAGCAGATGGAGGTACTCAGAGGTTTTCACAACACACTAAGCAAAATAGAAATATTTGTTTGAGAGAGATGACAGTTCCTACATTTTCATATCTTAATCTAAAGCTGGAAAAAAGTCAGATATTATGTTATCGGACTTGAAAGTGACTATAGCTAATCTTTGTTTTGATCTTTTCATAAATGCAGCTGTGAGTGTAGACAACAGTCATTCTCAACCTGGATCTGTGAATTTCTGAAAATAGTAATTCCCTCTTGGAAAAACATCCCACAAACAGGAGATTAGTGTATTTGTAAGTGACTGGGCAGAAGCAGGTCGGTATTTCAGGTTCATTCAGTGATACAGATAGCAATTGTAGCACTCTTATCACACCAAGGTCACTACAGCTTGAAATCAATCATGGTGAGGATATTTATACAACGGAAATTGGTAACTGGTACAAATCTGGGCTTCTTTTTTTTTTTTTTCTCCCTGAGGAGGTGGTTGTTAACCATTTTTTAACACACCTCTGGATATAAAGGCATATTTCAAGGTTAACGATATATAGACAGTGGGATCTCTTGAGACGTGTGCACAGCAGCTCCCAGGCTGTCTTATGAAGGATGGGAGGCTGGACAGTCACTGCTGGTCCTCATTCTTTAGGCTTTTAATCTCCAGACACCTCCAGCTGCCCTGGCCTTGCTGCTACATCACGTGGTTCATCTTATTATCCTCCCCTGGGATACTTCAATGATTTTGATTTCATGTTTCTTTTTCGTTATTACTCATTCTGCTCATTGCTAAGGAATGAGGTCCTTAAAGCACCACTTTGGAATACAGAGCATATATCTTTTTCCATTACTTTCCTAATAACTAATTACTAAACATGCTATTCAAGGCTCTTTGTTACCTGTCCCCAGTCCATCTTTCATTTTTACCTCTCTCCATGTATGCTTCCATCATTTTGGACCAATTCACTTCCAAAATTGCCTTTTTGAAAAAACTAGGAAGCATTTCCTTTAACTTATATATAGAATTTCCTTTTTAGCATGATCAAAAAAAATAAAGAAGGTATGGTTAAAAAATTCTGCAGTACATACTAACAAAGACAAACTAGGCAACAGTTTCATTACATAAAACTGAAACAGTCAACATTAATTATTTTATGCCAAATTCCTTTTATTTTTATTTATTTTTTTGACACGAATTCTTGCTCTGTCACCCAGGCTGGAGCGCAGCAGCGCACAATCTCAGCTCACTGCAACCTCCGCCTCTCAGGTTCAAGCAATTTCCCAAGTAGCTGGGATGACAGGTGCACACCTCCACACCCGGCTAATTTTTGTATTTTTAGTAGAGACAGGGTTTTACCATGTTGGCCAGAGGGGTCTTGAGCTCCTGATCTCAGGTGATCTGCCCACCTCAGCCTTCCAAAGTGCTGAGATTACAGGCACGAGCCACCATGACCAGCCACCAAATTCCTTTTAAATTCTACCTATATTATATAGTCCTAGAAATCTGTGGATCCCTTTTTTCCCCCCTCACTCATATATCACTAAGTCAAATCATTAATTCACAATGTTGTATCCCTTGATAATACAAAGGCTTGTCAAAAGTAGGAAATTATCTGGGTCAGATGATGACCAAAAGACATTGAATACGTATGGCCTTCGGCAGTTTTCTCATCTAGTCCTTCTCTTCCCTGATTCAATGCTCCCTGTTCTGCGAAGTCTTGCTTTTTATGACTGTGGCAAGAACACACTTGACACATGTAATCTCAGGGTCTTTGCTCATGCTGTGTTCCCCTTCTGAGATGCTTTCTCCCTATAACCACTCACAGTCATACCTATCTCAGGATCCTACTTAGCTCCCTTAGGAAACTTTCTCTTATCACCTTAGCAAGAAACACTCTCTCTTTAACTGTTTCATTATTTTTTACCCTCTTAAAGCTCTTCTCATCTGCTGCTTACATTACAGTTCATTGTTGGATATTTTATCTCCACAATTACATTGTTCCTTAAAGGCATGCGTTATGCCCATATAGTAACAATATGTCATTTATAACTAATATTTAGTGGCTGCTACTAGATGCTATTCACACCATTAACTGCTTTACACATATTATCTAGCTGAACCTCCAAAACCCAACTTTAAAGGAAAAAGCTATTATTAGGTATTATTATACCTGTTTTATCACTGAGAAAACTGAGACTCCAGAAAGTTGATTAACTTGGTAAGGTTACACATCCAGCCAGTGTTAGAGCTAGAATTTGATTTAATTCGGGCCCGTGAGAGCAGGATCTTTGTTTAATTCAGTGCTGTATCCTCAACATCTAGCATAGTGCCAGGCACATGGAAGTCACTCAACACATACTTGCTGGGTATATGGATAACAATCTCTTGAATATCATATAATCAGCACATATTCTACCATCAGCATCATCAATCACAGATTGGAAGAGAGTAAGGAAATATAACTAAATGTAACGTGGGATCCCAGATTGAATCATGGGACTAGAAATAAGAACTGTAGAGGGACAAATGGTGAAATTCGATAGAATTTCGAATAGGTCCATTGATTCATTAATAGTTCATTGTACTATGTTTACATAAGATGTTTATCATGAGGGGGAGCTGGGGGAAAAATTTATAAGGGTCTACTATTTTTTTTTGCAACTTTTCTTTTAAATTTTTTCTTTCTTTCGTTCTTTCTTTCTTTTTTTTTTTTTTTTGGAGATGGAGTCTTGCTCTGTCACCAGGCTGGACTGCAGTGGTGCAATCTCGGTTCACTGTAACCTCCACTTCCCAGGTTCAAGAGATTCTCCTGCCTCAGTCTCCTGAGTAGCTGGGACTACAGGCACGCGCCACCACGCCCAGCTAATTTTTGTATTTTTAGTAGAGACAGGGTTTCACCATGTTGGCCAGGATGGTCTTGATCTCTTGACTTCATGATCTGCCTGCCTCAACCTCCAAAAGTGCTGGGATTACAGGCATAAGCCACTGCGCCTGGCCTTCACTAAATCTTGTTAAAGATAGATCCTTAATAATCTACCCAATATTACAGAGCACTGTGTAAAGGTAGGAAATCTAGATCTGGGATGATAGTATCAGAGAAGTGTAGAATTAAAAAGACCCTGGGAGGAGTAATCCATGCACCTTTGTCACTTCTTGATGAGGAAGGCAAGACCCAGAGAGGTGGAATTACTAAAATCACACGTGGGAGAACTGGTTCTAGAACTCAGGCCTTTTCACTTTCCACTCATTGTCGTTTCTACTTGACAGCACTCCTCAATTCAAGTCCAAGAGCTCTCCCAGTTGAATTACTTCAATTTGATCTACATGCATGAGATATTTTTACCCCAAAATTTAATATTCTAATTTCTAATGTGTTTCTCATGAAACTATGAATATCTTAGTCAATAAGAACATAATGTTTTGCTTTTCACACAAAACTTGAGTAGCAGTTTGAGAAGTAAAAATAAACTTTGACTATAATGTTTGAACCTAGTTCAACTGAACTTCAAATTAACAATTCCGAGGAGCTTAAAGTTTAATTGAAATGCATTATTCCCTTTGGATAAAGCCTCCTTCCATGCGCAGGTTCTGTGTTACTTGTTTGCTTATACTACACACACACGCACACACACACACACACACAGAGCACTCATTGAAAAGATAATGGGTTATTTTATTTCATTGAGTGTAATTATCTGAAATGGCTTCATGATATAATTATATAGTAGGGGACTGGATGAGACAATGATAGTCTTGGCCTTCTGCCCATGTTTTCCTCCAGTTTTTCTTGCCTGTAGGATTTCTGCCCCTCAACAAAATCTGTACCACCCCTCCTCCACCTTCCAATGCCTGAGCTATGCGTTTAACAGATGGTGTTGTTATACAATCACGTTTAATGGGATTAGAGGAGATCACTGGATTTCAGGATTCCTGACTATCACAGCTGTTTCTCCTCTAAAATGCTTTCACTCAATTAATGTATGCAAGACACTCCTCTGGTCAATCCTACTTTCCCAATGAACCCCAACATACAGACCTGAACACATCTACGTTTTGAATCAGAAAATGAATTTTGATGCTAGAAATGAAAATACTTACGACTCTATGTAGTGTGTGTGCCAGTGACAATATTTGTTGTAAAATGCCTAAAAATGTATTGGGTGGTTGAGGTGGATGTTAGGAAAATTATTCCACACATTATTTCTGCAATCAAATCTGTATATTATATAACAAAATCCCCCAATCTGTCCATGAGACTATCCTTTTCTTGGGTACACTGCATTCAAATCTGAGTCATCTTTTACACCCAGCTCTTCCTTACCTCCTGCCACCTCCTCTCCCTTCCATCACTGCTAGTTGTTACCAAGCCTTGTCTATTTTTCATTTACACTGTTGTGTTAATTCCTTCCTTTCAATTTCCACTGTCATCACCATACTTCAGGCCAAATTTAGATGAATTTAAATATTTTTAAATGGCTAAGGGGCAGCGAGGGAGCAGCGTGTTCCTTTTCTGGTAGCCAGTAAGGCACAATAGTGAAAAATGAAAGAGGTCGGCCACGGTGGCTCACACCTGTAATCCCAGCACTTTGGAAGGTCAAGGCGGGTGGATCACTTGAGGTCAGCAGTTCGAGACCAGCCTGGCCAACATGGTGAAACCCCATCTCTATGAAAAATACAAAAATTAGCTGGGCGTGGTGCACACGCCCGTAATCCCAGCTACTTGGGAGTCTGAGGCAGGAGAATCCCTTGAACCTGGGAGGCGGAGTTTGCAGTGATCCGAGATTGTGACGCTGCACTCCAGCCTGGGCGATAGAGTGAGACTCTGTCTCTAAATCAGATTTTAAACAGAGGCTGTCCCTCTCCACCATCCTAGAATGCAGTTTTTCAAAATCTTATGTGGCTCCACATGACTGTCAGATGAAGTAGCTCATATTCTGTTCATGATCAGCAAATTGGTTTCCTTTTCTGTTCTGAGCCATTTGACAGCATTTTGTAAAAATCCTCTCCCACCCTACAAAGTGCAGGCACACACAACCCAGTGAAGTAGGTTTTATCAGCCCCATCATACCAGATAAAGAAATAAAAGCTGAAAGTAAATCACTGTTCAATTGTTACATTAATCAGTATTCAATGGGAATCTGAACTCAGGTAATCTGATTTTCCTTCCCCTGTTCTCACAGACTCTTTAACTTTTTTTTTTTTGAGACAGGGTCTCACTCCTGTTGCCCAGGCTGGAGTGCAGTGGTGAGATCTTAGCTCACTATAGCCTAGACTTCCCAGGCTCAGGTGATTCTCCCACCTCAGCCTCCCAAGTAGCTGGGACTGCAGGCATACTCCAGCATGCCTGGCCAATTTTTTGTATTTTTAGTAGAGAAAGAGTTTTGCCACATTTCCTAGGCTGGTTTCAAACTCCTGCCCTGGCCTGCCAAAGTATTGGGATTACAGGCATGAGCTACCGTGCCCACCGGCTAACTTTAAAATAGTTTTTTTTTTTAAATTTGTTTGATGTTTTCCAAAAAGAAGTGAGGTGTCATCCAATCCTACCCTATAAACTCTGTGTACATACATATATAGTACATATAAAAAATACGTACATAGATGTTTGAGTATATGTATCTGTGAATGAGGAGATTCCACAATAATATTTTACAATATGCACTGTATTTACCTTCTATGCAGTGGCTGGCATGCTTTGGGCTCTTAATTATTAGCACTAATAATTAGTATCATTGCAAAAACATTACCAACATAACAGACTCTATGCCTGCACTTTGCTAACATTCCTTCCTCCAAAGACAAGAAAACTAGTCCTGATTATATACAGAACATCTGTAGCATGCAGAACAGATCATTTGACAACGAGTAAATATAAACCAAATCACCTTTTATATGTCCGTGTTTTCGGTTATTTGAGGTGCCGTGTTAATTTATTTTGAGTCAGTTTGGAAGATGAAACAGCTATAATGCACAAAAAGTACACATAAAACATCACAATCAGCCCTCCTCTGTCTGTGAAAGGCAGCCAGGTTGTATTAAGAATACGTAAGAGTGTTTGCTACTATCTATGATTGGGGCAATGTGTATGCCCTGCCATTATTAAAGGTAGATTTCTTAATAGGCTGCACAGAAAAGGGTTTACATCAGACAGTGAAAACCAGGGGAAGCCAACACTGCCCACACTTTTAGACAGAGCTGCTAAGCATTTTGTCACCTGAAATGAGGAGAAAGTGTTTATTTCAAGAATGGGAAAACCAACTCCATCATAACCCCATCAGAAAGCATTGCTGTTGATAA
Source organism: Gorilla gorilla gorilla (assembly GCF_029281585.2). Classification (NCBI taxonomy): domain Eukaryota; kingdom Metazoa; phylum Chordata; class Mammalia; order Primates; family Hominidae; genus Gorilla; species Gorilla gorilla. The sequence continues at coordinate 24,625,665 of NC_073232.2, forward strand.
GTGTGGCTTCTCAGGGGTGTTCCATTCCCTAATCATGCCAAGTAGTTTGACTTGTTTCCATTTAGCATTTTAAATGTTTGTTTTTGCATTTGTTTTCTCATAAATTCTGCAGGTAACCAGGTAAAGTGACAAATTTTGGAATTTTGTTTCTGATCTACTTAGAATGGAGAATTTGAAACAGGGCAGCTGAACGCTTGCATGTCTGTGAGTAAATTTTAAAAGGATCCTGGGCACAGTGGCTCATGTCTGTAATCCCAACTTCTTGGGAGCCTGAGGCGGGAGGATCGCTTGAGGCCAGGAGTTTGAAACCAGCCTGGGCAACATAGTGAGACCCTGTCTCTACAAAAAAAAAAAAAAAATCAAAAAATTAGCCAGGTATGGTGGCATGCTCCTGTGGTCCCAGCCACTTAGGAGGCTGAGGTAAGAGGATCACTAGAGCCCAGGAGTTTGAGGCTACAGTGAGCTATGATTCGTGCCACTGCACTCCAGCCTGGGTGACAGCACAAGTTCCTATCTCTTAAAAAAAAAAAAAAAGTTGCCCCTGCCCCTTCCTGAGTGGGGTGTGCCCAGGCATCATCACCATGGCAGGAACCACACAGAGGCAGTGTTGGAGAGGAGAGTGGCTGGTGGGTTTGACACCCTTGTAAAGAATAAATGAAATGCTAGGGCTTAGCAAACCGGTTCTTGGCGGAAGAGAAAAGGCGCATCTGACTCCTGTAGACCTGGAAGTGAGCCGCCAAGATTCTAGGGTGGTTTTGCTCAAAATGGGGTGCTGCGTAAAGGCACAGATCCCTCAGCCCCATCTCAGAGTCAGTCATCACAGTATCTGAAGGGGTGCTGTGCATTCAGCTTTATTAACAAGCCCTACAGATAACATGCATGCACACTGAGTCTCAGAGCCTCAGTGGAAAAGTTCAGCACTCTACAACTCATTGCATGGTGTGGTGTGAAGGCCAGCAGTAAGGGCCGCACCTTAAGTGAGGAATCTCGCCCCACCTGCTTGATCTCTGCATCAGGATCTGCAATTGATAAACACACCCAGGTGATCTGTTTGCACAGTCAGCAGGGAAACACTGCTCTAGAGGACTCATTCCCAAAGTACTGCACACCAGAATCACCAGGGTGACTTAAACATGTCACTATAGTCTGTGCTCCAGCCCGGAGTGGCTAATTTAATTGGTTTGGAGGGTGGCCTGAACATTCGGATTTTTTAAAGCTTTCCACGTGATTTTAATATGCAGCCAAGGTTGCGAACCCCTGTTTATAAAGGATGATGAGATAGATTTCAGATGGAGGAAGTCAATTTGTTGAATAGATTGTGAAGCTCAGAAGGCACAGTAATCTGTGTTGTAGCAAACCCTTATCAACTCCAGTGGGGATGGCAGCATGTTCAAGAGGCTGAAAAACAGCCAGCAAGTGAGACATGAGGTTTCATTGAGGACCTATGTACAGGGCAGAGAGTCCGGGGGTAGAGGGCTGGGCAAGAGAACTGCAACCGCTTGCAAAAGGCATGCAGTTTATAAAGCATCTTCACTTAGTACTCTCCCACTGACAACCTCTACCTGGCAATCTTCATTTAATCCAAAAACAAAGGGCCTCAATCCCCTCTACGGCCCGTGTTCCACGGGACCGACCTGGGTGTCAGGTCTTCCTCATAGACAAGGAATGGATCTCTGGGCTGGCCACTCCCACATTCCGTAGCTCAGATTTCCCAGCCACATTGGGGTGTGTGTGCCACCCAGGGTCATTTTGGGGTATGCTGACGTTATCGCTCTCAGGTGTATTTACTTCATAATTTGAAAGGCAAAGTGCTTTTGATTTGAAAAAGCAGGACCCCAGAGTGAAAGAAATTGTTTATCTTTTTAAGTTCCAAAAAGCACTAGTCTGGAAAAATCACAAAACAAGTCATGGAGGCCTAGAACATAGCATTTATTGACTGAACTATAGGGTTTAGAAAGCATGCCATCCAACTATCTTTAGGGGAAAGAGGGCTTTTGTTACTTCCCAGGCAAAACATCACAAGACTGCAGCTCAATCAGGGGCTGGAGCAATGAGATGCCTGGGTGGAAATTGGCAACAGCTAAGGAAAATCTAGGTAGATAAGCCTGAGGGCAATCACAGAAACCTGAATACCCAACCTGTGCGTGTCTGAGTCCTAACAGTGGCTCAGAAGCATTTGCTAAAAGGGGACTGAAAGAGGCTAACAGAGGACGAAGAGGGCCCAGGATACAGGGAAATTTTGAGCAGAGGTCACTACACAGACAATGGAATGAGCCACAGAAGCTTGAGCAATGCCTCAAAGACCACAAGGGACTGGGCTACCCTTTAGTCTGAAGCCAATAATAGCAGATGATGGGTGTGAGCCAGATATCTCTTCCCATCGCTGGACAACAGGTAAACCCCTTTCTATTTCATTCCTTGGGAGGGTAGCTACACAGGGTGGAGAAAAAGAGTCTTTTTTTTGAGATGGAGTCTCGCCCTGTTGCCCAGGCTGGAGTGCAGTGGCGCGATATCGGCTCACTGCAACCTCCGCCTCCTGGGTTCAAGCAGTTCTCCTGCCTCAGCTGCCTGCGTAGCTGGGACTACAGGTGCATGCCACCACGGCTGGCTAAGGGGTCTTGAATCTGAATAAATACTTACCTAAATAAGACTAAATCTAAACATAGAAGTGATTGCAAGATCATCATTTTCTACCATGGTGGAAATGGAGGCTTTGAAAGCTAAATGGAATTCATTTCTAGAAAAATGAAGAAAGTTACATGTCTGATTCCTGAATTTTGCCTGCAGCTTTCAATCAACTGTAATAAGAGAATCTAGTCGCCTGCCTCTAAGGCAGTTTCTTCTCTGTAGGTCCTGGGATCTTGCTATGAAGTTAAAAAGGCTTCTTTGAATGGCATTCTTTTTGCTAGAGGATGAGGATCAGGGAAAAATGTTATAGAATCATGAATCACAAGATATCCATATTCCTATTTGAGAGACAGAATTGGGGCCAGAACCCGGGTCTACTAAGATGCATGGATGAACTCTGAAAGCCTCAAGACTCTTGAGGGATAAATTCAACCAAGCAGCATTGACGGGCCTGCCTTAGTAAAGAACATTTACTTCAGAGACAAGACGCACAGTACTGACATGTCTGATTATTATAATTTGCATCAGACTCAGCAAAGTTGTTGACTAGCACATGGCCTCAGGTGAATATTTCTGATTAAGGGAAGAAAAAAACATAATTAAGAGGTAATCGGCTGGGTGCGGTGGCTCACACCTGTAATCCCAGCACTTTGGGAGGCTGAGGTGGGCAGATCACGAGGTCAAGAGATTGAGACCATCTTGGCCAACATGGTAAAACCCCATCTCTACTAAAACTACAAAAATGAGCTGAGTGTGGTGGCACACACCTGTAGTCCCAGCTACTTGGGAGGCTGAGGCAGGAGGACCGCTTGAACCCAGGAGGTGGAAGTTGCAGTGGGCCGAGATCGTGCCACTGCACTCCAGCCTGAGGGCAGAGTAAGACTCCGTCTCAAAAAAAAAAAAAGGAAAAGAGAAAAAGATGTAATCGATTACTAACATTGCACAGACTTCAGCTTCCTTTTCCCTTCCTGCTGCTTTTAAATTTTTTCTCCCTGAAGGGAGTATTCCTGGGGAGAAAAGTTGACTCATGCCTCTGTCCTTCCTGGCTCTCATTTGGGACGTGTTTAGCCTTGGAAGGAAGTCGAAGGACTGGCTATGTGATGGATACATCCTCTATTTCCTTTGCCTCATCAAAGGCACAGCCTTTCTGTCAATTTTCCTGGTACTAAGGGTGGGAAGGAGACCTATGACTACCTTAATAAATAGCAGTAACTTTCTAATTGTTTACCTAAAATGCAACCCAGGAGTTGAATTTCATTAATCACCCTGACATTTTTGGGGTAGGAATTACATAAGGGACCTAGATTTTTGAATTATTTTAAATTTGGATATATTATGTATACAAACCTCTCCCCAGTAATAACAACTAACCACCATTGATTAGCATAATGTAACCTAAGAAAATAAATTTAACTAGATGTTCTTGAAATTGCCACAGGTAGGAAGCATTAGTATACGATATAATACCAAATCCACTTTGAGCCCACTATGACGTCTCCATTAGTGTCATAAAAGGTTTATGGCAAATTTATAAGAATATGTTGCGGTATCCTTTTTGTCTAACCCCAGAGGAGAGAAGAAAGCCAAAGGCCTGAAATTAATGATGTATATTTAGGCAGTCAGGTTACTGGATGCTGCCCCAAACTAAAAAATAGCTCTACATATGGAAAATTCCCAATCAGGGGAGGGGCTAGTGGAAAGAGACAAGGTTTTTATAAGTAGTTGAAGCTGTCATTTAACTATTAATGACTTCTAAGTATTTATTGAAACCATCTTAAACATAAAAGTGAAAATCAAACCCTAAAACCAAGAAGTCTGATGTTCTCTGCTAAAAAACCTGGACAGTGAAATAATCTTTTAAGACAAATCAATGTCTTCATATAGCATGCACAAAACATAAATCACCTGTGCCTCATGGCTTTCCATGTGCCTTCAATGTGAATTAGGTAAATCAAGAATAGTTATGGTTCCTATCATGAACCAGTTCTTTTTTTTCTCCACTTTAAAATGTTCAGTCTATCTTTGGAAAACCACAAAATATGGCTGGAAGAGATACATATATTTTTTGAGACAGTCTCACTCTTGCCCAGGTTAGAGCTCAGTGGCTCGATCTTGGCTCAGTGCAGCCTCCGCCTCCTGGGTTCAAGTGATTCTTGTGCCTCAGCCTCTAGAGTAACTGGGACTACAGGCATGTATCACCATGCCCAGCTAATTTTTGTATTATTAGTAGAGACGGGGTTTTACCATGTTGGCCAGGCTGGTCTCGAACTCCTGACCTCAACTGATCCACCCACCTCGGCCTCCTAAATACTGATGAGATTACAGGCATGAGCCACCATGACGGGCCAAGCTGGAAAATATTTATGCTTTAAAAACATGAGCTTCATGACAGACACGTTGAGGTTCATGCTATAATAGGAGCTATGAGCTCAAAAGTGTTAAAATAATTTGCTCCAGAAAGGATGCAAGCTGTCTATGTCAGTGCAAGCCGCAGTATTGAGGAGTTTCAAACGAAAACTTGGGTTGTGAAGTTGACAAGTTTTATGTACAATGCAGATTGTTAAGCCATTTTGCCTTTCTATCATTGTCTCTTGACAGGAGAAGGAAGCGTGTGTTTGTCTTCCTTCAAGTTCTCATGAAAGTCGCTCTGGAATCGTACATTAAAAAAGGCTGTGGCATGCTTAAGCTTCAGCCTCGTCTGTAGAAGAAAACTGCCTTTGCATGATGCATTTTCCAGAAAATGGACTCTTTTCAGGACGTATACTCTCACGTGGGAAAAGAAAAGAAAACCTTACCTGGGTAATCATTCCTGTCTATGTCTGAATCTCCTCTTAAAGTAAAGCCAAATCCGGAAGGGATAGCGTGTGAGGCCCACACTCCTTGCAGAACTTGGGAAGGCTTGGTGTTTAAGCCATCTTTGTTCCCATTATAAATGAGCACTTTGCCTCTTTGATCCTTGCCTGCAAAAGGCACTCCGATGGCAACGTCTAAAAACGGACATAGAACATGTTTTATGTGTATATGTGTTTCATTCTTCATTTGTTCATTTTAGAGACAGGACCTTACTCTGTCACCCAAGCTGGAGTGCAGTGGTGGGATCATGGCTCACTGCAGCCCCACACTCCTGGACTCAAGTGATCCTCCTGCCTCAACTTCCCTAGGAGCTGGGACTACAGGTGCACACCACCATGTCAGGCTAATATATATATATATAATTTTTTTTTTTTTTTTTTTGAGCAATGGGTCCTTGCTTTGTTGCCCAGGATGGTCTGGAATTCCTGGCCTCGAGTGATCACCCCACCTCAGCCTCCCACAGTGTTGGGATTAAAGGCATGAGCCACTGTGCTTGGCCATAGAGACGTTTCTTTTCTAAGTACAGAAGAATGGTTCAGAAATAGTTTAGTATACTCAAAAAGCAGTATCAAAACTCTAAAGGGCTTATAATGTTTTCCATGAAAATTCTGTAGTACTGCTGCAATGACAAATTATTTGTTGCCTTTTATCCATCCAACAAATATTTATTAAGAGCCTCCAGGGCCTGGCGCGGTGGCTCACACCTGTAATCCCAGCACTCTGGGAGGCCGAGGCGGGCAGATCATGAGGTCAGGAGATCGAGACCATCCTGGCTAACACAGTAAAACCCTGTCTCTACTAAAAATACAAAAAATTAGCCTGGCGTAGTGGCGGGCGCCTGTAATCCCAGCTACTCGGGAGTCTGAGGCAGAGAATTGCTTGAACCTGGGAGGTGGAGGTTGCGGTGAGCAGTGAGTTGAGATCGCGCCACTGCACTCTAGCCTGGGTGACAGACTCTGTCTCAAAAAAAAAAAGATGATCTAAAAACTCAGATTTTTGTAGAAAATAAAGATATTGTCCTGTGTCAGGCGAAAAGGAACACTTTTGACGCTTTCTTAACTTTCTCTAAGTCAGTGCCTTGACTCCCATCCCCTTGTTTACTCTCAGTGAATTTCACATTATTTTACCTACTTTGTATACTCAAGGACACCAAAGCTCAGAGAAGCTAGGACCTCCCTTTATGTCATTTAGAATGCTTCTTTTATCTTTTAAAAATACTATTAAAGGTTTGAGAGAAAAGACAAATAGAAGAAAATATGATTTTAAAAGACAGCTCCATAGATAATTTAGCACTATTTATTTTACTTGAGTGATCAGGAATAGAGCAGCTTTACAGAGCAGCAAGTCACTTAAAGGTAAGCTTGTCTTTTAAAAAATTTCCCTGGAACCATAAGCTTTTTACATGTACTTTGCTTTATGATACTTTAAAATTTACTAACCATATGTTGCTGACAACTTTTTTCAAAGAATGTGTAAGAGAACAGTAACATTTGCCAAATATACTAATGAATACTAATCTGATGTGAATACTTCCAAGGCTACTTGTTAAAGCAAGTTCCTGTTACTTCCTTGAGTTCAATCAAGAAATTCACCATACTCGGTTCTTAACTAAAGAACCTGAAGTGCATTTAAGAAAATGCATACATTTTCAGGTCCTGAAAATGTATGCAAACTTTTGTGTGAAGGTGTGTGTTTTTCTGAGGAGAGGGTACTTGGAGGGGTTTCATAAATTCTAACCTAAAGAACTACAAGCCTAAGCTACGAGTTTAACACTACTTTGTTGCAAATATTGAAACTAAGGTGAAGCTTACGTGCCAATTAAAATTCAGCATAACCTATACATAACCCATGTAGGCTGATCAGAAGTCAGGATACTTGCTAATATATCAACATGTATTTATTTGTCTTGACATATAGAAGGTTTCCTAGTTATCTTTAAGTCACCAAATCCAAACATCAATTTTAAAAATAATTCCTGCCTCTACTGAGAGCTATTACAGGATAGCCAACGTCAAATGTGAGAAAATTGCTTGGACGTCAGAGCAATGACTATTTTTGTATTAACCTTGGCTTTAAAGTTTTAATTCTTAAAACTGAATAAGAAATATTTCTGCAAGTAAACAGCACTTATAAGTAGAGAAGTTTAAAGCTGAACATTTGAGATATTATTTTGAAGTTTGCAGAAACCTAAATGTACTTATTTTTATTGTAACCTGGAGTGCCTGTGGCCTTCCAATGTCTCTTAAAATTCAATTAGAGGTTTTCAAAATGTAGTAACACCCTCAAACCGTTATGTGGAGCTCTGAAGACTGAGCTCTGAGGTAGTATGGTTTTGACATTGCTTAACGAGGTTTTTCTGATGTTTCTGATAACCGAATGTGTCTTCTACAAGGAGATCAATTATACTAAATTTAGGATTGAAACAAATTATGTTACAGATTTTTCTCTGTGTTGCACTGTAATCTTGTGAGATTTGAAATAAAAATTTTCAGAAAGGTGAGAAGGGAAATTTCCATGTAATATTTATATTAGTCAAAATGTATAAACGTAAAGCTGCCTTGAGATTTGTGATAGTTTATTAAAAATCAGTAATAATAACTGCACTCACACACACCATACTGAATACTTTAAAACAGGCATGGTCTCCTTTATGCAGTGGTGACGACACATAAATGACTTCCACGCTTTGGTTTAAATTACCATTGTATCCATCTTGGTTCAGGTCTCCTAAGTGTGCCATAGCACTACCGAATCTCCCAAACGTCTCGGTGCCAGTGAGGATCTGGGGGTCTCTGAAGAGGAGAGAGCTCACTTGCAAATACAGGTAGATTTGCCCTACTTCTCTGGGGTTGCTCTCAAATTCACGTTCCATAAAGAGAGGTGCCCCAACCAGGACATCATCCAGTCTGTAAGGAACAAAGAAAGCAGCTCAGCATGCTAGCAGAGAGTAGAGTCACTTTGGGTTATTTGTAATCAACTAGACTAGTAAATTTCCGTTGGTATTTTTCCTTTTCTGAGGGTTATTTTACAATCATCAGATTGCTTTCGCTGCTTTGTTATGTCTATGGAATCGAATGCTGTAAGAAAATAAGAGTTGTTAAATTATCACACTGAACATTTTAGCTATGTTAAAAATGCTACTTTAAGGAAACCACAGATATTTCACCATTTTCAGCTTCTTAGTGCATTTCCAGAAACTGTACTTGCACAAAGCAAACATATCAAGAAAGAACAAAATAGCTTTTTGTAAAAATAGATTAGAGTTTGTCTGCAATTAATATGACTATACATTTAAATTATTCAGTTTTTAATGCAGTAATGTTTAAAATCAATTTTGTCCTTCCCTTTCCTTTTGTTAGCTCAATTTAAATAAAACAGAGATTAGAGAGGTATATCAAGCTGGCTAGAAAGGTAGGAAACAACTTTTCAGCCCAAATAAAAATTTGAATTCTTTGGATACATAGATTATAGCAAAAAACTAATAAGTAACTTTTAAGGTTAAAACATTTTCAAGAGATATTCAAGCAAATTATTTAGAGATAAAGATATAACCACCTGGAGAAAAAATAAAAAAGTGGTTACAGGTATTTCCTTCACAGAGCCAGCTGGGCAGGAAGAGGACTAGAACGGGAAACTTCACTATAAGCCTTCTAAGTGATTTGATTTTTTAAAAAGGTATAATGTATAATTTCTATTTTAAAATTTTACAAGTCACACCAACCAAAAATATATAATTAGATCTAAATTAATGGCCTCTACTAAAGTTTGTCTGCAGATACAGTGTCTTGGCAGATGCAATAATCTCAAGAGTGACCTGGGGCAGGAACATATATTTGCATTTGACTTTTATGCCTATGTAGATTAGGTAATATGCTGAAGTTTGCCAAGCAAACCGATTAAAATATTATTAATATAATTGAGTTATAATATTCATGTATATGAATGATATATAATGTATATTAATACATTAATGTATGAAATATATAAAATAAATTGAGTATATTATATAAATATAAAGGTCAAGAAACAATACCATATTAATATACAATATATTAATATACAAAAATTAAGATATATCAATAACATTAATAACATAAAATCAATAATATGTATAAAAATATATCTTACAGATTCCATATCAAGTGGCTCATACACATCTTTGATATAGTTTATATCAAAAGTCAGGGATGAGGTGGGAACAGTTACTGAGAACAAGAAACTTTCTTCAAGATCTGAGCAGTCTACAAGACACTCCAACATCACTCTAACCTACCCTCTCTCCAATTTCTGGCCTGCCTTGTGGTGTTTATCTATTGTCTTCAGTCTGAATCAAAAGACATCCTGTGTACTTCCTATGTTTAAGGTACTTTGATAAGTGGCTTTAATGCAATGATGACTATTAGGTCAACCAATTCATTCCCTAATAACTTACAGATGAGGTTAAATGACTACTCATATTACTATAAACATGGCAGATTGGGAAAAATAATATGAGACAATGAAATTAACGCTGGGTATGCTGGACCAGGGAGAGGCTGGGTGCTTGGAGGGAACTAAGGAAGGTTCCATGGAGGAGATGGCATTAGACCTGGGTGGGATCCTTAGGTGGGCTCTCCAGGTGTAGGTGTTGTGAGCCAAACCAAGTGTCCCTGAGTAGAGTGAGGGTAGAGTGAGTATCTAGACATGCTTGGTGCTAGGGGCATTCCAACTAATTTATTGTAAAAGTAAAATGTACAAAGAATTCTTAAAAATTAACCCCATGAGGAAAAAATATGTAACAATAACATATATCATTATTATATATTATATACTGTATATTGTTACAATCAATATTACATGTACATGATATACAATAAGAAAATAAGCCAATTAAAAATTGGGCAAGGCCAGGCACAGTGGCTCATGCCTGTGATCCCAGCACTTTGGGTGGCCGAAGTGGTCAGATCATGAGGTCAGGAGTTCGAGACCAGCCTGGCCAATATGGTGAAACTCCTGTCTCTACTAAAAATACAAAAATTAGCTGGGCATGGTGGTGGGTGACTGTACTCAGCGACTCTGGAGGCTGAGGCAGGAGAATTGCTTGAACCCGGGAGGCAGAGGTTGCAGTGGGCCGAGATCGCACCACTAGATGGCAGAGTGAGACTCCGTCTCAAAAAAAAAAAAAAAAAAATTGGGCAAAGATTTGAATGGACACCTCATCAAAAAAGATGGATGGCAAGCAAGCTTGTCAGAAGACACTCAATATAATATGTCGTTAGGAATTGCAAATTAAAACCACAATGAGATACCACTATACATCTCTTAGAATGGCTAAAATCCAAAATGCTGATGGTACCAAACATTGGCGAGGATGTAGAACAACTCTAATTAATTGCTAATGGGAATACAAAATGATACAGCCATTTTGGAAGACAGTCTAGCAGTTTCTTACAATGCTAAACATAGGCTTACCACACAAACACAAAATTACACTCCTTGGCAGTTACTCAAATGCGTTTAAAACAGATATACATACAAAAATATGCACAAAAATGTGCATAGAATAATTGCCCAAACTTGGAAGCAACCAAGATACTCTTCAATAGGTGACTGGATAAGCAAATCATGATACATCATATAATAATATTCAGCAATGAAAAGAAATGGGCTATCAAGCCATCAAAAGACTTGGAGGAACCTCAAATATACATTGCTCAGTTAAGCCAATCTGAAAAGGCTACCTGCTGTATGATTCCAATTGCATGACACTCTGGAAAAGACACAACTATGAAGGCAGCAAAAAAAAATCACACACCTGGGTTCATGTTTTAGGCAACCTAACAGTGTGCATAAGTTACTATGCTTTTAATGTGTCCCTCAAATTTCATGTATTAGACACTTAATCTTCAGATGCATATATTAATGGCATTTGGAGGTAAAACTTTTAGTAGGTAATTAGGATTAGATAAGGCCATCAAGGTGGAGCCCCAAAATGGGACTTGTGGATTTATAAGAAGAGGAATGGAATACAGAGCTGGAATGTTCTTGCCTCCCTCAACATGTGATGCCTGGCACCACCTCAGGACTTTGCACAGGGTCCCCACCAGCAAGAAGGCCCTCATCAGATGCGGCCCCTTGACCTTGGACTTCCAGCCTCCAGAAGTATAAGAAATACATTTCTTTTCTTTACAAATCATCCAGTCTCCGGTATTCAATTATAGCAACAAAAAACAGGCTAAGCCATGTATTGCTTTAACATAGAAACTTTTCTGTTTCTTTTTTTTTCCCAGTAGTACACTTTGCATGCTAATGCTCATGACTAATATTCAGAATTTAGTTATTTATTAAAAGAATACAGATTAGTGGACTATATAGTAAATATCAAATCAACCTAATTGATAGACAAGAGCTAACATCACTTCAATTACATTACAGAAATTAATTTACAACCTCTTTATGGTTTAATTTTTTAGAGTTTTCTACTAATTGAATCATAATGCTATATCCTGTATGAATGAACATACTTGGGCTAAATCTACCATAAAAATATAGCTCCCTAAGCTGTTTCCTTTCAATTGGATTTTTCTGTAAATTATTCTCAAGTTAACCACTAAGAATCTGTTTAAATTTGGCTCCTTTTGGTCCTGCAGAGGTTAGAAACAATGGTAGTGCAGAAAGTATCCAATGAATTAAATTGTAATTCAGTGAATTTCTGAAGTAGTATAACTACTATAACACTCAAAAGCCGTAAGAAAAAAAAACCATATTTGCTTGTTTAGGCACGAGACGAAAAATACCATCTCCATTTGTTGTTAACGGGTTTGTTCAGAGATTCCTAACAAAGCTTACATTGACGGAGTTTGTAGTACTGGAAGTCTTAAGATAACGAAAGTGAAGATAATTTCCCCAGCTTGCTTATATTTTCAAAACTGTCACAGGCTTGACAGTATTAACCATCAACCAGCATGCACACAACTGTTAAGTCTGAATGTTTGCATTCCACTCAATCATACTTGGAGATTTTTCTTAACAGAAAAATATCAGGGAAAATTTCCACCAGTTAACTTATCTGGTCACTTATTGACACTTTTTTTTTTTTTTTCCGTGATGTTGAGATTTTGGAGCTCTTTTAGGGACCTTGTTTTTGTTGCCTAGTTTTCAAAGAATATATGTTTTCCAACAATGTCCACTAGATAGCCTCATGCACAAATGTACTTAACTATCTCCAGCTTGGGGAAAGGAGAGTCTGGTTCAAGCCCATAAATGTGTGCGTGCAGGGAAGTCCTCACTTCTGAACTATGAGCAATGACCTAGCCAAGTGATTTTTTAAACCCCATGAAAAATATAATATATATCACCATTGTTGTAATTTCAGACTTCACTTGAGTTGTCTATCTGGCATCTTTCTTTGGCCAATCTCAATTACTTCCAGAGCATACTTATATATAATAGGACCTTGAATTTACATAGCATCTAAGTAATTAAAAACAGCAAGTGATATACTGAGAATCTGTGGACAATTTACCTTTATGAACGGCATTAGTAAATTAATGGAAATATCCTTCAATGCAGTCTAAAGAATTCAGAAAATACTACATAATAAAAAAATACTATGCATAGCAATTTTTAAGAACTTCAAGAAAGAAGAAATTATTACTTTATAACAGTTCTGTGTTTGTTACTACCATGTTGTTTTGATCAACAGGAAGCCAATGAGGTCCTTTTCTCACAATTTGTTTTTTCCTTAACATGGCAAAAAAAAAGCACTATAAACATTCTCATAAAACTTTGCTATAGACTAGAATGCGCATGTTTCCAGGAAGGACGGTGCCCTGCAGGGCATAAGGCGAAGCTTGGGCAAAGTCCTGAGGATTCAAAACAGGAGTGGCCTGTGGAAGAGAACACATGGAATGAATGAATCCGTGCAGCAGGGGAAGAGCCCCTGGTGCTTGTTGTGTGGCCGTCAGTGGGGAGAAATGTGTCTGTGCATATCTGAAAGGCCACAGTGGGATTTTTTTTTTTTTCCTGATGTTGAGATTTTGGAGCTTTTTAAGAAACCTTGTGTTTGTAAGCATTATGAAAACTGGATGGCATGCTATGTCTGGCCTTCAAGTCCTTTAGCTATTTACTTTCCAAATGACTAAAAGGCTTTGATTACAATTACAGTCCACCTAAGTTGGAAATCTTGAATGACCGTCCTAATAGCTACTTTATTTTTACAACTTAGATAACTGAAGATGAAGGCAATTTATTTTTAAATTAACTGCTTTCAGGATAAGATTGACATTGAACTATAACTTCGAAATACATGCAGAGAGCAAGCACTGCAATCTCCCTCCACTGCTATTGCTCATACAGGGTCATTTCACTGCCCTCCAAGCCACTGTCCTGCCTCCCCTGGTGCATGGTAGTAGGGTTCCAGAAGGCTCTTTGACCATCTAGAGCTGGTAGACAGAGCACAGCTGATGACAGCGAAGCCTGAGCTGGTACTGCTCACCTGGAATCCCCATGGCTCACAGGATGTTGTAGCCTTCTTGGAAACGGACTTGTTCTAGTCCATGGCAGAGTTTGTGTTGCACTGTGTGTGGCAGTTTGGAATAAATGCAGTGACCTGCACACCTTCATGATGCAGCTCCCCAGGGTTCACGCTCCACAGCTCTCCACTGGTTCTTGAATATGCCTGGAGTTCCCACCTCAGGGAATCCGCACCTTTTGCTCTTCCACAGGGAACACTTCTTCCTCCCTCCCTCTTAGATCACCATGGCTGGTCCTCACCTCCCTTAGGTGTTTCCTTAGCTGGAATCTTAACCCTGAGACCTTCATGATCTACCCAATTGGGGATTGTATCCCTTCAAATACTCCCTATCTCTCCTCTCTATTTTAACAAGTTTAATTAATAGACTTTATTTTTTAGAGCAGTTTTAGATTGTTTAGATTCAAAGCATATTTGAGCAGAAAGTACAGAGTTCTCCCATTACCCTCTCCCTAACTTGCAACCTCCCCCACCATCACATCAGAGGGGCACGTTCATTCCAATCAATAAACCTACATTCATACGTCATTATCAACCAAAGGCCATGGTTTACGTTGAATTCACACTTGGTATCAAACCTTCTATGGGTTTTAACAAATATATAAGGACGCATATCCACTATTACTGTATCATACAGAGTCATTTCACTGCCCTAAAAATCCTGTTCTTCACCTGTTCATAACTCCCTCCATCAGAACCCCTGGGAAACACTGCCTTGTTCCTGATGCCATAGTGGTGCCTCTTCCAGAATGTCATAGAATTAGAATCATATAGAATGTAGATCTTTCAGACTGGCATCTTTCACTTAGCAATATGCAGTTAAAGTTCCTTTGTGTGTTTTTTCTTTTCTTCTCTTTTCTTTTTTTTTTTTTTGTTTTCTTGTTTGAGACAGAGTCTCACTCTGTTGCCCAGGCTGGAGTGCAATGGTGCAATCATGGCTCACTGTAACCTCTGCCTCCTGGGTTCAAGGGATTATCCTGCCTCAGCCTCTCAAGTAGCTGGGATTATAGGCACCCATCACCATGCCTGGCTAATTTTTTGTATTTTTAGTAAAGACATGGTTTCACCACATTGGTCAGGCTGGCCTCGACCTCCTGACCTCAGGTGATCCACCCGCCTCAGCCTCCCAAAGTGCTGGGATTACAGGCGTGAGCTACGGCACCCGGCTCCTTTGAGTGTTTTCATGGCCTGATAGCTCATTTCTTTTTTAGCACTGAATAAAACTGAATTATCAGGATGTACCAGAGTTTGTTTACATATTCATCTACTTGGTTGCTTTTGGTCCTTTTGTTTTCATTGTCTCCACAGTACTTATAACCATCTAACATACTCTTTACTCATTTAATTTTTGTCTGTAGCACCAACCTTCCTAACTCTAGTATAGTCTTCATGAAGTTATGGATTTCTCTGCACCTAGAACAGTGCCTGTTAGTGCACAGTAGATGTTCGAGAAGTTTATGTTCAATGAAAGAATAATAGACATTTCCCAACAGGTACAAAAGGTATGAAATTTATCTCCAGTCAAATGCCATGACAGAATTAACACAAAGTCCATTGACAGCTATATAAAGGTCACATAAAATATCTAGCAAAAGTATGGCTAAAGTGCTTGGCCCGTTGCCTAGAACAAAGTAAGTATTCTTCAGATATTTCCTTTCTGTGAATATGTGAGATCCCTGAGAGACCACATCTGTCTTATTCACCTGTGTATTCTGGGCACCAAGAACAAAGCCTGGAACATGGTGTGTGATCCAGTAATATTTTTGGGTGGATAATTGATACATCTCAATCTAATGGTTTTTAATTTAATGATTCATTAATTTACCTGTCAGGTCCTTTTAGTGAATCAAAGAAGTGTTTAATCATAATTTATTTTTGAAGTAATGACTTAAGCACAACCAAAATTCACCATGCTGTTTGGTCCATGTTCAACTGTAATTTACTACTGTAATCTGAAAAATAACAATTTCATCTTCTCCATGGCTGTTACATTTTTAAAGCAACTTAAAAATCCATTTATGTGCAAATGTTTTGTGAATGTATCACATGCTAGGGGAAAATTCTAGGAGTGAAGAGAGATAGATGAATGTTCTCAATGGCTATGAATTTTGAATGGCTGAAGACTTTATAAAATTAAAAATAAAATGAAATAAAATAGTCCTCTTCTAGAAGTAGCAGATGTGGAAAATCTCCTTAAGGACAAAATCAGATGACAGAGAATTATTTAATAGATGCATCTTCTTGTCTTGAACCAAAAAAGTTGAGAACAAGAGAGCCTCTATCTTGTTGAGGCAGTAAGGAAGGGTGTATTTTGTGAAGGGAAAATATAACAACTTTATGGATGAATGTAATATATTGTATATGAGAGAGGTCTATAAACTTACCCATCACTGTTAACATCTGATACGACAACGGTATATCCAAAATAAGATGCCATCTGCGAAGGAAAATCAGGAGATGACATTTTGTGTCCCAGTAGTCATTTTTGTAGTCATGTCTCTATTATTCCTGAAAGATTCATCTCATTGTGGTACATTTTTGCATTGAAATTCATAGATTCTTAGAAGTGGCCAGGGTCCTTTTGCCTCATTTAGTCTAACCCCTGACCCAGTGAATAATTTTCCCCATAATAACCCTGACATCTGCTTGGACATCCTCTGGGGATGTTCAACAATCAGCCCATTTAATTTGTGGACACAGCTATCGGAATGTTCACTGCTAAATCTGGCTCTTCCATAACTTCTAGCACTTAATCCCACCACGTTCTGCAATCTTGAATCTCACAGAAGGAATCTAATTCCAATTCCATATGATGTTGTATGAAAATATTTTCAGGCTGGGTGTGGTGGCTTATGTCTATAATCCCAGCATTCTGGGAGGCCCAGGCAAGAGGGTCACTTGGGTCCAGGGGTTCAAGACCAACCCTGGCAATATGGTGAGACCACATCTCTACAAAAAATAAAACAGAATTAGCAGGGCATGGTGGCACGTGTAGTCCCAGCTAACTGGGGGGCTGAGGTGGGAGGATCACCTGAGCCTGGGGAGGTCAAGGCTGCAGTGATCTGAGATTACACAACTGCACTCCAGCCTGGGTGACAGAGAGAGACCCTGTCTCAAAAGAAAATATTTTCACGTGGCTCACCATCCACCCTCTCTGTGTTAGAGATATGACATGTGGTACCAAAACACAGATGACACTTGTGAGTGCGCTGATGACAAGAGAGGAGTTAGGTAAGATTTACGCTTCCTGCTTCAGAGGAAGCATAAAAAGTTTTCATGTCAGGGGAACCCACATCTCAGTATCAATTTGTATCGTGCTCATAGTCAACAAAAGCTCCTAAATCTTTTCCATGAGTGTACATAGTGTACCATAGTCTCCCCACTTTTATTTTATTTTATTTTATTTTATTTTATTTTTGAGATGAAGTCTCGCTCTGTTGCCCAGGCTGGAGTGCAGTGGTGTGATCTTGGCTCACTGCAACCTCCACCTCCTGGATTCAGGCAATTCTCCTGCCTCAGCCTCCTGAGTAACTGGGATTACAGGTGCCTGCCACCATGCCCAGCTAATTTTTCTATTTTTAGTAGAGACGAGGTTTCACCATGTTGTCCAGGCTGGTCTTGAATTCCTGACCTCAGGTGATCCACCCACTTGGCCTCCCAAAGTGCTGGGATTACAGGTGTGAGCCAGCGCACCTGGCCTCTCCCCATTTTATCGCCGCAGTTTTTCGTTTTAAACCTATGTTTTTGGATTTATAATCTTTTCAGGATTTATGCTCTCATCAGATTTGACCCATAGTTTCAGCTTGCCAATTTGCTTCCATAGTGTGCCATGCAATGTTTGAGGTGACGTAGCTTCCATCGTGTCCTCATTTAATGAACATGCAATCCCTTAGAAAGCACACACCCCAGGAGGCAGAGACTTTGGTCTGTTTTGTTTGCTGTTCTATCTGAACTTCCTGAGCAGTGTCTGGACCAAAGTAGGTGCCAGGTGCCAAATGCTCTTTGCAGAGAAAAAGAATACATGAGTTAACAAGTGGCATGTAACAACTCAATTCTCACACCTCTTTTCTCTGTTCCAAACATAGACAGTGAAATTCTTTCTCTTGGTGTGGTGGTGTGTGGCCTTTACTCAGAGGAATTTCATCATTTATGAAATTTCATCATTTATCACCTTCTGAGGTTCAGGATTACAGAACTAGGTGGTATTGAGGAGAGGAAGTTATAGAAAGACTAAATTTAGCAATGTTTAAAAAGTTTCTAATGATGAAAAGTAAACAGATCTGAGCAAAGGAGAAGCATTGCTAGATTCTCATTCACTTATTAATTACCACCACTTAGGAATAGTTGTTTGAAACAGTTCAATATCTATTCAACTTCCTGCTCATCTCAGTCTTATTTCTCCAAACCTTCCAAAAGAATATCAGGAGATATAAAATGCTTCACTGAAAATTTCGGAGTAATAGACTAAAGCCCCAAAGTACAGCAAAAAGATGTCAAAATCATTTTGTGTTTATTTTAAAACCTGCTGGTTTCTTTTTCTTTCCTTTCATTTTTTTTTTTTTTTTAAACAGAGACAGTGGTCTCACTATGTTGCCCAGGCTGGTCATGAGCTCCTGGCCTCAAGTGATCCTCCTGCCTTGGCCTTCCAAGCTCCTGGGATTACAGGTATGAGCCACATTTCTTTAAATACTGAGTTGGTGCTTCCGTCTAAAGGAAGCCAGTTGTGAATTGAATTTGTTTCTCCAGGCAATCGATTTTTCTCTCCTCTTCAAATTAAATTAACATGGTTAGTTTTAAAGGTATTACTTCCACAGCTTTGTTCATATTTAGTTTAAAATTAAGTGTGTAGTTCTGTTTGTAAATAGTCACATATAAGTTACAAACACAAGGAATTCATTTATTTTAAATTTGTCCTGCATTCAAACATGGAGGCCTGAATCTATATCTTACTGAAATAGAGATGCAATAGTTTATGATCATCATAAGCACACGTATTTGCATGCATCTCAAATTATAGAAGATTTAATGGCACATGGGAATTTAGTGGCTTTTGTTTGATCAAAAGGCAGGAGACAGGAAATGGGATGGAAAGGAATTAACATTTCTTGAGGAGTTGTTATGTGC
Source organism: Gorilla gorilla gorilla (assembly GCF_029281585.2). Taxonomy (NCBI): domain Eukaryota; kingdom Metazoa; phylum Chordata; class Mammalia; order Primates; family Hominidae; genus Gorilla; species Gorilla gorilla. Next base: position 24,644,782 of record NC_073232.2, read on the forward strand.
CAGGGAATCTTCTAAGTAATCTACAATCCCTGATTTATTTCATTCTTAAAGGGAGCTTGGAAGATAAACATTTTATTCTTATTTTGCAAAGTGGCTCAAAGAGGTCAGATGATTTTCCTGTGGTCTCACACAGTTCATGAGCGGTGCAGTGGGAACTGGAAGTCTAATCTGTCAGCTGCAGAAGTCCAGGCCCTTTTTACAGTGACCTTCCCATAGCTTACATCAAAACCTTCAGGCCTTTATAGACTATTGAAAGATTCATGTTAATACAAAACCACTTCCCATTGTTCTTAGAAAAAAATTCTTAATCCCAAACACCGCCCACCTCCCCCACCAGTCTCCCATGAGTAGCCCCTGTCCCCTCTGTCCTCAGCTCCTACATCTCTCTTGCTTACAGAGACTGTGGCCTTCACTCTGCTCTTCACACATGTCTGGTTGGTTCTTTTTTGAAAGCCTTCGTGTTAGCCTTCCCTTGCCTGGAAGGTTCTGGATAAGATGGTATAGTTGGCTCTGTCTTGTCATTCACATCTCAGCCCAGACATTGGCACCTCAGAGGCCTCCTGATCACCCCATCCAAAGGCTTCCTTGCCACCTCCTTCCTGTCTTATATCACTCAGCTTAATTTTCTTTAAATCATGGTTCACAATCTGAAATTATCATGGACATTTATTTGCTTGTTAATAAACTGTCCCTTCCTCTCCCTCCCCTGCCGCCTCGCTGCTGCGTGAGAGCTGGGTGGGATCTGTCTGTCTGATACATGATTGCATCCCCGGTGCCTAGGACAGTTTCCAGTACATAGTAGCTGCTCATTAAATATTTGTCGAATGGATGAATAACTGATATGAATGTTACAGTCTACTGGTAACCCAGAGTGATTTTATTTATTTGATATTAAAATGTCTCTACCTGTTCTCCCGTGAAATTCTGAATAAACGTCATATCCGTAGAGTTAATGATGGAAACCTGAAATCAGAGAAATTAAACAGGTTACACCATTTGCTGTAGAATTGGAGCCTTTTTTAAAAACTACAACTTGAATCATTTAAAATTTTTTGTAAAGTGTGATAAATGATTAGCTAAATGTAAAACAAAAATGAAAGCCCACGGAATGATCTTATTTTAAAAAAAAAGCCAATTGAAGTTTTTGTTTATGGTTAAGTCTGGGATGCTTTCAGAAAAAACGCATGCTTATTAATCTGAACTGGAGAAATAAAAGTTGAATTCAAGAATATTGAGAGCAATTAACTTGATGATTAGTTGATTTAGTCAGGATTTTTGTCAAAATCCATTACTGTTCTTATGCTATGATAAATTGATCATTATGGTGGTTCTTTGCAAGAAAAATTAGATTTTAAAATGCTATCCACATGGCAAAAATATTCCTTTTAATTCTACTTAGCCAACCGTGATGCTTTCTAGATACTTTTGTAAAAGATGAACTTTATTTAAAATGTTTTTCTTTCAGAAGATCTATTTATTTGCTTTTCCTAATTTCATAATAATGGGTTTGAATAGTAGCACCCCAAAATTTCATATCTACCCAGAACATCAGAATAAGACTTTATTTGGAAATAGGATCTTTGCAGATGAAATTAGTTAAGGATCTCAAGATGAAACCATCCGGGTAGGCTCTAAATCCAATGACTGATGTCCTTATAAAAAGAGGAGAAGACACATGTAGACAGAGGGCAGAAGGCCACATGAGGATGGAGGCAGAGACTGGTGGGATGTTGCCACAAGCCAAAGAATGCCGGGGACCATCAGAGGCTGGAGGGGGGCACAGAGAACCTTCCTATCATAGATGCTCTGGTGAGAATATCGTCTTGCCCACAATTTGATGTCAGACTTCTGGCTGCCAGAACTGTGAGTGAATAAATTTATGTTGTTTGAAGCCAGGCAGTTTGTGATTCTATGTTATAGCAGTCATGGAAACACATAATAAATTTACAATTAGTTAAGTTTATAATAAAATAATGTAATTAATTAAAATAACTGAAATAACAATTGCTTTTATTTCTATTGTATGAGGCGTATTAAGTTGTTGATCATAACCATGGCATCCTCCACAATTATTCCCGGATTATACCCACAGGTAGGACCAGCCTTGTGGGTATGTGACTTGTGCAGTCACACATGACCCTGTGCTTAGATGGGTCTCACCCTTGGTTTAATGGTCTGTTGTTGGTGTCCTGAAATTTTTAATAATTTATGAACAAGGGGCCTGTGTTTTCATTTTGCACTAGGTCTCATCAATTAAGTAGCTGGTCCTGCACATGGATCAGAACAAATCTAATCTGACTTATTTTCCTTCCTTTTTCGTAAGCAAGCAGCATGAATTGGGAGGAAGAACTCCTTCATAAAGGAAGTTTGAAAAGGCTTAAAAGTTGCATAAAATGAAACATTTCTTTGTGTATACAGATGGTCCTTCAATTATGATGGTTCAACTGACAATGGTTCAAAAGTGATACACATTCTGTAATAATCATACTTTGAATTTTGAGTTTTGATCTTTTCCCAGACTAGCAATATGCGATATGATACTCTTACTTGAGATATGAACACTTCATTATACAATAGGCTTTTGCCTAAGCGTGGGCTAATGTAGGTGTTCTGAGCATGTTTAAGGTAGGTTAGGTAAGCTATGATGTTTGGTGGATTAGGTGTATTAAATGTGTTTTCAACTTACAGTATTTTCAGTTTATGATGGGTTTATTCAGATGTAATTCCATCAAGGAGCATCTATACAAGAAAATACCCTATTCCTATAATGCATTCTCAGTACTCACATATCCAAAATTCTGTGCTCCTCTTGGAATTCCAGCAACCAATTCTGGGAATGAAAATAGCCATTTAGAAGGGGAATTACACACACACACACACACACACACACACACACGCCATATAATAAAAGTGGTAAAGACAGTGCTTATAAAATGAGTGGCTATCATATAGAGCAGGGGTCCCCAAGCCCCAGGCCATCAACCAGCACCTGTCTGTGGCCTGCTGGGAGCCCGGCCACACACACAGTAGGAGGTGAGCCTCAGGCGAGCCAGAATGAAGCTTCATCTGTATTTACAGACACTCCCCTTGCTTACATTACAGCCTGAGCACTGCCTCCTGTCAGATCAGAGGTGGCATTACGTTCTCACCAGAGTGAGAACCCTATTGTGAACTGTGCACACAGGGGATCTAGGTTGCACGCCTCTTGAGAATCTAACTAATGCCTGATGATCTGAGATGAAACAGTTTCATCCCAAAACCATCCCTCATCCCCACATCTGTGAAACCAGTCCCTGGTACCAAAAAAGGTTGCGGATTGCTGATGTAGAGGGTTGGACGTTTGAAGCCAGGGCTTTGCGTTTACTGTTCCATTAGCTTTTGTTTCTTCTCCAGATAATAGAAAACAGAAAAACAGAAGTCATACTTTGTCATACGTTATGTCTTCATTACGAGTCTCTCTGTACTTCGGTCTCTAATTCATGAATCTGGCTTCTTGGGTCTGCGTGTGATTTATAAATTAGACCTCTTACTCTGATTCTTCCAGCTTTTACTATAGTGACATCTTTTGTACTAGTATAAAAATTACAGTTCTGGTTCCGTCTCAGAGTCAAGGGAGGGAATGGGATCAGGTGCGAAGCAGAGAGGGGAGCCTTGGACAGGAACGTGGATGATTCATCTACAGCAGTAGGAGGGCAGGGGAAGCATGCTCTTGAATCATAAAACAGGGTTCAGAAAAACTAAGCAATCTGGATAGACTGCCAGGAAAGTTGACGGAACTGGTAGTACCCTGTCTAGTTTTCAATAATCTTTATTTGGTATAAATTAAGTTCTCCTGACACTAAAAACAAACCACAATCAGATATAATAGGGTTGACTGATTTCAGGGTCAGGCCTGTGGGTGAGGACAGATTCTAGAGGATTGGGCCATTTGAGAAACATGGCAACCACAACTTCTCCCATCCCACAAACATCGGGAATTTCATTTTTAAAGTATCAGTCATCCCACCCAGTAACTGTGAAGTCTGCAATCTCATATGACCACAACTCTAAGGAGTTATTAAATGTAATATTGAGTAAAGATGCTCCTAATTTTTTAATAAGTGATCAGGACAGCTTAATTGCTTGGGGTCTAAGGCAAGTTTGAACTGTCACTCAACTACAAAAAATATTCAGTTGGAAGAAAAAATAGGAGACTTTTCCTTTTCAATAACTCAAGGTGAAGTCTTCAGAAGGTCCTTTTTTTTTTTTTTTTTTTTAAACAGGGTCTTATTCTGTTGCCCAGCCTGGAGTGTAGTGGCATGATCATCATGGCTCACTGCAGCCTCAACCTCCTGGGCTCAAGCCATCCTCCTCCCTCAGCTTCCTGAATAGCTGGGACCACAGGTACATGCCACTGTGCCTAGCTAGTTTTTGTATATTTTGTAGAGACAGGGTCTCACTATGTTGCCCAGGCTGGTCTCAAACTCCTGGGTTCAAGCCATCCACCTGCTTCGGCCTCCTAGAGTGCTGAGATTACAGGCCTGAGCCACTGTACATGGCCAGAAGGTTTTTAATAATCAACATAATCAGGAAAAATTTAGATCCTTGACCTAGGAACACATGACTTAAGTAGCATCCTGACTAGTGAGAAGCAAAAATATTTCCTTCATTTGCAGCTTAGAAAGGTTCTATCACCATTGAACTCATAGTTGGTGAGTAGTACAAGTCAAAAATTGACAGCAAAGTCAACATTCTTTCCAACACATCAAATTACATTCCTGGAATCGGTTAGGGACAGATTACTTTCTTGGGTTTTAGCTCACTACACCTCACTCGGAAGTGACAACAAAGGCTCTTAACCTTTTTTGAGTCATGAACATGTATGAAAATTGGAAGAAAGGTATGGATCCTCTCGCCAGAAAAATTATACACAATCAAATCTTGCCTGTAATTTTTAGGGGTTCCGATCCAGTGAAGCCTATCCATGTCCCACCTAGCAGTGTGAGGATCCATATTAAGAACCCATCATCTAGAGGACATTGAAGTGCTCACTGTTTTTTCAAAATAGAATTCTCATTCCCTGCTGTCAAATTAAGTAAATCATGAACATGCACAGTCCTGGATTTGTAGTGGCCTGGTGAGCTGATTGCGATGTTCCTTGATAGTGCTTTTATTTTAGATATCCTCAAAACACTTAAAACACAATCCATTTTCAGATATTTTATTTTAGATATTTTATTTTAACTAGTTTAGATATCCTCAAAACACTTTTTATTTCATTTTAGATATTTTAGATAGCCTCAAAACACAAAATACCCTTTTATTTTAGATATCCTCCAAACACTTAAAACCCAATCCATTTTTCAGATATTTCTGAGATCTGATGGAAAATCACTACTGTTTTCTACCATCTTTCCCTACAATGTACTCTTGTGCATCATTATTTATTTTCTTGGGTCAAAACTGAATGCTATTCTTGAGAGCTTTCCAACAAGACTCTTTTTTTTTTTTTTTTTGACGAGATCTGAGTCTGTCACCCAAGGCTAGAGTGCAGTGGTGCAATGATGACTTACTTCAACCTTGACTTCACAGGGTCAAGTGATCCTCCTGCCTCAGCCTCCCAGCCTCTTAAGCTGGGACTACAGGTGCATGCCACCATGCCCAGCTAATTTTTGTGTTTTTGAGAGGAGGTCTCACTATGTTGCCCAGGCTGGTATAGAACTCCTGAGCTCAAGCAATTCTCCCACCTTGGCCTTCCAAAGTGCTGGAATTACAGGTGTGTGAGCCACCACACCTAGTCCAACAATACTCCTAATGCCACATTAAAAAAATAATAATTTGTCATGTTTTACAGTTTCCTTTGTAAAATTTTTAGTGATTTTTAGATTTGACCTTTTTTCAAGGCACTAGTTACTCAATACTATCTTTGGTTCCTAATTCAATGGTTCTTGTAACAGCCAACAGCACTTTTTAGATACCAGGCCTTGCACTGTTTTATGGATACACAGAGTTAACTCACTGAATTCTCAGAAGAATCTTATGAGGTAGACAATACTATTAGGTCATCATCCTTATTTTAGGAATGAAAAAATTTGGAGGCACTAAGATGCTTGGTAACTTGTCCAAGGTCATAGAGATAGTAAGTGGTGAGGTCAGGGTTTAAACCCAAGAGGTCTGGCTCCAGAGTCCAGGCTCTTAAGCGTTACAATATACTGCCTTTTAATACCTTGAAGAAGACATAATGAGAGGACAAGTCCTTTATGAATTAGTTTGTACCTAACAGAAAAATGTTCTTTCAAAGGAAAAAATAAAAACCTGATTATCTTCAACCTGAACTGCAAAACTTTATGATTTTCTGCTTTGTATACCTTAACATGAAACTATGAAAGGATCTGTGATGATTCCTAGTGGTGACCATATTTCATTTACTCTTTTTTTCTTTTTTTTTAAATTTTATTATTATTATACTTTAAGTTTTAGGGTACATGTGCACAATCTGCAGGTTTGTTACATATGGATACATGTGCCATGTTGGTGTGCTGCACCCATTAACTCGTCATTTAGCATTAGGTATATCTCCTAATGCTATCCCTCCCCCCTCCCCCCACCCCACAACAGTCCCCAGCATGTGATGTTCCCCTTCCTGTGTCCATGTGCTCTCATTGTTCAATTCCCACCTATGAGTGAGAACATGCGGTGTTTGGTTTTTTGTCCTTGGGATAGTTTGCTGAGAATGATGGTTTCCAGTTTCATCCATGTCCCTACAAAAGACATGAACTCATCATTTTTTATGGCTGCATAGTATTCCATGGTGTATATGTGCCACATTTTCTTAATCCAATCTATCATTGTTGGACATTTAGGTTAGTTCCAAGTCTTTGCTATTGTGAATAGTGCCGCAATAAACATATGTGTGCATGTGTCTTTATAGCAGCATGATTTATAATCCTTTGGGTATGTACCCAGTAATGGGATGGCTGGGTCAAATGGTATTTCTAGTTCTAGATCCCTGAGGAATCGCCACACTGACTTCCACAATGGTTGAACTAGTTTACAGTCCCACCAACAGTGTAAAAGTATTCCTATTTCTCCACATCCTCTCCAGCACCTGTTGTTTCCTGACTTTTTAATGACCGCCATTCTAACTGGTGTGAGATGGTATCTCATTGTGGTTTTGATTTGCATTTCTCTGATGGCCAGTGATGATGAGCATTTTTTCATGTGTTTTTTGGCTGCATAAATGTCTTCTTTTGAGAAGTGTCTGTTCATATCGTTTGCCCACTTTTTGATGGGGTTGTTTGTTTTTTTCTTGTAAATTTGTTTGAGTTCATTGTAGATTCTGGATATTAGCCCTTTGTCAGATGAGTAGGTTGCAAAAATTTTCTCCCATTTTGTAGGTTGCCTGTTCACTCTGATGGTAGTTTCTTTTGCTGTGCAGAAGCTCTTTAGTTTAATTAGATCCCATTTGTCAATTTTGGCTTTTGTTGCCATTGCTTTTGGTGTTTAAGACATGAAGTCCTTGCCCATGCCTATGTCCTGGATGGTATTGCCTAGGTTTTCTTCTAGGGTTTTTATGGTTTTAGGTCTGACATTTAAGTCTTTAATCCATCTTGAATTAATTTTTGTATAAGGTATAAGGAAGGGAACAAGTTTCAGCTTTCTACATATGGCTAGCCAGTTTTGCCAGCACCATTTATTAAATAGGAAATCCTTTCCCCATTGCTTGTTTTTGCCAGGTTTGTCAAAGATCAGATAGTTGTAGATATGCAGCATTATTTCTGAGGGCTCTGTTCTGTTCCATTGATCAATATCTCTGTTTTGTTACCAGCACCATGCTGTTTTGGTTACTGTAGCCTTGTAGTATAGTTTGAAGTCAGGTAGCGTGATGCCTCCAGCTTTGTTCTTTTGGCTTAGGATTGACTTGGCAACACGGGCTCTTTTTTAGTTCCATATGAACTTTAAAGTAGTTTTTTCCAATTCTGTGAAGAAAGTCAATTGTAGCTTGATGAGGATGGCACTGCATCTATAAATTACCTTGGGCAGTATGGCCATTTTCACAATATTGATTCTTCCTACCCATGAGCATGGAATGTTCTTCCATTTGTTTGTATCCTCTTTCATTTCATTGAGCAGTGGTTTGTAGTTCTCCTTGAAGAGATCCTTCACATCCCTTGTAAGTTGGACTCCTAGGTATTTTATTCTCTTTGAAGCAATTGTGAATGGGAGTTCACTCATGATTTGGCTCTCTGTTTGTCTGTTGTTGGTGTATAAGAATGCTTGTGATTTTTGTACATTGATTTTGTGTCCTGAGACTTTGCTGAAGTTGCTTATCAGCTTGAGGAGATTTTGGGCTGAGGCGATGGGGTTTTCTAGATATACAATCATGTCATCTGCAAACAGGGACAATTTGACTTCCTCTTTTCCTAATTGAATACCCTTTATTTCTTTCTCTGCCTGACTGCCCTTGCCAGAACTTCCAACACTATGTTGAATAGGAGTGGTGAGAGAGGGCATCCCTGTCTTGTGCCAGTTTTCAAAGGGAATGCTTCCAGGTTTTGTCCATTCAGTATGATATTGGCTGTGGGTTTGTCATAGATAGCTCTTATTGTTTTGAGATACGTCAATTATTTGTGTATTACACGTCAATTTGTGTAATACATGTCAATTATACGTGTATTATTTTGAGATACATCAATACCAAATTTATTGAGAGTTTTTAGCATGAAGGGTTGTTGAATTTTGTCAAAGGCCTTTTCTGCATCTATTGAGATAATCATGTGGTCTTTGTCTTTGGTTCTGTTTATATGCTGGATTACATTTATTGATTTGCGTATGTTGAACCAGCCTTGCATCCCAGGGATGAAGCCCACTTGATCATGGTGGATAAGCTTTTTCATGTGCTGCTGGATTTGGTTTGCCAGTGCTTTATTGAGGATTTTTGCATCGATGTTCATCAAGGATATTGGTCTAAAATTCTCTTTTTTTGTTGTGTCTCTGCTAGGCTTTGGTATCAGGATGATGCTGGCCTCATAAAATGAGTTAGGGAGGATTCCCTCTTTTTCTATTGATTGGAACAGTTTCAGAAGGAATGGTACCAGCTCCTCTTTGTACCTCTGGTAGAATTCGGCTGTGAATCCATCTGGTCCTGGACTTTTTTTGGTTGGTAAGCTATTGATTATTGCCTCAATTTCAGAGCCTGTTATTGGTCTATTCAGAGATTCAACTTCTTTCTGGTTTAGTCTTGGGATGATGTATGTGTTGAAGAATTTATCCATTTCTTCTAGATTGTCTAGTTTTTTTGCGTAGAGGTGTTTATAGTATTCTCTGATGGTAGTTTGTATTTCTGTGGGATCAGTGGTGATATCCCCTTTATCATTTTTTATTGCGTCTATTTGATTCTTCTCTCTTTTCTTCCTTATTAGTCTTGCTAGCGGTCTATCAATTTTGTTGATCTTTTCAAAAAACCAGCTGCTGGATTCATTAATTTGTTGAAGAGTTTTTTATGTCTCTATTTCCTTCAGTTCTGCTCTGATCTTAGTTATTTCTTGCCTTCTGTTAGCTTTTGAATGTGTTTGCTCTTGCTTCTCTAGTTCTTTTAATTGTGATGTTAGGGTGTCAATTTTAGATCTTTCCTGCTTTCTCTTGTGGGCATTTAGTGCTGTAAATTTCCCTCTACACACTGCTTTGAATGTGTCCCAGAGATTCTGGTATGTTGTGTCTTTGTTCTCGTTGGTTTCAAAGAACATGTTTATTTCTGCCTTCATTTTGTTATGTACCCAGTAGTCATTCAGGAGCAGGTTGTTCAGTTTCCATGTAGTTGAGCAGTTTTGAGTGAGTTTCTTAATCCTGAGTTCTAGTTTGATTGCACTGTGGTCTGAGAGACAGTTTGTTATAATTTCTGTTCTTTTACATTTGCTGAGGAGTGCTTTACTTCCAACTATGTGGTCAGTTTTGGAGTAGGTGTGGTGTGCTGAAAAGAATGTATATTCTGTTGATTTGGGGTGGAGAGTTCTGTAGATGTCTATTAGGTCCACTTGGTGCAGATCTGAGTTCAATTCCTGGATATCCTTGTTAACTTTCTGTCTCGTTGATCTGTCTAATGTTGACAATGGGGTGTTAAAGTCTCCCATTATTATTGTGTGGGAGTCTAAGTCTCTTTGTAGGTCACTAAGGACTTGCTTTATGAATCTGGGTGCTTCTGTAGTGGGTGCATATATATTTAGGATAGTTATCTCTTCTTATTGAATTGATCCCTTTACCATTATGTAATGGCCTTCTTTGTCTCTTTTGATCTTTGTTGGTTTAAAGTCTGTTTTATCAGAGACTAGGATTGCAACCCCTGCCTTTTTTGTTTTCCATTTGCTTGGTAGATCTTCCTCCATCCCTTTATTTTGAGCCTATGTGTGTCTCTGCATGTGAGATGGGTTTCCTGAATACAGCACACTGATGGGTCTTGACTCTTTATCCGATTTGCCAGTCTGTGTCTTTTAATGCCCATTTACATTTAAAGTTAATATTTTTATGTGTGAATTTGATTCTGTCGTTATGATGTTAGCTGGTTATTTTGCTCATTAGTTGATGCAGTTTCTTCCTAGCCTTGATGGTCTTTACAATTTGGCATGTTGTTGCAGTGGCTGGTAGTGGTTGTTCCTTTCCATGTTTAGTGCTTCCTTCAGGAGCTCTTTTAGGGCAGGCCTGGTGGTGACAAAATCTCTCAGCATTTGCTTGTCTGTAAAGGATTTTATTTCTCCTTCACTTATGAAGCTTAGTTTGGCTGGATATGAGATTCTGGGTTGAAAATTCTTTTCTTTAAGAATGTCGAATATTGGTCCCCACTCTCTTCTAGCTTGTAGAGTTTCTGCCGAGAGATCAGCTGTTAGTCTGATGAGCTTCCCTTTGAGGGTAACCCAATCTTTCTCTCTGGCTGCCCTTAACATTTTTCCTTCTTTTCAACTTTGGTGAATCTGACAATTATGTGTCTTGGAGTTGCTCTTCTGGAGGAGTATCTTTGTGGCGTTCTCTGTATTTCCTGACTTTGAATGTTGGCCTGCCTTGATAGATTGGGGAAGTTCTCCTGGATAATATCCTGCAGAGTGTTTTCCAGCTTGGTTCCATTCTCCCTGTCACTTTCAGGTACACCAATCAGATGTAGATTTGGTCTTTTCACATAGTCCCATATTTCTTGGAGGCTTTGTTCATTTCTTTTTATTCTTTTTTCTCTAAACTTCTCTTCTCGCTTCATTTCATTCATTTCGTCTTCCATCACTGATACCCTTTCTTCCAGTTGATCGCGTTGGCTACTGAGGCTTCTGCATTCATCACGTGGCTCTCGTGCCTTGGTTTTCAGCTCCATCAGGTCCTTTAAGGACTTCTCTGCATTGGTTATTCTAGTTATCCATTCGTCTAGTTTTTTTTCAAAGCTTTTAACTTCTTTGCCATTGGTTCGAATTTCCTCCTGTAGCTCGGAGTAGTCTGATCGTCTGAAGCCTTCTTCTCTCAACTCATCAAAGTCATTCTCCGTCCAGCTTTGTTCCGTTGCTGGTGAGAAGCTGCGTTCCTTTGGAGGAGGAGAGGTGCTCTGATTTTTAGCAGTTTTTCTGCTCTGTTTTTTTCCCATCTTTGTCGTTTTATCTACCTTTGGTCTTTGATGATGGTGACGTACAGATGGGTTTTTGGTGTGGATGTCCTTTCTGTTTGTTAGTTTTCCTTCTAACAGACAGGACTCTCAGCTGCAGGTCTGTTGGAGTTTGCTAGAGGTCCACTCCAGACCGTGTTTGCCTGGAAATCAGCAGCAGAGGCTGCAGAACAGTGGATATTGGCGAACCGCAGATGCTGCTGCCTGATCGTTCCTCTGGAAGTTTTGTCTCAGAGGAGTACCCGCCCGTGTGAGGTGTCAGTCTGCCGCTCCTTGGGGGTGCTTCCCAGTTAGGCTACTCAGGGGTCAGGGACCCACTTGAGGAGGCAGTCTGCCCGTTCTCAGATCTCAAGCTGCGTGCTGGGAGAACCACTACTCTCGTCAAAACTCAGTTGGAAATGCAGAAATCACCCATCTTCTGCGTCGCTCACGCTGGGAGCTGTAGACCGGAGCTGTTCCTATTCGGCCATCTAGGCTCCCAACTCCACTTACTCTTAATTATTTGTGAATTAAACCGCTTGCATTAGTGAAATGCAGTCAGTGTTCATATGAAACAAGATGGAAAATGGTAAATACTGATTGATGATTGACTCATTCAATAAATATTACCCATTGAGTGAAAGCTCCCATTTATTGCCTTGTATCTAAGTATTTCTCATGCATTAGGTCATGCAATTTTCAGAACATTATTTTGAGTTAGTTAATATTAGTGTCATTTAAAGATGAGCAAATAAGAACCAGAGAGGTTGTCATAGCCTAAGGAATAGAGAGTGTGAAGTCAGAACTTGAACCTTTGTGGATCTTGACTCCAAAGATTCAAATTATTTCTGTCAAGCTGTTTCCCATATGAATCTGTTACGAGCAACACATGGTCTAGTCTTTGTAAAAGAGATAAATAATAACAATACATAACAATACATAGATCTTGCCTTCAAGGAGGTAGACATGAAGAGAAAAGTGATATATGTGATACCATTCTTCCTTACTCTCATCTCAATCAAATCTACATAGGCAGCCAGTGTGATTTGTTCTCTTTTTTTCTTTTAGATTACAAGCATAATTGGATTATATTTACTCCTCAGCTGAAACCTTTCATGTCTTCTCCCCTGCATGTTGAATAGATCCCAGAATTGTTTCCATGACCCATAAAACCGGACATGATCTGAGCCCAGACTTTTCTCAAAGCCAATCTCGTTTCACTATCAAAGTCTGGCAGTCAATCTGAGGTCCTTGAACACCCGCATTTTCTACACACCTTAGAATACAGAAGTTGGCCCCTGCCCCTTTGTCTGTCTGATCCCCCCGCCCTCGTCATGCAAGGCTCCATTTTCTTAACACCACAGCTTTTCTTACTCTATGTTTAGAATTTTATCCTAGCACTTATCATAATTTAATTAGGTATTCTGTGTTCATTATTTCATGTCCATCAGCCCCGGTAGACAACAGCCACAGCAAAGCAGAGAAGACAGGACAGAAGGGATATACAGGAGATAGAGATTCGTTTGTTTTGTTATTTGGGGTTTTGGTATGTTAAAAGAGGAAGAAAGAAGTAAGGCTGGGGTGTTGGATTGGAGTTGGTTGGGAAGAGTAATTTTGGACATGTCTAATATGAGAGGTACTAGAAATGAAGGGATCTTAATTTCACAAATTTGATCTGTCACTAACAGTATGGCATTTAGTCATCTATATTTTTCATTTATAACATGGAATTATGGCCCTAATATTTTATTGCTTAACTAGATTTTATAAAGTTGATATTCATTCTTATGAAATTCTTTCAGACTTAAAATGCTGTATCAAAGTATTTTTTCTACAAAATATAGGCACTCTGGGATTCCATTAATATCCTTTTTGTATAGCAAATAAAATCACATTGATAGAAAAACTTTATATGCCATTTTACCATTTCCCCATGCTTTATAAGTGATTTAAACTCAACAATGTCTCTCACCTTGCTGAGAATCCCCAGTAAACTCCCCAGCAGCAACTGAGTATCCTGTTTTAAAGAAAAAGAAACAAACTAATCACACTTAATGACTTAACCTAATGAGTTATATCTAGAAAAAGGTGAAAGGGCTACCATGGTACTGCTTTATTTAGACACCTCTACAAATATTATAAAAGTTAAAGAATCTATAAAGGGAAAAATTAATCACACCAAAAGGAACACTTTTATACTAAGTCCTGAGTGCATAATAGATTATCTACTACTTAAGTAGGAGCATGGCAAAAAAAAAAAAAAAAATAGAGGGAGATATTCTGAGGTCAATTTTAAAAGCATGGATACTTCATAATCCACCTTGAGTGTAAATGGTGGCTGTTGCATTTCAAGAGCTGCTGATTGAAAATAATGAGACAGAATACTCTGAAAGATTTCCTTTGGGCTCAGGTTTTGCTATTTCTTGTCCCCAGTAAGACCTACTTCCTAATACCTCATGATGGTTTTCCACAATTTAGTTTAGCTCTAAAGTGAGGTGCTGGCTACACTGACAAAACATAGCTACATTTCTTTTTTAAATTCATCAAGCAATCAAATGGCCACTAGGATACCAAAGGTGGGAAACAGTAGTGGTGAAATGACATTGTGTGGTTTGTGCATAATATAATTGGAGAATATTCCAGCAACTCAAACTTCTCTTGTGCATCTCTGTTAACTAAGAAGGCTGCTATCATGATGTCCCTGTCACACTGGTAGCAGCCCTGCTAATACACAGTATCTACTACTGGTGAAATAGTTCATGTGCAAAAAACCGCTATGGAGCCAACAAAATAGCTGCTCATATTATGTATTACACATCACGGCTGGAAAAATAGCAGTATTAAAAAGAAAAGAAAAATCGAGTCCACTCTAATAAGAGAACATTTGTATAAGATGCCAAATAACATCGGATAAGTCAGGGATAAAACTTGCATCTACATTTACTATGCTTGTCTTTTGAAAAACCACAAATGTCTTGGGCAATGGGTCTTACCAAGGTAACTGTCATCATAGGAAGCTGGAGCCACTTCCGTTTGCTTTTCTCCTGCCAGTTTCCTGAGGATATCCTTGAATGAGTAATTTGCAATGATATCTGCAACACTGGCAGTGATCACTTGCCCTGTGTTTAAACAAATTAATACGTTAACTGAATGAAAGCAAGAGGCAGGCCCTCCATGAGCAGACGCACATTCCCTTGAAAGCTGTGGTGGAATTGCTTGCTTTTTTGATGATGAATTTTCCTGCCTGCCACTCGAACTCCAAGGCAGAGTTAGTTACAGCTGGGTAGAACTTTCCATTCTGACAGAAGACCTGAGATGAACTACAATATTTTACTGGTCTTCCTGCTGCTTTCAACATACACACTCCACCTCCAAATGATAAAAGTATCCAAGAGTGGAGGCCAAATTTGCAAGTAAAATTTATGTGATGTAATTTTTGTTTGTTTGTTTGTTTTTGTTTTTTGGGACGGAGTCTCGCACTGTTGCCTGGGCTGTAGTGCAACGGTGCAATCTCAGCTCACTGCAACCTCTGCCTCCCGGGTTCAAGTGATTCTCCTGCCTCAGCCTCCCAAGTAGCTGGGTCTACAGGCACCTACCACCATGCCTGGCTAATTTTTTGTGTTTGTAGTAGAGACGCGGTTTCACTATGTTGGCAAGGGCGGTCTCAAATTCCTGACTTCGTGATCTGCTTGCCTCGGCCTCCCAAAGTGCTGGGATTACAGGTGTGAGCCACAGCGCCCGGCCATGATGTAATTTTTATTCTGGAATATTCCACCTGGAAGGAAGCTTTGAGATCATTTGGTCAAATATAGCTTCTTCTAGGTGGAGAAACTGAAGCCCAAAGAGCTACAGTGCATTCTCTAAGGTCATATGGTTTTGCTAATAGGATATCAGGCATTACAACCAATGTTTCCTTTGGTATTCTAATAAAACATTTTGTGCTCTTGCAAAGTATAGATACTGTATTCAATTTAAATCACATATCGGATTAATAGATGATAAAATGTATCAGCTAAGTTAAATGAAGGAATTGCAAACTCTTTGAGCCATCTGCTTTTCTTGCTAAAATATAGAGAGAGCATAAAATTAGGACAATGGGAAGCAGCTAGGTCCAGTGAGATCCAAAATTCAGCAAAAGAGAAATCCATGGGCACCAGCATTAACGTGATAAGAACTTTGGTTAATCTGTCTCAAAAGTCACTGTCAGAAGTCTTGAAATA
Organism: Gorilla gorilla gorilla; assembly: GCF_029281585.2. Classification (NCBI taxonomy): domain Eukaryota; kingdom Metazoa; phylum Chordata; class Mammalia; order Primates; family Hominidae; genus Gorilla; species Gorilla gorilla. Next base: position 24,660,595 of record NC_073232.2, read on the forward strand.
CGATTGCATTGGGGTAGACAAGTATCTAAAAGACAACCAGCAATTTCTGCTGCAATTTCTATGCATTCCCATGTTTACCATGGACATCTAAGGCAAAAGTGTGATATCATGCTCTTTGGGAGAAAACTGAAGAAATGCGTTCAAAAGACTATCATTTAACATTAATTTGAAAGCCAAATTAGTCTTTGGGAATTCACACATAATTCCCACAGTCTTTCTGTTGGAAGTGCACAGAAGAATGAAACTGTCAAACTAGATCATAAATATTGCCAAGTGACTGGGACTTGAAATGACTATTCTGATATTAAGACCATGGTATTTACACATGAGTTTCTGAACACTGTCTGTAGAATTTGCCAGTTGTCTCTGGGTTAGAGCTAAATACCCTCTTTCCTCCATCCCACTTACACACTGTCTTTGCTGTTTCCTTTAGCTATGCCTATACACATTATCATCTTAAACCTGAATAAAATTTTAAATTCTATGTCTCAAACATATGTTTCTATATGCCGTTGCTACGGCAAATTTTTAGCAAATCATTTGTCTCAGACATTTTTTCAGTTTAAGGAAAAGAATGGATTATGTGAAATTAACCAAGTGAATTAGAAGAAAACCTTCCGTAAATATAATTTTAATTTTGTAGCCATCTGTTGTGCAAAATATATAGTTTTTCAGTTTGCAGAGTAGTTTTTAAGTACCAAAATGTTAATTATTTAATGTTTATAATTGTATATGCATGAACTGAGCTTAATATTAAGTTTATATACAATTTTATCATAAATCAGCTGGGTGCGGTGGCTCATGCCTGTAATCCCAGAACTCTGGGAGGCCGAGGCGGGCGGATCATGAGGTCAGGAGTTTGAGACCAGTCTGACCAACATTGTGAAACCCTGTCTGTACTAAAAATACAAAAATTAGCCAGGTGTGGTGGCATGCAACTTTAGTCCCAGCTACTCAGGAGGCTGAGGCAGGAGAATCACTTAAACCTGGGAGGCAGAGGTTGCAGTGAGCCAAGATCACGCTACTGTACTCCAACCTGGGTGACAAAGTGAGACCCGTCTCAAAAAAAAAAAAAAAAATCATAAATCTATCTCTCCTGGATCTTTCTCAATGACTTTTAAACATGATCAAATTTCTTCCATTAAAAAAATTCCTCCCTCAACTCTTAATCTCAGATTCTACTCTGTCCTAAACTTTATAGCCCAAATTACAGAATCTTCTCAGTATTCTCTCTCTAGGCCTCCCATCTATACCCATGGAGTGAGTTATCACCAGTATGAAGTGATGAAAATTTATATTTCACTCTAGATGGTCTCTGGGCTTAAGCCCTAAATACTTAGGTGAAACCCTTTGGGTATCTCAAATATTTTCATACACAACAGAACAAGAAGTAAACTCATCATCTTCCCTCTCCAGGCCACTCTAAACCGGTCCTCTTCCAGTGTTCTGTATCTCAGTGAGCGGCACCCACCTACAGCCATTCAGTAGCAGGTGTCAGAAACACTCCCTTACCACCTTTCTTCCCTTACCAGCATACATCCAACCCATCATTTAGGCTGCTTATTTTGCCTCCAAAGTATTTCTCAAATTTCTCTTCTTTTACAGTCAGTACCATCATTGCTCTAAGAAACAGACATCTTTACCTGAAACTTACACAACTTGTTTACCTTATAAACTTAAAATTAGTTTACATCCTTGTAACAACCTTGTAACTGCTTTGCTGATATTTCACCTTGGCCAACTTTCAATCTATTTTCTGTAACGCAGCCAGAATGACCCTTTCAAAACATAATTCGATTGTAGCACTCCATGCTTAAACTCACTTCATAGTTTGTCACTACACTCAGGACAAACAACACCTTCTTACTCTAGCTAAAGCCATCTATTTAAACTCTTAAAATCCCCCAGTGGTTTTCCATAGTTTGTAGAATAAAGACAAAACTGCTTAGCACGGACTGCAAGCCTTCAATGTGAAACCTGAATAAAATTTTAAATTTCTATGTCTGAGACTAATGCTTCTATGTGCCATTGCTATGGTAAATTTTCAGCAAATCATTTGTATCCAATGTTTTTTCAACCAAAAGAATGGATGATGTGAAATTAACATAATTTATGATAAAAATATCATAAAAATTTATGATAATTTTTTTATTAACATAATAATGTTAATTTCACATCATCCATTCTTTTGTGAAATTAGCGGTCCGCTCCATACCACCCAAGCTCTTCTTCCCTCACTCTCTTAACTCCGGTCACCTTGACTTTCCTCCGTTCTCACCTACACTGCCCTCCTGCCTCCCACAGAACATCTGCACTTGGTCCCTCCTCTCTTCACCTAGGTACTCCTACGTAAGGTCCAGATCTCAGTTCAGGGTTGTTTGCTTTCCAAGTTAACTTTGCGCTGCTGCTGGCCTATGCAGCACCTTAGCAAGAATTAGAAGACGTAATTTCCTCCCGGCAGATGCTGTCTGTACCTGGGTTCATGGCTCCATAAGCAGAGCACAGGTTGTATTCCAGCTACCTGTCAGCCAATGGTCAGAGGACAAAACACACCTATCCACAGCCACCCAGGAGAAGCCTCCTAATTTCTCCCAGCCCCATCACCACATGCCTTTGCTTCGGATTGTGTATCACAGTTGGGGTTTCTTGGGTACCCCTGTGAGAGTTCGATTAATGCCTGTTATCATTCTCTAGATATTAACCTCCACGACAGTAAGAACAATGTCTGTTTTTACTCATTGTGTCCCCAGCCTCTACCACAGAGCTTGGCAGAGCCTCAACACATTGTTGATAGAGAAATGAATTGTTAAGTTGCAAGAGTATTTTAAAATATTATTTACATTACAGAGTACAGGCTGGGCAGTGGCTTATGCCTGTAATCCTAGCACTTTGGGATGCTAAGGCAGGTGGATCACCTGAGGTCAAGAGTTTGAGACCAACCTGGCCAACATGGTGAAACCCCATCTCTACTAAAAATACAAAAATTAGCTGGGCATGGTGGTGGGCACTTGTATTCCCAGCTACTCAGGAAGCTGAGGCAGGAGAATTGCTTGAACCTAGGAGGTGGAGGTTGCAGTGAGTCGAGATCGTGCTATTGCACTCCAGCCTGGGCAACAAAAGCGAAACTCTGTCTCAGAAAAAAAAAACAGAAAACAAATGAGAGTACAAATCGAAATGATGCTGTTGTTCTCACTCATACATGGAAGCTAAAAAAGTTGATCTCATCGAAGTAGAGAGTGGAAAAGTGGTTACTAGAGGCAAGGATGAATAGAGATTCAGGTATAGCCAGAGATGGGTTAATGTACACAAAAGTACAGCCTGGTAGGAGGAATAAGTTCTAACATTCTATAGCACTATAAGGTGAATATAGTTAACAGCAATTTATCGCATATTTTTAAATAGCTAGAAGAGGTTTAAAATGTTCCCAACACAAATGATCAATGTTTGAGGTGATGGTTATGCTAATTACCCTGATTTGATCATTACACATCATATGCATGTATGAAAATATCACATGTACCCCATAAATATGTACAATTGTTTCGTCAATTAAAATAAAATATTAAAAGAAAAAAAAGAAATAACGCTTCATTTGAGAAACTATGAATAAGGATATAAAATTAAGGTAATAGAAAGTAAACATTTAACACTACTTCTGGGTCCATCCTTCTGTTAGTAACAACAAATGTGCTTTTCTTGTCTGCCAACAGAACATACCTTGCCAGTAGAAACTCCCAGGTCCTCCCACAATAAGGTCTCCATTCTACAAAACAGAAACAGCAACAGCAACCATAATTGGAAAAGAAATACTAAACATTTTTAAAGGGTGATAAATCATTGTTAATAAACATTGCTCTAACAATTTGTTACACATAAAAAGCAATTTTTAAAAGAGATCCTTCTGAGGCCTGCAGTTCATTTTCTTTCCTCTTTTGTTTTCAGTTATTTAGTGTGTTATCATATTAAATAATCTTAATTTGACTCAATTAGGTAAGTTGAACTCTCTCCCTTGAGAGACATAAATTCTGTTTTTTGGCACTGCCTCTTATAAGCAAAATATCAACATGTTTAATGCTCTGCAGTTTTGCAGACATGGTCTTTTGAGCCTTCGTGATAAAAATAAAATTCTGTTCCAATTTATTTCAAGGACATAGTAATGCCTGTTTCTTTCCATACATCCCCAGTGCCACCCCCTTCTCAGGAGAAAGAGCAAACACTCCAGACTAGCAAATATAAAGATTTTCTCATGAATTGACATCCTCACCTTTCATGCCTCATATCTAACTCTCAGTGGAAAATATAAAAACAAAAAAGTAATGATAAAAAGTACAATAAAAGACAGTAAACGGTTTATACGTTGATGAAATTTTTCTGTACTATTTTCAAAACCACAGAATCTTTTCCCTCTACATTCTTACTGAACATCTCTTTTTAATTTTGTGAAAGGATATATGAATTTTAATATGAATATTAAATGTAACTGGTCAATTACAGTTAACAAATAAAACAATGAATAGATTCTTGTGATCTTTTTAAGAAACATTACTGAGTTTTTTAGATTTTCATTTAAAAAATTATTGCCACAAAGGGTCAGAAGAAAGGCTGTTGCTTTTTATCATGTCTATTTCTCTACTATTTAATAGGCTGCTATGTGCATAAATTATTTACATAAAAATAAAAAGTGAATGGAAAATTTTTTTTAGAAAGCATTTGCCCAAACAGGCTAGGTATGTTCCTCAAGATTCTTTGGTTCTTTGGTGGTGGTGGTGGTTTTGGGGTGTGGGAGTGAGAGGCAGAGGGTAAAAAAAAATCAGATTAAATATTAGGAACTGCAAGACCAAAATAATTCACCTTATAAAAATCCAGACTAAATCCTGCTTGGCAGTAACCCTGGCCTTCCGGATCAGCATTGCCTAGAAAGATCAAAATATATAAATGTTATAACGTTATCATTCCTGAAATATTTTTAATAACCAATTCAGGATATTATGTTATTTTCTCTAGAACCTTCTAAATTAAAAATGATCAATATGTGTTTTATGTTTATTTTTAAAATGTTGTTCAAGTAATTTATTAAACATATTTCTGTCTATTTTCTTACACCAAATAGCGTTGTGATTCTCTAGTAAGATCAACAGGAATAACATCCCTTTTGGCTACTCTATTGGGTTTTATGACTCACTTTCATTTGAAGAAATAAAATCTCTACCTTTGACTATATTCCAAATTTCCCATGAGGCAATAACGTGTCTCTCTTTTGCCCCCTCATGCTGTGTGAAGGCAGATAGGTCTGTCATTCCCAAAAGGTGACACCTTGAGGAAGAAGGGGCAGTGCAAGATGACCTTTGTAGATGTCATCTTCTGGGCCACCAATAAGCATTTCCACTGTTATGCTCTTTAAGAGGAACTTAATTTTAAATTATCCTATTACGGCCAGTTGTGGTGGCTCATGCCTGTAATCCCAGCACTTTGGGAGGCCAAGGTGCGCAGATCATGAGGTCAAGAGATCGAGACCATCCTGGCCAACATGGTGAAACCCCATCTCCACTAAAAACACAAAAATTAGCTGGGCATGGTGGTGCGTGCCTGCAGGCCCAGCTACTTGAGAGGCTGAGGCAGGAGAGTCTCTTGAACCCGGGAGGCGGAGGTTGCAGTGAGCCGAGATCATGCCACTGCACTCCAGCCTGGGTGACAGAGCAAGACTCCGTCTCAAACAAAATAATAATAAAAACAAATTATCCTATTATAATAGGCTAGGTAAATTGGGAAATTGCATTTCTGGTCACAGTCTCACTGGACATTGCAATGCTAGTGTTCACAAAAGAGAAAATTCTAGTAGTGGCTTATCTTGCTTTCTATCCAATATGATTCACTAACTCATTGTCCAATAGGATCTCATGGTACAGTTGTAAGCTATAGGCAGGCCAACACGTTGATTTCAAGGCTATTGTTATCAAAAGTCTGTAGGGCATTAGGACCAGGAATTTACTACTTGTAACTTGTACTTTAAAAGAGTTTCTACAACTTCTAACATGCCTAAAATAGGCAAAATGTAGTGAATTAAGTAGAGGGAATCTCAATCCCGCATAGTTAGATTTGGACATGTAAAATAATTATTTCTTTCTTATCAAGGATATTCCTCAATGGAAACTGAAATAAGAGAACAGGAAAGGAAATACATGTCATCACAGGAAATATTGATGACTGGGCATGCGCCTGTTCAGAAGCTTTTTGAAATGGACCTGGCCTTTCCGGCTTCCCTTAGAATGTCTTCCGGTTTTTTCTTTCCTTTGGTCATTACTTAGCTAGTTTTAGCACTGTCACCATCAATTTTTCCCAGATGCTCCTTTTTTTTTTTTTTTGAGATGGAGTCTCCCTCTGTTGCCCAGGCTGGATGGAGTGCAGTGGCACGATCTCAGCTCACTGCAAGCTCCGCCTCCCGGGTTCACGCCATTCTCCTGCCTCAGCCTCCCGAGTCCCTTATTTTTAAAAACACTTTTTAACCTCATGCACTGTATTTTAACAAAATTTGTTCCTTATTTTACCGCTATATTTCATGATTTATGGTCATGAATCCTATAAAGTTCCCTAAAAGCTCATCTCTATAATCTGGAATATCTAAGTATCAATTTTCTAGAAGCTCATATGTGTAAATATTTATATGCATCCAGAAGTATATATGAATGCATGAGATATTACTCTGAACATATATGTGTTCATATGTGTTTTTATATGTATTTTTCCATGCACAAGCCTTTTAAAAATCCCTTTTAAATTCAACCCTGACTTTTTATTTTTATGATTGTAAATTATTCGAAAGGGAAGAAACATGACCATTCTTTGAAAGTATTGCTATAAAACAGCAGGCTGAAAAAAATTAAGAGAAAACATTCATTTTTTTTTTTTTTTTACAAAATACACTGAGAAAATAATCAGCTCCAAATGTTTATTGTAAGTGGCAATTATAATAGAGTGTGAGGTTCTTTCCATTGCAAAGTCTTTTTCTTCTCCTTGTTGAATCATAATTTATGAGAGCTGAAGGAATCTTTCTTCCTGGGACTTCAGAGCATTTGTGAACTTGATAATTATGTCCTAGAGTGAACTCAGGAATCCAAGAAAGCATGTGGATAATTTGCTACTATTTGTTGACGTCTTATCCAACAAATGGAAGGGTGTGTGTATGAACCATCTCCACCTGAATTATGAATGACCATGAGAGCCATAGGCAGGTCATCAATATGAATGAGCAGGTAATGGCTAACAATATCAGCAGAGCGGGTTTGCGGTGTAAGATTAACATGAGGAGCTTCTTTAAATTCTCTTTTGAAAATAATACTGCTGATGTTTCCTGTTCTGGGATATTGACCATATGCTCATGAACAAGCTGGCTTTGTGTTAATGATCTGTGAACTTCTTGGCCATGACGGGAAGTCTGCTTCTTGGATGTACTGAGGAGGAAGAAGTACCCATAGGAATAGGGAGACCAGGAGGATGTGAAAACTGTGGCTATACACCACAGAGGAAATAATTCATGGCAATTTATTGAGCTATTCTGCAACTCAACATGTGCTCCATTCTGTCTTTGTTGAGCTGTTAGCCTACTGTGTCCATATAGCTTAAGATGCAAATGAACATTAGTGTACTTTTTTAAAAAATGGTTCAAACTCACTCTGAAACTTTTCCCCTACAAGTCTGCATTTCATGTGCTGTATTTTGATCTGAGCCCTCGCATCCCACACAGGTAGTCTGGCAAAAAGGCAGAACAAGGAGTGACTAGTTTCATAAATATTATCCTTCAAGGCAGTTGGAAGAATAACCTACATTATCAAGGCAAAAGGCATATGAAGGATGGTCTTGTCTTTAGTTACAGTTATTTGCTGTTTGTTGAACAAGCCAGCTTGTCCATGAGCATATGGTCAATATCACAGAACAGGAACATGGGCAAATCATGGAGTATAGGATATGGACAGGTGTAAATATTGATGAAACAAGTTCAATAATGAATCTCTCCACTACCATTCATTTTCTGATATATTTTGGATTTCCTTTGTTATTGTTTGTGGGATTTTATCTTTAGCATAACAATACTGACCTCTTAATAAACCCAAGAGCACAGCACTTTGAATGGAACATGACACAAACTATGCCTCATGTTGGTTGTTGCCTGAGTCCGGGAAGTTTCTCTCCTCTCTACTCCAATAATCATTTGCTAGAAGAATCCCTTTCTATCGTCTTGTCTAAAATACTGCTCCTCCCCTGGCTTTCCCAGCACAGGTCTCTCCCTTCTTTCTCGTCTTGCTGTATTTTTTTGTAGCACTTTTCACTGCCTGACATTGTATCATAAACACATTTATTTACATGTTTACTGTCTAGAGGCAGTTCCTTGAACAGGGGGCTTTTTCCCTCTTGTTCTTTGCTGAATTTCCTAAACATAGAAGAGTTAGTTTACTGCTCAATGTGTGGTTTTTCTTTTTAAAGAAATCCTGCATTGAATAAATAATTGAGTCCCATGATCTACAAAGAACCCCTACTTTAAAGCTATTTAAAATAAAATCCTTATTCCATGGACTATCCATTCAGCTGACATTTGTTGTAATCTGAAGAAGTGTCTGATTTACTTCAGTATTTTTAAACAGAGAGCAATAATCTTCTCCTTGTTAAAAATCCTCACTAAAAGCCTTCAGGTTAAATGTTCAAGCCAAGTGTGGTGGCGCACGACTGTAATCCCAGCACTTTGAAAGGCTGAGGCGGATGGATTGCATGAGCTCAGGAGTTCAATATCAGCCTGGACAACATAGCAGAAACCCCTCTCTACAAAAAAATACAAAAATTAGGCATGGTGGCACATGCCTGTGGCCCCAGCTACTTGGCAGGCTGAGGTGGGAGGATTGCTTGAGCCCAGGAAGTCGAGGCTACATTGAGCCATGATCACACTATTGCACTCCAGCCTGGGTGACAGAGTGAGACCCTGTCTCAAAAAAAAAAAAAAAAAAAAAAAAAAAAAAAAGTTCTACTGCCTGTTCTTCAGGCTTCTAAATCTCAGCAGCCTCTTTGTTAACCCTCTAATATCACTAATCTATTTTTTCTCTTCATTTATTTATGACATTTGATCATTATCTTCCCTACATTAATCCTGAATTTTAAAAACACTCAGGCAAAAGGGGGAAAATTTACATTTTAGAGCTCAAGCTAATTTGGGATTTGTGTTTTTTCTTTAAATCAATATCCTGAAATCAGTCCTAGAATCTTCTTTCTACTACATTTTCCCTCCAATATGGTCTTGTGAATTACCAACAAGAATGAAAATCCATAGGTATCTTATCAACAAATCCTAGTGATCTATCTGGCACACTGAAAACTGGAGGAGTTAATTAAAGGACTCTGAGTAGATGAATCCACCCTTCCATCCATCCATCCATCCATCCACCCACCCACCCACCAATCCATCCAACCACCCATTATGCTATCCCAAGTCTGGGGTATTCAACAGAGATAAAGTGATTAAAACACAATGCCCCAAAGATGACACTCCCAGGTTTGCTTTAAAGACTGCTTGGCTGCAAGATTCCTAGAACTGCCAGATGAGATTTGAACTCTCAGTATACAGAGTCATTTTGAAAAAAAGGATTAAACATCTTAAGCAGAAAGGCATATCATGCAGACAATCTGCATACACAGCTGGTAAAGAAGAAACAGCCATTGAGAACACAAGCCAGACAAAAATCTCAAGTTGAACATATGCCCAGGTCCAACCATGCTAGCTAACACCATTTTGGCAATAAACAAGTAAAGTGGGCAGTCAGCATTCTTTAGGACACGGAACGTGAATTTTGAACAGCAACTGACACCTTATGGCCTAAAATAAGGAACCAATCAATTCTGCAAAATATCTTAAATCAGAAATATTGTAAAACACAGAAGATCAGTAGAATTCCACGCTTTTGGCTTGCTGTCACATCAAGACAACTGTAAGGCTGACAAAAATCTTTACCTACCCCCGAAGATTTTTCATTGCAACCCTGTAAGTTATCAATGGTGTTTTGAGCCTACCTGCACTCCTGTCTACGATAGAAAAGCGCTTGAGCTAATGTCAGTTTCAAGGAATAAAAGTTGCTTACTGTTCCGGCAAGGAGAGAACTCGGCATAGGCGCTGAAGTTCTGAATTGCTACATAGCAGGTGCCAACTGGGTCCTTTTCTGGTGTCGGTTTAAGAGTTCTCCAGTGATATAAAGGAGCACAGGCCTAGGAAACATCAAAGACAAAAAAATACATTTTTGATGTAGGTTTCTCATACTACAGTTTTATTTGAATTATTGGTATAACAAACTGTTAAATTATTGGGTGAATTAATTGGCCTCTAGCATGCTAATGAGTGCCTTGGTCATCAGAGGTAATTAAACTTCCAAAACTAATTTTTAATGTTAACACACTGTAGAATTGGTGAAAATTAAATACATGCAAAAAAAAATGAGTTTTCTGAAAATTTTTTTTTTTTTTTGGAGACAAGGTCTTGCTCTGTCACCCAGGCTGGAGTGCAGAGGCATGATCACAGCTCACTGTAGCCGCAACCTCCTGGGCTCAAGTGATCCTCATGCCTGAGCCTCCCAAGTAGCTGGGACAACAGGCACACACCACCATGCCTGGCTAATTTGTTTTGTTTTGTTTTTTGTAGAGACAGAGTCTTATTATGTTGCTCCAACTGGTCTTAATCTCCTGGGCTTAAGTGATCCTCTTGTCTCAGCCTCCCCAAGTGCTGGAAATATAGGGAAGAGCCACAGCACCTAGGCCCCATAGAAATTAAATTTTTTTTTTTGCCCGAAAAAGCAAGCAGAAAATAATTCCTAAAAGCGAATAACTCATATTTCTTTTCTTTTTAATTGGACCTACATAAAAGCAAATGATCATGTAAACAGTGAATTAATCAGTGTGATGTCTTATGAGAACAAGTTCCTTTCTGTGTCTAATTATTGCTTTTAAAAGATGACTTTCAAATTAAAGGATGCAAACAAGCTAGTAAACCACTGTTTTGTGACGCCCCCTAGTTTATCACGGAAGCCGCATCTTATGACTTTTAAACAATGACTTTCATCTGGACGCACTTCTCCATTTTCACAGTGTTTTTGGCTTGGTTTTTCACTTCATGGTTTTTATTCATGGCAAAACTGAAAGTAGAAGCATCTTATGCCTGTTTTAGCAATTTTATCAGGGATGATCACAAAGTCAGTAAGAGAGCATGTTCATGAGCTACAAGCATTTCCAAGGCATTAAACACCACAGGTGAGGCAATTCAAGTCTCTGGCCCTCCTTGTTATGGAGAAATTTATCAAGATAAACTCCAATGCCCTCAGACAATCTTTTTGAGAAAGGAGAGTTATCCAAATTATTTCATAAATGCCCTCTCCATTCTAAGGCGGCAAATAACCAAAGGGTTAGAAACAAAATGTCCTATGCTTATTTCCAGCTAACGTATAGAGTGGTAAATTAAATAATGTTGCATACTGTACAAATATTTGCTCATACTTTGGAACCTTTTTTGGAATTGATTTAACTGCCCACAGGACTTATATATGAAGGTTTGCATATAAAACTTGATTAATAGATGTATAACATGTTGAATTAAATGCATGCCTTTCAGATAGAAGTTGAAACATAATTTTACAATACCAAATGATTATGCATTTGTTGTTATATCTTTGCTTTTATGATTTATAATTTGTCATATCAGAAACTGATTTGATGCCTCATCCATGCCTTTTCATTTTCAGAATGTTGCTTTAGAGAAAATAAGACATACTTTATGTCATTGCCTATGACCCCTTTTTAGAATTACATTATGGTAAAAAGAGGGAACTGCTTCTGAATTAGTTTGCCTAATATCAGAAATATTATCGGCAAAAATGAATTGAAACAACAGCAAGAAAAACATGAAATGATCTGGCTGCTTTTTTAGAAGTTTAGATTCTCACAAGAGCACTGTACGGAGATCTTCTTCAAGTAAATGAAATAATGAGAAATCCTCGTCAAGTAAATGAAATAACATTTTGTTAGGAATGAGAGAGGAAATAAATGCGTATAAAACATTAGCTTGGTTTGGACTTCTGTTTTTCTTGCCTGAACCTTCTGTAAATATTGTACCTGATTCTCCAAATACTCATCTCTAAAGACAGAATCGTAGAACACAGAGCTGCTAGCCTGCCTTCTAATTTGATAGTATGGTATCACACTTAATTCCAGAGAAGTGAAAAAAGATCCCAATTTGAAAGTAGTCTATGCTTCCAAATCTGTCCTTGGTAATTTGGCCCAATGTATAACTATTTTTAGTAAAGATAACTCCTAGTCTCAAATAAATTACCCTTCTACAACTTCAGTTGTTTGGTTTTGCCTCTCTATATATTGTAAAGTCTTGGCCAATACCCCAAAACTCTCTAACTCTTCTAGGTTCCCCAAGTTATCTGGTTCATAAATTCAGCATAAGGTGCAGATGCGAAAGCACAGGGAAGTCTACATCATGAAGCATTCACTTGTGTAGCTTGATCTTCTCCAACTGGCCTCACCTTCTGTTTCACCAAAAGGCATTTCATGCCATGAAAATGCTTTCCAGTGTTTGCCTGATATTAGCTCTAAAAAGTTACTCTTTCAATCTGCTCAGTTTCACATTGATGTGAAACATACTGATGGGACATATTTAGGCTTTGACCCAAACCTGCTATGTATACCCATGGTACCTGGATATACAAAAATGATACTTCTGGAGGTAGGATTTTGCAGTTATAAAATTACATCATATAGGAAAGAATTTAAATGTTCATTCTGCTAAGTTTCAGCACTCAAAAAATTTAGCTTGAAATATACTCTGTGTTATCCTATTTCCCATCACGTATTTTAGAAAATGCAGGCATGCCAAAAATTAATCATTTTTTATTATGAACACAGTGTATTATTGTAGTTTCCATTGTTTTGAGGGTTTCTACAATTATTGAATAAATATGCAACTATTATATGTTACAGCTAAAATTTCAAGACACACAAAAAAATCAAAACAGTATCCAAAAGATTTTTAAAGCCCCAAACAGTTATTATAGAGTTAATTTTTCAACAGCAATTCCCATAAGGCATATACCACCTTAAAAAGTTCTTACAAATTCTAGAATGTGAAAATTATATTAATGCAAAGACAACTCTACAAAAACTATATTGTAAATGTTGGATTTCTTAACTGGAGAGGGCTGTATACACTTTATACATTACCTGTTTTATGTCAAAATCTTTTTGGGGTTAACAGACTAAATAAAGTAAGGCATTTCCTTTAGATACTTATTCTTATTAAATCATAATTCAAGTAGATTTCAACAAATCCTAAAAGCCAAAGTTATTGCTTTATTGTTGTAAGGAAATCAAAGCCAATAGGTTGAAAAATTCCCCAAACTAAAAAAGACTTCCAGATTACTTCGATAGTCATTTGCTTCTCGGTAACTTAGATATGTATCATTGCTCAGAACAATAAAATAATAGAATTATTAAGTCATAGCACTTTGAAGCTGAAAGATTATCTATTTGAGAATGAGTGTTTTTACTTTAAAAAGTATTAATGAACTCAGAGAATCATGCAGTTAGCCGTTTAAAAATTATTATGAAAGACAGCTTTCCTTTCGGTGTAAAAAGGATCAGTGAAACCACAGCAGATTAACTTAGCATCCTTATGGGAATAGTCCCATTTTTCTGGTCAGATTTTAAGTAGCCCCTAAGTCAGTTTTAAGCACTATAATATTTTACCACTTTAAGATTTAGCTTTTACTTTTCTTAGTTGTTTTTGAAATATTTGAAAATATTTAACTGCTCTTCTGGAAAACAGGCTTTATTTCCTATAGCTTTAAACACTAAAATACATTCTTTAATTTTAAGCATTTAGTTGCTTTTAAAATGCCAACAGGCTTATCGTTGAAAGTCTAACATGTTCCTTTAGGAAAGAGCTTTCCTAAACATGAGCTTGAAAACATTCCAGCGCACACCGTACTCCAAAGCAGCAGCACAAGCCCACGGCTCATACTCACCACAACTTTTCCTTTGTGAGCTTTCACTGTTGCTCCGAACCACTGATTGGATTTGAACTCGATAGGTTCTTTGGTTCCATTAACTCTGATCTTTCTGTTGTCTGTCAAAGAAGATAGGAATAGTTAATAATTTGTAAAACGTGGCAGCCAATTAAAACACGTAATAAATTTGTACATTAAAAATACTTGAACTAATACCAATCCTTGTCAAACTCCTCCAAAAAAATTGAAGAGAGGCTGGGTATGGTGGCTCATGTCTGTAATTCCAGCATTTTGGGAAGCTGAAGTGGGAGGATCACTTGAGAACAGGAGTTCAAGATCAGCCTGGGCAACATGGTGAAACCCTGTCTCTACCAAAAAATACCAAAAAAAAAAAAAAAAAAATGCTGGGCATGGTGGCTTGTGCCTGTAGTCCCAGCTACTTGGGAGGCTGAGATGAGAAAATCACTTGAACCCAGGAGGTGGAGGTTGCAGTGAACTGAGATTGTGCTGCTACACTCCAGCCTGGGTGACAAAGTAAGACTCTGTCTCAAAAAAATAAAAGAGAAGGAAATAATCCAAGGGCCAGCATTATCCTGATACCAAAGCCAGACAAGGGCATTACAAGAAAAGAAAATTACAGGCTAATATCTTCGATAAACATAAATGCAAAAATCTTCAACAAAATACTAGCAACTCAAATCCAACAGCATGTTAAAAGTATCATTGATCATGTTCAAGTGGGATTTATCCCTGGAATGCAAGGATAGGTCAACATAGCAAATCAATACATGTGCTACCCCACATTAATGAGATGAAGGACAAAAACCATATGATCATCTTAATAGATGCAGAGAAAGCATTTGACAAAATTCAATTTACTTTCAACATAAAAACTCTTAAAAAGTTAGTTATAGAGGGAATGTACCTACACACAGTGAAAGCCATACATCACAAGCCCACAGCTAACGTTACACTTAGCAGTGAAAAGTTGAAATCTTTTCCTCTAAGATCAGGAACAAATGCTCACTCTCCCCACTTCCATTCAACATAGAACTTTTAAGTCCTAACCAGAGCAGTTGGGCAAGAAAAAGAAATAAAAGACATCCAAATCAGAAAAGAAGGTAAATTGTCCCTGTTTGCAGATGACATAGTCTTATATATAGAATGCCCTAAAGATTTCACCAAGAAACTATTTGAAAATGATAAACAAATCCAGTAAAATGGCAGGACACAAAATCAACATACAAAAACCCCATTTACAATAGCATTTAAAAAGTACTTAGGACAGATGGCATCAGCCAGATGGCAGACTAGAGGGGCCTAACACTTGCTCCCTTACAAAAAAGGACCAAAACAATAACAAACAACTACATTACAACCAGACTAACTTAAGGAGATCGCTGGAGTACAGCAAGGGAGTGGCAAAAACCCTGTGAGAATAGAAATTCCAGATGGCCGCAGAGAGAGGGGATCTACCCTCTTGCCTCCATCATTTCATCTCCCAAGCCAGGATGAACTCAGAACCAGGAAGGAAAAGATGAGCAGGAGGCCTCCTGAGCCCCATTCATGTCTTGGACACCTGCAATCTTTGCTTTGGGAGAATTCTGCAGTCCTCACAAGCCCTGAGCCTAGCTGGGGAGCTACCTGCATTTCACGCAGCAGCACAACTCCAGAGACGGAGCTCACTTTGTACCCCACTCCTGTGACCGGAGCAGCTACTGCACTGAGCCATCTGGAAACAGGAGCCACTGCTAGAGTGCATCCCGCTCTGGGGGCCACTAGCCACTGCGTCCCTCCATCCTTGAGGTTCTGCCATCATTGCACTATCCTCACACAGACACACAGCGTGCACCAATCCCCAGCCAACCTGCTGCAGCTCCCTACGCTCTGGGCCCTTCATCTCCCCATCCCAGTTGCTACTGTGCCCTGCTGCCAGCTACTCAGAGTGTGGGCCGAGCAGAAAAGCTGAATCCAAACCCACAGAGGAGCTGCACCCCTTCGGCGCCAGAACCAACTCATACAATGCAGGGCTGAGCTCCAGCACTTAAGGGAGCTTTGGTCCCAGGGAATTGGTGCTTTGGTGCAGAGGAGCAGCTGTGACTCTGCACTCGAGCCCGTGCTTTGCCTACCCTCTCCGGGAAACATAGCTTTCTCTGAGCTGTACTACCCAACCGTTGGGCCAAATGGCAGCAGCACCCACCTCCCTTAAGTGCTGGAGCTCAGACCTCCATTGTATGAGCTGCTGAGGCTCCCCACCTCCCTGGGGAGTGAAGCCAACATTTGCACCGGGCCTCACAGAGCCTGGTCCACTGCTGTGTCCAGCACTCCAGGGTTCAAAGTCAACACAGTGTGGTATTTTTTCTCATATGCCCTGTTGGCTCCAGAACCTGAATTGCAGCTGTGCCCTGCTCTCCAGGGCCTGAGCCTCTGAAATACCTTTTCCTCTGCAGAGCCATGCCAGCGCTGCACCCTCACACCCAGGATCACTGTCACAGCTCCATCCCTGCCTCCTGGGCCTCGGCTACAGGTGAGTGCTGCAGTCACAGCCCTTGGCTTGGTGGGAGAGCTGCATCTACCCACACCTGAAGAGTGAACCTGTGCCCTCGTCACAAGGGCTACAGTAGTTCAAAAACAGGACCCCAGTTCCACAGCCACTCTGAGCACCTGTGCCTGAAACATAGCACCCCGTGGCTGCCTGCAGTCCACGTTGGACCCAACACAAAGAGGGATCTCCTTGGCTATGTCTTCTCACTGTAGGAAAAATGAAAACAGAAAGATTTCTGAAACTCCTGCTATCAAGAAGCCTAACAACCTACTTTGCCACCACCGTGTCCACAAATCCTGCTGTCATCACTGATGTTAATCACAGCTGAAGAAGCTTCAGAGAAACTATACTACTGCACCCACCTAGAACCAGAGCCAATGCACCCTACCCAACCAATCCCCTAAAAAGCTTATGCACAGCCAAGGAAACAACCAACAAAGTGAAGAGGCAACCTATGAATGGGAGAAAATATTTGCAAACTATACATACATAAGGGGCTAACATCTAAAATACATAAGGAACTCAACAGCAAGAAAACAAATCGCCTGATTAAAAATTAGTCAAAGGGCCTGGACAGATATTTTATGAAAGAAGGCATACAAACGGCCAACAGGTATATGTGAAAAAATGCTTAACATCCCTAATCATCAGGGGTATGCAAATTAAACCTCTGTAAGACATCACCTGACCCATGTTAGCAGGGCTATTATCAAAAAGACAAAAGATAACAAGTGTTGTGGAGGATATGAAGAAAGGGACCCCTAGCATACTCCCGGTGGGAATATAAATTAGTACAGATGTTATGAAAAACATTAAAGGAAGTTCCTCAAAAAATTAAACATAGAGCTACCATATGATCCACCAATCCCAACTACTGGGCATATATCCAAAGGAAAGGAAATCAGTATATTGAAAATATATCTGCACCCCCATGTTCATGGCAGCACTGTTCATAAGAGCCAAGATATGGGATCATCTTAGGTGTCCTTCAACGGATGAATAAAGAAAATGTGGTGTGTATACGATGGAACACAATTTTGCCTTAAAAGAGGAAATCCTCTCATTTGCCACAACATGGAGGAACCTGAGGATATCATGCTAAGGCACAAATAATTTTGTGCCTGAAACAAGCCAGACACAAAACCACCGATATTGCATGATCTCCCTTATATGTGGAATCTAAAAAAATCAGGCTCATAGAGCAAACAGTAGAATGGTAGTTACCAGAGGCTGGGGAGGGCAGAAGGGATTGGAGAGATGTTTGTCAAAAGGTACAAAGTTTCAGTTGGGATGAGTAAATTATGGAGATTTATTGTACAGAGAGGTGACCAAGAGAATAGATTTTAAACATTCTTAATATACACACACATATACACAAAAGGCAACCATGCTAGGTAATGAATATGTTTATTAGCTTGATTTAATTATTTCCCAATGTATAAATAGATCAAAACATTACATTGTACACGATAAATACATACAATTTTTTTTTGAGACAGGGTCTCACTCTGTTACCCAGGCTAGAATGCAGTGGCACGATCACAGTTCACTGCAGCCTCGACTTCTCTGGGCTCAAGTGATCCTCCCATCTCAGCCTCTCAAGTAGCTGGAAATACGGGTGCATGCCACCATGCAGGGCTTTTTTTTCTTGGTAGAGGCAGGGTTTTGCTATGTTGCCCAGGCTGGCCTTGATCTCCTGAACTCAAGCAGTCTTCCCACCTTGGCCTCCCAAAGTGCTGGGATTACAGGTATGAGCCACTGTACCCAGCCTTATACAACTTTTGTCAATTAAAAAAAAACTTGAGCACCAATTTTCATATAGAGGGGGATTTCTCTTTGATTAAGTCTAAGAGCATGACTCCCATTAGATAAATATGACATGAAAATATGTATTCAACCATGACATTTCACGACTTAAAAGAAGCATTTTCTTAAGATTTGCATTTCAGAGGTAACTGTCTTGCAAACTTAGTGTAGACTCTGGTATCCTTGAACCTACACTTCAGTTACTGATTTCATATTGAAGACCATATATTTATAACTGCTCTAAATATTTCCAAATCTTTCCCAATAGTGAAACACATGGGATTCTGCCTGCTCTGAATGACAGAGGCTTCCCAGCATGTGTTAGCAGGAACCAGCATGAGGGACTCCAAAGTCTTGGTTTTTAACTCAGTAACACATGTCTACACAGCCACAGTAGATAACACCTCAACACAATTGTACATACACTTTGCAGATGTCAGCATGAGTGGCGCCATCTGGGTAGAAACTCAACCCAATTACAACACACTTTAGTTCTTAATAAAAAGCATGCATCTTGGCCAGGTGCAGTGGCTCATGCCGGTAATCCCAGCACTTCGGGAGACCAAGGCAGGTGGATCACTTGAGGCCAGGAGTTTGAGACCAGCCTGACCAACATGGTGAAACCGTGTCTCTACTAAAAATACAAACATTAGCTGGGCGCAGTGATGCACATCTGTAGTCGCATCTACTCAGGAGGTTGAGACATGAGAATTAGTTGAACCTGGAAGTGGAGGTTGCAGTGAGCTGAGATTGTGCCACTGCACTCCAGCCTGGGCAACAAAGTAAGACTCTGTCTCAAAATAAAATAAAATAAGATAAAATAAAGCAAAGCATGCATGTTTTCTTTCACTCTTGATTGCACATTCAACTATTTCACACATGGTTCTAATTGCACAGTTTTAACTAGAGCTTTATCAGTAATAGCTAATGAATTTCAAAAGACATTTGTACTAAGGGCATCTTATTTGTGTGTTTCCTGTGGTTTGCATTTTATTTTTTCTTCCTTGACTTTATAAAAATACATTACAAAATAAACTTTTTATTCCTGTTAAGTGAGGCCAAAATAAACATGTAATTAAACTTTCAATTGAGTTTACTTATGATTACAGACTGTTTAAAGAATAAATTATACATACTCAATCTTAGCCTAAAATTTACATTTTGACATGTTAGTAGAAAATCATGAATTTCCCTCTTAAAAATCTTATGCTTTTGATGTTTCCAGATGTTTTTAAAAAACAAGTTCTGGAAATCCTCACCCAAAGTGCACATGACTAACAAAGAATTACAGCATCTTACAGTTTGTAGCTTAAACTGGAAAATATAGACATTTCTATTTATATCTAGGCAGCCTGGAAGATGATAGAATTTGAAGCTGAAGATTTCTTGCCATCTCTGACTAGGTTACCTTGGGCAATTCATTTAATCTTTTGCAGTTTCGATTTCTTCTATAAAATGAGGCTGAGAATAGCTTCCCCTTCTCCTCCTGCACAGGTGGTCATAAAGTCACGAAGGTTCCATGAGATAAGTGAGCGTGAAAGTTCTTTGTAAATTGGGAAGTCATAAACAGAAATCTTGTAGCAATCAGCTGAAGGTCCATAGGTTTTTTTCTTTTTAAATCTCTTAATGACAGATAGCTTAAGATAGTTGAAGACAGCGTAAGTCTGTGTTTTGGTATCACAGCTTGGTATCACCAGCTTAAGGTATCCCCCCTTAAGCTGGGATATTGATGTTGTACTACAGAGATCTTGCAGCGTTACAACTACATGAAGGTCAATGGCTTTAATATATACATATTTTTAAAAATCTATCTATATTATGTCTATAATATACCTATATACTATATATCATATATCTATATTATATAGATAATATATCATATATCTATATTATATAGATAATATATCATATGTCATATATATAATATATCATATATGTTATATATATCTTATATTTATATTTATAATACATCTATTATATATAAAATATATCTATAATATATAACAATGTATGTAATATATTATAGATTTATAATATATAAAAATGTATCTAATATATTATAGTTATAATATATAAAATATATAAAATAGATATATAATATAGTAAATATAATATTTTATTAATATATTTAATATATTTTAATATATATTATAATTATATCTATATATGCCTACATATATATATATATATATATGTAGACATATATATCTCTCTCTTAGGAACCTAGAAATTCAACCTAAGTCCAAGAATTCAAAAGAACCTCCCAGACACAAAAGTATAATATGTTGTTAGTAGTGACTTGTGGCACTCGGGAACGAAATTATGACACCTCACAACATTGTCAATGTGGCTTAGATTACACACAGGGAGAAAGTGCTACAGTAGTCTGAAAATTACTAACCATGAAAAGGAGACCAGTGCCTCAAAAATTCAAACAGAGTTAAAGGAGATCCCAAAAGGACTTCAGAAGAGCAGACTTCAGTGAGGAAGCAAATGAATTCTAGGGAAAAAAATAAGCCAGCTCTGAACGGGACCTTCCTTTGCTAGTTAAAATTATGTAATTCTGCCTGTGTGATTCCCAAGATATCCTTTCTGCCATTATAGGATGAACTGTGTAATAACTTGATTGCAAGTGTCAACTGGGCAATTTTGCAGTAATATTTTTCTTCTGGACCAAGGGTACAAATGAACGGGCTTCATTAATTTCATATCCAATCCAGGGATTATAACAGAGCAGAATTCCACTGTCCCAGGTCTCTGTGTACTGAGACGAGTTTTTAATCTGTGTGTGTCCTCCTCTCATTGACCTTTGAAGTCAACAAATCACCTTTCTAAAATTCTGTTTTATTATTTCGATAAATTATCTGACTTTGAACCTAACATTGTAATTGAATACAATTTCAAATAAGTAAGGTATATATGGGTTGACTCTGAAGGTGCGCTTTCCCTAATTTCTTATTTCTCTTTTCTAAGCAAGGTTCTTTCATGCCAAATAAGCTGACACACTGCTCAGTACTATGTCAACCTAGTGCTCAATGAAACTTTGATGCATAGAGGATGTTTTTGATTTAATTTGATCTGACCTTTAGTGAAAACTACTTCCAAGTAATGTCTGTCAATACTCAGCACTGTGTTAGCCCTTCCAGTCTCTTCTCTTTATGGCAAGGACTGAAAGTATGGAAAATACATTTCCTAGACTTTCTAATGAGCAGGATTCTAAATGAATGAGAGGCTCAGGAGAGATTTGAGAACAGGCAAAGAAAGAGAAGCCATTGTTTTCTGGTGACAGCCTCAGGAAGCATGTGAACATCAGCAGTGACAGATGTGATGTTCTTCCAGCAGCTCCCACATATCCTCCTGACAATCACCTCTTTAGTCCTTTGGACAGCAGAGATCAAGTCCTGTGATCCCTGAACTTCCAGATTCCTTGATCTGCAGGTAGCAACTTTCCAGACTTTCACACCCTATCCTTGCCAACGTCCATGAAAGCCTGCCAGACTCTGCGTGAAATTCCTTCCTAGTTGTAATACTCAATGTGCTTTCTGTTTTCCTAACCAAACCTGCTGACTGACATGGGACAACGCATTTAGGGTAGGGCCGCCTGTCCTCTGAAGCAGAAGGAAGGCATCGGGTTACCCCGGGAGGACTGTCAACCCCACAGAACGCAAAAGGACCAGTGGTTCTGGGAGAGGATGGAGCCCGTTAGTTACCTAAGCGAGCCTCTCATCATATCAGAAACTACGGAGAAAGCAAAGGCAGAAGCTCAGAAAAGCTTTTATAGTGACTGCTTACAATGTCAAGTTTTCTAAGTGGCAGGAGGTGATTAACCAAACTGATAAACGAAAACCAAAGTGAAAATTTTTCAAGAATAGGAGAAATATATGTAATATGTAAGAGTCCCCAAATCAATGAGAAAAAGACTAAAATTCAATAGAAAAAGATTTCTAAGGATCCGAACAGGCATTACAGGTAAAAATAAATTAGCCTGAAAATTGAGAGAGACAACCTGAGCCTCAAATTAAAGCAGTAATAACTTATCACTTGTCACTTACCAATCTGGCTCCAAATTAATAACATTTGCTCTACTTCAAGACAATAATTTCATGCTGAAGTTTGGAACAGCCATTTGGCACCACATATCCTAATTTTATATGTGTATTTCCTTCTGATCAAAAAATTGTTTCAGTATTTTGTTCAGTAGAAATAATAACACAGTGGCTCATGCCTGTAATCCCAGCACTTTGGGAGACCAAGGCAGGAGGATTGCTTGAGGCAGGAGTTCAAGGCTACAGTAAGCTACGATAGCGCCACCGCACTCCAGCCTGGACAACATGGTAAAACCCTAACTCTTACCAAAAAAAAAAAAAAAAAAAAAAAAAAATAGCCGGGCATAGTAGCCCATGCCTGAGGTGGGAGGATCAGTTGAGCCTGAGAGGTAGAGTCTGAAGTAAGCCAGGATCGTGCCACTGTACTCTAGTCTAAGTGACAGAGTAAGAGTATTCTGTCTCTAAAGTCTCAGAGTAAGTACTTTCTTGTCTCTAAAACACACACACACACACACACACACACACACACACACACACACAAGAAATAGTATGAAAATATTGCTACACTGTGACACCAAAAACTGGAGCAACTTAAATGTTTATAAATAAGGGACTCAAAAAGAAACATCTGCTATCTATAAGATAGACTAAGATTCAACTGTTATACACATATGATAGATTTGTATGCACTGATACAGAAAAATGTCTACACAATACATGTATTTTTAGCTTTTCTGAGGTTTTTTAAAAGTACAGAGAAATATAAGGACTTTAATACATGAAACACAGGTATTCTCACCAGGAAGAATCAATAATTGTGAAGAATGGACAATGTTTGTAAATTGCGATTCACAAACATTACGGCACGTTTTGACACCTGTCCCCCATTCCATTCCTCTTCCCTCCTCCCCCTCCAGAGGTTGCCACCATCAGGAATTAAATGTATGTGTTTCTGGCCATTTAAAAAATAATGTCATGAATAATACAGGGCTGTGGTCTACAATGCTTTTCCTGTAAAGGACTAGATAAATGTCTTAGGCTTTGCAAACTGTATAATCTTTGTCACAGCTACTCAATTCTGCCCTGTAACAAAAGCAGCCCATAGACAGTATGTTAAATAATGGGCTTGGGCTTGGCTGTGTTCCAATAGAATTTCATATAGGAACATGGAAATCAAATTTTATATAACTTTTATGTGTCATGAAATATTATTCTTTAAAAACATATATCCAGCCATTTAAAAATATAAAAACTACTCTCAGCATATAGGCTGTGCACACACAGATGGTGGGCCAGTTTTAGTTGTAGTTTGCCGACAGTTGATAGAGTAGTCTTTGGTGCAGTCTTGTGAAGTAAAGAAAAATGGTATTATATTTTCTTTTTAAATTTATTTTTTATTTCAGTAGGTTTTAGGGGAACAGGTGGTGTTTGGTTACATGAGTAAGTTCTTCAGTGGCGATTTCTGAGATTTTGGTGTACCCATCACCCAAGCAGCATACACTGTACCCAGTGTGTAGTCTTTTATTCCCTCACCCCTTTCCCACCCTTTCTCCCAAGTCCCCGAAGTCCATTGTGTCATTCTTATGCCTTTGCATCCTCATAGCTTAGCTCCCACTTATCAGTGAGAACATACAATATTTGGTTTTCCATTTCTGAGCTACTTCACTCAGAATAATGGTCTCCAATTCCATCCAGGTTGCTGAGAATGCCATTATTTCATTCATTTTTATGGCTGAGTAGTATTCCACGGTGTATAAATATACCATACTTTCTTGATCCACTCGTTGATTGATGGGCATTTGGGCTGGTTCCATATTTTTGAAATTGCAAGTTGTGCTGCTATAAACACACATATGCTAGTATCTTTTTCATATAATGACTTCTTTTCATCTGGGTAGATACCTAGTACTGGGATTGCTGGATCAAATGGTAGATCTTCTTTTATTTCTTTCAGGAATCTCCACACTGTTTTCCATAGTGGTTGTACTAGTTTACATTCCCACCAACAGTGTAAAAGTGTTCCCTTTTCACAACATCCACACCAACATCTATTTTTTTTAAAATTTTTTAATTATAGCCATTCTTGCAGGAGTGAGGTGGTGTCACATCGTGGTTTTGATTTGCATTTTCCTGATCATTAGCGATGTTGAACATTTTTACCTATGCTTCTTGGCCATTTGTATATCTTCTTTTGAGAATTGTCTGTTCATGTCCTTAGCCCACTTTTTGATGGGATTGTTTTCTTCTTGCTGATTTGTTTGAGTTCTTTGTAGATTCTGGATATTATTAGTCCTTTGTCAGAGGTATAGATTGTGAAGATGTTCTCCCGCTCTGTGGGTTTTCTGTTAACTCTGGCGATTATTTATTTTGCTGTGCAGAGGCTTTTCGGTTTAATTAAGTCCCAGATATCTATCTTTGTTTTGGTTGCATTTGCTTTTGGGTTCTTGATTATAAAGTCTTTGCCTAAGAAAACATGGCATTTGGCTAGGCACAGTGGCTCATGCCTGTAATCCCAGCATATTGGGAGTCCAGGAGGCAGATCACCTGAGGTCAGGAGTTCGAGACAAGCATGGCCAACATGGTGAAACCCCACCTCTACTAAAAATACAAAAAGTAGTTGGGTGTGGTGGCACATGCCTGTAGTCTCAGCTACTCAGGAGGCTGAGGCAGGAGAATTGCTTGAACCTGGGAAGCAGAGGTTGCAGTGAGCTAAGATTACACCACTGCACTCTAGCCTGGGAGACAGAGTGAGACTGCATCTCAAAAACAAACAAACAAAAAAACAAAAACATGGCATTCTATTTTCTGTACTTAGCAGTTTGTACTTGTGTTTTACCCTCAGTTTTATGTTAGTGAGAAATATCCATGAATAGATAGATGGCTAACTAGCTAGATACATAGATATATAGAAACATAGATGAGTGAATGTATAGAAAAACAGATGATAGATACATACACACATAGATCAGTCTAGCTCATTCTTTTTAACTCCTGTATAGCATTGCATCTATTGAATAATAGTCTACATTTTATTTATCCATTCCATTTACATATGAACATTTATGGGTTTTTTTCCAGTTTTCCCACTTCTACTCTGAGCTCTGAACATTCATATATCCACCTCCATGTGCCTATGTACAAGGGTTTTTCTCTGGCACCCAAACTAGGAATGACATTGCTGGGTCATAGAGAATGATCATATTCTTTTGATTAGACATGCCAACTGGTCTCCAAAGTAGCTACAATTTTATGCCCACTAGCAGTGGAGGAGTGAGGGATTCTCGACTTTTGTTATTACAGGAGGACTTTTAAATATTTTCCAGTCTAGATGACCATGGAATGGTACCTCATTTTGTTTTCATTTGCATTTTCCTGACTTTTAGTAAGGCTGATCATCCTTTCCTGTTTGTGGACCATTCACTTTTTTCTTTCTGTGAAGTGCCAGTTTATATTCTTTGCTCATTCTCTTGTTTAGTTATTAGTTTTATTGATTCATAATTCATATATTTTTGCCTACTGATTCTCTTTCCCACATAAATGTGGCAAGTATCATCTTCCAATATTTTTCTAGTCTTTCAACTCTGTTAATTGGGATTATTGTCCATCTGGAATTTATTCTTGTTTATACAGTGGCAGAGATACTTTTCTTATTTCAATATGAAAAGCCACTTGCCCCCACAGCACTTACTGAGCAATCCATTTCTTCTCAGTGATTTATAGTTCCACCTCTGCAATAATAAAACCTGACTTGGCCCAAGGGACCAACATTGTCTGGCCCCTGATTGCTTCTCCAATCTCAGCACCTCCTGCCTCCCCATGCTCCTCAACCTGCAGACACACCAACTTCCTGTCCTGTGAACACACCCAGCATTTTCAGTCTTGCCATTGCATTTCCTCTTCCTGGAATGCTCTTCCCACAGTGCTTCACTTGGCTGCCTTCTTCTCATTACTCAGATGAGAGTATTGTATGCTATTGCAGTAAACATGCAAATAAGATGTCGCATGCAGTAAACATGCAACCAAACCAAAGATAGATAGCTGGGACTTAATTAAACTGAAAAGCTTCTGTACAGCAGAAGAAATAATCAGCAGAATTAACAGAAAACCCACAGAGCGGGAGAAAATCTTCACAATCTATACATCCAACAAAGGACTAATATCCAGAATCTACAAACAACTCGAGCAAATCAGCAAGAAAAAAACAAACAATCCCATCAAAAAGTGGGCTAAGGACATGAATAGTTCCAGTACCACATCCTCAGAGACACAAGCCCTAAGCCACCAGTTCTGTCTACTCATTGTCATTCACTCTCCCATTACCCCTTTACATTGTCTTCATAGTGCTTACCACTATCTGAGATGATCATATTGGCATGTTTACTGCAATAGTATACAATACTATATAGGAGTTAAAAATCTATGTTTTTATATAGGTATTATCTACCCTTTGAGAATATACATAGATTCCACAGAGATGTTGTCTGCTTCACCTCTGCATTTTCCAGTGCCTAAAACATAGTAGATCATCAGTGTTTGATGAATGAATAACCAAGTTCCCATCTATTCATTCAAAAGTTTGTCAAGGGTACATTGTTCAGTATGATCCCACTTTTCTTTAAAAGTCAAATATTCTATGCATGGATGTGTATGAGTGATTGTGATTGTGCTTGTGTGTGTATGTATTGACACTAACCTATAAGTGATGGTTATCTTGAAAGCAGGGAATATACAGGTGTCATTGGCTTTTATATTTTCATGGAGTATATTTCTGAATCGTTTGAGCCTTTACTGTGAGTATTAGTACATCTGTGGTCTGAAAAGGGGAAAATCTAAAGATAAACTGAAAAGATCTGTAAGTCAACCCAAGAAGTTTAGATGGGTGGTATCAATACAATTGATTTGACTCATCCTCCATTTCTGGCCTTTGAAGCTATCTCTCTGAAATTGGCAGCTTTTGGTTCTTTTTTTTTTTCTTCATGGGAATATGCATTTCAGAGCAGGAGTGAGGGGATGTGGAATATGGTGGACACGTGGGCTGTAAGCAGATTTTTCTAATCTTTTAGCCTAGTGGAATGAGAGGAATTACACGAAGTGAGGAGAGATCGCCCTGGGACAGAAGAGAAGAGTTGCAACTCACACAGGTGTGACCAAACATTTTGGCAGACAGGATAATTTTTGAAAACTATTTATAAAGCCCCTGACCCAGTAGAGAAAACAGTAGGTTTCCCTACAACCTTCAGTCATCACTTTAAGTTTGTCTCCTTGGAGATTTTCTTAAAGCTGTTGCAGGAGCTATCCAGACCTTTTTAATCACGAAAAGGGTAAAATAAATCCTTAATCATGTGTTTGTAATCTTTATGATAGTCAAATTTATGCTATAAAAGTTTCTAATTGGAACGATGCATCTGAGAACAGGGAATACTCGTATGTGTAATTCAAAATAAAACAGCCTTGGCTAGAGAACTCCTTGTCTACAAGAAACAAATCCAAGAAAAGGACCTGGATTGATTTTTATATCACAGAAAATTAAACTTCCAAATGTATGGCTCCCAATACTCCAAAACCACTCTGAAAAACCTTTAAAGAATATCACAGTTTTCCTTACGATGTTCGAGAGATGTGTTATTTTGATTAAATGAATATTTTATGATCTATATCATGTATGCATACTATATAAAAATATGTGCATGCTTACATGCATATTAAATAATTTTCTTATCTTTACATGATAGATCAAATATAAATACCCTGCCCTCCACACCTGAAGACTTTTTTTTTTTTTTGAGATGGAGTTTCATTCTTATCGACCAGGCTAGAGTGCAACGGCACTATCCTGGCTCACTGCAACCTCCACCTCCCGGGTTCAAGCGATTCTCCTGCCTCAGCCTTCCGAGTCCCTGGGATTACAGGTGGCCCCCACTATGCCCAACTAATTTGTGTATTTTTGATAGAGATGGGGTTTCACCATGTTGGTCAAGCTAGTCTCGAACTCCTGACCTCAGGTGATTCACCCACCTCGGCCTCCCAAAGTGCTGGGATTATAGGCGTGAGCCACCGCGCATGGCCCACGTGAAGATCTTGACCCCACAGCCTGAGCTCTAGGTATTGACTGGGCTTCCTTTCCATTTGGGTTAACTTTCTTTCTGTTCCCTGTTGAGTCTCGTTCCATGGCCTTCTTTCAGACATTTCTTTGGTGAAATTCCTTTTTTCCTTGTTTGCCAACTTGTTCAAATCACTCCTTAAAAGCCCATTTTAAAAGGTAGGGCTCAAAACTATCATTTCAAATTGAAATTCTTTGAGATTATTGTTTCAAAATTTTCAAATAGTACAAAGTAACAAAACTTGTATAGAGAATTGTATAAGGTAGCAAGTGAAAGGCCATTAGAATCCAACTCCCTGGACTTAGTCACTGTTCAGTTTGGTAAACTCATTCAGAGTTTAAGAAGCTTGTAGACTGTTCCTCTAGTTCATAGTGAAATAAACTATTCTTTCCTGGAAATCATGAAACTTCCCTTTTAAATTATTTGTTCATATCGCTATTTAAATATTCAGTTTCATATATAATCGAATACTATAATAACAAAGCTAAGCGAGTTAAATGCATGCTTTTAGAGTTTTAATAATCATTTTCATAAATATGGGCTTGTAATAGCAACAGTACAGATTATATTAGTCCTTCTATTGTATAGTTTTCCTGATCTGGATGAGAATATAAATTTTCTGCTGTAATTATTTTCGTGTCTAGACTGTCTTCCTTAAGAACGGAGATCACATTTCTAACTTCCTGTCTTGAATAACCGATAGTGCCTAGCCAGTGTTCTTCAGACATTTGCTTGGTAGTAAATATGAATGGCTTTTCCACATCACATACTATCATTCAGAATGTTTTTCACATATAAATTGACTAAGTAGTATGTATGATTTGGTCAGGAAATACCTATGGATTATACGATGCAAATAATATTTTGGATATAATGCAAGGGAAATTGGGAGTTGAGAAATGAAAGAATTATCTCTTCCAAGGGAAATGATAAGTTATCTGTGCCAGATCAGATTAAAAACAAAAACAAAACCCCCAAGTATGATGCAACAGTGTGACACACAGAGCTGGTTACAGTGGATTGTATTGATTGAGACAACGTGGACCTCATCTTCTGCAACTGACTTCACTACATCCAATAGAGGCTGGAACAGTTTTTTCTCTCATCTGTCCATCCCAGAGACAGACACGCACACACGCACACATAGGCATGCTCAAACACACAGACACACCACTCTTCAGCTCCAACCTTTTATGTTGTACTCTCTGAAAATCCTCCCCCAACACACAAAAGCCCCCCATTGATTCAAGCACAGGAGTCCTTATTTTGAACACCTGAAGCCTTCTTCACTTTCTGCTGTTACAGCACTTAAGACCGGATTAGAACTGCCAGGCACTAGTATGCCGTCAAAGTTGAATATTGTGAGATCAGAGGATGTCTGTCTTGCTCACTATTTTTACCTAATATAATGGTAACCCCATTAACCAAGCCAGAACCTTGGAATGCATCCTTGACGATCACCAATCTTGCACTCTCATATTTCAATGAGTCATCAATTCTTGTTGATGCTTCCTTTTGTTATCTCCCAAATCCATCTACTTCTTTCCATCCCTGTTGCCACTTCCCTAGTTATGGTCATCATTTTCTTTAGCCTCTGTTGCTGTGACAGCTTCCTGACCAGTCTACCTTCCTCCAGCATTGCCACCTTCAAATCCATTCTCTATCCTGAAGCCGGAGTTGTTTCTCAAATGCACCTGTTTCTTAGGTGCACACTACTGCACCTGCTAATTTTTTTTGTAGAGATAGGGTCTTGCTACATTGTCCAGAGTTGTTTCTTTCCAGAGTTGTTTCTCAAATCTCAACTTTTCTCAAATGCAAAACCAGGTTTACAAAACCCTTCCCCTGCCAGTATCATCTTTGTCACTCTCAACCACAATGGTTTTCTTTCAGCTTTCTTCGTACTTGAATCTTTCATACTTTCTTTCACCTCTAGATTTTTTTCACGCTTGGAATAATTACCTAGGATCACATATCGTAGTCACAGGTACAGCTGGGGAAATGAGAACTCTCAATATGGCTTCAATGTCAACTTCTGATGGCCAGGAACACAGCATGCTTCTGTTTAGTACCCAATCATTTATTTGCTTCAAGAAGTAATGAAAACCTCTCAGCATGGGCATCTCAGGAAGGTGACTCACTGACATAAATTTCTTCAATATGGCCTCAAAGGAGTGCTTTTAAATACAGGATAGGATTGGGTTTCACGATGAAGGCTGTATAAATTTGCCTCCCAATAACACTTGAAAATGTATTTACACTACCTCCTGTTACATGGTCTTATATTTCTAAGAATCTCATGCCTGCTGCCAAAAGGTATAGTAAAGGGTCCCAACCATTCACCTAACAGAACAGTTCATATTATGGTTTTTGTTGTTGTTGTTGTTTTTTGTTTTTTTAAAGTCACCATTCCCAATGTTACACAAAATAGGCACCACAGAATTCAAACCTTCTGTGTCTGTAATTTATCCTTAGGGAAGATTAACACTCGAGAGGAAATTATTCTATGGGAGATCTTCTTAAATCCTACCCAAAAAGGTAGGGCCATGCTATAGGCTGAACAGAGGCAAAAGGTTACTTATCCAACTTCCTGTCTGGTAATCCTATTATTTCATGATTCCACTTTCCCATTCTGTCACTACTCTTTGAATTTCCTTTTTCTCCCAACCTTCTCTTTGACCTCTTCAACCTCAGATGGTGACTTTGCTTGTTGTTTCAATGAGAAAATGCAAGCAATGAGAAAAGATCATTTTCTTCCTCCTGCCATCCAATCCAGCAGCTCATTCTCAGTTGTTTCCTGACTCTGCCTGCCCTCCTGCCACTGCAGATGAAATGCGTTTCTGCTGCTCTAAGGCCAATCCTTCCACTTGTAGAGGAATCCCCTGCATTTCCCTCCACTCAGAAATTGGTTCCTGACTGTGCTCTCTCTCTCTTACAGTCATCTGAACTTGATAATTCCTATTAGACTATAATCAAGCTATAATACCTTCTTAACTATTAAATTTCTCTGGTCCCATATATAGCCAAACTTTAAAAATGGCTACACACACTTACTCTCTCCTATTGGCTATCTCCCGTATCTCCCATTCTCTCTTGGCACACTCCACTGCAACTGGATTTTTCAGTCATCAATAACCTTCAGTTGCCAAATCAAATGTTCTAAATTTCCATCCTCATTTCACTTCACCTCACAAGACTTTCTTTATTGGCTTCATGGCTTTCTTTTACCTAACTGGTGGCTCCTTCTTTGTGTTTTGTACACATCCTCCTCAAATCCCCAGTATTTCTGTAAATGTCATGGTGCCCCAGGACTCAATCTCAAACTCATTCTCATCTCTTTTCTGCTCTTGTGTCTTGGCCTCACTTTGCCTCTCTCCTCTTCTCTTCATCCACACTCACTCCCTAAGTCATGACCTTAAATATTATCTTTGTATTCAGACATCTTGCTTGAGCTCTCAGTTTATTTATCCGAATGCCCATTTGACATCTGTTGGGAGGTCTAACAAGCATCTTAAATTTCACATATCTGGACTCAACCCTGGGTATTTCATCTAAGACATGCTCCTTACCCACTCTTCTCTAAGTCTTATTCCTTTAGTTCCTTAGGCCAAAATTTCCTCTTTCTTTGCACTCTTCATCTGATCCATAATGATAACCTACTAATTGCATTTCCAAATAAATCCCCAAACCACCCATTTCTCAGCTCTAACTGCTACCACTCAATCCCAGCCATACTTCCCTTTCGCTGGAAAGGGAACGGTCTTCTACCTAGTCTCCTTGCTTGCTTGCTTCTGCTCTTCCTTGTCTATAGTCTATTTTTCAACAAAAGCTAAGCTGATCCATTTTTTTTTCTCTCCTGTCACTCACTCTGTCAGACTGGAGTGCAGTGACACAATTATAGCTCACTGCATCCTCTAACTCCTGGGCTCAGGTGGTCTTCCCACATCAGCCTCCCTAGTAGCTGGACTACAGGTGCACACTACTGCACCTGCTAATTTTTTAACTTTTTTGTAGAGATAGGATCTTGCTACATTGCCCAGACTGGTCTCAAAGTCTTGGTGTCAAGTGGTCCTCCTGCCTTGGTCTTCCAAAGTGCTGGGATTACAGATGTGAGCCCCCATGACTGACCAAAACTGATCTTTTAAAAAACATAATTCAAATTATGTTACTCCCTTACTCAAAACCCACCATTGGCTACCCCTCACTCTTGGAATAAAATCTCAAATCCTGACCCTGGCCATGAAGATACTATACCATCTTGCTTATACCTGGCCTTCTGGCCTAATTTTCTATCACTCTTGCCCCGATTTGCTTTTATCTAGCTCAGCGACCTTTCTCCATTTCTCAAGCACACCCACATCTCCAGACTCTAACACCGACACTCCTACAACCTAGAACATGTCTCCCTTGGATACCACCTGGCTCCTTTCCTCACTCAAGTTAGGTCCTTGCTCAGATATCACCTCCTCAATGAAAGTTCTTGTGACCACCTGTGGTACACAAAATAATACCGCTCAAGAGGGCTACATCTGAATCTCCCAAAACTGACTATATTAGGCTACGTGGCAAAGAGGGACTGGACTGAGATTGCAAATGGAATTAAGGTTGCTAATCAGCTGACCTCAAAATGGTAGATTATCTTGGATCATACATTTGGACCTAATGTAATGATAAGGATACTATCAGGTGGAAGAGGCCAAAAAAGGAGACCCAGTTTGACAAGGGAGAGGATCCCAGAGCCAAGGAATGTGGGTCACCTGTAGGAGGTGGAAAAGGCAAGGAAATAAATAGGTTCTCCCAAGAGCTTCCAGAAGGAATGCAGCTCTGCCAACACCTTGATGCTAGCCCAGGGAGACCCATTTTAGACTTTGGATGCCAGAACTATAAGATAATCAAGGCTAGGTGCAGTGGCTCACACCTTTAATCCCAGCACATTGGGAGGCCGAGATGGGTGGATCACTTGAGGTCAGCAGTTCGAGAGCAGCCTGGCCAACATGGTGAAATCCCGTTTCTACTAAAAATACAAAAATTAGCCATGTGTGGTGGTGGGTGCCTGTAATCCCAGCTACTCAGGAGGCTGAGGCAGGAGAATTGCTTGAACCTGGCAGGTGGAGGTTGCAGTGAGCCTAGATTGTGCCACTACACTCCAGCCTCGGTGACAGAGTGAGATTCCTTCTAAAAAAAAAAAAAAAGAAAAAGAAAAAAAAGATAATCAGTTTGTGTTGTTTAAAGCCACTAAGCATGTGGTAATTTGTCATAGTAGCAATGGAAAGCAAATGGCCTGCCCAAGCTAAAATAAATGTGCACACACGGACACACACACACACACACACACACCATCCTCTGTCCTCTTGACCTTCGCTTTCTTTTCTTCCACTGGTCGCTGGCTGTTCCTATGAACCCCGTCCGACGGGGCAAGATCTTAGGCTTTGTTAGTGGACATACTCCACGTCAAGAACAGCATCTGCCTGTGCAATGTTGCAAATAGTAGCCCCTGACATTTAATTTTACCATTTGATAATGCTAAGCTTTATTTTCAACTCTCTTTTCCCCCCTTAGATGACATTTTTATAAGTAAAAGTGTGTTAAAGTGTGTAATGATTTAATAATATGTCACCTGAGGAACCAGAGTGAAAGGAAGAAGGTCATCCAGTCTTCCCAGGTAATCTTTGTGGTAAAGAATGGATAATCTATCACAGGAGTAGAGAAATGAAAAGAAAAGAGAAAAAAAAATTCCAGTGGAGACCAGGTGGAACAGGTTGGGGGATTGAGTGTTGGTACAAAAGTCTCACTCATATCTTTGAATCTGTTCACAAAAACATCCTCTCCTTGCCATGTGTCTGTTCATAAGTGAAGGGGTTGACACTGTAGCCCCCAATAACTGTGTATTTGAACTGAGTGTCCTAAAGACGTGTCCTGCAAAATTAAAAAAAAAAAACAGTTTTAATCACATTTCCCAAAGACAATCTGTTTGTGTGCATCTCCTTTCTCATGCTCTTTTAAAGATGGTAGATACAATTTTGATAGGTGCAGTTAAGTTTTCCATAGTTAAACAAATTGGCACAGCAAACCTCCTAGGCATGGTTTGGCCTACAAAATATGTTAAATAATAAATGTCAATTCCAGGTGGAAGCTGTAGCAGACAGTGTGCAATTAGACACACCCCTTTTCCAATTAGGGTGATCTCAGACACCCGTGCCAATAAGGAGTCTCCATGAAGCTGGGTCCCTGTGTGGCTTGAACTGGCCAAGCCTCCCTATCAAATCACACTGAACATACAGTGTGAGCAAGAAATAAACCTTAGATGCTTTAAGCCAAAGATACGAGGTTGTTTCTACAGCCATTTGGGTCTGCTTTGGCCTCATAAATGTGAGGAGAAATAATGAATGTCAACAAAGGCCCCATCCTATGAATCCAATAGGTTGATTTCGTTTGTGAATTCTTAGTGCCT
Source organism: Gorilla gorilla gorilla (assembly GCF_029281585.2). Taxonomy (NCBI): domain Eukaryota; kingdom Metazoa; phylum Chordata; class Mammalia; order Primates; family Hominidae; genus Gorilla; species Gorilla gorilla. The sequence goes on from NC_073232.2 coordinate 24,695,574, forward strand.
TTTCTAAGAGAGTATGCATTGTAAGTGTCATAGAAAGGGAGCAGATGCAGCCATTTACCAACTCAGTTGACATAAAACCTTTTCTGTTCATTTTCGTACAAAAGAATAATGTGCAAGAGATTTTCAGAAACGCTGCTCCAGCTTTCATTCTGTCAGTTCTCCTCCCCGAAACTTCTCACTTTTCTCTGCTCAACCAAGATTGTTGGCAAGTGTGTTGACACACTCTTTACTTAGTAAACAGACACACCTTTACAGAACATTTATAAATCTTACTTGGGACTAAGTAGAATGGCGCACCCCAGAAGAAATGCTCTAGGTAGATTTTATAACTCATCCTTGACACATATATAATGTTTTAAAGGAAAAAAAATCTCATTATTATACATAACAGAGCAAGAACTAAATACCAATTTCTGCTATGATGTTTGACACTACTTCATGAGTTTATCTGGATGTCTTGACTCTATCCAATGCCTTACATATTTTAAGGTCTATGGGATTATCTGGACCTATGGTCACTCTTGATTTCTTTCCTATGCGCTCTTATAACAAGTTTTGTGAACTGATTGCAGTATAGATTGTGAATAAACTTCTGGCAAGCTCGTCTTACTCAGACACACTCAAAAGCTATTCCACACACAAACAGCTCTTGAAACTGCCATGTCAGAACAGGTCTGTATTTCTATCTTCAAAGATAATCTAGAATGAAAACAGGTGAGACTTACACTGCATCTTCTTATTTTTACACATACTGTTACTGAAAATATCGTTGATCTTTAGTATTTTAGAACCTAGGTACTTTATATAAATAAATGCATTTCTAAACCAGTCAACCATCAGCTCCCAAGACAAGAGAGGGAACAACTAAGATGCCATCTTCTAATCCAGAGCTTTAATTCTGATCTTTTATTGTTAATCTTTACAGCACTTTAGTGAACTCAATCATTTCATTTAGAATTTTTTTTGTGTGTTTAATTTTTTCATTATTTTTCCTGATCATAAATAAATACTTGTTCATGGTTTGAAAACAAGAAAAAAAAATGCATGAGAAAAAAACAGTTTTAATCACATTTCCCAAAGATAGTCTCTCATTACAATTTCCTTCTTATATTTTTCAAGAAGTTGTAGACACAATTTTGACTTTTATGTTTTTTATTTACCATTGAAACACAAATCTTCTCATGTTAATCTTGATTCTTTGTAGACTTCATTTTTAATGGTTATATAATATTTAATTGTGTGCTTTTATGCCGTAATTTGATTGACTACCCACATATAGGGTGTTCAAAAACATTACTTATTTAGTGTTGTGTCCCTTTTCTTTCTTTTTAAAAAAGGATTTGTAGCTACTTTAGAATTAATTTCCGAAACATGTATCCTGGTGGGAACTATAGGAGGAGAGAAGCCTGAAGTATCAGAAAATCATTCTGGAAGATAAGATGTCCTGGGTGGCTAAGAAGGCAGGAGGACATGGTGCACGGTGTGTGGCAACACGTGTGTATGCAAGAGTTGTTTGCTGTGCTCTAGAGAGACAAGCTGTACTGTGCTGTGTGGCACTGTGACAAAGAGATCAGTTGTGTAACTAGTGAGGCAAGAGGGGGCAGGTATAGGCTGGAGACATCTGGGGAAATCATAGGCTCTGACAACTGAGACAACGGGAATAGAACTACAACCTGGCCACAGGAGATTGGCTTCCACTGCTATACCTGGGGTGAGATGCTGCGTATAGTGTGGGCCGGGTCAGATCCTTGAATAAACCTATTCCTGTTGCAGTGGTGTGTGCCCTTCTCTCTCGTGTCAGTATGTCCTGGAAGTCAGGGCAGACTGATACAGGGTTTTTTGCAATATCATATTCAAATTTATGTCCATATGTCAAATATCAGAGCTGAAGAAGAAAACTGACCAAATGTTTCTAAGTAAATACCCTGCAGTGCCATTATACTAATTTTGATAACTACAATCATGTGTTTAAAGTGAGCTCTCTTCAGTGACTACCAGTGAGGGAATTTTGTGCCTGAATTTCATAAGGATATAGGAATGACACAAGGAACAACACTTCATTGCATAGATATTCTTATGCAACGTGTTTGCATTCACACTCTTCTTATCAAACACATTCGGAACATATGATCCTTTATTTAAAGAATGTTGAAGAAGTTCCTACATGATGATCTGACTAATCGTTCAGCCTTACTTAGGAGCAGTGGCCTATGCTTCTCAGGGATCTGTGTCTTTACACCCCCAGGTGGTGTTATATCAGACCCTCCCATAGCCTAAGAGCTTATTGCCCATGGGCTCAGAGCAACAGCCACAAAACCACATTTAATCATCATATCAAATATGTAACTCTCTTGCATTCTCCATAAAGGTTTTTTCTCTTCATCTTTTTGTTCATATTTATTTATACATTTATTTTATTTACATATTAATATAGATTATTTATTTACATATTTATAAAATCCACTTTTGGTGATCTACAGCATCATGGGTTTTGATAAATACAGGCAGTCATGTATCCCCCACCACAATCAAGATATAGAAAGTTCCATCGACCTCCCCCCCAAAAGATTCCCTGCTATTACACCTTTGGAGTCAACTCATCTCTTCCACTCCCAATGCCTGGAAATCACTTCTATAAAGACTTATTTTCATAATCTATACCTTAATTTTACCCCCCCCAAAAAAGAAAGAAAGGGTAAATAATCACTTTCTTCAGTGTTTATGGGTCTAGGAAAGTTTCTCAATTTGCAGACCTTCAGGCCAATACACTAAACACCACAGACCTAAACTCTGGCCTTTCAGCAGGGTTGAGGTGGAGCTCCACTCCTTCCAGACCATCTAGTGACATTCATCTAAGAGTTGCCCACCTGAATTCTATAGCAGTCCATAGCTGGTGTATTAGATGTATTTGGTTTTAAGTGTAAATCACTTAGTCACAATTAGCTTGCATATCTTAAATCTCCTTATCATGTAACCTGGAATTGAAATTACTTTAATCTATGTTAGGATTTCATTATGGAGGAACACCTTGCTTTATGCAAGAAATATGTTCTTTGTAAACATGTATTTAAGCTGAATTTTGAAAAATAAAAATTATTTTAAAATGCTTTCAACATGGTTGCTGATTAAAGGATGAATGAGTGTTTTTTTAATAAAACCAATAATTAGTCTTTCAGCCAATAATTATTCTTTCAGCTATCTTCCTCAAAAATCCATGTTCAATGGCTCGCTGTGGCAGCTCATGCCTGTAATCCCAGCACTTTGAGAGGCCAAGGCAGGCAGATCACTTGAAGTCAGGAGTTCAAAACCAGCCTGACCAATATGGTGAAACCCTGTCTCTACTAAAAATACAAAAAAAAAAAAATCACACAATTAGCTGGGCATGGCGGTGGGCACCTGTAATCCCAGCTACTTGGGAGGCTGAGGCAGGAGAATCATTTTAACCCGGGAGATGGAGGTTGCAGTTAGCTGAGATTGTGCCACTGCACTCTAGCCTGGGTGACAGAACCAGACTCCATTTCAAAAAAATAAAAATAAAATAAAATAAAAAAAGTCCATGTTCATGTACTGTCATGGTATCCATCAGGGCACCCCTGAGCTGAGCTTTTTCGTAAAGTTGGCAACTCTCTCCATCAATGCATTTCCCAGATACAAGACTCGTTATACACTAACAAGGAAAGTTTGAATGTGCACATCTCAACCTGTCAGCTTAAATGTAAAAGTGCGTTTTTCCTTTCAGAATAATTTCAAGACTATTTCAAGATAATTTCAAGCCATTTCTCCCAGCATGCTGCAGAGCCTACACGGAATATTCCTGCCAAGAACCTTGAAGCCTGTTCCCTCACACAGACTTCCAGCTTCTTTAAAGAATTTTGCAGATTAAGCAATGGGTGCCTAATGCTCATACTGCTCAACTAGCCATACAGCAGATCTGTTTCCCATTTCTAGTTGGAGTTTCAAGGACTTCCTTTTTCTAATTGCTTCCTCAGTTGCTATGGGCTGTAGGGACCGCTGCCTCCTCCCTTCTCATACCAAGGTTCAGTTGTGTTCTGTTGCATGAAGTCTGAACAAACAGAGAGAAATTTAGGGATGATGGTTGCCTCTGTCATGCCAACATATCCAGTCATAGTAGCCATCATGAATTGCTTCTAGAATAATAAGTAAGACATCCAGCTAAACCACCTTTGATGACTCAGCTGGATCAGGACTTAGCAGAGGAAGATTTCTGCAAATATTGTGGTGTGTGCATGTGTGCACACACTGCTTCTTTTTTTCTGAGTAGCAAAACTTACTCTCATTGTTAAGTCTTGAAAAGAGGAGGTTATCTTTGGGCTTCCTTCTTCCCCCACCTTTGTAATCTTCCAATTGAACGTATAAGAGCACAGATTTCTCCTGTCCCTAAGTCCTGTCACATTTATGTTATTTCCTCTGTCATTTACTTGGGTAGCTCTAACCTACATTTTTCTTTTCTTTGTTCCTGAACAAAAACTGATTTCTTTCTGGGGAAACTAGAAAGGCAAGACTTATGCAGCCAATATGTTTCCCAACCCTCATATGAGAAAAAGGGCACACTGAACACTATCAAAAAACAACCCTAAGCCAGTTGCAGAACCAGATGCTTTAAGCTGCTTCTCATTGTGGGATCACTCAACACAAAATAAAACAGACCCCCCAAAACAAAGGCTTCCGGTCTCCCGCAATTCCAACAAAAACCTTGTCATCCAGAGCTTTGAAATATCCTAATCCAATTGTCTTCCATTTTAAGTTTTCTTTTCTTTTCTTTTTCTTTTTCCTTTTATTTTTATTTTATATTTTTTAACACAGAGATACTAAGTTGAGGCCAGGCAAATTCTAGTAGTCTTTCTCAGATGACTTCCAAATCTCAATGGCACCTCCTACCTCTTCCTGTCAGCTTCTTATGTGGGCTCCTAATTGTGACTGGTTCCCAGCTGTATTGCTTCTCTGTCATTATTAGTGCTTTGATGATTATCATAATTAATTAGCACACATCACCTTTTTCCTCAAACATTTTACTTGAGCATTTAAAACAATCAAATACTTGTATGCCATACTTTGGAACTATGTTGCAATTTGCTCTTCATTATTCCAAAGATGACAGTCCGTTTCATTGTCTCATTCGTTCTCCCTTTTAGCAGAAGGGTTACAGCCTAACATTCTTTAACCCATGCATTGGTTTAGAAAATGTAGGAAAAAGAAGAAAGGGAACCTTGGAGTAGACACAGAAGCGAGAGGCATGAATTAGGCAGATGTGATATTTTAAACTCTTTAAGACATGGGGCATAGTTTAAAGAGTTCCTGAGACAAAAGTGAAAGAAACCAATTTGGTGATAGGAGGAATTTTCTTCTATTGAAGTAAAGAGGGAAAGACAGAAGGGAGATGAGAGAAGTGCTTTTTTGGAACCCCTTGATTCTGTACAGAGCAGGAAAATTATCTACTCTTTGCACCTCCCCCACCAGCATATGCTTCTAGTATTCATGCATTTGAAGTGCTGGGCCTAGTGCAAGCTTCCTCTATTTTTGTATTTATCATGAGAAATGTTAAAGAAAATCAAGTTATATGATAAGGTAAAAATAAAAGAAATAATGATTATTTCATGAAAAAAAACCTGAAAGGCAGTTTTTAGAAAATGACAATTGACCTTAAATAAATGGAGGAACAGGATCTCAACTGGACTCTGGGACTCAGTTATAGGGCTGTCTCCTTCAAAGTCTAAGCTGAGAGAATTTAGTTGGTTACCAGAGCAGAATACCCAATTGTAGACACCCCAGGACCTGAACAAGTTGAAACAACTTCATTGAAAGGTCAAATTTACTTAGGATGTCTTGAATTCAGATGTTGTAGTAAAAGTAGGGTAAAAGACCAGGAAAGTCACTGATGTCTTGACAGATGAATATTTGCAATATACATTTTTATGCCTGACACATCACACTCCATTATGCGGATGTCAATTTGGGGCCACTACTTAGTTAAGCAGAGAACTTTTCTTCCTTTTTTTCGGGGGAGAACAATACGTTACTGGCACTGAGCAGAGAGTAACTCAGGAGGCAGCTTATCGGAGACCATGAAGGGGCATTCTGTGGGAGTCTGAGCAAACCAGGGGCATATGCGACCCATCATTCCCACCAAGACAAACCCTGCTTCCACAACGCTTCCACCAAAACTGTTTATCCTTTTCAACCCCTCTCTGGAGAATAATTTAAAATGGAATTGTAAAGCCACTGCTGGAGTAGGGGAAGGGAGGAGAGGGAGGGAAGGCGAATATAGCCTTCCGAAGCTCCTTGGGGGCTTAGTCATAATCCTGAACTTGCAGTCTATCAGGGTCAATCCTCTCCCCATTTCTGGAAGGAAGGTGAGGGGAACAAGCAGGCTGCGAACTGGGCAGACCTCTATTCCAGTCCTGCCTCTACCGCCTACCACTGTACCGTCTTGGGTATACCTTTGATGTCAGTTTCCTTATTTACAGAATGAGTTTTACATAGTTGTTTTGATTTGTTTTATGTAGTAGAAACAATGTGTGTACAGTGTCTGGTACATAGTAGTGATCTATAAATGGGATGCCTCTGGCAACACTGACTTCAGGACCCAGAACCAGTGATATCTGTTTCCACCTTTCATCTTTGGTTTTAACATTCTACTTTGTCCACGAAGTGGATATTCAGAATGGAAATAGCTACACTGGTGTCTGCTGTGCCTTCTTCACTTGCACAGCTTTGCATCAAGTAGCCGCCACTGCCAGTTCCACTATCTGAGGGTATAAGGACAAAGCAATTGGCACAGATGAGGTATAGAGGGTGAGCAACCACTTGGTAGCAAACACCTGAGCTGTGACCCTGTGGATTCCTTCCCCACACCCATTTTCAGGCCATTCCCACTGGCAATCAAGGTTTCTGGGCCCATAGTACCCCCTGATGGCCAACATGGGGAACTTTCTTTTCCCAACAATTCCTTTCTCCTCTTCCAGTGGGACCTCCCTGTCTTTCACAGGTCACAGCCTTGTTCATTCTGTCATGGACCATTCATTTCTCACAAACTTGTGTAGCCTTTCCTGCCTTGCTTTTTAAATTTCCTGTTCAATTATTTCAGGAACATTGATTTTTCTCCCCCTTTCTTTCTCTCACTTTGTTCCATTTATGAATTCTGAAATTATTATGATTGTAGTTGATAAGTATAATAGTAGGATTAGTGCATTCATCTATTTATCAAGTAAACCACTATATATTTGGAAGTAAAATAAAACATAGTGTGGAATGAGCAGCATCAATCTCTAAAGCCCTTTGAGATATCTAGACATTTTCCTAACCTACACAAAAGAGGACATTGTCTTCTGCAAGTAACACTGACCTTTTCTGGACACTATTTTTCTGTTTAATTGCCAACTTGTTCTAGTTTGTCCCCTACCTGTTTTACTGCAAATATAATTCAGCTACAATAAGGGTTAAGTGCATTCCTGTGGGCTATTCTGGAAACCAAAGCACATCTTTCAGCATTAGTTCTGTATGGGAGAGTGAATTCAAGGCTTCAAGCAATTGCTTTAGAATGAACTTGGAAAATATAACCTATTGTATTTTTTTTTTTTTTTTTTTGAGATGGAGTTTCACTCTTGTTGCCCAGGCTGGAGTGCAATGGCGCAATCTTGGCTAACTGCAACCTCTCCCTCCCGGGTTCAAGCGATTCTCCTGCCTCAGCCTCCCAAGTAGCTGGGATTACACCCTTACGCCTGGCTGATTTTGTATTTTTAGTAGAGATGGGGTTTCACCATGTTGGTCAGGCTGGTCTTGAACTCCTGACCTCAAGTGATCCACCTGCCTCGGCCTCCCAAAGTGCTGGAATTACAGGCATGAGCCACCACGCCTGGCCTACCTATTGTAATTTAATATTGAAAATTTTCAGTTAGGAGTGGTCAGTTATTTTTTGAATTCATAGTTGACATCTGGATTCTCTGGTTTTTAATCTGTTGGCCTATGACATTTATTGGGATGAGTACTTACAAAGTAAGTCAGTTGTAACTTATCTGAGCAGACATTGATTCTTCCTTTATCAAAAGAAAAAATACTAATCAGATCCTGATTTGATGTTATGAGACTATACAAGAAGATTATTAAATTCTTTTCCACGACCATAAATTGCTTCTTGGTGAAAATACATCAACCATGTCTCAAAATATACTTTCCTTAATGTAAATTCAAATAATGTTAATGATTCATGTCTTTATTTGGCCTGCCTTAAAATACTTTTAAAAATACAAATGATTTGGATATGAATTATTAAAATGGCATTAATTTTATGTTTAAATGTTTAATTCTTCTGGTTTACGAAGCTTATTAACTAGAGAGCAGTAGCTAGAAAGTGTCTCAAGTCTTGATAAAATAACTAATTAAAAGATTTCTGTCACAAATTAACATCAAAAGGTTTAATCTTCCTGGTTGCTAATACTCAAATTTAAAAGTAATAGCTTATAAAAACTGGTATAAAATAACAGAATATTTAATAAAATGATAAGCTATTGTGACCATATATAGACAGGCATGACAAAAATATAATTTTCCAATGCTTTTGTAAAATACTTTCCTAATTTGGTCATAATTCAAGGTAATGCTTGCATAGTATGTTTTGCTTTGAAATATTTTCATATTTATGAAACTGAAATTGTTTTCTCCTTTAACATAAAAGATACAAATTATAGTAACAAGTAAACATCATCCAGCCAATTTCATCGAAATTCTGTGAAAATATTCTGCATAAATTCCATATACACACTAATCAAACAATTAAAAATCAAAGAAATCAAGTATGATGTCATAAAATAGTTGTGTGGCACAAAAGGTATTTTAAACGATTATTTATCAAGGACCATTGTTCAAGCTGACATATTCGTATTTTTCTGGAAAGAGATGTTTGCTTTCTGATAATATATACCTTTTGAATTCATAAAGTTTTTGTGGTAAAAATTAAAGCATTCGGTGTTAATGTTTTTGAAAGCATTGCATTTAAATTATTTTCTCAGGCTCTAAAGAGAAAACACCAGAGGAAACATAACCAGACTGAATTGTTTAAAATGTATTTTCCCTTTAATTAAATAAGAAACATCTGTCTAGGGATTTTGGAAATGAATGTAATCCATCCACACTCTGCCTGCACTAGTTTGCATTCAATGTCTAATACTTTGAAAGAAAATTCTTTCTTTCTGTAAAGAATTAAACAGCAACACGGAGTGATGTCTGGGTCTGCAGCAGCTAAGTCCTGCCTCCAGAGCTTGGGTATTGGAAACGCTAAGGATCTCTCTTTTTCCAGATCTGTCCTTGAGAAGCAACCAAATTCTCTCCACAGTCAAAGTTAGGACGTAGTTTTTGTATTTCTCCAAAACGTCCACTCACCCTGAAAATGCTCATCTCAGAAAGGTAAAGAAACAGGAGTTGCCAGGATGCATCCAAACACTCAGGGTCAAAATAGTGTCCTTTCTCTAGGGTTCACTAAACGTCTTCCTTCAGTTAACTGAGAGTTGAAAAAACTGATTTCTCTAGAGACCCACATAGCCCACAATACGGACACATCAGACAAGCTAAACGAGCAGCGCACCAAGACAGCGGGAAGTCGCCTCTGGGATGGCCCTGGTTCTTCCAAACCCAGGCCCACAGCTTAGAAGGACAAATCTCACTTACTGGTGGTGTCAAACGGTATCTGCCTGCACTGCGCAGACCCCTCCGCGGGCCAAGGACAGTAATAGACGGCTCCCCCTTCCATGATATCGGGCTGGCTGGTGTTGGCTTTGGGCGCCCCCACCAAGACACTCGCTCTGCAAAAGGGTTGGAGAAAGTCACTCTTTGGGAGCCACAAAAGCGTGCTCATGCAATGCAGTCTCTGTAACCTCCTGCCCGGGGACACTGGGGCAGGCGTGGAGGGCATGAACGTATTTATGATGAGGACCGACTGTCAAACTTGATTTCCTCTTGGAAACCTATGGGGGTCCGCAACCTGGTTTGCGAGAATGCAAACGGTCCTGCTTCTCTAGGTGGAGCTCTGTGGGTACAGTGAGATGAGAGAAGGGGGTGGGGTGGGAGGAAGCCAAGGACAGAGCCCAGCTGCTGGTAGCCGACAGCTCTTGCGCCCAGACGCAATGGTTACAGGCTCTGCATAAACAGACCTCGCTGTGGTGGCGATTTTAACTGCCTTGGGTCTTCTGGGTCCTGTTCTCTCCTTTGTAGGATGCGTCCGTCTTGGTACCTGGAACACCCAGGACTTGCGTGTTCTATGCAAGTGGCATGTCTCTAGCTCAAAGTTCACAAGGCACATCTAGCATGGCAGGGGAGAGAAGGGGCTGGTGGCGGGGAGAGGGACGAGACCCCGGGCAGGCGGCAGGACGGGGATCCCAGGCTGCGGGGGGACTCCGCGGCAGAGCCGCTGGGACCTGACCTGGGAGCGCCTTCGCCCCCGCGCGCACCTCCCCGGGTCGGGCGACTTACGTGCTGGCGTCGGGTACGTGGAAGTCCACGGCGTAGCCGAAGTAGCTGCCCTTGGGGCCGCTGTACACTGTGAGCTTTTCCACGTCCAGGTTGAACGCCTGACAGGCGGGGGTCCACAGCATCATCCCCAGCGCGGCCGCGGCGCAGCAGAGGGGCGCGATCAGCGGCGCCTGGCTTCCCCGGGGACCGCGGCTGGCTCCGGGCGACATCTCCCTCCGCCCCGGTGGCTGCTACCCAGGAGCGCAAGCCGAGGACCCCTGCGGGGCAAGGGGCGCTGGTGGAATCTGGCGGTCCCCAGCTGCCCGTGTCCCCGGTCGGTGCGCTCGGTGCACCCGCGGTGACAGTGCCCGGCGTCTGCTCCCACCCGCCCGCCCACCCAGCCGGCTCGGGGGGCTGGCCCAGGCGCTCTAGCCCTCCTCCGGCCGGGGGCAGGGACCAGCGCTCTCGCGGCGCCTCCTCGCGGCTGGTCTAGAGCCAGGGACTCCCGGGCGGCCCCGCTGGTGGCTGGAGCGCTGGGTGCCTCTTCGGGCTGCCCGGATTTCTATTGCAGTCCCATCTCAAGGACAATCAGGTTCGTCTCTGTCACCTCAAGCTATTTATTGCTTTAGAAGCAATGCCCCAGGTGGAGCGAGGGCTTGCTCCAGTTCTGTCAAAGGCGCAGCTTGGATGGAGAATGTGAAAAACAACCCCACCACCAGGAGGGGCAAAGCAATTATCTCTTCATCACCTCTGCAGCCTGACCTCAGCGTTCACGGCTTTGCACGTCTGTGATGAGAGTTAAAGTTGAAATGCAACAACCCTCTCCTCCCCTAAGTCCACCCCACCGCCTGGCAGAGCTAACTCATAAACAAGAAAGCCTCGAGGTTGTTTTTGTTTTTGTTGTTGGGTGTCTGTGTGTGTGTGTGTGTGTGTGTGTATGTGTGTGTGTGTGTGTGTGTGCGCGCGCGCGCGCGCCCCTGTGTGTGTGCGTGTGTGAATTTTTTGTTTTTGTTTGTTTGGTTGGTTTGCTTTGTTTTATTTATTTTTTTTCTTTTTAGAGAGAGGGTCTCTCTCTCGCCCAGGCTGGAGTGCAATGGTGCTATCATAGCTCAATGAAACCTCAAACTCCTGGGCTCGAGTGATCCTCCTGCCTCAGTCTCCTGATTAGCTGGTACTGCAGATGACACATCACACCTGGTTAATTTTCTAATTTTTTTTGTTGACACTGAGTCTGCTCATGTGGCCTAGGCTGGTCTCGATCTCCTGGCCTCAAGCCATCCTGCCACCTCGAGTTGACTTTTAAAATTTCTTTTCTTTCTTTGTTTCTCTTTCTTTCTTCTTCTTCTTCTTCTTCTTTTTTTTTTTTTAAGGAGATGGGGGTCTCACCATGTTGTTCAACATGGTCTTGAACTCTTGGACTCAAGCGATCCTCCCACCTAAGCCCCACAGTGCTGGGATTTCAGGGTAAGCCGCCTTGCCCAGCCCTTGAGATTTTATTTAAATCTTTCTTAAAGGCATCTTGGGCATATTAAATGACTTAGTAGTAAATGTCCATCCTGTGTAATTGTGATGAAGTTTGGTGAAGTTAAGAATGTTGGAATTTACAGTTTACTTTCTGCGGGGGGTAGAAGGTGTAGTTCACAGTCTGCAGGAGTTCAGATTTCGGTTCTGATCCGTGGGTGTTGTCAATCTCTTCCCATGTCTCCTGTGTCGGAGAGGACGTGAGGCTCGAGTAGGGGAGGACAGAGAAGAGAAAGGAGTATAGATACCTTTACATAACATATGGTCATTCATTAACATTAAACAAAACAGGTCAGCATGAAACCGGAAGGGGCCGAGGTTAAACAGATACGACGTTTAGAGACAGAAGAGCTAAGTTTTTTCTGATGCATGTAAGAGGATTTGGTGGCAGATGTACATTTACGTAGGATTTTGAATACGGGGCTTACATTTGGGCATTGTGGGGGGAGAAGTTGAGGGAAGGTATTAATACTTAGAAAAGACAGGGATTAAATGGCTGTGCATGGGATTGGAATAAAAGGGGTGGGTTAGGAAGTGGTGGGAAATAGGGTTGAATGGATCTGCAGGAAGAGGATCTTAATAACAGTAACATTTATTGAGGCAAAGGGAGCCAGTTCTAGAGCAGAGATGGGACATACCTTCTGGGGCTCCAAAAGTTTAGGGGTGGGGAGTGGGGGGTAGTTGTTGGAAGGAAGGGAAAGCAAAGTATGTGTTGCCTAGATGCACTGGGAGGCGAGGACCTCAAGCTGGTTAACAGAAGGGAGGGGAGGGCCACAAATGCTAAAGAAAAGGGACAGGCTGGGCACAGTGGCTCGTGCCTGTAATCCCAGCACTTTGGGAGCCCGAGGCGGGAGAATCACAAGGTCAGGAGTTGAGACCAGCCTGACCAACATGGTGAAACTCCGTCTCTACTAAAAAATAAAAATAAAAAAAAAATAAAAAAATAAAAGCTGGGTGTGGTTGCGTGTGCCTGTAATCCCAGCTACTCAGGAGGCTGAGGGAGGAGAATCGCTTGAACCCAGGAAGCAGAGCCTGCAGTGAGCTGAGATTGCACCACTGCACTCCAGTCTGGTCAACAGAGCGAGACTCCATCTCAAAAAAAATTCAAGGTGTCTCAAGGTATTAACCTAGAAAAGAAGAATAGCAAACGGTAGCAGTGGGCTAGGACAGCAGATTGGGGAAGTAGAAGGTGAGTTAGGTGCTGGGCTCACTGATTTGAGTTACTAGCCTGCGATTAGCAATGTAGATGGCAGTTTCGGGAGTGGTCAGTCTGTCCATTGATTTGAGGGTCTATCCAGAGAAAAAAATCTCTGAACTTACTGAAAAGCTGGACTTCTTGTCTCCCTTACATCAGAACCCACTCAGTAGACTGATCTGAATGTTATATCTTTACTTGTCAGGCCCCTGTAAAAAGAATACAAATAAATAAGCTATCAAAAATTTCCCTGGCAAATTGTCACATCTGGATAATTTCCTGAGTATTCCTTTCCCAGGTAAAGACTTAGGAGTAGATGGTAGAAGACCTGCTTCTCATTTTAAAAGTTCATTTGCTTTGAACGCAGAGTCTGCTACTCTGATCAAGTTACTGTTGTTCACAAAGTGGTGTTCCCTTGAGTAATTTTCAATGAGGAATTCATGGGCAGCATACAAATAGGAATGTTGACAACTGTGTTGGACACTGAGGTTAGAAAAATAACCTCAACTCAATCATTTCCTGACACTGGCATGCTGAAATTTGGAAATCTGTCCTATTGCAAGCTAGCCTGAGATGGATGAGGATCATCTAAATAGGTAGAAGGTGATAGAATGATCCTAGACATGCACCTGACCTGTGTGCTGACTTACTAGGTGGAACTAGCTATATATTACACAATGCTTTGATTTGCTTAGGGAAGCACATCACCAGGGTATCCCATGTTGTACCCACTTGCTTACTTCCTTGGCATATTTCTTAAACTTTTTAGTCTTTTTCTTCAAAAATAGAGTGAGAGGCTGGGCATGGTGACTCATGCCTGTAATCCCAGCACTCTGGGAGGCAGAGGCAGGTGGATCATCTTGAGGCCAGGAGTTTGAGACCGGCCTGGCCAACACAGTGAAATCCCCTCTCTACTAAAAATACAAAAATTAGCCGGGTGTGGTGGCACACACCTATAATTCCAGCTACTCAGGAGGCTGAGACAGGAGACTTGCTTGAATCCGGGAGACGGAGGTTGCAGCGAGCCGAGATCATGCCAGTGCACTCCAGCCTGGGTGACAGAGTGAGACTCTGTCTCAAAACAACAACAACAACAAAAATAGAGTAGATAAGGAAAAAAAATCTGTTTACTGACACATAATTAGGTATATTCTTATTTCTTTGTTCTAAAACATACTTGCTGTTGACTTACATAAGTCTATATTCTTAATATGGTCACTTTCTACTTTACAGATGAGGACATTAAAGTTTGGGGAGGTGTAATAATATGCATGTTTACAGGGCAAGTAAGTGGTACTATTTTAACCCTATCAAATGCCAAAACCAATTCCTCATGCTACTAGATCTATAAGGAATCAGGTTTTAAAGCCATGATAATAATGAGAAGCCACCTTTCTAGAGGTAGTAAGCTATTCTGGGCTGCCCTGTGGGCATGCTATGATTAGTCCTTGAGAGATGGCATAAAGCTGCTGTGTACTTTTCCGAGAGGTCGTGGAAAAAGGTTTGGCTGCACCTTGGTGTTTTGGAGGGAACGCAAACTAACTCCAAGCTCTTTGACCTCCCTGGGAGGCCAAAAGCCTGGGAGAGTAGTAAACCTTCCAAGAAGCCAGGAAAAAAAAATACCCAATTGCAATAATTGCAGAGAAGGGATAAGTCTGAATAGGTGTCTTGTACATTTCATCATTCTGACATATGGGAACCATGCCAATTGGTAAGATCTGGGGACTCGTCAAAAAAACACATGGACAGTGACAGGTCTCATGCTGAATGAGAAGTTTGACATTTTAAAGATCTACCAGCACTGATTTATTTGTCAGAAAAGCAAGTCTGCGAGTTGTTTATCATCCATGTGAGCGTATGTGTATGCTTCGTACTGGGAAAGGTATACATAGTTCTTTCCCTAAAAAGAAAAGAAAAGAACCCAAAGGTCAAAGATGGAACAGATTTGGCCCAAACTTTCCAAAAATAAACAAGTAAAGAGTACCACAGGGGAAAAAAATGATGTCTGAGTTGTAGCCATGTACGAAGTACTTAAAAATAGAAATGCCAGACCATTTAACCAGTTAGTGCATACTTTTCAATCAAAAACATGTCTAACTTAATGACCAATTATTATTTCTGATTGTGTTTCAATCTGTTTCTTTATGTGATATGATCATGCCTTAAAATCAAGAGGTGTGAAAGTGTCAATATAATTATTTCATTAATAGAACCACATTTCAAATATTTTAAACTATTTACAGAATAAGCCAGTGTGAATGCAATGTATGCTCGGAGGCTCCATCAGCTTTAAAAATCAATGCACCAGAAATGGAAGGTAGCTTTTCAGTCTCTACTTAGAAAATGGATAATTGAGGTTATCTCAGATTTTTTTTCTGCCCAACTGAACTCAGCTTTCCTGCAATATTAGAAACAACTGAGTAGTAGAAACTGGATGGTTAAACTTACTGAGGGGAAAAGACTTTTAAATGTGTCAGGTGTCTCTGCTGACATCAGCTTATGTCTGCAAATTTTCTATTCGGTCCCTGGAGGGTGAATTTCACCATAGTAAAACCATTTTTTTTTTCTTTTTGATGATTTTGTTTGTAATTCTCTTTTATGGTTTTCCTTCATGATTTTATTAGCCACTTTTAACTTAAAAGTGCTGTAGCACTGGCCCCTGTATTGGCGGGAGTTCAAGCACAGCCAACAGTCGGTTTAGCTGAAGGAAAATTCCCACTAGTCAAAACCAGACTCCAATTTGATCTCTTTTTAGAACAAGCCTTGAAAAGCAGCTCTGCTTTAAACAAAAATAAAAGTAAAAGAATTGTTCCTCCAAAGGGAAGGTAACTGTGGAAAGCTATGTTCTTCCAAAGCATTGACGTTTGAGGATAAATCTTCCTGAGATTCACAGCCCTTGCGGGTGGAGAGGGCTGAGTTTGTAATCAGGATCTTGAGTGATTTACATGTTTCCATTAGGGTCAGTTCACTCCAGAATGCTGAAAGACCTACACATGTGTGATGGGTTGGTGGGCTGGATCATTTAGTAACTATTGGTCAAAATGACTACAGGAAACTTTTGAGAGGAGAAGGGAACTCGTAGCATCTAAGCCGTAAATTAGGAGTCTGGCAATTGAGAATTCCAGTTCCCCAAGGGACTCATGTTGAAGTCCAGTGCAAAGGGTGGGGGGTGGGGAGGGGGCCTGCAGGAATGTTCAAGGTTTTTATTTTATGACAAAAAAACTAAGTCACCATAAACTGCTAGGGTTCAGAGCAGCACCAGCCTGGTCCTCGGCAAAAAGGGAAAGATGGGAAGTGGCGCATTCTTCCCACCCGTGCACACCCCACGACTTGAAAGTGTAGGCGTCTGTGAACACAGGGCTGCAGGCACCTTCATGGACCCCAGGTAACAGCAGCAATAGTTGTGGTTCTGGACAATCAGGGAGGTATAGGCTTCTAAAGCAGCCAGACACCACTTTACTCAGCTCCTGGGGGAGGCTACAGGACTCAGATGACACACCCAATGCCTCCTACAAATAAGTGGGGAAGTCCTTCAGTTGCAGAAGCGGGTGAAGGCTGGAGCAACTGATGTATTGATAAGAGTGTGTTTAAAACCCCAGGCTAAGCTGCTGTGCTTAGTTTGCCTTAAGGAGAACCACAGGGTGTCTAGGACTGCCCTCTAGTGTCTGTGATCTTATTCAAGTGTGTGGGATTTTCCAGGAATAATACAAACCTTCCTTGTGAAAAATGCTTTGGCCTTACAATTTTGATAATCCTTACAAACGGATTTTAAAAATATTTTTTATTAAAAAGTTTACAAACATTGATTTAATCTCTCCCACATTTATTAAGATTTTTATTTCCTTGTTATAGCTTTGCAAATCATTAGGTGAAAAAGAAAAAAAGAAACAGAGAAAGGAAGGAAGGGAGGGAGGGAGAAAAGGAGGGAAAGAAGGAAGGGGGAAAAGAAGGAAGGGAGAAGGAAGGAAAGAAGGAAGGAAGGAAGACAGGCAGGGAGACACGGAGGGAGAAAGTGTCCCATGAAAATAAAAATAATATTTTCCCAACTAATGACAAAGTCCAAATTAGTTGTCACTGTGATCCATGCAAAGACTATGTCCTGCTCAACCTCACTTGGCTTCCTGATTTTGATTTACTTATTCATTGTTTTTATCCTTTTAACAAATATGGGCACCAATTTTGTCTCAGGCACCATGCAAGCTCTGGTGATGCAGTATTAAGCTAAAAAGATATAGTTCCTCCCTTCATGAGCATACAGTCTAGTGAGGTGCTAGGTGGTGAACAATCAAGCAAACTGAGCAGAATGTAATTAAATGGATAAATGCCAGATGGATAAATGCCAGGATTGAAACTAACGGGGTGTGGTGTGAGAGAATAATGGGGCTGGAGGTAAGATGGGGAAGGGTTTATGAGATATTTTTCATCAGAGAAGACTAAAGCCATGAGTTAAGCCAGAGAATAAAACAAACTGTTCATGGCATGACTTAAAAAATATATGCCTGTGATCGTAACACTCCTTACCCAGATCTGGAAAACAAGGAATTCTATGGCTTGTCTGGGGCCACTGATTTAGAGAAGTTCAACCTTAGCAGAATTCATCTGAGCACATCGGACCAAGTTGATAGGTTTGACTGTGTCCCCACCCAAATCTCATCTTGAATTGTAGCTCCCATAATTCCCATATGTTGGGGGAGGGACCCAGTGGGAGATAATTGAATCATGGGGGCAGTTTCCCTCATACTGTTCTCATGGTAGTGAATAAGTCTCATGAGATCTGATGGTTTTATAAGGGGTTTCCCCATTCACTTTGTTCTCATTCTCTCTTTCCTGCCGCCATGTAAGACGTGCCTTTCACCTTCTGCCATGATGTGAGGCTCCCTAGCCACATGGCACTGTGAGTCCATTAAACCTCTTTTTCTTTATAAATTACCGAGTCTCAGGTATGTCTTCATCAGCAGCATGAAAAGAGACTGATACACAAGTTAAGACATTTACTGCCCCCATAAAATGCCATATGCCATCCATGGCATCTGCTTTTTATTCTGTATGTAACTTAGTAAAAAGGCCTCTTACTTATCATGTAACAGTCTCCATGATGGCATCTTCCTAAGTTATCCAAGACGATGGCCTTGACCATTTTAATTGTCTCCGTGTAAGAACGCCTTAGCCTGTTTTTAGAGCTAGAAGTCTTCGAACAACTTGAAAGTTGGAAGTGAATTCCTGTCTTCTACTGAGCTTGCCTAAAACGTAACTCATTGACTTAAATTGATCTTCCTTGTTTTTATTGTGTTAGTGTATGAAAAAGTGGGTCCTTTTCCCAAAGGCCTCTGGTCCCATGTACAAAAAAAATAGAAATATGACAAGTTAAATTAAAACCAGCAGATGAAAGTTAAAATATTCTCAAAAAGAAAAAAGACCCAAGTAGCATTACTGGAAGGAGAAAAAAAAATAAGCCAAATGGATTGAACTTAGCCCATTTTTCAATTTGCCAGTTGGACTTGCTCAAAGTAGATGTTAGAGTGACTTCCTACAAAATTCCTGAAAAACTATTTGCCACTACATATGATCACACCAAATCGGCATAATAATGGTAATTCCAGAGACAGAAGGGATCCAAATTGCAGTTCTTTTCAAAGGAGGGTCAGGATGGTCTATCTGGCTTTTAGTCACGGTGTGATCTTACTCATCTGCTTCTCACTTGTGGGAGGTGAGAGATGAACTCTAAACATATGAGCCTTTCTCTCTTGAGCTCTAAATCCTACCCAGTGTAGTTATGGTGTGGTTCTGCTTGGAAACCAGTGCTGTTCATCCTCGGAGAGGCAAAAGAGCATGACCATTAAGAGCATGGATTCTAAAGCCAGATACTTAGTTCCCTGTCCTGTTTTTGCCACCTACCTGTAAGACGCTGGGCAAGTTACTTACCATCTCTATCCCTCAGTTTCCCCATTTGTAAAATACAGGTACAGGTTGCATTTTATAGGTACATTTCTGATCCAAAAATCGCAAATCTGAAATATTCAAAAATCCAAAACTTTTTGAGCATGAAACATGACATCATAAGTGGAAAATTCCATACCTGATCCCATGTGATGGATCACAGTCAAAACGCAGTTGCATAACACAGCTTATTCAGTATTCCCGAAGGAAAAATACAATCACTTTCAGGTTGTGAGTATAAGGTGTATATGAAACATAGATGCATTTCATGTTTAAACTTGGGTCTCATCCCAAAATATCTCATTACATATATACAAATATTCCAAAAGCCCCCCAAATTCCAAAATCTGAAGCTCTTCTGGCCTCAAGCATTTTAGAGAAGGGATACTCAACCTGTGCTAACAATATCACATGGACTTGTGAGGACTAAATGAATTAAAATACATAAATCTATGTAAGATTCCATAGGAAAAGCAATGTGTTAGCTAGTATTGTCACTTACATTTGTAATTGGCTATGGATTGCTAATGGCATAATGTTATTGCTTGCTTTCAATTGTCCACACGTACCTGCCCTTCACCAGGGTCAAGCACTCACTATTTGCCAGAACTTAGCCTAGATATTGTCATACTCTTGAGTACAGTTCCCTGCTGTCTTGGTCAAGCCTTCTCAGTTAATACTCCTCTGGTAATGTAGCAGTCCCCCCTTGCCTACAGTTTCAGTAATGCAATAATGCAGTTTCAGTTACCGACAATCAACCCCAGTTTGAAAATACTGATATTTTCGGAGAGAGAGACCACATTCACATAACTTGTATTACAGTAGGTTGTTATAATTTTCCCATTTTATTATTTACTATTGTTTTTAATCTCTTACTGTGTCTAATTTTTAAATTAAGCCTTATCATAGGCATGTATGTATAGAAAAAACAAAGTGTATATAGGGTTCAGTACCATCCGTGGTCTCAGGCATCCACTGGGGATCTTGGAACTTGCACCCTGCAGATAAGGGTGGAATACTGTAGCAGGTTGCAGAGGGGTTACCACATTATTTCTAGTATTTTGGGGGTAACAAATGTTTTAGAAAAATTAATCTGACAGTTATGTGAATGAGGGAAAAATGGAAAATAGTTATTACATACTTGTATTTGTATGTGAAAAAATAAAGGTCAGAATTAGGATGGTGCAATGCAATGGAGAAGGGCAGATATGATGGCTGTGAAGGAAGATTTAACTGAGCTCTGTGACTAGCTGGCAGGAAAGAGAGGGAAGAGCAAGCAAGAGATGTTTTTCTTTTAATTTAAAACTTAAAAAAAAAAAAACCCTGAAGCACAACAAATACAAGAAAATCACACAATATAAATATAATGCATAATGGATTCTCACAAAGCATAATACCCCCGTAACTACCACCCAAATCAAGAAATAGAATACTCCCTGTGTCCCAAAAGCTCCCCTAGTACCACTTACCATCATACCCCTCTCTTCTCTTCAAACTTGATTGTCCTGACTCACAAAGCATAGCTCAGTTTAATCTGTGTTGAACGTTATATCAATGGAATCCTACAGTATGAACCTCCTTTGTGTTTTTTTTGTGTGTGTGTGAGACCCAGTCTCACTCTGTCACTCTATCGCCTATGTTGGAGTGCAGTGGTGCGATCTTGGCTTACAGCAAACTCCGCCTCCCAGGTTCAAGCAATCCTCTGCCTCAGCCTCCCAAGTAGCTGGGATTATAGGCACCCATCACCATGCCCAGCTAATTTTTGTATTATTAGTAGAAATGGGGGTTTCACCAACTTGGCCAAGCTGGTCTTGAACTCCTGACCTCATGATTCACCAACCTTGGCCTCCCAAAGTGCTGAGATTACAGGTGTGAGCCACCACACCAGGCCTTGTTCTTTTATTTAATATTTTTGAGGTTCATCAATATTACTGTTTGTATCACTGGTTCATTATTTTATATTGATAAGTACTACTGCATTGTGTAAATACACCATGATTTATTTATCCATTTACCTATTCATTGACATTTGGATTGATTCCATTTGGGGGTTCCTATAAATGGTACTGCTATGATCAGTTATGCGTAAGTCTCATAGTACTTATCTGCATGCATTTTGGTTGGGAATATATGTAGGCATGGAATTGCTATGTCATAAGGTACTGTTTAGTGCTGTTTGTGTTTAATCTTTTAATCTGGATGTGACTGTACTAAGTAACTCACAGGTAGATTCTATCGTTTTACCCTATCTGTTAGTCTTTGCCTTTTAATCGGAACATTTGATAAATTTACATTTAATATAGTTATTAATAGATTTTAAATCTAAATCTACTATCTTACTATTTACTTTGTTCTGCTCACTGTATATTCTTTTGTTCTCTTTTCTTGCCTTATTTTATACTGGCATTTTTATTATTTCATTTTTTCCTCCATTAGCTTTATAATTTCATACTTTTTTACCAGTCTTTTAAAGATGCAAATTTACTTCATCTTAAATTCTACTATAAATCAACATTTCATTTCTTTTCAGAAAATTTCAGAGACTTTTGGATACTATAAGGCCATTTATCCCCTCCCAGCTTATATGCTATTGTTATCATATATGTTAATTCTCAAAAATGTAATTCCATGTTATTATTACTTTAGACAAACAATATTTATTTACATTTGTTGACATATTTACTCTGTTTTTTGCTTTTCATTCTTTCCTGAATTTCTGAGTTTCCATTTTTTGTGGTCTTTTGCCCTCTGCCTGAAGAATGTCCGTTAGTCTTTGTGGGGGTTTACTGATGATGAATTCCTTTGGTTTTGGTTTGTCTGAAAATGGCTTCATTTCACTTGCATCCTTGGAGAACACTTTTGCTGTGTATAAAATTTGGGATTGACAATTTTTATTGATTGATTTTACTTAAGTTATCATTTTATTGCCTTCTGGTTTCTATTTTGTTGTTGTTGTTGTTGTTGTTGTTGTTAAGATGTCAACTGTCAGTCTAACGGTGACCTTGAAGGTAATTCTTTAAAAACTACCTGCTTTTAATATTTCCCTTTGCCCTTGACTTTTCATGATTTTAATACAATGTGCCTAGTTGTGATTTTCTTATTTATTCTTCTTGACGTATAGAACTTCTTGTATCTGTGGGATAATACTATCTTTCATAGTTTTTAAAAAATTCTCAACTATTATTTCTTCAAATATTGTTTGTCTCATTATATCTCTGATCTTTTGAGAATCCAACTGAGATAGTAGACAGCCTCATAGTATAGCTCATATTTTGACTTTTATAGTTTTCATTTATGTGTTTTATCTCAATATTTTCTTCTGATTTATCTTTATAATTCTGACTAATGTGCTGCTCAATCAGTCCATCAAGTTCTAAATTTTAGTTTGCATATCCTAAACAGAATTTCCACAGGCTATTTTATTTTTACAGTTTCCAATTTTCTGCCAAAATTCTAAACATTGTTTTTTATTTCACGAACATTTTCAGAGTTATTTTAAAGATATGTCTGTTACTGTGTCTATTGTGTGCACTCTGGGGTAGGGTATGTTTGTATTTTCTCTTGTTTCTCTTGAGTTTTGTTCACATTATCTTGTGTTCTTGTTTTTCACATAAAAACATTTTAAAAATTAAATATTAGATCCCATGTATGAAAAAAATGCATGACAAATTTAAGCCTAGAATGATGCCACCTTCTTCCAGATGGAGTTTAACACTTACTTCTGGCAAGTTGCCATGAACACTGCTACTATGCAACCACTTTAGTCAATTGTCAAGGATTGAGTTGGTTTGAATGTGGGCTTTACTTGCTGGAAGGGCCCGTCTATTTCCCATTCATCATTTGTCCTAGACCATAGACCAAGTGTGAGGTATTTATCACTGATTCCTTTCAAGACCCTGGATTACAATTTTTCTCCCTCTAGTGCCACAAGCCCTTCCCACCCCCATCTCCAAGTACTTTATTTCAGTAGAAGTATAGAGGCTTCTTACAGATAAAAATAACTCCAAATATTGGCTCCTAACTCTGAATTTCCTCCTTCCTTTGGAAACTGGCCTTACGATTTCTGTAGTGACTTATAAATAAATGCTCTTGTGTCTTTAAGAACATTGAAGAAGTACTTTGTGAATATTTTCTAGTTGTTCAGAGCAAGAGTGTTAGTCTGAAATATCTAGTTTGACATTACCAAAAGCTAAAGACTTTGAGTTTGAAAAACATGAGTGAATTATTGTGCTTCCATTAGAAATGTAAAATCCTAATGTGAGACTTGGTTTAACAAAAATAATTTCATTTTAAATGTTTTGAATTTGATGTAACATTTATACACCCATGTGGCATTGTTCCATACAGATTAAGTATTCCTTATCTAAAATGCTTGGGACCAGAAGTGTCTTGGATTTTAAATTTTTTTCAGATTTTGGAATATTTGCATTATAGTTATTGACTGAAAAACCCAAATCTGAAAATCTGAAATCTGGAAGGCTCCAAAAGAAAAGATATTTTGAACACCAGCACAACACTTACAGGAAATAGTCATTGGAGCATTTTAGATTTCAGATTTTCGGATTTGGGATGCTCAACCTGTAGTTGATTTGAAATACAGGACAGAATCTCAATAAATAAGTCAAGTGACTCTTGCATTAGATTTTACATGTGGAGAAACCTATTTACCAAAGCAATTATTTATTGTGAAAGGTCCAAAGTGAGGAAAGAATGAGTGACCCTTTTATACTAAGGGGTTGCTAATGTTTATCAGTCATGAGCTTGATGTTTTATTTTATTCTTTATAGACATCATATCATTTAATATGTTTTAAAGTATTCTCATTTTAAAAATGATAAGCCCTTGGCTTGATGGAGTTAAGCAACTTGCAGGAAGTTCCATGTCTGCTAAGCAGCAACACCTAAGGTAAATCACAGAATGTCTATGTTTTTGATTATTCCATTTCTGTTTTGTAAGTTCGAGACAAGGCACTACCATCAGACCTTGAAAATTCAAAATAAGGGGCATTAAAACAAGTGCTACCAGCCAGGTGCAGTGGTTCATGCTATAATCCCAGTAATTCGGGAGGCCAAAGTGGGAGGATCACTTGAGCACAGGAGCTCAAGACCAGCCTGGGCAACATAGTGAAACACCATCTCTACACAAAATAGAAGGAAAAAAGATTTAGTCATGTGCAGTGGTGCTTGGCCTATTGTCCCAGCTACTCTGGAGGCTGAGGTGGAAGGATGGTTTGAGCTCAGGAGTTTGAGGTTGCAGTGAGCCATGATCATGCCACTGCACTCCTGCCTGCATGGCAGAGTGAAACCCTGTCTCTTAAAAAAAAAAAAAAAAGTGCTACCACTGAGTGGGCCTAGAAACAGCAACACTCCAGTAGCAACAAGCACACCCGGGACTCAGATCTTGGTTTCTAATACCATTCTCCAAAAACAGGATCCAGGTCCCTTAGAGGAATGGCTTATTCTAGGGCTGGGGCAGGTAATATACAAGTTTAACCTGGTGTGTCTTGTGATGTAGAAAAAAAGGGAGAGCTCAAGAAACAAACCGATGGGGTATTTCAAAGGGACACAGGAGTCAACCAAAGGAGCTCCCAATGGCCAGAGCTGGAACAGCTTGAACAACAAAAAATAATATAGAACTGGATTATAACCTAAAATATAAGATAGATATCCATGAATTCAAACTGATGTAACTAAGTCATTAAAAAATAAATAAATGGGGGGAGAAGAGACAAATTCCCACACAGAAGAATTTGAGGAAATTTGTACAGGTACTTCCCCCTCAAGGAGATGGAACATTAACTCCCCACTGCTTAAATGTGGGCTATACATCGTAGGGACTGTCTTCCAAAGAGGGTGCCATGAAGAGGGGCTATATGTGATGAATATTAACATCACCAGCGAGAAGTCATGTTGATAATGTACCCTTAGATATGATGTGATGAGAATGGCTCTTGACCTCTGCAGCGTTCCTCCCCCAAATCCACCAGCCAATCCAATCAAGAGAAAAACATCAGACAAACATGAATTGAGAGACACTGCAAAATATCTGACCAGTATTTTTCAAAAGTACTAAGGTCATCAAAAAGAAGTGAAGTTTGAAAAACTGTCACAGTCCAGAGGAACTTAGGGAAACAGAAAGACTAAACGTTATGTGGTAACCTGGATGGAATTCTAGAACAGAAAAAAGGACTAACAATGTCTGAATAAGGCAGGAGCTTTTCCAACCCTGCTGGAAATGAGGAATAAGAAAAGGCATGAGTTTCGGTTAATAATACTATACCAATTCTGGTTCATTAGTAGTGGTGAATGTATCATACCCATGTAAAGTCATAACAACAGGGGATACTGAGGCAGGATACATATAGAAATGATCTGTATTATATTTTGTAAGTTTTCTGTAAATCTGAAGTGATTTTAAAGCAAAATGTTTACAGAAAAATGCTAAATTATGTAGTTGTTACATCTTACAGATATCTTTTTTTTTTTTTTTTTTTTTTTGAGACGGAGTTTTGCTCTTGTTGCCCAGGCTGGAGTGCAATGTCGCAATCTCAGCTCACCACAACCTCCGCCTCCCGGGTTCAAACGATTCTCTTGCCTCAGCCTCCGAAGTAGCTGGGATTACAGGCATGCGTCGCCACGCCTGGCTAAATTTGTATTTTTAGTAAAGATGGGATTTCTCCATGTTGGTCAGGCTGGTCTGAAACTCCCAACCTCAGGTGACCTGCCCGCCTCGGCCTCCCAAGATAACTTACCTTTTATATTGTTTCTCTGAATATTCCAAAGAGAATACTTATTGCTTTATCTTGGGAACAAAGTTGCATTTTGTTTTTGTTTTTGTTTTTTTCTCATTGAGTAGGTCCTATCCTTTTTTTTTTTTCTTTCTCCAAGACAGAGTCTCATTTTGTCACACAGGCTGGAGTGTAGTAGCATGATTATGGCTCGCTGAAGCCTCAAACTCCTGAGCTCAAGTGAACCTCCCACCTCAGTCTCCTGAGTGGCTGGGACTACAGGCATGCACCACCACCATTCCAGGCTAATTTTAACGTTTTTTGTAGAGACAGGGTCTCGTGATGTTGCCCAGGCTAGCCTTAAAGTCCTGGGTTCAAGCAATCCTCCCAGCTTGGCTTCCCAAAGTGCTGGGATTACAGGCTTGAACCATCATGCCTGGCTTGCATCCTTGTAGTCAGTGTTCTGCCACATGTTGGCAGAAGCCTGGGAATAAAGGGAGGCTTGGGGAAGGGCAGGACCTTCTGAAAATGTAGTGTGTTTATCTGTGTCAATGAGGAAGTCCTGTAGCCATCTTTTAAGATGGACATGCAGTCCCCACATATAAAGCCTCTCCACGGTTGTATCTCTTTCCTCCTTAGTAGTCAGTCTCTTTCTCCTTTTGTAGAGAATCTCTGAAAATCCCCCAAAACAATATTTGATTTTAGATGTTTTGGATTAAATCCTCTATTGTCTTTTTCCTTTGAATCCTCTCTCTCTCTTTTCCCATACAGAAACCCCCAGATTTTTCACTTTAAGATTATGTTACTAAACCAGATGATCCATCTTTATCCTTTGCTTCTCAGGCAACAAAAAAAAGAAAAAGAAAAGAAAAAAAAACAAAAGCCTGCCCATGCTGGGAGATGTAACAAACACTACTACCTCTTCTCTTCCAGATCTTGTCGGCTGCACTATTCCAATCACACTCAAAGCCGATCCACAACTCCCAACCCCATTCCTGCTGGATTTGAGTGCTGGCCTTCCACCAAGAACTTGCTGCAGCTGCGCCTGCCCTCTGAGTTCCTTAACCCTTTCCTCTTCTTTACTCACATTTTGAGAGTTAGAGATGGAGGAAAGGAGGTTGATTCATTCTCCCCACAACTATTAGCCATTATTATACAGCAGCCACGCTGTGCCAGGCACTGAAGTTCTGGCAGTGAAGTAGGCAGGCCAAGTCCCCATCCATAGAGAGGTCACATTCTAATGGATGGGTAATAATCAGGGAGCACTTACCATTTTTGTTTTTTGTTCATTCATTTTTTTTTTGTTGTCGTTGTTTGCATGTTTGTTTGTTTTTTTGACAGATTCTTGCTCTGTCACCCAGGCCGAAGTGCAGTGGCACAATCTTGGCTCACTGCAACCTCTGCCTCCCAGCTTCAAGTGAGTCTCCTGCCTCAGCCTCCCTAGTAGCTGGGACTACAGGCATGTGCCACCACGCCCGGCTAATTTTTTGTATTTTTAGTAGAGACAGCGTTTCACTGTGTTAGCCAGGATGGTCTCGATCTCCCGACCTTGTGATCCACCCGCCTCCGCCTCCCAAAGTGCTGGGATTATTATTTTACAATAATGCCTGTATTATTAAATGCAGTCCTTAAGTTATAGGCACTGTTGTTATTCTCATTTGCTGAGACACAGAGATGTTTACTGACTCACACAACGTCATGCAATCAGTAAGTGATGGAGGTACCCTTTAAATCCAGGGACACAGCCGGGGCAATGTAGCAAATGTAGCAAGACCTTGTCTCTACTAAAAATAAAAAACAAATAGTTGGGCATGGTGGTGTGCACCAGTACTCCCGGCTACTTGGGAAGCTGAGGTGGGAGGATTGCTTGAGCCCCAGAAATTGATGCTGCAGTGAACCATGACCGCACCACTGCACTGCAGCCTGGATGCCAGAGTGAGAACCTGTCTCAAATACATACAAATAAGTAGGCAGGGTGCAGTGGCTCATGCCTGTAATCCCAGCACTTTGGGAGGCTGAGGAGGGCAGATCACCTGAAGTCAGGAGTTCAACACCAGCCTGGCCAACATGGAAAAACAACATCTCTACTAAAAATACAAAATTATCCAGGTGTGCTGGCTTGTGCCTGTAATCCCAGCTACTCAGGAGGCAGAGGCAAGAGAATCACTTGAACCTGGGAGTTGGAGGTTGCAGTGAGACAAGATCGCACCACTGCACTCCAGCCTGGGCGACAGAGCAAGATTCTGTCTCAAAAAATAATAAAATAAAAACAAATTAATAAAAATAAATAAAGCCAAGGACTTGGATCCCAGAACACTAGGATTCCTAATCACTATCATACTGATAAAATTGTTATTTTAGGGTTGATAAATACTATCCCATTTCTGTCTTTCTCTTTCCACTTAAAACATTGTATTATGCTTAAAATATGTACCTGTAGTGTTCCCTTATTAAAATTCTAAAAGAAAAAGCAGGTTTCTTTTTTATTTGTTTAAGGAAAATGGTGCAGTAGGCATTCACTAGCTGCTTCTGTAGTGTCAATCATCTCTCTTTCTCATTTCTATGGTGAAGTTCTCCTTCCCCTCTTCTTCTTGCCCTTTTACAGAGCATCCAGGTGGGATGAACCCACCATCAATTCTATGGGTGGGCTCTGATTGGCATAAGCCAAACAACATGTCCTATTTTCCTTTGGCCACAATGATTGGTAGGGCTAAGGTTAGTGCTTCAGGCATGAACCAATCAGTGCCTGGCATTCAAATCACCACCATGACTGGTTCAGACTCAAATAGCAACTAGAGATGGTGAGAGGTGAGGCTCCCTCTCCTCCTGGTTGGGAAAGAGGAAGTACATAACCCCAGTAGCTGCCCGCAGCTATCAGGAGGCGCGTGGAACGTGACAGCAGTATGGGTAAGTGGAGTCAGCGTTGTCACCAAACCACACCTAATTTCTGCCTCTCTTCTGGACTCTTCAATTATGTGAGTCATAAATACTCTTTATTGTATTTGTATAAGTCATTTTGAATTGGAGTTTGTTATACTTTCACTCCAAAGTGTGTTATCTGATTACAAATAATTTCTTGTATTTTAGGCATCTACATCCTAAATATTGAAGTAGGTTTAAAAAAACAAACTCACAAGAAACTTAAAAAAATCTAAATTATCCAGAGGGCTTCAAATATCCAGAGAACATTTGCAAACAAATTTGGATCTCTGACTTATGTGCAAAATAATAATATAATAAAATAATAAAGGAAAATAAAATACCCATAGCCCGGGTGATTTGTTTGCTTCACATCTGAAGACAATCAAGATTGTGAGTTGGTAGTTTGGGGCCAGATGTAACAGATGCTCAATTGGCCCACAGCATGCTGGTTTCAGATTGTCGTGTACAGTTGTCTTGGATTTTGTTGCTAAAACACTGCTGTTTTTGCCAAACAATACTGTTTTGGAGGTTTGCCACCACAAACAGAGAGTTTGCTGTGATGAAGATTTGTTCTTTTTGTGGGACCGCAGAATACCATTAGATTATAATAATGTGAGAGGGAAGACATCAGCCTGCCTGTGTTCAGTTTATCACACACTACTTACTAGATTTAAAAGCATAGTTTTATTCTCAATAGCTAGCAACCAAGAGTGAAGATAATAGTGATGTGATTGGGCTTTTAAAATGCACGGGAAGTTGTATTCTCTTGGAGTCTGTACGCCTCCAAGGACATTCCTTCCATAGCCAATTTAATGTTCTGTGGGATCTTAGCCTATGCCGGAGAGAAGGCCAAAGCTAATCGAGAATCGTTGGGATGTAGCACAACAAAGCTCAGCTTTTACCCAGCTGGGGAGACAGGGTCTGCCGAGGAGTTAGCTCTCTAAGGAAGACATCCCATTATGTTTTCAGCTTCTTTATTCGCTTTGTTGGCCCAAACCTGGCAGCTTTCTGCTCTCTTCCTAGAACAAAATATTAAGGAAATAGAAGTCACTTTGGGAGACCAAGGTGGGCAGATCGCCTGAGATCAGGAGCTCGAGACCAGCCTGACCAACATGGTGAAACTCCGTCTCTACTAAAAATACAAAATAATAATAATGATAATTAGCTGGGCATGGTGGCAGGCATCTATAGTCTGAGCCGAGATTGTGCCACTGCACTCCAACCTGGGCAACACAGCGAGACTCCGTCAAAAAAAAAAAAACACTGAAAAGAAGTTGGCCTGAGAGTGGTAAAAATAAATAAAAAACAGAAATGGATAGAAGTTTTTTTTTTCCATTTTTATTTCTTTTAACATTAACTACTGTATCTGACATTTGGGACATGGATAGACATAAATCATACATTTATTCCCTTAGGAATAAAATACATCTGGAACTCTATTAAAACTAATGAGGATGAAACTCACATTGACTGTGAGTATAAAAACATCATAGGCAAGCACAGCCCAGGCTCTAGACAGACTGTGCTCCCGAAGTCAGCTTTTACGGGTTGTATGGAACTTGGAGCACATCTCCTGATGCAAACAAGCATGGATGTTCACAAAGTCAGCCTGCTTGTTCAGAATGGCTTCAATAGCAAAACTAAAGCCCAAAGCCCAGTGCGTCAAGGTTGCTTCTGGGGGGAGATGGTTCGGAAGTGTTGTTAATGAAAAAGTATGGTATGTGAGCTCTTTGAGACTGGGCGCTCTACCTTCCTTGTTCTTTGAATTTCCCTAAAGACCTACTGTCTTGGCCTCCATATTTTTTATATCTGCCATAATCTATTCCATAGTCAGATAGCATAAGTGCTTACTGTGGGTCTGGTTCTCTTGCTTGCTTTTTGTCTTCTTCCTGCCTCCACATAGTATCTTACTGACTCTCGTCAGGTGTTTTCCCTTTGTCAATATCCTCTGCTACTCCTCTAAATTCTCCTCTGATTTTTTTTTCTGATATTCTGTGGTAATCTTTGCTCAGTTAACCAGCTCTGCCTTGTCAAAGGCCTCCTTAAATTCCCCCATGCTCCAATGTCTTTACTTGGCAAGAAAGATCAAGAGCATGAGCATTCAACAAGGATCCCCTGAACACACTCTGGTTGGTGTCAGGCAATATGCTGGGTGCTGGGGATGAGATGCACAGTCTCTACCCTCCAGGAGTTAAAATCCAGGCAGGTTAAACAGTCTGGCAGGATTTCCCAGGACCTTCTGTCACTTAGCAAGGAAGGAAAAGGGCTGTTGAAAATGAATAGTTTGGGTGCCACTCATTCTGCTGTATTTATGCCGTGATGTCCCTCACCTTTGCATGGGTGCTAAATAAGCTGTTTCTCAGTCTTGTGTTACAGAAGAAAAACAAAACTACACAGTTGGTGACCCTTTTACAAATAAATTCATTTTTAAAAGTCAGTCATCCTGAGAATATTCCAATTTCCCCCACGACTCCAAAAAAGCCCCATTCCTTTCCAACCACTTGAGGATGCATTAATATTTTTTTTCATTTTTTTACTGTATTTTTAAAATTTTTAACTTTTCTATTTAGTTCAGGGGTTCAGGTGCATGTTCATTACATAGGTAGCCTTGTGTCATGGGGATTTGTCGTACATACTATTTCACCGCCGAGGCATTAAGCCTAGTACCTGTTAGTTTTTTTTAATCCTCTCCCTCCCATCCTCCAACAGGCCCCAGCGTGTGTTCCCCTTTGTGTCCATGTGTTCTCATCATTTAATTCCCACTTATTAGTGAGAACATGTATTTGTTTCTCTGTTCCTGCTTTAGTTTGCTAAGGATAACAGCTCTGCAAAAGACATGATCTCATTGCTTTTTTATGGCTACATAGTATTCCATGATGTCTATTCTAAGTGCCACATTTTCTTTATCCAGTCTGTCATTGATGGGTATTTAGGTGGATTCCACGTCTTTGCTATTGTGAATAGCACTGCAATGAACGTATGCATGCATGTGTCTTTATAATAGAATGATTTCTGTTCCTTTGGGTATATACCCAGTAATGGGATATGCATCAATATTTTGAGGAAGATTGCTTTGGACTTTATTTAATCCATCAGTCAGTCAGCAAATGTTTACTGAGCACAGGTTGTTAGGTGCCAGGCACTGAGGACAGCAGAGCCCAGGACAGATCTCGTGCCTTGAAGAATTTGTGATGTACTGTGGAGACAGCAGATGGGGGATCTATTCCATCACTACCTGCCTCATTTCTTTTATGCCTGGTCTAATTTCCTTCAAGTCAGATAAGTCCTATAAATAGCTGGTTTGGTTTGCTCAGCAGAACCAAACTTGAACTCCTGATTTCAAAGCTCCTGGGGTGTGGTGAGGCCCCTTCAAGTGACTCCCTCAGTTGCCGAACAATGACCTGTCTGCGGTTGCTGCGGATTTCACTGACTGTGTGGGATCACTTTTCGATAGACAGATGTAACCTTAACCACACCGCACTGAGTCACAACAATATCTTTTTTGCCAAATTCTTCAAGAGGGGCTGTCTCCCACTCATGTGTACTCCTGTGAAACTCATAAAGGTGGATATGATTCATTATATTGCTAAGGCTTTTTCCAGAAATACCTTCATTCAATTTCTGTGAAAACGAAGCAAGCTTTCTCCTTCAAAAACATGGGATACAGGATTCAAAGCACTTAAAGGCAAACATCCCATCAGAATGAGGTTTTAACCATGTGAGATTCCATACTTCCCTTCACCCTATACAATCTATACTTTGCTCCAGTGCTTTGAGATCTGACACATATTCCTCTATTCTCATTCAGGCCCCTAGACTAACATACCCTGGAGATGACAAAGGCTTTCTACAAATGACACTATTGGTCTTTCCAGTTCTTACCAACACAAGGAATGAATACCCTTCTGGCCAGAGTAGTGCTCCTATAGATTGGGGGCCCATCTGCACTCAGTTCTTTTAGCCATCCCTCTGGAGCCCAGATGAAGGATGACACACCTGTTGCTGAGTCCCAGTGCCTGTTGGTTACTCTCCAGTGCTTGGAGTGGTATTCTGGGCTGATGAGGGCACCCACTCAGTGCCAAGACTGATTGTTTGGTCAACAGATGTCTGGGCCACCAGGATATCCTCACAGGGAGTCCTTTGGTCCCAAAACTTTGTGATGTTGTAGCTCTGGATAGCAGATAGATTGCTTAGGTGTGGTGACCCTGCCTTGAAATAAGAAGGCAGTCATGGGAAGTGGAGAGTGCAGAGGACAGGATGGGGAGTGTGTTAGGCAATTGTTACATTGCTATAAAGAAATACCTGAGGCTGGGTAATTGATAAAGGAGGTTTATTTGGGTCATGGTTCTGCAGGGTGTACAGGAAGCATGGTGTTGGCATCTGCTTCTGGTGAGGGCCTCAGGAACCTTCCAATCGTGGTGGAAGGTGACAGGGAGCAGGTACATCACATGGTGAGAACGGAAGCAAGAGAAAGAGAAGGAGAGGGCCTCAGACTCTTCTAAACAAACAGATCTCAGGTGAATTGGGCAAGAACTCACTTACCACTAAGAGGGGATGGTGCCAAGCCATTCATGAGGGATTCACCCCCATGGTCCAATCACCTCCCAGCAGGCCCCACCTCCAACACAGGGAATAATATTTCACCATGTGATTTGGAGGGTACAAACATCTAAACCATAAGAGGGAGAGAGAGTGGCCCTAGGTATCAACCAAGGAGGCCGCAGCCCAGGTACTTGGCCTGCGTCATGGCACTGCACCCGCTGACCACTGGGCCTATTTAAAACATTAAATGTGATCCAAAGAGGCTTTTGGTGGCCTTGTATCTGTCATGACATTTCAGCATGCTGCCATCTAGTGGACGTGTCTGTGGACTGACTGACTAGTCAGAGGAATTTGGACCCTTGGATCATCTTCTTCTGGATCAAATTGAGCAGTCAACACTGGGAACTTGGAAATGAAATGTGATCTCCTTACTGGAAATTGTAGTAAAAGAAGGAAGTGGAGACAACAATGGACTATCTACGATCCAGTCTTCCACCCAAGCTCCCTAGGAAGATACGTTCATGGGTGGGATGTAGGTGGCTGGCACGTGATGTTAACAATCCCCTTGTGCTTGGCTTGATTGCTGCTGGAATATCAGTTTTTCCTTGCTTTCCCTATAGGGAAATCTGCTAAAGAAGTTGAGTCTCTTCATCAACATGTTCCCTGCAGTGGGTACTATTTCAAAGGGCTCTGTTTTCTCATGGTGTCCACTTCGCCTCCTCCTGTCCCTCCACTCCCATCGTGATCAGAGCAGAACCTCACTTTCACTGGCATCTCTTCTTGTTCAGTTAGAAAGTCTTTATGAGCTAGTGGCCTGTTTATTAAAATCCAGTCAGAAGAGTAGTGATACAAATCCTATTGATCCCACCTCATTTAACTTAGTGAATTAAATACTTAGGAATACAGGGTGTATCTGGCTCGGTCAAGGTGACCAGAACAAGGTTATCTATGATTGATTATATATTTTAAAATATTATCAATATCTAAGCTTAAACATATTCACTGTGACTCAGTTCTCTTCCAACAGAAATATTAACAATCCAAATAATATTCTTTGTGAAATAACCTGAACACAGACTAAAATTTTTCCTTCTCTCCTGTTGTACCTCCTAAAGTGAAATGATCTTGAACAGAAGTGGAAGTCATTGCCCATTAGTCCTATGGCGAGGGTACATTTATCTCCCATTAATCTCTGTTTCACAACTGCCACCATGTCTATGAAGTTGGCCTTCTGCCTCCACAGATGTCCTAAGCCTAAAACACTTCCACAGATGACTTGGCTTCAGCTTCATGGACCACATAATATCAGAAATCAGCCATCATTTTGCCTCTCAATTTTGGAAAGCATTGTTCTACAGTGGAGGCTTACTTACATCCTTGGCTGTGCCTCAGAATCACTTGAGTTTTAAAAATGTACATGTGCCATAATTTGACACCTGAATATTCTGATTCTGTAGACTTAGGATGAGATCAATTGTCTGTAGTCTTAACTCCAGTGATTCGTTGTCAGAACAAACAGCCGACTGTTCTAGACCTTCCAAGTCTTGTTCCACATGTTCACTGCCTGTTGTGTATAGACCATTAGCCATATGGAATGGATCAATTCGTACTCAAATGGTAACTCCAGAATAGCACCTCTTACTAAAAAAAAGACAAATGCTCTATGTATTTCCAACAGAATTCAGTTGTGATGACTCACCATAGTTCACTGGCCAGAACACTCCCTTTGGAATCCATTACTCTTCCACTTCTACTAGTCCTCCACCACCCCTGGCACCACTGTTACCCCAACAGCTGGTCAATATTAAGCTGTCGTCATATACATATAAGGAATTCAATAACTAGTGCTGGGCCCTGGGAGACTGGGGGGAGATTTATGAGTCTGGGCTTGATTCCAGATACAATGCACATTTTGCCCAAGCCAGCTGCTGGAAGACCAAAACTTCTGACTCTCCAAGGAAACAACAGATGCTATATTCCAGGTCTTTACACCCCAAGCATTCTACTCATGCTCATCCAAGACTCCAGACTCCCTTCTCTACCTTGAACCCTTATGCACATGTTTGAAGAGGTTCTGGGAACATAGTGGCATTAAAATCAGCCACTGGGTCAAACAGCTAGGCGAGGAAACCCTTCTCCCACCTCAGAAATGTCCTGGGGCACATTAGGGCCTGCCCTGCATAAACCTGGGGGAAGCAAAATCCCTCTCCTGTTGGTGGAAGGTGGTGTCTAAATTCAGTGAGCCCATTGTATAATTCATCCTAATAAAACCCAAGGGTGCAATTATCTTTAATAAAAGCTACTCACTGCAGCCATATTCTTTGACTTGGAGAATGTTCCCAGACTCTGTGCCCACCCCCTGGTTCAAATCTTTTCACTTAACCATGGTTTCCTTGGCTTCCAGCTGGTGGCCTCCCTCGCATCTGTATTTTCTCTCTCTCCCCGCAATCCTAGCCTGGGATTGCATTCCTGATCGGCCGTCCTACTGGGTTCTGATTTAAAGATGCTGCTTCCTGGGTCTCCAGTGGTCAAGTAACTTTTTCCCTTAACATCCTTTCCAGCCTCCTGGAGTAGAACATCATGGCTCAGGCCTAGTACCCATACTCCAATTTTTTGAGTAGGTGGGGGGGCTAGCCCCAAGGACTCAGTAAGAAAAATTAATACCCCTTCCTGAATGTAGGGAAGGAAATGCAGAAGAACACTTAATCCCCGTGGGAGTCTTACCTCCAATTCCCCAAGCTGTGACCACCAGTCCTGAGCTCTTTCTTAATTGCTGCATCGTTTTAATTTATGATTTTTCATCTTCTTTCATCTGGCCAGATTGTTAGCTCTCTGATGGCAACAATGTGCTACCTAAACTTTGTTTCTTCGTAGTATCTGGTGTAATCTTTTACTTCAAATAGGGGATCAAATAAATATCAATACATATAGATGCTATGAAATAGGCAAACACATGTCACTAGTGCCTTCTCTACACAAAGATAGAGGTAAATGTGATGGGTTCAGGGGTTTCTGTGGTTTTAGGTAAGATGTGCTGGTTGGGTAATCAGAGGCTTCTAGAGGGAGTCAGTGACAGGGAGGGACTGCTCAGCCCTCACAGGAAGGGGAGTGTATTCGTCTGTTTTCACACTGCTGATAAAGACATACCTGAGACTGGGTAATTTAGAGAAAAAGAGGTTTAATGGACTCGGTTCCACATGGCTAGGAGGTCTCACAATCATGGCAGAAGGCAAAACACACATCTTACATGGCAGAAAGCAAGAGAGAGAATGAGAACCGAGTGAAAGGGGTTTCCCCTTATAAAACCATCAGATCTCATGAGACTTATTTACTACCATGAGAACAATATGGGGAAAACTGCCCCTATGGTTCCATTATCTCCCACCGGGTCCCTCCCGTCACATGTGGGAATTATGGGAGCTACGATTCAAGATGAGACTTCAGTGGGGTCACAGCTAAAGGATATCAGGGAGAGCATCTGACAAATGCAATGGAAGGATTTCTTGAGAATGACTGAGTTCATATCCCAAATGAGAACCATATGCAATTTCCTATAGATTTTTCCAGATCTCCCCCTCAAAGCAATAAGGGGCATCTGCTGGATGGCTGTAATCATGTTCAGTTCTTCCTCATTCGTTAACCT
Organism: Gorilla gorilla gorilla; assembly: GCF_029281585.2. Classification (NCBI taxonomy): domain Eukaryota; kingdom Metazoa; phylum Chordata; class Mammalia; order Primates; family Hominidae; genus Gorilla; species Gorilla gorilla. The sequence continues at coordinate 24,732,522 of NC_073232.2, forward strand.
GTGAGTGCATTCACCAGAGTGGGCTCAGACTCTTGCATGTAATCTTTTTCCAGGCCCTGGCGTTTGTTCTGCACCAGCTGTGCTGTGACATCTTTTATTTACCCCCATCAAAGTCCACAGGACTAAGTACAGAAAGGAACTGGTCTCTTCTGATGTAATTGCTTTTACCACAGCCTGTAAGTCATGAATCTTTACCTGTTGATTTTTAGGAAAAGATTTTTTTTCCCAATGTGTTATGCAAAATGCTGGCTATATTCTCTTCAAATGAATGTTAGGCAAAATGCTGGCTATATTCTCTTCACATGAACGTTGCCTCTTTCTGTCTTTCTCTACCTGGATGAATTTCTGCTTGGGTTCTCTTTGCAAGCTTTATCCTCTGTGGCCAAGAAGGATCTCTTTGCCCAGTGAACATACTGTGTGCAGTTGTTTCACACAGCTCTGGTGGGTGCAGCTGCTGCTTGCTGGCAGTCTGAATTGAAAATGGATTTTCCTCTATGCTGCTGTGACACTCCCTGTGGCCGGGAATGAAACAGTTCGAAGTATTCTCACCATCCACTCACTTGGGCTATGTGGCAGGCCTGGAGGAGGCGTGGTTAACAGGAGGATGAAGAGAAGGAGAGTTGCTGCTGCTGTTTGTAATTGGAGACTAAGGTTGTTTGATGATGAGGGTAAAGAGTACATAAGAAATATCTCTACAACCCATAATCAATTCAATGTGATCAAAACAATAAATATAATGTAATCACTGCAGAGCCAGTAATCATTTCTGAAGACAGGGTAGCAGGTGTAAGAGGACGTAAGAGGAGGTAGAGGGCAGGAAAGTTGGTGAGGAACTCAATGGGGCAGCTGGGTCTTATGGCGACATAATGTAACAGAAAGGAAATACCTGAGAATGAAAGGAATGAGAGAGGAAAGGTTAAGTACCTGGAACCTCAAAAGGATCTTTTATTTTTTTGAGATAAGGTCTCACTCTGTCACCCAGGCTTGAGTGCAGTGGTATGTTCATGGCTCACTACAGCCTCAACCTCCTGGGCTCAAGCAATCCTCCCACCTTAGCCTCCGAGTAGCTGGGACTACAATGGTGCAACACCATGCCCCGCTAATTTTTTTTTTTTTTTTAGTAGAGATGGGGTCCTGCTATATGGCCCAGGCTGGTCTCAAACTCATGGGCTCAAGTGATCCTCCTGATTTGACCTCCCAATAGTGCTAGACTTTCAGGCGTGAGCCACCATGCCTGGCTAACCTACAAAAGAACCTTGACACCACTGCCAACACTCAGAAACTCCGAAGTTGGAAGCTGGCTCTGAGTTAATGAGCTGAGTTTGTAAGTCTTTTTGACAAGAGATCAACTGCTGTGCTCACGGACTCGTGCGTTGCTCTGTCTTGGGTTCTTGACTTTGGCCTGAGCCCCAGCCCGTCCCTGTGGGTACAGGTTTTATGGACTGATCGATCCATGTGACTGCTTATTTTCCTTCATACTTTCTACCACCATTTCATGGAGAACTCTGCTTGCTGCCAGCCTGTATGTATCTTCAGGGACTTGTGTGACTTACTTTCTCCTGCAGTGCTATTATCAGAAGATTGTATCTTCTTTAGGTGATTTTTCCATATCAGGCAGCTCTATAAAAATGATAACAGTGGGTGTAAAGTAAGTTTTGCATGAAGTCTTAAAAAGTAATCTGCCTAGTGGCATTATTTTTCATTTGCATTTGGAGGGGACTGAAGGCTGAGTGAGGGAGTGAGAAAAAGGGACACCTTGGGAGATGCATTTTTGGCAATAGAAGAGGAGGCTTTTCTGGTGTGTGGCTTGGCCTTTTTTTTTTTTCCTTTTCTTTTCTTTGAGACAGAGTCTCATTCTGTCACCCAGGCTGGAGTGCAGAGGTGCCATCCCAGCTCACCTCAACCTCCGCCTCCCGGGTTCAAGCAATTCACCTGCTTTAGCCTCCCGAGTAGCTGGGATTATAGGCATGCACCACCATGCCCTGCTAACTTTTATATTTTTAGTAGAGGAAAGGTTTCACCATGTTGGCCGGGCTGGTTTCAAACTCCTGACCTCAAGTGTTCTGCCTGCCTTGGCCTCCCAAAGTGCTGGGGTTATAGGCGTGAGCTACTGTGCTCCCCCTTGTTTTGTTTTGTTTTGTTTTGTTTTGTTTTGGAAAGCAATAAAGCCCAAAGCTCAATTTGTTTTTGATTTGCTGCAGTTGCTGAAAAGAAACACTTTGTCTCCAGCAAAGACAGAGAGGAGGACTTTATGTAGCAGTAATGTGATCACAGCTATTTGATGTGGCCTCCATAATGAGGCCAACAGCGAGAAGCAAGTTCTCTAGAGGAGGTCAAGGCAATAACAGGTAAATGAACACTGTGCTACATTCAAAAGATGGGATTTTGGTCTGGGTGAGGTGGCTTATGCCACTAATCCCAGTACTTTTGGAGGATGAGGCAGGTAAAGTGCTTGAGCCCAGGAGTTTGAGAGCAGCCTGAGCAACATGGCAAAATCCCATCTCTACAAAAAATACTAAAATTAGCAGAGCATGGTGGTGCCTGCCTGTGGCCCCAGCTACTCAGGAGGCTGAGGCAGGAGGATCACCTAAGCCCCATACTGCAGTGGGCTGTGATTGTGCTACTGTACTCCAGCCTGGGTAGCAGAGTGAGACCCTATCTCAAAAGAAAAAAAAATCGGATTTTGAATACATCTGGAATTATGGTTGAGTTGTCTCTTGTAATATAGGTGAGCCATTGAAATCAGAGGTCCTGGATTCTGAATAAGACTGAGCTACATCTGTTCTCATGAAGTTCTGGACAGCAGCTGCTTGTGTGTGTGTGTGTGTGTAGCTTAGCTCTAAGACAGAGCTAGGTTATGAGAGCCTGTCTTATATTTTTTTCTTTTGGTGTTAAAAAATAAATAGTTTTGTGTGTGTGTGTTTTGTTTGTTGTTTTTTTTTTTTTTTTTTGAGATGGAGTTTCGCTCTTGTTGTCCAGGCTGGAGTCCAGTGGCGCAATCTCGGCTCACTGCAAGCTCCACCTCCCGAGTTCAAGCAATTCTCCTGCCTTAGCCTCCAGAGTTGCTGGGATTACAGGTGGGCACCACCACGCCCGGCTAATTTTGTATTTTTAGTAGAGACGGGGTTTTGCCGTGTTGGTCAGGCTGGTCTCGAACTCCTGACCTCAGGTGATCCGCCCGCCTCAGCCTCCCTAAGTGCTGGGATTACAGGCGTGAGCCACAGCGCCCAGGCCAATACATTATTTCTTTTCACAACTGAGACATTCTGGGGCTCATGTGGAAGCATTCAAAAATACAGTCACTGGAAAGACTTTAGTCAAGCCATGAACAGCTTGCTGGCACAAAATAAGGAATTGAGAGATGATCTCAGTAGTACTGTGAACGTCTGTGTGAACTGAGAAGGTTTTCCTAGTCACAGGACAAGACTGCCTGCCCTTTAGTTTGTCCTCCCCACCACATCTATCCTGCACACAGCTGGCAGCTCTCATGAGCTGTGTCCTGAAAGAATAACCAAACATCCTTTGTTCCTCACCAAAGTTCTTCGGCAACTCCCCTTCTTCCCCAACCCCTCCCAATTCAATGTGTATATTTAAATCAAGAACGGTTCATATTGTAAGAAACTGAAATACGTAAAAACTTTAAAACTCTCAATTTAAGTATAAATTGCATCTGTCGTTATGCTGCCAACTTGCTATCGTAATCACATAATCTTGGCAGCCAATGGACAAATTTGAAACACGTCAGTAAGTCTTTGAAGTTGTGACATCACACATGTAATTGTACTGAACGGAACAGGTTCATGGAGAATCTCCCATTTTTACTGACAGCACCAAAAACGTATGCTAATACAATGGTGTGAGTCGCCATTCATTAAACCACTTATATTGTATTTCCAATGATAATTGTGAAGGCATGAAAGTGCAAAACATACGCCCAGGAAGAACTTCTGGAGTGCTGGCAAATTAAGACCCTGTCATGTCTTGAGGGGCAGAAGATTTTATCATATTCGCTGCTTTGCTAATATAATAGCTAATTATGCTAATATAATGTAATATATATAATATATAATAATAGTCAATATTTGGGAAGATTTTCTACATGTTAATAGTTGCAAAACTGTATTCCTTTTTTTTTTTTTTCTGAGATAGAGTTTTGCTCTTGTTGCCCAGGCTGGAGTGCAATGGTGAGATCTCGGCTCACTGCAACCTCTGCCTCCTTGGTTCAAGTGATTCTTCTGCCTCAGCCTCCCCAGTAGCTGGGATTACAGGCGTGTGCCACTGTGCCTGGCTAATTTTGTACTTTTTGTAGAGACAGGGTTTCTCCATATTGGTCAGGCTGGTCTCCAACTCTTGACCTCAGGTGATCTGCCTGTCTCGGCCTCCCAAAGTGCTGGGATTACGGGTGTGAGCCACTGTGCCCAGCCTAGAACTATTGTTTTCAGGGGAAGGGGATGTAGGGGTATTAGTCCGTTCTCACACTGCTGTAAAGAAATACCCAATACTGGGTATTTGGAATACCCCTGGCCGTATTCCATTTTTTAAGGTCCAGTTGAGAGAAATGTATTTTTATTATCATAAAATCAACACAAATATTTATGGAAATATTAGAATATACAACTAATCATAAAAAATAAAAGAAATTGGCCAGATGTGGTGGCTCATGCCTGTAATCCCAGCACTTTGGGAGGCTGAGGTGGGTGGATCACAAGGCCCGGAGACCGAAACACGGTGAAACCCTATCTCTACTAAAAATACAAAAAATTCGCCAGGCGTGGTGGCACGTGCCTGTAGTCCCAGCTACTGGGGAGGCTGAGGTAGGAGAATCGCTTGAATCCTGGAGGCAGAGGTTGTAGTGAGCTGAGGTTGCGCCACTGCACTCCAGCCTGGGTGACAGAGCGAGACTGTCTCCAAAAAAAAAAAAAAAAAAAAAAAAAAAATCAATAACTCTTCTTTCCCGGAATTAAATACTATTAAAGCCTTGGTGTACATTTTGCCAGGTCCTTGGCTGGGTATGTGTGTTGTAGAGTGACCGACTGTGGCAGTTTGCATGGCACTGAGGAATGTCCTGGGTTACTGGGCTTTCAAATCTAAAACTGGACAGTGTTGGGTAAACTGGGAGAACTGGGTCATATAGATAGACTCATGTGCACACACAGATTTGCCCACACCATAGTAGGTGAAATTATTTTATTGAGGACTCAAGGGCAGGGCCAAACAACACTAAGCTTTTTCTGTGTTTCTATGCATTATTAGTATTCTCAGTTTTCAGGAGGGAAACCAGCTGCACTCATACCTGTAATCCCAGGACTTTGGGAGGCCAAGTCTTCAATTGCTTGAGGCCAGGAGTTGAAGACTAGCTTGGGTAATGTAGTGAGACCCAGTATCTACAAAGAGTGATCTGGGTGTGGTAGTACACACCTGTATTCACAGTTACTCAGGAGGCTGAGGCAGGAGGATCACTTGAGCCCAGCAGTTTGAGGCTGCAGTGAGCCATGATTGCACCACTGCATTCCAGCCTGGGTGACAGAGCAAGACCTTGTCTCTTAAGGAAAAATAAAAAAGGACGGAAGTCAAGGCTTAGAATGGTGTTTTTATTTTTTTTAAAAAATTATTTACTTATTTTGAGAGAGAGTCTCACTCTGTCGCCCAGGCTGGAGTACAGTGTCCTGATCTCGGCTCACTGCAACCTCTGCCTCCCAGGTTCAAGAGATTCTCCTGCCTCAGCCTCCCAAGTAGCTGGAATTACAGGTGCCCACTACCATCCCTGGCTAATTTTTGTATTTTTGGTAGAGATGGGTTTTCACCCTGTGTTGGCCAGGCTGGTCTTGAACTCTTGGCTTCAGGTGATCCACCCACATCGGCCTCCCAAAGTGTTGGGATTACAGGTGTGAGCCACCACACCTGGCCAGAATGGTGTTTTTAAATTAGTGAATGTCTTGTTAAAATGTTAGGTCTATTTTCCTGTTGGAGTAGAGTAGTGATGTAAACTCTTAGACACATACATGCATGTTTCTTCCTAGTTTGTCATTTAAAAAAAATGTTAGTTGGGGTTTTCTGTGTACAGACATTATATCCTTTATGTGTTAGTGCTATCATTTTCCTATTTTTTTTTTGAGACAGAGTCTCACTCTGTTGCCCCAAGCTGGAGTGCAGTGGTGCAATCTTGGCTCACTGCAGCCTCCGACTGCTGGATTCAAGTGATTTTCCTGCCTCAGCCTCCTGAGTAGCTGGGACTACAGGTGCATACCACCATGCCCAGCTAATTTGTCTTTCATATTTTTGGTAGAGACAGGGTTTCACCATGTTGGCAAGGATGGTCTCGATCTCCTGACCTCGTGATCCGCCCACCTTGGCCTCCCAAAGTGCTGGGATTACAGGCGTGATATCATTTTCCTATTTTATGCGATGTTTTAGAAAGTCTTTTTCCCTCCTAAGGCCATATAAAAAGTCACTTGTAACTTTTTACCAGAATTCTTAGGGTATCATATGCATTTGGGATATACTTTAGTATAAGATACAAGGTAGGAATGTAAGTTTTTTTCTCATATGGATACAGATTGATAAATAATCCATCCTTTTGTCTTCGATTTAAAATTCACATATTTAACAGACACAGACATGTGTATAGACATGTCCACATACATGAACACATTTCTATACCTTCTATTCTACTCCGTCAGTCTATTTCAGAACGTGTATCACACTATGCTAATTATTATAGCTCGAGGATAAGGACAGGATGGGAAGAAGTATTACTTGGCCAGGCACAGTGGCTCACACCTGTAATCCCAGTACTTTGGGAGGCTGAGGCGGGCAGATCACCTGAGGTCAGGAGTTCAAGACCAGCTTGGCCAACATGGCAAAACCCTGTCCCTACTAAAAACACAAAAATTAGCTGGGCATGCTGGCAGACATCTGTAATTCCACCTACTCGGGAGGCTGAGGCAGGAGGAATTGCTTGAACCCAGAAGGTGGAGGCTGCACTAAGCCCATATCATGCCACTGCACTGCAGCCTGGGCAACAGAGTGAAACTGCATCTCAAAAAAATAAATAAATAAAAATTTTAAAAGGTATTACTTAACCTTAACCCTAGGAAATATGAGAGTAAAGATGAACATGTAGGTAACAATTTAGCCATGAAAGATTTCCTCCAACTCATCCCTACCTTATGTGTCTGGGGATGTTCCATGGGGGAAACAGTCTGTGTTTCAGTCACGTGTTGATGATTTGCAGTTCCCATAGAGACAGGCCTTGGAGACCTACAGTAAGATTTAACCTTCTAAAGCTCATAATTGCTGAAACAGACAAGTTTTAGCCTTTTGTCTGTTTTATTGCTACATAGCACCACACAGGGATGGAACAGTGTTCTTTCATGTCGAAGGTTTGGAACTCTTCTGGTTTTTCCCTTAGATTCCTTCTCTTTTCTGGCTACACAAGAACGTTTGAAGGGATAATGAGGACAGTGATACCAGAACTGCAGAAAGCAAGTTGCTGCAATTTTAAGGGTATTGCAAAATCTGAGATTCTGGTCCTATTCTCGAGTGGCTCAATGGAGTATTCCGAGTATTCTTTTTTCATCTTTAGTTTTCCTTTTCATCCTTAACTATGGTATCAACAATTATTACAGATAGAAATGAAAATATCAGTGATGCTGCTTAGTTGTAGCCATAGATGATTTCCTTGTTTAGTGGTGCTCATAAGAGCCTAAAGCTGTGTTCTTTCTATTTGCTCAGTAAATGTAATTGAAGCTATTTCATGTTTTTTTTGAAGGTGCTGAGCAAAGAGACAAGTGATTTCTCATTTTGCTATAATTTCTTAGTGATAGCAAATTGATGTCTTATCAAAAACATGCCTTGCTTGTTTGCAGTTTGCTTTGGCTATTAAACTAATAATAGCAGTTTGAAAAGTTTATCAGGTTTTGATAAACGTAACAGTTGTTTTGTGTTCAAGTCTTTGAGAGTGGGTAGAGTTTTTTGTTTTGTTTTTTTCACTTAGATGTAGTGATGTAGTCTACAAGCAAAGGCATCTGAAAATAGCCTAAAAGACAAACAGCTGCGATTCAGACTTTGTTGGAGCTTATAATCCAACCCCATGCATCCTAAAAAACTTAATTGAGTTCGTGAAGACTGCGTTAAGCAAATGAGGTTTAAAAGTCAAATATCAGTGAAAGATATAAAACGTATATCAGTTTGGGCAGTCAGTGCACAATAATAAAAAGAGGCAGGAACTTCCTTAATAAAATAGTGGAATGTGCCATTTATTCTAAAAGTGTGTGGCAAAACTGTGATAGGAGACGTTCCAGCAGCCTCTGTTGCTCACTTTTCCATTTCTTTTTCATGTCCACCTTCAAACATTTGGAAATTTCTTCTGTTTGCACAGTCAGTAATTCATTCAACAAAGAATGTTCAAGTGCCTGGGGTGTGCCAGATACTAGGTACTGGGGACACAGCAGCGGGTAGATCATAGCCTCTGCCCTCATGAGAATTACATTCTAGGGAGGAGAGACACAAAATAAAATAATGAACCATTCAAGGCAGAAAATGCCAAATAGTAAAAAGTGCCATGGAGGAAAATAATACAAGGTAAAGGGGATAGCACATGCCTGGCCAGTAGCTGTGGGTGGCAGTGGGGTGGGGGGGGGGAAGGGGGGCATGCTGTTGCTATTTTATTGAAAGTAGACAAGAAGGCATTGTGTAAAGAGCTGGAGAAAACGAGGGTGTGACTCACATAGGTGTCCTGAGGAGGAACATTTCAGACAGAAAGACCAAGAAGCATAAAGGCCTTGCCTGGTGAATTCCTGGAGGAGCAAGTTGGGGATGTGAGTGGGGTTCAGGCAGAGCTGGGAGGGGAGGGGAGGCTGGTAGGAACGATCTGAGATGGGACTGCACAGTTGTGGATGCTTTTTGGCCGTGAAAGGATGTTGTTGGTTTTTCTCTGAATGAGAAGGGAAGCCTTCGGGGGATTTTGAGTGGGGACATGACCTTGGCTTAAGCTTTAATACGATCAATGGGCTCCATTATTGAGCATAGACCATAGGTACTCAAAGGAGTGTGGGGTACAGGGGTCTCATTACAAAGCTACTGCAATTAATGAGGAAGAGGAGAGGGCTGGATGGTGGAGATGGGGAGAAGTGATTAGCATCTCCATGCACTTTGAAGACACAGCCAAAAGTATTTGCTGATGGACTGGATGAGGGATGAGAGAGAAGGGGAATGAAGATGGTGCCATGGTTTGTGGCTAGGCAACTGGAAGAGTGGAGTTGAGCTAACAAATAATAGCAACCATCCTTATCTCACTGACAGCTCTAGCTTTGGTTCTGGGTCTCTTTCCTTTTGTCTTAGGCCCTACTTCTCTGCTTATCTCACTTTTTTAAAACATCAATGAAATTTAATTTTTATAGCAGTTTTAGGTTCATAGCAAAATTGAGCAGAAAGCACTTTGTGCTTTCTGCACAAAGAGTTCCCATATACCCTCTGTCCCCACCCACATACCCTCTGTCCCCACCCACATATAACCTCCCCTACTAATGGACATCCCCCAGCAGGGTGGCGCATGTATTACAACTGATGAACCTTGCCTGATACATCATTGTCCCCCAAAGTCCAGAGTTGACATTAGGATTCACTCTGTGCTGTGCATTCTATGGATTTGGACAAGTGTGTTATGACACATATATACTTCTGTAGCATCATACAGAATAATTTTACTCCCCTAAAAATCATCTGTGTACCTAGTCATCCTTCCCCACAAACCTCTCTCCTGGCAACCACTGATCTTTTTCATTTATACATAGTTTTGTCTTTTCAAGAATGTAAATTTCCTCCACTTATTTTCATGGCTTGATGCTTCATTTATTTTTAGCAGTGAATAATTGTCTGTACGTACCAGAGTTCATTTATCCATCGTCTGTATATACCAGAGTTCATTTATCCATGTACTCACTGAAAGACATCTTGGTTGCTTCCAAGTTTTGCCAATTATAAATTAAGCATAAACAAACATCCTCGTGCGGGTTTTTGTGTAGACCTAAGTTTTCAATTCATTTGGGTAAATACTAAGAAGCACGATTGTTGGAGTGTATAATAAGAGTATGTTTAGTTTTGTAAAAAACTACCAAACTGTCTTCCAAAGGGGTTGTACCATTTTTCATACCCACCAGCAATGCATGAGAGTTCCTGTTTGCTCCACAGCCTTGTCAGCATTTGATGTCAATGTTTTGGACTTGGTCCGTTCTACTAGGTATATATTGGTATCTTGTTGTTAATTGATTTCAGTTTCAAGACTTTGAGTTTGCCAAGGCTTCCTTTTAAAAATTAATTGGCGCTTTCCAAGCCCTTGTCCTTCTGGATTAGTAAGGTCTTTGAAATATCCTCAGTTATTTTAAAGTCTCAGATTAAACAAACCAACAAACAAGGCCCTGCAATGGGCACTGCTAGTGGATGAAGTCATCTGAGACTCACTGCCTGTATTTACACAGCTTCAGTCCACCTTGGCCTCTCCCTGCTCTGGTCACTGGTCTCTGTGAATGGCCCTATGTCTCTCCTTCATCCTGCTAATTTCTAAAGAATATGCATCTTTCCATGACTTGTTGTTCCTGTTCTATGCTTAGCCTATTAGTGTGTATGAACATTTGAACCATCACATTTAGGCTGATAAGTTCCCAATTTACATCTGCAATTCTAACCTTTCATCTAACTTTTATCCCTGTATTTCTAGGTACCTGGAGAATCCCCCCATCTTAAAAATCTTGCTATTCTTTCTCTTGCTGTCTTTCAAATCCTGCATGTTTTTTTTCTGTCCCTCAGTGCCTCTCACTTTCTGTCTCTTTCTCTCTCTTTAGGCTCTGTAGGTACCAGCCTTGTAAGATTACCCTCTTTTCCTCACCTCCCACCTTAAGCCCATCAGCAAGTCCTACTAGCTCTTCTATCAAAGTTTATCTACCAGTTGGACGGTGCTCAGCTCCTGTGCTGCCAGCACATAATCCAGGCCAACAGCTCTTACTGAAGTCCTGCAGTAGCATTCTAACTTACTTCTTGGGTCCACTTTTCGTGCTTTATATTATATCCCCCACAGAGCAGTCACAGTGACTTTTTAAATCAGATCCTAACACATTTGTGTTTCATGTTCTCCCGTGGCGCCCCTAACTATGAGAATGAAATCCAAACTTCTCACCGTAGCCTAAAACTCTGATATCAACAGACCTCTGCCTGCCATCCCCAAACTAGTCTCCTACATTGTCTCCTTCATTTCCAACTTTCTTTTTTTTGAGTTGATAATTTGCCCTATTAATAAAACAGGGTCAAATTTAATAAACTGTAATGTAAAGATGGGAACAAATTATAGTTTTCCTTATTGTTTTTACTTGAACGTGAATAACTCTTGAGCCTCCATTCTCATAGATGCTAGAAAGACAGTTACATTTGACAAGTAAAGATAATGGTCTTTTTCTCTTTAAAATAGTTCCTTCCAGATACACTGATTCAATTAATAAACTTCAAATTCCCTATCAGGATCTTTCCTCCCACTCATCCTTCCCACAGTGTCACCTGAATGAAAAGAGAAGTTCATGAATTTCTGGGGAGCTGAGAAGCTCTCTCCTTCCTGGTCACTTTGTACCCTGCACAGGGACCTGTTGAAGTGTGTTAGGTCTTGTGTGGCATCCTCCTGGTGCCTTCTGGGGGAATTCTGTCCTCCTGAACTCTGAGATGTCTTTGGGCTGACCCCAGACCTCCTCAGGCCATTGGTAGCCTCAGCACTTTGATTTGAGAGTCTGCTGAGGGAAGCAGGGTAGTTAAACAAGCAGTGAGTACACAGCATAAGAAACGCTATAATGCAGGAAGTACTCAGTGTCAGGAAGCACCATTTCTATGAAAATAAAAACTCTATTTCCAACTTTCAAACATGCAAACCTAGTTCGCAGCCTAGAGCCTTTCTCCTTGCTGTTTTTTCTTGCTGGAATGCCTCCCCGTGAGATGCTTCCTTAGTGAGTTCATTTATATCATCCCCATCTTGGGCTTTCCCTGACCTCCCCAGGTCATGCAGTTACCACCTCCCCATCAGTCCCATTCACTGTCGTATTTCCAACTTTTATTTTCTTGATAGCATTTACATGTTATTATCAGAAATTATTTTGTTTGCTTAGATGGTTGCAGTGTGCCTCTCTCCAGTGGAACATGAACTGCCTGAAGGCAGAAACCTTGTCTTATTTGCCACTGGACCCTAGAGCTTAGAATTGTGTCTGGCACTTAGTGTTAGCTAAAAAAAATCTGTTGAATGAAGAACTATATTTGAAACTGAATGTGCCCCTCAAATAACTTATCCTCCTACTCCTTCTGATTCCAGATGATTTTTTTCTCTACTTGCATTTTCAACCCCTGAAATAAAAAAAGTTGAAATCATCTTTATGTCCTCCTTCTCTTTGTACCCCATACCTAATGAAACCCTCAAACCCCATCCTGTTGATTTTTCTTTACTGTGCTTTTTCATCTTCCTTCTTCCCTTCCCTAGTCAGGGGCCTCATCATTAATTTATTTTTCCATCTTTGGGCTTTCTTTTCCTAACAATCTGATGAGTGATGCCAGACTGATGTTTCTAAACACTTGTGTTCAAAATTTTTTTTCTTTTTTTGAGACGGAGTTTCTCTCTTGTTGCCCAGGCTGGAGTGCAATGGCATGATCTCGGCTCACCACAAACTCTGCCTCCCAGGTTCAAGCAATTTTCCTGCCTCAGCCTCCCTAGTAGCTGGGATTACAGGCATGTACCACCACTCCCGGCTAATTTTGTATTTTTAGTAGAGATGGGGTTTCTCCATGTTGGTCAGGCTGGTCTCCAACTCCTGATCTCAGGTGATCATCCGCCCACCTTGGCCTCCCAGAGTGCTGGGATTATAGGCATGAGCCCCTGTGCCCGGTCTTGTTTTCAAATTTTATGCCCAAATAGCATCCAGTCCTTTTAGGAATTGGAAGCATGTGCAAAAATATCACTCGCTACAGCTGATGTAAAGAAGCAGCATCAGTATTTGAATGTGATTAGCTATTAGGGTCACTAATCAACTGTGAGGCATTATGTACATATTTTGTGGTTGAAACAAGTATCCTTGAATTTCTTCCAGAAACCACCAATTTAAACTGGAACTAGTAGATGATGTGTCCCTGGTTACCTGGTGGTATTTAATTCTGATATAATGATTGCATGAGATCATATTAAATCTTTACAGAAGAAATTTTGAGGGTGAAACCTGGTTTCATTGTCTGTTGTACTGGAGACTCATTATATCGACTCTTTTTTTTTATACTTTAAGTTTTAGGGTATATGTGCACAACGTGCAGGTTAGTTACATATGTATACATATGCCATGTTGGCGTGCTGCACCCAGTAACTCATCATTTAACATTAGGTATATCGCCAAATTCTATCCCTCCCCCTCCCCCCACCCCACAACAGGCCCCAGTGTGTGATGTTCACCTTCCTGTGTCCATGTGTTCTCATTGTTCAATTCCCACCCATGAGTGAGAACATGAGGTGTTTGGTTTTTTGTCCTTGCGATAGTTTGCTGAGAATGATGGTTTCCAGCTTCATCCACGTCCCTGCAAAGGACATGAACTCATCATTTTTTATGGCTGCATAGTATTCCATGGTGTATATCTGCCACATTTTCTTAATCCAGTCTATCATTGTTGGACATTTGGATTGGTTCCAAGTCTTTGCTATTGTGAATAGTGCCGCTATAAACATACGTGTGCATGTGTCTTTATAGCAACATGATTTATAATCCTTTGGGTATATACCCAGTAATAGGATGGCTGGGTCAAATGGTATTTCTAGTTCTAGATCCCTGAGGAATCACCACACTGACTTAAATTGCCAGTTTCAGTGAGTGAGATGGAAGTTTGATTTTCTAACTTAGGGAATGGTAAAAACGCCCAGCATCACTGGCTTGCTGTAAGTGTCCTTCTGACCACACAGTTTCCTTTTTGCTATTTATTTGCTCTCCAAACAACCTGTAATTTGGTCTTACTGCCCCTCACCCACTGTGAGGGCCTGTCACGTGCACATTGATGGTACTGAGTTTTGATCTTGGCAAATTTCCTTTTTTTTTTTTTCTTTCTTTTCCCTCCCTCCCTCTCTCCCTCCCTCCCTCCTTTCTTTCTTCCTTTTTTCTTTCTCTTCTCTTCTTTCTTCCTTCTCTTCTCTTGTTCCTTTCTTCTTTCTTTTCATTTCTTTTCTTTTCCTTCCCTTTCCCTTCCCATTCTTTTCTTCAGAGTGTTGCTCTGTCACCCAGACTGTGTCATGATCTTGGCCCACTGCCACCTCCACCTCCCAGGTTCAAGTGATTCTCCTACCTCAGCCTCCTGAGTAGCTGGGACTACAGGTGCACACCACCACATGTGGCTAATTTTTGTATTTTTAGTAGAGATGGCATTTCACCATGTTGGTCAGGCTGGTCTCAAACTCCCGACCTCAGGTGATCCACCCTCCTCGGCCTCCCAAAGTGCTGGGATTACAGGCATGAGACACTGCGCCCGGCCTTGTTTTCAAACTTTATGCCCAAATTGCGTCCAGTCATTTTAGGAATTGGAAGCATGTGCAAAAATATCACTCGCTACAGCTGATGTAAAGAAGCAGCATCAGTATTTGAATGTGATTAGCTATTGGGGTCACTAATCAACTGTGAGGCATTATGTACATGTTTTGTGGTTGAAACAAGTATCCTTGAATTTCTTCCAGAAACCACCAATTTAAACTAGAACTAGTAGATGATGTCCCTGGTTACCTGGTGGTATTTAATTCTGACATAATGATTGCATGAGATCATATTAAATCTTTACAGAAGAAATTTTGAGGGTGAAACCTGGTTTCATTGTCTGTTGTACTGGAGACTCATTATATCGACTCTAATTGCCAGTTTCAGTGAGTGAGATGGAAGTTTGATTTTTTTTACTTAGGGAATGGTAAAAATATCCAGCGTCACTGGCTTGCTGTAAGTGTCCTTTTGACCACACAGTTTCCTTTTTGCTATTTATTTGCTCTCCAAACAACCTGTAATTTGGTCTTACTGCCCCTCACCCACTGTGAAGATCTGTCACTTGCACACAGATGCTACTGAGTTTTGATCTTGGCATATTTACTTTTACTTTCTTTCCTTTTCTTCTTCTTTTTTTTTTTTTTTTTTGAGACAGAGTCTCACTGTGTCGCCCAGGCTGGAGTGCAGTGGCGCCATCTCAGCTCACTGCAAGCTCCGCCTCCAGGGTTCACGCCATTCTCCTGCCTCAGCCTCCCAAGTAGCTGGGACTACAGGTGCCCACCACTACACCCGGCTAATTTTTTTGTATTTTTAGTAGAGATGGGGTTTCACCGTGGTCTCGATCTCCTGACCTCATGATCCGCCAGCCTTGGCCTCCCAAAAGTGCTGGGATTACAGACGTGAGCCACGGCGCCCGGCCTTTTTCTTTCTTTTCTTACTTTTCTTTTCCTCCCTCCCTCCATCCCTCTGTTCCTTTCTTCCCTCCCTCCATTTCCTCCCTCCCTCCCTCCTTTCTTCCTCTCTTTTCTTTCTCTTTCTCTCTTCCTTCTCTTCTCCTTTTCCTTTCTTCTTTCTTATTTCTTTTCTTTTCCTTCTCTTTCCCTTTCCCTTCTGTTTCCCTTTCCCTTACCTTTCCCTTTCTTTTCTTCAGAGTGTTGCTGTCACCCAGACTGTGTCACGATCTTAGCTCACTGCAGCTTCTGCCTCCCAGGTTCAAGTGATTCTCCTACCTCAGCCTCCTGAGTAGCTGGGATTACAGGTGCACACCACCACACCTGGCTAATTTTTGTATTTTTAGTAGAGATGGCGTTTCACCATGTTGGCCAGGCTGGTCTCAAACTCTTGGCCTCAAGAGATCTGCCTGCCTTGGCCCCCCAAAGTGCTGGAATTACAAGTGTGAGCCAACATGCCCAGCCCAGATTTTGGCATATTTTCTAAGAAAAATCAAGAAATTGATATTATCTTTTACAAATCTGGCTTTTGCAAAGTTGTCTGTGTGAAAGGATCTCCTGAATTAGTTCACAGTCAGGTAAAGAGATAAGTTTGAGATTTTGGACATTGAATCTGTCTTTGGTGCAGACACTCCCCGAGACGGCCTGTGTGTGACTTTGGCGGCCCCTAATGACCTGT
This sequence comes from Gorilla gorilla gorilla, assembly GCF_029281585.2. NCBI lineage: Eukaryota > Metazoa > Chordata > Mammalia > Primates > Hominidae > Gorilla > Gorilla gorilla. The sequence continues at coordinate 24,748,676 of NC_073232.2, forward strand.
ACTCCCTGGGCTCATGTCCTGGCATTGTCACCTCCCTCATTGACTCTGAGCTTGGCCATGCGTCTAAACTTGGCCAACGGAACATCAGCCAACGTCTAACCTTGGCCAACGGAACATCAGCCATGCATCTAACCTTGGCCAGCGGAACAAGTGAAGGTGCGCTTGGCTGTTATACTTTGGGACTTGTCCTCTTGGATCGTTCCCTTCTAGAATCCAGCTTCTGTGCTGTGGGGAAGTCCATGTGAAGATGAACTGAGAACCCTGGATGCAACCCCAGCTGAACTCCCAGTCAGCAGCCAGGGCCAGCTGTCAGCTGTGCAAACAAGGCCATCTGGAACTTTCTACCATCAAAGGGACCCAGCCTTGACAAAGACTTCTCCATTCTCAAAATATCATTGATGTTCATACCATAATTTCAATTATAGTATAACCAATAATGATAACAGGCATAATAGCAAACCTGAATACAGCATTTGCTGTACCCCAAGCACACAGATAACTTGTTGATCGTGTGATTGAAACTCTGGTGGTAAAAATATTAAGTTGAATTTTTTTTTCTTGATCACTGACTTAAACCATACTTTATCAAATTTCCTTTACCCATCTTTTGACCAGTTCTTCACAGGAGTAATTCATTCAACACATTCTTATTGAATTCTCACTGTGTGTTAAACACGGTTTATACAGTAGTGAACAAAACAAGCAAACATCCTTGCTTTCACTGAGTCTACATCCTGGTGGAAAATATAGATAATAAAGAGTGGATGAGTTAGCTTGGAATTAGTTATATACTGGAAATATTCTTTGTGGTGTTTTTTTTGTTGTTGTTGTTTGTTTTTTGAGATGGAGTCTCCCTCTGTCACCCAGGCTGGAGTGCAGTGGTGCGATCTCTGCTCACTGCAAACCCTGCCTTCCAGGTTCAAGTGATTCTCCTGCCTCAGGCTCCCAAGCAGTTGGGATTACAGGCACCCGCCATCATGCCTGGCTAATTTATATATATATATACACACACACGTATATATATACGTCTATATATACATACACGTATATATACACGTATATATATGTATATATATATAATTATATATATAGACGTATATATATAATTATATATATACGTATATATAATATATATAATTAAATATATATTATATATACGTATATATATTATATATAAATATATATTATATATACGTATATATATTATATATAAATATATATTATATATGTATATATAATTATATATACGTATATATATAATTATATATATACGTGTATATATATGTGTATATATGATATATACATGTATATATGTATATATACGTATATATAATATATATAATTAAATATATATTATATATAAGTATATATAATATATATAATTAAATATATATATTATATATACGTATATATAATTAAATATATATATTATATATATAATATATATAATTAAATATATATTATATATAATATATATGTATATATATGTATATATATACGTATATATATAAGTATATATATATGTGTATATATATATATAATTTTTTTTCAGTAGAGTCAGTATTCACTATGTTGGCCAGGCTGGTCTCGAACTCCTGACCTCAAGTGTTGCACCCACCTTGGCCTCCCAAAGTGCTGGGGTTACAGGCATGAGTCACTGCACCTGGCCAGAAATATTCTTTGACTTAGAGAATGGTGAAAACACCCAGCGTTATTAGCTTGCTGTAAATGTCCTTTTGACAATGCAGAGCTTCTTTTTTTCTGATGCTTTCCCCATCAAACAACCGGTAATTTAGTCACCCACCATGAGGACGGGCCACATGCACATGGATGGTGCAACCTAAATAAAGCAATGAGTTTACACTACGCGGCCTTTGTAGGCTAGCTGCAGCTCTCATCGTATCACCTTCAAGGTCACGAAGAAAGCCCTCCTTGGGATGTGCTGGTCTGATGGCAGAGGGAAAACAGAGGTGATAAAGCCATAGGATGGCTTTGTAGCTTCTGCTTAGAGGGCAGCATGCATCATTTCCTTTTGCATTTCATTGGCCAAAGCAGGTCATATGAACACTCCTGATTGGACTGGGAAACAAACAGTTGAAAGCATGAATGTATATTCCACCACAGTTAGCAAAACATGCCAGATGTAGATAAGGGTTAAGTAGAGGAAAAAAAAGAAAAGAAAAGAAGAAGGAAATGGAGACCTGGAGAGAAGAAGTTCAATTTTAAATCACATGGCCAGGGTGGGCTTCTTTGGAAGGAGACATTTAAGCAATCTAAAGGAGGTAAAGGGAGGAACCTTGGAATATCTGAATGGAGAGTTTCAACAGCTGGGTGTGGTGGCGGGCGCTTGTAATCCCAGCTACTCGGGAGGCAGAGCCATGAGAATCACTTGAACCCAGGAGACAGAGTTTGCAGTGAGCCAATATCTCACCACTGCACACTAGCCTGGGTGACAGAACAAGACTCTGTCTCAAAAAAAAAAAAAAAAAGAAAACTGAAAAGTCTCAAGAAGTGGGAACGTAAGTGCAAAGGCCCTGAGGCAGCATGTGTGGTGAATTGAAGAACAGCAGAGAGGCCAGTTGTAGCTGGAACATATGAATATCTTTGTGGAATCAGAGAAGAAATGAGGGTGGGTGAAGATCATGTATCAGACAAGCACAGGAGGGTTTTGAACAGGGGAGTGACACAATCTGACTTGCGTGTAATAGGATAATTCTGTCTGCTGTGTTATAAATAGACATAGCAGGGCAAGGTGGAAAGCCAGAATGTAAGTGGGGGAGGCTTTGTATAGTCATTCGGGTGATAGCTAAGGTGGCTGTAGCAGAATGGAAGCAGTGTGATGGTGAGAAGCAGATGGATTGTGGATATCCTTTGAAGGTAGAACTGAGAGCCTCTTTTGGTGGTTTGTGGGATGGAGAGAGAGATTAAAGATTATGCTAAGGTTTCCTAACTTTCCACTTGCTTAACAGTTATTAAAATCAATTTCATCTAAAGCATCAGTTTCAAATTCAATGTCAACCTCAGCTTCCCCCATATCCCATCCTGCCTGGGTTAGTACAGGCCTGAATGGGGAATTTGGCTGCTTGGATTGAGGGTGAGGGAAGTGCTTGAGGCGGGTCCAGGAAACCACCTCTCACACACATGGTTGATCTTCCAAGGTGCCAGGACAAGGAGGGAGGAGAGGGAAGGCGATGCACCCTTCTTTCTGGGACCAGAAAGTCTTGTAGTCCTCTCTTGTGGGGTGGCCTCTTCTTTTCTGGCTAACACTGAGCCACCGTTGGTGTTTGTTCAGTGGGTTCCCAACCAAAATGCTGCTCTCTCAAGTGGGTACTCGGGCAGGTTCTCTTTTTTTTTTTTTTTTTTGAGACGAAGTCTCGCTCTTTTGCCCAGGCCGAACTGCAGTGGCGCTATCTCGGCTCACTGCAAGCTCCGCCTCCCGAGTTCACGCCATTTTCCTGCCTCAGCCTCCCGAGTAGCTGGGACTACAGGCGCCCGACACCGCGCTCGGCTAATTTTTTGTATTTTTAGTAGAGATGAGGTTTCACCGTGTTAGCCAGGATGGTCTCGATCTTCTGACCTCGTGATGTGCCTGCCTTGGCCTCCCAAAGTGCTGGGATTACAGGCGTGAGCCACCGCGCCCGGCCCCGGGCAGGTTCTTCAGGATGTGCTGAGGGGCCTCCCTTCTGCACAGGTTTTCGATAGGTGAAATACTAGATTCCTGGTTGGCTGCTGTCCCAGCTGGACCACCTGGAGATCAGTCAAGCATGGCTCCCTTCCCTGGGGCCCTAGAAAGTAGAAATGCAGGCTGCCCTACTGCCCTGCCATGCCTTCTCCAGTTCTCTTCCTTCCTGTTCAGCAGGGCATACCCCCTTATCTGCCATCTAAGAAGGTCTCTTATTCTTGCAAACACCCACTGTCTCAAAAAGTGTTTCTTCTGATACATCCCTCACTTAGTTTCAGGGAAGGGAGGCAACCCACTGGCTCCCAAACCCAGGATGCGGAAGGAGGGTGTGGTCTGTCACCACGAATATTACACTTGGACAAAGGTGACAACCCAAGAAAGGCCCTCTCTCCTCCCGCTCTTCCCTGTCCCATTTTCTTACACAAAGAAAGCGGGGTAGGACCCTGGGTCGTGAACTAAGTAGAGCTGAATCAGAAAAACCAATTAGGAATTTTTTTTTTTTTTTTTTTTTTTTTTTGAGACAGTCTAGCTCTGTCACCCAGGCTGGAGTGCAGTGGCACGATCTTGGCTCACTGCAGTCTGCACCTCCCAGGTTCAAGTGATTCGATCTTGGCTCACTGCAATCTCCACCTCCCAGGTTCAAGTGATTCTCCTGCCTCAGCCTCCTGAGTGGCTGGGATTACAGGCATGCACCACCATGCCCAGCTAATTTTGATAGTTTTAGTAGAGATGGGGTTTCACTATGTTGCCCAGGTTGGTCTCAAACTCCTGACCTCAAGCTGTCTGCCCACCTTGGCCTCCAAAAGTGCTGGGATTCTAGATGTAAGCCACTGCACCTTGTCCCAATTAGAATATTGCACATACAGGTGGCAGGGAACTCACTGCAGAAGGAAAAGTATAATCTCCTCTGTGCTTTGCAATGAAGGCCATGGACTCTCTACTCATCGGTCTCGCCTTGCACTGGGCTCAAGGACAAGTAGGTCCAGTGTGCTACTTACTAGTGTGGAACCTGGGGCCTTCGCTTCTGGGTTTTACTGTCTCATCTGTGTGGCGGGGATGCAGCATGAGCTCTACCAGACACCCTCAGCCTCCCTTTCTAGACAGCCCCCTCCTCCCTACTGTTTGGAAATTCCCCCATCTCCAATTCCACCTCTTTGGGGCTGTCTGGTTTTGGCTCCTAACTACCCTTGATCTTGCCTGTCCTGGTTATGATACTGTTTCTTCTTAAAAATATTTAACCAGGTGTTTTCATTTGGCCTTCTCCCTCTTCCTTTCCTGCCAATCCTCACCTCCTTTCCCCTGTGTCCTCCTGAGACATCTGGGTACCAGCTGGGCTCATGCTCACCTCCAGTCCTCCATGGAAGTCGGTCATGGGCCCCGCATCATCCTGCTCCACTGTGATCAAACCCCTCTGCAGCCAAACCAAAGTCTCAAGGTTTGGCTCGCTATTAGGAGAGAGACAGCACCCTTTCACCTAAAGCAATCTTTCCTATCTCATTGCCAGAGGTTTTGACCCAATCTTGCGACCAACCCCGAGAATCTCACCCATGAAGATTCATTTCAGTCACCCAATATTGTCATTTTTGGGTATATGGGAGCTGGAGTCAGTTGCATCATAGTATGTTACTTTCATTCCATGCCTTCTCCTATCCAGGGTTATTCCAGCTGTGACATTTACCCAGGACAGAAAAACTCATATCCCCAGAGTTCGATAGAAAAATAAGTTCCTGAAAATTTCCTTCTCCAGTGAATGAAGATTGTCATGGATAACAAATGGGTGTTAATATTAAATAACCATTCAACACAACACTATTGAGTCCCAATTTTGTTTCATAAAGTGTTACTAGAACTACAGATGTAAAACAATCTGTTTGCTGCATCTGAAAGCCTCCAAACTTATTGCAATGCTTGTTAACATTGTGAGACCACAGACCCATTTTTAGAAATATGCTGGAAACTGTTGCCCTCTTTGCCCCATTCCCTAAAATGCTGGATTGTTGGAGAGCTTGAATATTTTGTTTTGGAACTTGTCCAAGGCTGCGTGGCTAGGACCTCTGTCTGTCAGGGATCCACTCTGACCTCAGAGTCGTCCACTATGCTAACTTCTTAGCCCTAGGCTCTTGCAAAAAAAATGCTGTATATTTCAATTAGGATTTCAGGACTCTGCCAGCTAGGAAAAGATATTATCAATTTTCTTGAAATTGTAAAAATAAATGGATTAAAATGGTGTGACAGCAAGTAAATAAGACTATATAGGAAATACAGTACATAAAAATAAACACTATTATGTTGTTTTGTTTTTTCCAGAGCAGTGCGACTTTTAATGGGACATATTTCTTCTATTAAATGTTACCATGAGTATAGATGTATTTATAGACAAAATGTTTTAATTCCACAAGGCAGCTGGAAATCGCTCACATTTGCTTTTTGATTCAAAATATTTGTTTATAATTAGTCAATTGATTTAATATGTAACATTAGTGTGAACAAGAAATGCTATTGACAGGGAGGAAAAAATTACTGTGTATGTAAGTATATAACCAATGTGTTGATAGAATGAGTTGGTGTTCTTCAGTATAGATGTTGAGTATTAACTCTGGTTCAGAACATAGTGAAAAAATATTTGTACTTTTGGTTTTATAATCAGATCAAAATTCCTTCATAGCAGATGTTTTTCATGCTTAGGAAATTAAGTTATATAACCAGACATGATAAGTACTATGTTACATGTCAGTCAGCCATGTATGTATTTTTCTTCTGTTAAACTGATTCTTATTTTCCATAGATTGAGCTGGTGTAAATTTTGTGTGCAGTTGGAAGTGTCTCCTAGGTACATGTGGTAGCGTCATGTCTTCCCCTTTCCATCTGCTTCATGAGGAAGAGACCGGCAGAGAGAACAAACATTTGTTGACCAGCTAATATGAGCTAGAATGATTTATGCTTAATATCTTATTTAGTATGAACAGCCATGTTCAATTAATTCTTGTGAATGAATGAAGATGAATATTATTTTCAACTCCATTCTACTTATGGAAGTGTTCAGTGAATCACCCAAATTCATACTAGGAAGGAAGTGGTGAGATGTGAGTCTCACCTCTGGTCTGGTCTTCATTGCTTCGTGTCTTGCAAAGTTGCCTGATCGTTGAAGGTATAGGTGATGTTGACTGTCCTCATGGCTTGGCACCACACCATGGTTCACAGGAACTCAGGGGGCAGAGTACAGGGGCCGTCCAGGTGGCCTCGCGTCTTAGCACTGCCATGTTCTGATTGTGTGGTTATGGACATTAGTTCATTTTCTGCACTTCAGGTGCCCCACTTACAAAACAGGGACACTCTTGCTATAGGTTTGTGGAAAGGCCACAGAACAAACCTAGTCACTGACTCAAAGGCACTGTAAGAAATGGTATCTATACTCATAACTTAAAGACTGAGAAAGTGATACTTGACAAACTGGGGGAGCTCATGCGGATGTTTATTACAATGTGACTTTTTTTTATTGCCGTTTTTGTTTTTATGTTTCGTGTTTTTCTATTTCTTTGACTGTCTCATCCCCATCGATTCATGCTTCCTGCCCATCAGGCATCTCTTTATCACAACCTGCTCTCAGCGACTGTGTAAGGGGACACTTTTAAGAGTTGTCTTCCTGAAACCACCTCTTGACCCCACAATTCTTTTAAATTTGCATATAATTTTTTTTTTTTGAGACAGGGTCGTGCTCTGTTGCCCAGGCTGGAGTGCAGTGGTGCAATTGTGGCTCACTGAAGCCATGATTACCCTAAATCCATGCCCTCACTCTTCCTTGCTAAATGGCCACTGAGGTCCCCACTTAAGGTGTTCACTAATCAGAAACAGGCACCTCAGTGGCAGTTCAGTGGAAACGCTGATAAGGAATAAATTCAGTGAATGATGTGCAACTTTCTACACTGAAAACTAGGAAGCATTGTTAAGGGACAAAGCAGTAAATGAATGGAGTAATATACCACACTCAGAGATTGGAAGACTCAATATCACAGAGTCAATTCTGTCCAAATTGAGATTTAAATTCAATGAAATCCTAATTAGAATCTCATTAGAGTTTTTTTTTTTTTTGGTAGATTTGATGATATGATTCTTCAATTTATATAGACAGTGAAAGGGACTGAAAGTAGCCAAGATAATCTTGAAGTAGAAAAACAAATTTGGAGGAATTAATGTGTCAGATTTCAAGATTTTGTATAGCTGCAGTAATTAAATGTGGGGTGTGTCCAAGGAGAGATAAACCAGTGGAACAAAATGGTTCAGGAACAGACTTGCAAACACACCTGAGTTTTAACAAAGGCTCCAGTATAATGAAATAGAAGGCTAGTCTTGTTGATAAATATTGTTGATCAGTATTTATTTGAAAATAATGAGCCTTAGACTTGGCTTATTTCATACACAGAAATTTAATTTAAAATGAATAAGAGAGCTAATGTGAAAAGTAAAAGCATAAGCTTCTAAAAATTAGGGTAATTTGTGACTTTGCAGTAGTCAAAGATTTCTTTAAAAAGATAATAAAAATACTATTCATAAAAAGATACATAAAAATACTATTCATATGATAAATAGGACCTTATTGAGAATTTGTTCATTAAAATATGACATTAAGAGAGTAAAAAGGCAATACAGAGACCAGAAAAATATATCTCCAGCATATATATATATATGAAACAAAGGGCTTATATTCAGAATATATAAAGAACTAGTAATCAAAAAGAAAAAGGCCACCAAATGTAAAAATGGGCAAGAGACGTGAATTAGTATTTCACAAAAGAGATCCATAATGATCTGTAAGCATTGAAATGGCACTTAATTATCCAGCAAGGAAATGCAAATTAAAACTACAATGAGATTTTTTTTTTTTTTTTTTTGAGACAGAGTCTCACTCTGTTGCCCAGGCTGGAGGCTCACTGCAAGCTCTGCCTCCCGAGTTCATGTCATTCTCCTGCCTCAGCCTCCCACGTAGTTGGGACTACAGGCGACGGGGTTTCATTGTGTTAGCCAGGATGGCCTCGATCTCCTGACCTCGTGATCCGCCCACCTTGGCTTCCCACAGTGCTGGGATTACAGGCGTGAGCCACCATGCCTGGCCAGTACAATGAGATATTACCACACCTTCAGCCAAATCGGCTAAAATTAAAAGGAGTAACAGTACAAAGTGTTGCTGACAATGTGGAAAAACAGGAACTCTCATATTGCTGATGGGAGCATAACTTGATGCAATCTTTTTGGCAAATTTATTTAGCCATATCAGCTGAAGTTGAATACATCCATAGCTCCCTTAGGACTCAACAATTTCACCCCTGAGTTTGTAATCAACAGAAATGAATGCTACATTCACCAAAAGTCATATATTACAAATGTTCAGGGCTATTTTCTTCATAATAATCCCAAACTGGAAATGATAAATATCCATCAACATATCCCAAATAGTATTACAAATTCATACAATGAATAACTACATATTAATAAGAAATAATGCATCTGATGCATGCAAAAGGTTGGAGAATTTCACAGATACAATTTTAAGCCAAAAAAAAAAAAAAAGAAAAAACCTCATACAAAAGACTTTGTGTGTTATTCTAATTATATGGAAGTCAGGAACCGGCAACATTGACCTATGACGATGGCAATCAGAATAGTGTTACTTTTTCAGGTGGTATTGACTAGGAGAGGGAAGGAAATATTCCCTATATATCGGCAGTGGTTATGTAATATGTAATTGTCCATTGTATGAATTCATATTCCTAGGTATGTGGGGTTTTTTGATGCTACTAAAAATGGTTAAAATTTTTTTCTCATTGCGTGTTTCATGTCTATAAAAATAGTTTTTGTATATTGACTTTATATCCAGCAACTGGCTGAATCTACTTATGAATTCAAATCATTCGAGTATGTATATCTATGAATCATGTTTTCTATGAATGATGACACATTAACATTTTTCTTTCCAATCGTTTGATATTTTATTTCTTTTAATTGCCTTATTGCACTGGCCAGAACTTCCACAGGACAATGCTGTACAGAAGAGGTGAATGGACATAGTTGTCATAATCCTGAAATTGGGGGAGAAAGCACTTAATATTTCACCATTAAGAATGTGTTTTTTTTCTAAACGCTCCTTTTCATATTAAAAAAGCTCCCTTCTAGTCTAAGTTTACTGAGATTTTAAAAAATCATAAGTTTTTTTAATTTATTTTTATTTTTTATTTTATTATTATTATACTCTAAGTTTTAGGGTACACGTGCACAATGTGCAGGTTAGTTACATATGTATACATGTGCCATGCTGGTGTGCTGCACCCATTAACTCATCATTTAGCATTAGGTATATCTCCTCATGCTATCCCTCCCCCCTTCCCCCACCCCACAACAGTCCCCAGAGTGTGATGTTCCCCTTCCTGTGTCCATGTGTTCTCATTGTTCAATTCCCACCTATAAGTGAGAATATGCAGTGTTTGGTTTTTTGTTCTTGTGATAGTTTACTGAGAATGATGATTTCCAATTTCATCCATGTCCCTACAAAGGACATGAACTCATCATTTTCTATGGCTGCATAGTATTCCATGGTGTATATGTGCCACATTTTCTTAATCCAGTCTATCATTGTTGGACATTTGGGTTAGTTCCAAGTCTTTGCTATTGTGAATAGTGCCGCAATAAACATACGTGTGCATGTGTCTTTATAGCAGCATGATTTATGGTCCTTTGGGTATTTTAGATCAATATCCTTGATGAACATTGATGCAAAAATCCTCAATAAAATACTGGCAAACCAAATCCAGCAGCACATCAAAAAGCTTATCCACCATGATCAAGTGGGCTTCATCCCTGGGATGCAAGGCTGGTTCAATATACGCAAATCAATAAATGTAATCCAGCATATAAACAGAACCAAAGACAAAAACCCACATGATTATCTCAATAGATGCAGAAAAGGCCTTTGACAAAATTCAACAACGCTTCATGCTAAAAACTCTCAATAAATTAGGTATTGTTGGGACGTATCTCAAAATAATCAGAGCTATCTATGACAAACCCACAGCCAATATCATACTGAATGGGCAAAAACGGGAAGCATTCCCTTTGAAAACTGGCACAAGACAGGGATGCCCTCTCTCACCACTCCTATTCAACACAGTGTTGGAAGTTCTGGCCAGGGCAATCAGGCAGGAGAAGGAAATAAAGGGTATTCAATTAGGAAAAGAGGAAGTCAAATTGTCCCTGTTTGCAGACGACATGATTGTATATCTAGAAAACCCCATTGTCTCAGCCCAAAATCTCCTTAAGCTGATAAGCAACTTCAGCAAAGTCTCAGGATACAAAATCAATGTACAAAAATCACAAGCATTCTTATACACCAATAACAGACAAACAGAGAGCCAAATCATGAGTGAACTCCCATTCACAATTCCTTCAAAGAGAATAAAATACCTAGGAATCCAACTTACAAGGGATGTGAAGGACCTCTTCAAGGAGAACTACAAACCACTGCTCAATGAAATGAAAGAGGATACAAACAAATGGAAGAACATTCCATGCTCATAGGTAGGAAGAATCAATATGGTGAAAATGGCCATACTGCCCAAGGTAATTAATAGATTCAATGCCATCCCCATCAAGCTACCAATGACTTTCTTCACAGAATTGGAAAAAACTGCTTTAAAGTTCATATGGAACCAAAAAAGAGCCCGCATCGCCAAGTCAATCCTAAGCCAAAAGAACAAAGCTGGAGGCATCACACTACCTGACTTCAAACTATACTACAAGGCTACAGTAACCAAAACAGCATGGTACTGGTACCAAAACAGAGATATAGATCAATGGAACAGAACAGAGCCCTCAGAAATAATGCCGCATACCTACAACTATCTGATCTTTGACAAACCTGAGAAAAACAAGCAATGGGGAAAGGATTCCCTATTTAATAAATGGTGCTGGGAAAACTGGCTAGCCATATGTAGAAAGCTGAAACTGGATCCCTTCCTTATACCTTATACAAAAATTAATTTAAGATGGATTAAAGACTTAAACAGACCTAAAACCATAAAAACCCTAGAAGAAAACCTAGGCATTACCATTCAGGACATAGGCATGGGGAAGGACTTCATGTCTAAAACACCAAAAGCAATGGCAACAAAAGACAAAATTGACAAATGGGATCTAATTAAACTAAAGAGCTTCTGCACAGCAAAAGAAACTACCATCAGAGTGAACAGGCAACCTACAAAATGGGAGAAAATTTTTGCAACCTACTCATCTGACAAAGGGCTAATATCCAGAATCTACAATGAACTCAAACAAATTTATAAGAAAAAAACAACCCCATCAAAAAGTGGGTGAAGGAAATGAGCCGATACTTCTCAAAAGAAGACATTTATGCAGCCAAAAAACACACTAAAAAATGCTCACCATCACTGGCCATCAGAGAAATGCAAATCAAAACCACAATGAGATACCATCTCACACGAGTTAGAATAGCAATCATTAAAAAGTCAGGAAACAACAGGTGCTGGAGAGGAGGTGGAGAAATAGGAACACTTTTACACTGTTGGTGGGACTGTAAAGTAGTTCAACTATTGCAGAAGTCAGTGTGGCGATTCCTCAGGGATCTAGAACTAGAAATACCATTTGACCCAGCCATCCCATTACTGGGTAAAAATCATAAGTTTTAAATTATATATCAAATGCTTTTTCTGCCTTGTTGAATCATGACTTTTCTCCGTTAATGTGAAAAATTCTTATTCTTAATATTAAACCAACTTATAACTCTGCCATAATCCCCACTTAGTCACGATGTATTATATACACACACATACATGTATATATACTTTATTGATGTTTCTTATTTGTATAGGATTTTTGTTCCCATTATCATGGGAAATACTTGTCTATAATTTTTCTTTCTTTTAATGTCTTTAAAGTATGATATCAGGGTCACTCTGGATGCATAACAGGAATTATGAAGTTATTCCTTCTATTTCCTGGAAGCATTTAAAATTGCTATTATTTTTTCTTTAAGTGTTTGAAAGCATTTGCTAGTGAAGCCATCCAGGCCAGGGAGTTTTCTTTAAGGAAAGTTTTTAAATTATTGATTAAATTTCTTTAAGACATACAGAATTTCTTGTGTCAGTTCTGCTTCTGCTGTTGTGTTTTTCAAATTGTTTGTTTGATCTAAATTTTTAAGTTTAATTTGGCATAAAATAGCTCACAGTCTCCTCCAATTATTTTAATATCCAGATAATGTTTCCCGTTTTGTTCCTGATGCTAATGCTCTCATTTTTTCTTGATCAATCTTGTTAGATTTATCAATTTTATTGATTTTTTCCAGAGGCTTAAATTTTGGATTTGCTGAGTTTTTTCCATCATATATCTATTTTCTATTTCATTGGTTTCCCCATTTATCTTTTATTCTCACAATTAAGTGGTTTTTAATATATTCAGAGTTGTACAACCCTCACTGTAATCTAATTTTAGAACATTGCATCACCCCAAAAAAATTCCATACACATTAGCAGTCACTCCTCAATCCTGTTAACCTACTCTGTCCCCCCTCCAGCTCCTGGTGCCTGAAATCCACTATGTTTGCCTATTCTGGACAGTCACATGAATGGAATCAGGCATACAGCCTTTGTGACTGGCTTCTTCCATGTAGCATAATGTTTTCAAGGGTCTTCTACGTTGTAGTCTGTGTCAGTAATTCATGCTTTTAAAATGCCAAATAAGGTTCCATTGTATATATATACGGATGCTCTTTTACTTACTATGGGGTCATGTCCTGATAAATCCATCATTAGTCAAAAATATCGTAAGTCAAAAATGCATTTAATACCCTGATAAACCCATTGTAAGAGTTGAAAAATTGCTAAGTTGAATCATTGTAAGTTGGAGACCATCTATACTATATTTGTTTATCCATCTATTAGCTGATCAACAGGTTGTTTCCACTTTGTGGTTATTATGAAATAATACAGGTATGAACATTCACAAAAAGTTTCATGTGAATATGTTTTCATCATTTCTTTTGGTGATATACCTGGGAGTTGGGATTAGTGAGGCATGTGCCATCTCTGTATTTTTTTGAGCAGCTACAATACTCTTATCTGACGTGTCTTCATCATTTTACATCCTCACCAGCAATGTATGAGGGTTCCAGTTTCTCCCCATCTTCACCAACACTTGCTTTTGTAGATCTTTTTTATTTTAGCCATCCTAATGACTACGATGTGATATCTTATAGTTTTCACTGGTATTTTTTAAGGATCAATTGGTGTTTCTCTAAGGACCAATCTTCTTTGGGGGAAATGTCTCTTCAAATCATTTGTCCATTTACAAGTTTTTTTTTTGTTATCATTTTTTATATATACTGTATTCAAATTACTTAATATAATTTGCAAATATTTTCCCCACTCTATGGGTTGTCATGTCACTTTGAGGGTGTCCTTTGACACAAGTTTTTAAGTCCAATTTATCTTTGTTATCATTTGTGTTTTGTATCTTATCTAAGAAACCATTGCCTAACCCAAGATCATGTTCAACTCCTTTGTTTTCTTCTAGGGATTTTATACTTCCAGCTTTTATAATTAGATATATAATCAATCATTTTCAGTTACTTTTTGCAAATGCTGTGAGGTAGGGGTCCAAATTCATTCTTTTGTATATGGATATTCTTTTAGGATTTACTTCATCTTATTTTGGGTTTGTTATTGAGATAAAAGCTTAGGTTCCCAATTTTCAAATGTTTTACTTTTCTAATATATCATATTTAATGCTATATATTTCCTTTATTTTTGCTATGTCATATTTTCATTAACACTCAGTAGAAAGTATGTTCTAATTCCCATTGCAATTTCTCTTTGACCCTTTGGTAATTCATTAGTGTGTCACTTAATTTCCAATCTTTTGAGATTTTCTAGACTTACTTTATTACCAGCATATAATCTAGTTTGGTAAGCAGCCCAAGTGCATGTGGAAAGGAAATGTTCCCATGGCTATTTAAATGTAGTGTTCTACAGCAATGATATCAAGCTAAGGTCCAGTCATGCTTGCCACGTGAGTAGAGACAGCTTCAGAAAATTCTAGCCCCTGGCTGCTGACTGAAGCAGACAAGCCATGCATCCCCACCTTGCCCTGTTTGGATTCCTGAGCAAAGAATTTGTACATTTAATCAAATGGTTGTTTTATGCCATGAAGTTTTGGGATGATTTGTTGTGTAACAGTGGTAAGAGGACCATTCTATTTCATAGGCTTGATGTTTATGAGACAATCTACGATTTTATATAATCCTTTTGGAATTTGGGATTATTAAACCAGAGTTTTGAGAAACTAATTCTAGCATTATATATTTTATACAGATTTGGAAGTAGCCTAGACCAAAATATTGACATTTGAAAGCTGTAAGTTAAATAAGTAGTATCATACTCCTGAACAGAATGTCACCAAAAGTTATACACAAAATCTCATGCCTTTCCCTATGCTTAATTATATTGTAATTGTGTGTGTGTATGAAAGAAAACAAAACCCAAACAGAAATTCACACAGGAACTATACTATTGAAGCTAATGTTCAGTTCTGAAATGTGTAAGAGGATACTACATAATTATCTGCTTTACACGTGGAGGAAAAAAAGTATTAATGGCTATTGTGATTTTAAATTGCTGGGCCACAAACCTATCAGAATACAGCAAATCTCCCCCTCAAGTAAACGGGCTTCTGCATCTTTGCTCACTGGTCTAGAAAGCTGCCATGTGGGTTCTCATGCTTCTGGCTGGCTGAGTTAGCAGAGCTCTTAGGTTAGCATAAGGCCTGGTCTCTTATTCGAGGTCCTGTATGACTTAGCCATTTGTAGTACTCTGTGCTCTCAGGGTTATTGGGTAGAAACATTTAGAAGTATGTATTTGTTTATTTTGAGCCACCAATGTAAAAAATGCAAGGGTACAGTTAAAGAAAAAGGTGTTTATTTAGGCCATCATCAACTAAGATCATAATAAATAACATAATATACTAATGTAATAACAGATGTTCTCATGCATTTATCGTGTTTATAAATATAGAAGAAAGCTGGCTTACAGGGCTGTTGGGACAAATTTGGAAAAGTGTTTTTGGCAATTACTCAGTAAAAGTTAACAGTGTTGACTATCAGGTTCTCTTTTCTATCAGTTTTTAGAATACATCCCCTATACATCTGTGAATAAATGGTAATGGTCTCTTAGAGTTTCTACTTTTTGTGAACATGCCAGAGTTAAGTAAATTGTCAAAGGATCCAGGTTGACAATGTGTTATCTGTCAATATTTCTAATGAAAAACAGATCTTAGAAAAATGAACTCTTCTGCATTTCAGTGTAGAGGCTGATATATTACAAGCCGGAATCATTCAAACAATAAAAAAATGTGCCTCAATGAAATAAAACCCAGAAGTAGTTTATAAATAGTAACTGTGATACTTAATATACAAATGCTGTAGTATTGCGTTTGTAATTTGGTAAGTAAATGACCAAGTATCTGAATGCAGAAGTGATGAACTTTGATGAAAGCTTAATTTTGCTAGTAAATTTCACACAAAGGGGTAAAATAGGATAATCTTTAACATAAAGCTTTAGGACAAATAATTTAAACATATCATAAACACTGAAAATGTGTTTTTAATTGTTATTTACAGTTAATCAATGATACCAGTGTTTAGCTTAATCCAGCCAATTGCCAGTCTTGACTCCTTCTTTCAACATCTGTTATTAAGATCTTCCTTATAAATACTTAGGCAAATTAATTTAGTGAAGGAGAGCGATCTGTGGTCCAGAGTAACTCAATGTACGGCCATTTGGTTTGCAGACAGCGTTTAATAGGAGTGTCATCTGTTTGTAGCATGGGATCTTCAAAACCCATCACAACTGCAGTCCCTTCTACGTACATGACCTGTTGAACAAAATAAAGCCACCAAGGTCAATCAACAGTCTTAGCAAATTCTTATGTGGAATGAAAACAATTTTTAGATGCTAGCAAATAAGGTATTACATAGTTTCAGATGAAACTTGACATGTAATTTTATTTTGCTAGAAATGAGCAGGAATATCTGCTTACTGATTAATGTGAAAGTAAATTTGTAAACGTTATTTAATTGCTAGCTGGCCAGGTGATTTTTAAAAAATTCAAGATCATGTGAATCCTAAAACACATAGATTGTTTCTAAGAAAAAAAATATTCTTCAACGGATCTATACCATCGGAAAGAAATGCTTAATTATCATATTTACATATAATTTATACAGGTCCTACTGCTTTAATACTGAGGTTCTCAGATGCTCATGCTGCCTCATGAAACGGAGAGCTATAAAAGGAGTATAGCTATTATGTTCTGAGGAACATGTTTCTCCTTCTAATTTAAGTATTGAATTTCTAGAGCTGAAACCAATTTGAATGTTTGTCAACAAAATTTGCTATTATGGTATTAAATATTCCTGAAATGCAATTCATGAGTGCATTCTGTACAGCATGAAAAATCATGGAGAAAAAAATTAAAAAGGATGTCAGGACAGAAAGAAAAGTAAAAGAGAGGTTGAAAGATCAAACCAACCAGATACTGTATATGCAGTGGCAGTGATCACAGAAATATATACTGGCAGGTGAATAGCAAGAAAAATTTTATTCTGATTAATTTACAATGAAACATACTTAAAAAGTATTTTGGACATAGCAACAAAAACCCTAACTCATTACCAAGGGCTCACTGTGGACATTAAGGCACTCCTTGGTGGTTAATTTCTTTTTTGTACCAAGAGAAATTCTGATGCTGTATAATTTAAAAGAAACAGATATAGACTGTCTTCTTCCAAAGTGTATAAAATTATTTTTACACATTCACTGGCTGATACACATGAGTGTAATTATGTTCTTCCAAAATAAAAGCCATAAGCTATTTAAGGAGCCAAAAGAAACAACTTTATTATCCTTAAATGGTAGTTGCCTCTAAAACACATTAAATATAGGAATAGAATATATTACTAGATCAGATAATCTTGTGTCATGAATCTACTCATTCCTAAGAAAGTGCTAAAGATACATTGTAATGTGAAATACATTTTTTGGCATCTTTATTTTAGTTAATATATTAGTTTCTAGTGTTGATGAAATAAATTGACATTGAAACTACAACTCGGGCTTTTCAGTCCCCAAAGCAAAACTGCCTTTTCTGAAAAGTTATACACAAAGAATATAATTCAAGTTATTAAGTTAAATACAATTGGCCCTATTTTTCACAAAGAACTTCATGTACTCATGTCATTAGAGCAGAAGTGCTTGGGCAAGGTACCATGACCCACCTCCATGGTCTCAATCAGGCTCGGATGCCTGGCGGCTCAGACTCCATCTCACTTTGCCAGCATTCTCCTTTTGTCTGTTTCCTTTCTAACAGGACCTTGCTATGCAGCTTGTAATTTTAGCTCCTGATTAACTTCAAAACATATTTCTGTGACTTAATGACATCCATACTTTGCTTTATAGCTGCTGTATATTACTGTCATTTTAACAGTTCATCCTATTTGTTTTCTAATCTTTTTGTTGGTGTGTCAGAAGCTTGTCACAAGCATGATTTGAAAACTTATACTACATACAGGTAGAGTGGCCAAGCAGACCAAGGACAGGATTGGGAATCAGGAACTCAGTTCCAATCCCTGCACTGCCAATGACTTGCTGTGTGACCCTGGGTGAGTCACTTAATCTCCCCATCTCAGATGCCTCATCTGTAAAATATGGATAATATTTGACCTATCTTGCAGGGATTGTGTAGGTGAATAATTAGTGATTATAAAGTACCTCCTATTACAAAGCTGTGCAAACATCAAACTCTAGATGAAGCACTCATTCACACATTAGAAAACAACATCCAAGTTTGCATATATATATACATGCAAAGAATATACATTGTCAAGAAAATTTGGATGCTTTATATATATATCTTTGGACCTGACAAAAACATCTAATTTATATTTTGTTATAAAGATAGCAGTAAATTTTAGTCTTTTAGATTTGGTCTAATTAAAATTATGTACTTAATTTACACTGTTTTCTGTAACCTTCCACAATTTAGATACATGAAGTCAGCATGGGCAGATCAAATTAAAAACGAATGTTAGACCTTATTCCTTTAATATTAACTATAACTAATACATATATATATATATATACACACTATAACTAGTATCTACTGTAACTGATACTTGAATAAATGCAAAGATAATAGACACACAAAAAGGGGAAATCGATGCAGCCGAACTCTAGCTTTAAGCCAGGTTGAGTACACCTGGCAGTGAATCACCTATGTGCTTTGTCAACCGTTAGCAAAGGAAAGCTGCAAAGCATCATGGGTAGGAGCATGGTCTCTGAGCTGGACTAAGTTTCACTCCCAGCTCTGTCATTTCCTGGCTGCTTGACCTGTAAAATGGAGATATACAGACAACACTTACTTCATAAGGTGCTGTGAAACTTAAGCAAAGTACTTAATACAATTTCGGGTAAATGCTCAATATATGCTGACTATGAAGGTTATTTATTTAAAAATATTTTTTCCAGTAAAAAATCTCACTGTTACCTCTTTCTTCCTTTAAATGGATAAGTAACAACTTTCACTGGACTAACTACGATGTTGATTTAGAAACACGCTACACTGCCAAGGGTAACTATCTGTATGGGGGTGTATTTAGGCATGGTGAAGCTACTGCTCTGAAGTCCAATGTCAATTTCCAATGCAGACTAACATATACTGGTCAAATCCAAAGATGACTGATTCTAAAATGTGTCCTCATAGTAAAGAGACTCCTGGAATAATCTTAGGTAGCAATTGTACGGGAATCGAACGTTGTTATATACTCACATACTTATTTCACCAACCCAGTTGAACACCGACGACTACGTCAATTATCATACCTTTTCATTATAATTTGACTGCTTCAATCCATTGTAGTGGTAGACAGTAAAAGATTCTGGACCACTGGAGCCCTATTATAAATAAAGGACTATTAAAACTTTAAATTATATTTATATCAGGCAATTTCTAATCAACTGAAAGTAAAATGCATGTTTCTCAAATCCTTATCCTTTGGGGACTCATTTGACAAAAGAAGGAACTTAGGTTTATGGAGTTGTAACTACCAGAAAGCCCTGAAGTTGAAAGTGTTGCCCCTGAAGAAGATGCTGGAAAGTAGGGAAGGTTGATTTCCATTATAAGCTCTTCTGCACTAACTTATTTTTTTTAAATTATGCGCATGTATCACTATAACTTTTTTCAAAAGACAAGCTTCTAAAACATTTCCTAAAGTATATCTCCTTTTCTATGTAAATAATTTGTTCCTCTCAATGAATTGAGAAAAGCAGTAGCATCACTTTTACTCAGACTAAATACACTTCCAGTATGTACCAATACTTCCAATTTGGCCCACGATATTTAATTAGTGGTTTCTTTTCCAAAAAATATCCAATATTTGAATATTGTCAACCATTAATTAGTGAAAAGAGCACTGTGAGAAATGAAAACATACTTATAATGCTTAAGGCGATTTCAGTAATATTCAATAAAGAAAGGATATCGTATATATCACTAACAGAGTAAGCTTGTAGAAAAATGGGTCATGTTATTCCCACTATCTTAACCTTGCTTTTCAATTAGCTAAAGATCACGTTCAACCCCCTTAACCTGGCGTTCAAGGCCATTACAGGCCTGGCTCCCAGTGATTTCCCTCAGGGCCTCTGGCTGAGTCTGCCTGGATAGATCCCCCTTGTCTTCCTGGCTATATCCGATGGATACAAGCAGGCACATGGCCCTCCTTAGAATTTTTTCCAACTGGAATTAAGGGAAGACAGCTGCTGGCAACTGGAGCTTCAGCTCCTACAGAAAGATAGGCTGTGAGAATGTAGCCACTTTAGAGACTGGGGATGGGAGGTGGAGACCTCCCAATGCTGTTCAAGGACTCCAGGAGCACCTTCCCGGTGCTTGCTTCTTCAATTCACCTGAGCTACTCCTTCCCCTTCATGTATTTTCCCCCACTTAAGCCAATTTAGGCTGAGGTTCTGTGACCTGCAATCATGAGTCTTAAAATCATACAGGGCTTAATCTACCTTTTTAGTCTTATCTCCAACTACTCACCTTTCTGAATTCTGTTTTGGACAAGCATGACTCATTTCATCATGAAAAGATCTTTTGTTGGCCTTTTGCACATTCATGATTTTTTTTTTTACTCTTCTCTAAAATGCCCTCCTCTCCTTCCTTTTTCCAGACCTGGTTTAAATCTTACTTTTTCTATAAAGTTTTTCCTGGACACACTAGTTAGTTTTTTACTACACTGGAACTTAACCTTTATCATAACAATTGTCTAAATAATTTGAGAAGGAATCATATAGTACTACTTTGTATCATCTCTTCTATTATTTTGAAAGACTGTTTAATTTTTCATGACTTACATTCCCAACTAAAGCCTAAAATTGTTTTGTATCCCACTCAAAATGCCTTACAGAAAATAGAAAAATCAATTTGATCGTTTCCTTAATTACAGGAGTCATTGCAATTAGTTACATAATTTGACTCTTGGCTATCAGAGTTAAATTATTTGAACATAAAAAAATAACAATTTTCCTGTAACTGAATATAATTTATATTCCCTATTTCCAGTAATTAACTGGCATAAAATACAGAAATACCAACAAAAGGTAGTGTAGCCCACTGGTAAAGTGCATAGACTCTGTGGTTAGACAGACTATATTGGATTCCTGAATCAGCTACTAAAATACCTACTGTATGACCTTAAACAATCGTCTTAAGTTCTCTAATCCTCAATTTCCTCATTGTCAAAATGGGGAAAATAAGAGTATGGTGTTTAGAAGGCACACAGTGCCTGATGGAGAGTATGTGCTTGGGAAAGGGGAGCTGCTTCTGCTATTCTTATTTAAACGAATGGTCTTGAAAAGCTTATAAATATTACCACTTTTTTCCTCCTGCATCAGCCTCTACATCATAGCAAATAAGTGTTCTTCCATAGGACCTACTTGAAGCATTGTAAAGATTACTGAAGTTAAATATTTTCCTGGCTGTCCTTGTCACTCCAGTTTTGCAACTTCATTTATTGGTGGCTGATTAAATAAATGTTTACTGGGCCTCGTGAGGTGGCTCATGCCTGTAATCCCAGCACTTTGGAAGGCCAGAACGGGTGGAACACCTGAGGTCAGGAGTTTGAGACCAGCCTGACCAACAAGGTGAAACCCCATCTCTACTAAAGATACAAAAATTAGCCAGGCCACCATGTGTAGTCCCAGCTACACAGGAGGCTGAGGCAGGAGAATTGCTTGGACCAGGGAGGCGGAGGTTACAGTGAGCTGAGATCGTGCCACTGCACTCCAGCCTGGGTAAAGGAGCGAAACTCCATCTTAAATAAATAAATAGTTTACAGAATGATCACTATATTCATCTGTTAGGGACAAGGCAGTATGTGACTAATTGCCAAAAGGAGTGTTGAGTCACTATGCATTTTGTGGCTACAGGGGAAAGGGGACATCAGTGGTATGTAGGGCATGATCGGAAAAGATCTATGACACAGAGGGCGTCTGAGCTGCTATAGGATGGGAACAGATGGGAATAGGTGGGACTGCGACAGGTCTTCCTCTAAAGCAGCTGTTCTCTAACTTGGGCCTCCAGATCACTTGCAGGGCTTGTTAGACCACATTGCTGCACCCACCCTTAAAGTCTCTGCTTCAGGGAGAAACCTGAGAATTTGCATTTCTAACAAGCTCTTGGAGATCATACTGAGAACTCACTGCTCTAAAGGTAACCAAGAGCAGGACCACATGCTCCTGGGAGGGAAACAGCATGAACTATACAGACAATGAGACAAACCAGGCCCAGGTGGAGAGTGTCTTCAGAATAGCAGGCAACAAGTAAACAGTGAGAGAGGAACACAGAGGCAACGAACAGTACAACCAAATGGAAATGTCTGTTACAGGCGAAAGAGAAGGGACTAGAACCCTCTTTTTACCTAAAAAATTACTAAAAGTAACTGTCTCACTTTACATTTCTCACTTTTCAAAATCTTCCCCAAATTAAATTAAAAACAGGAATATTCTTTTTATTATAACTAAGAATCAACATTTCTATCAAAGGTTCCGATAGCAGCCTTGAAATATAATTAAAATTAATACTGTCTCAAAGTTTAAAATGGTATAATGTATTATTAATCCAGATATCTAGAACATCAGATTCCAATAAAAAAAAATCTAGCAGTCAGAATGTGAACAAAGAGGATATCACACTGAAGGGTCTAATGTCGGACAATAAAATCTAATTTTTCATGAAGCCTTTACCAAAGTTTTAAAAAGTCCAGTAGTCTACATTGTCTACATTGTGATATCCTCAGTTACTTTTTGAATCTTACCTCTTTCTTAACAATTTTATCTTGAGTTTAACAATCATTTTTAACAATTACATCCTGAATTTTAGTAATTATATTTTGAAATTTTCCCTCTAGCTTTTAAATTTTTTCTATTTGTCAATACGTCTCTCTAATAATAGCGGTAAAATAGAAATTGGAATGTCTATTGCAACAATGAACTTCAGTGCAAACTATACTGATATCTGATAAAATGACCATGATATCTATTATCTAGTTAAGTAATTTGATTTAGTGGTAAAATGCTTCACTTAGAGAACAAAGACAGAAAGATGGGTATTGGATATAGAACTGGCTTGCCAATGATGCAGACACAACTCAGAAACATTCAGGTTGGCCCAGATGCCTCTGCTATTCCAGGTAACTGAGCTCCTATCAAAGCCCAGTGGAAGACATGTCCCAATGGGAAACGGCCCAGACCCACTTAGGTTTTAATTCTCCAGGAGCTTAGCTTCACTAGCTCTAGTGGCTTCTACTACCCACAGCCACCTTGACCTCTTCTCACAGTATTTAACAGTTTCCTGAGAGAAGAAAAGTGGGGGTGGGAGTGGAGAAAGAGAATCTTTCTCTTTTTACTCCTCAAACTTCCGAACTGTTCTCTCCGTAACATTACGTGTATAGACTGGTGTCTGCGTCATCTTCTGCTACCCTCCCCATCAAGGCACTGCGTTACCGTATTCGAACACACATTCCCTCTGTCTGGGAAGGTTTCCATGTAACGGTGTTTTCTCAGTCTCATATCTGTGCATTAGGACATCGTACAGAAAGAGAAAATGCTGCAAACAATCACAGGTAATCATCCCAACAGAATAACAATAAATATATTTCCTCAACTATGTTACCTGATCAGGAAAAAATTCTTGAAGAAATGGGCCCAATAATATGATTCCTAATCCTTCTGGATCTAATTTATTCTTCATGAGATTTATACTACGGGGAGAAAAAAGAAAAACAGTGGATACCAGAGGAAAAAAAAGCTGCTTTTCTTTCATGATTAAATTACTGGTACTACAACACATTCAGCTGCCAAAAATACTCAGAGCTGTTCTTTTTAGAACCTTAATGACAAATACACAGGAATGACATCTAATTTGCCAAAACTTGGTTATTTTTAAACTAGAGTAATCTGTTACTATTTAAAATTTAAATTGTGACGACTTTGGAATATTGTTCCTTATTAGGTAAAGTAATTTAAAAACCAAGGCTTATAAACTCAAGCTTGTAACTTCCCAAAGGCAAATTCTCTTTGCTTCATAGGTATGCCTGAATTTAACAAATAAGGCATTTAACTAACAAAATGTTTGTTTTAAGCCCAAGGAGAAAAAGAAACAGGGTCAAAAGGCAGTGGTACATCAGATAATAGAAAACATCTCTTAAAAAGCTTACTTTTAAAAACTAAATGAGATAGCAGCTTAAAATTCATAGACAATGTAATTTGAAGGTTAAAGAGCTACATTAATTCTCAAAGAGCTAATGCGTCATGAATGGCAGTGAGTGATATATACTGTATTGGTCCAGTAGCAGCCTAAAGTGCATACCAGCCCTTACAATGCAGGTGTACCAAGGCTGGTGACAGGTGGTGTTATGTGTGACTAGAAAGAAGGCAGAAGAAGGCAGACTGCAGTTTAATGGGTTTAAAAATGAAAATAGTCTTCAGAAAAGTTTTATTTTCCTTGCTATCTCAAACTATAAAGGCCAAGTTAAATCTGCCTTACTACACAACATGCAAAGTGTTGTGTTTGGGGATTTCAGGTGGTTCTAGTCAACCACCTTCCTCAGGGGCAACTTATCTCCTTTCAGTTTGCCTCTTTGGTCTGGGTCAGTTACCAGGTGTGCCTTTCACAAAAGGAGTTAAAGCTATTCTTGTGAGGGTAAGCTATGTTTTAAGGTTTATGAAAGCTGCATCTGCGCTGACATAGCCATCTCTCCTGGAAACACCTGGGTCAGGCTGCCTCGCAGACCTCCTACCTGACATGTAGTATTGGCCCCGTGAGATAGATACTTTTGTGGGCCTGTGGCTATCATTCTTGTATAGTATACTGTACAAAGGATATGGCATTTTAATGAGTCTGAGTAAGGCCGGGAAGTTATGATGAAACAAATGAAGGCAGGGTCATTTGTGTTTAATTCATTTAATCCTTAGGATGGCCCAGTTATTTCATGGGCCATTCTGTATTATAGTTGTAAATAGGCGAAAGTAGAGTGAATACTTCAGTCCAATCTTTCAACCACTTCAAGAAAAACAACCTGATTGAATCAATTGTACTAACTTCATGATTCAAGGTACGTTTTCCATCTGATAAAACAAGGAAAATTAGGTAGATGATATATAGCTATGGAAGAATTTGGAAAAAAAAAACTTTCTTCTTTTCCTTGTTTTAGGCTAGTCAGTAACAAAAATTACTTGAGTTAATTCTCTTGTAAATTAGAGCAGTGTAAACAACATGGTCTCTACTTGGAAATAAAGTTACAAGAAGTAGAGTAATTACTATCATACCATTTGTTGGACTAGTTCAACACTCTGAATTTCTCTTTAAATTGAAAACAATTCATTTATTAATATTTCTAACTATTGAGAATGGATGAAATCACAGCTCTAAGTAGTAAGATTGAGACACATTAATTCAGATGTGGCTAGTTTATAAATGTTTATGTGTATTGCATACTTTCAAAGAAAGTATGACTGAACTCATCTGAAAACGGAACAAGACCAAATTCTAAAAACGGTGTCTACCAATGTTTCCTGTTGCTTTTGCTGAACCCTTTCATTATGTTTGATAAGCTCAAGTTTTTTCATTCTTAGAAAAACTTGCAGAAGGAAAAACTATGCTGAAAAAAGGAGTATAGATCCTATCTTAACTTTTATTCCCATATTTGATTAATACATGTATCCACTTAACAAGAGTTATTTTTTCATGGATAATAACTAAAGATCTTAATCTACAGAGGAAGTTGTAGATGTAACAATGCATAAAACATAACAGTGAGAATGAAGACAATGACAGGATCCTAAGAAAATACTGAAAAACGATATGCCATAATATATTGCAGCCATCCCTAAAAGTTTCAGGTCAGCTAATTTAATCATTTAGAAATGTTAGATATCTTTGATCATCTTTATTTACGAGGGAAAGTCAGAGGCCTGCTGGTTATTTAAGCAGGGCAACCAGCACCATCTACACAGAACCGTCATTACTTTACTGAAGATACTAAAGTCACATAAAATTTTAAGACGTGGGGAAGTTTATAGAAAGACACTTTTAGCATTTTTTAAAAAGCAGGACAGTAACTGCTGGGTGGGAAAGGAAACTCAATTTAAGTATGTCAAGTCTGCTATAATATTGGATTAGTTCGATTTCTTTCTAAATCTTTGCTTTACATAGATTGCTATGCTTCATATATGCAGATATAGATTTTTAAAAAGGCAAAAAATGTACAGTATGTCTTAAACTTAATTGAATCTTTTTGAGTTGGCTAAATAACACTTCCTATTTAGCTTACTATTCAGGATCTGAAACAAGGTCCAATGCTTTCATCACATCTTCCAGAAGTGAATCGGGTATGAATCCATTATCTAGGGGGGAAAAAATCAGAAACAACTTGAAATAAGAATTTACTTCAAGAAATGCTATTAATGCTGATCAGATTCCAGGAAAAAAAATCGCATAAAATACACAAAGAGTTAACATACTATTCCTTAAGTTTATTTTAGGCATAGTGCCTATTATTAGAGACTCTCTTCTATTTGTTTTCTTGGAAACATCGGCAAATACTTATTTTCTAGGTTAATTTCAAATAAAAATATTTTTTAACTTAAGAACTCTGACGAAAGCTTAAAGTCAAATTACTTGATCTTTAAACAGTGTTACAGCGTTAAGTGGGTAAAATATTTTTCTACTTAAAATCTTAGGTTTATCTTTCAATAAACAAAGTAAACCTTTACATTCCCACTTAACAATTCAATTAAAATAATTCTTTACCAACAAATTCCCTTTGTCACAATGTTATTTAGTTTCTTGAAGGAATGTTAATGATCCACTGATACTTAGACAACTGACAGATTAACAGCACAGGTATTCTAAAACAGACTTAGTGATTTAAATGAAAGCTGTAGGTTAAAAAAAAAAAAAAAAAAGCCCTGAAATGAAGAGTCAAACTAATGCTGATGATGACTACTTTATGGAAAATGGTCCAAACTCTGATGATGCAACAGACCATGACACACACAAAGTCCTTGTGGGGTAGTTTGAAATGAGAGTGGTTTTAAACAAAAGTTGTTTATTCCTTAAATGTACAGTGCCCAATTTCCTCTATCCATTTACTCATTCCTGAAGATTGTCTCAGCTTTAAATCAGCTTCCAATGTCCTTCAGGGATGAGATGATTAAAAAAAAAAAAATCTTGCCATGGAGAACAAGATGTCCAAAAGCCCTGCTCCTATAATCAAACTACAGAAAAAAGTGTGCAGTTGCTCTTTGAGGGTGTGGAATTGTACACTATCTCTATCAGAAAGGAATCAAATTATGATTGTAGAAAGGTCTTTTCTATTCTTAAACCTCTTTTCTATTCTTAAACCTCATAAGGAGCTGTTTACCCATTTGAAGACAGATTGGCCTTGACTAAAAGGTTATGAGTCATCTAGGATAATTAAAAATGTGCAATTTTTTAAGTGAAGGGTTAGAGTAATTCCAGTTTGTTAAGTTACCAATAATTTGAGGTACTGAGAATAAAGACGACCTTGGTTGAAGGCACTTGTAAAAACATTCAAGCTCTGTGGGCTTAGCTTTGATGAGTCTGATCACTGATTTTGCTTAAGTCATAGCTAAAGGCTCAGCATCTCCGAATGTGAAACAGGCTTTATGTGGCCACCAACAGACAGGAACAATTAGGTTTCTGTGTTTATAGGCTATATCCATTTGATATTACAGGTGGAGTCTCCCTCATCCAAAATGCCTGGGTCTAGAAATGTTTTAGATTTCAAATTTTTTCTGGTTTACGAATATTTGCAAATTTATAATGGCTGAACATCCCTGATCTGGTCCAAAATCTGAAATGCTCCACAGTGTCATACTGGCACTCAAAATTTTGGAGGATCACCCTTTCGGGTGAGGGATGCTCAGTCTGTACCACGTTTTTCAGGAGCATTGACAGCATGTACTTTGTCATGGCTGGCAGCTTTTCCGCAGAAACCATAACCTGCAACTCAGTTCCCACCCCAAGCAAGAGCTAATTGGCAAATGACAACAAAAACAACAATGTGACCTTCTTAACAACATGCTTATATATGATTAACCTCAAGCTTAAACATTTTTAAGGTAGCTATGAGATTTACAACTCATAAGCACAGATATTCTGAAGTGTAACCATAACTGTACCCGGTCAGTAACTCTACATTTTGTACATTTAGTATTTTAAAACTAAAGATGTAATAGAATTTTCTCAATAATTCAAAACTTTTAATATACTCAAGATTAGAAGAGATTTCAAAATTATTTTCCTTTGTAGAAGACTTACTTTGACATGTTAACCATACCCACAAAAAATTCCTTAGAAAAAGGCCAGAATCATTAAGTGTAAAAACAGATGAAACCTAGGTCATCTGACATTTCACCAACTGACTCCCTAGAGAATAAGGAAACAGAGGCACAAAGACGAAAAGACAACCTCAAAGTCAACAGCAAAGGAAATCTCAGAGAATACCATTTGATTAGTCAAGCAGATCTATGAAGAACTAAAAGAAAAAAATAGAACTTGCATACATTGGTAAATTAACTACACAGATATCAACACAAAAGAATGGGGACTATGAGGCAGGGCAAGCAGAAGAGGGCAGAGCAGCCAGGATGGGAAATGGCTAGCGTGTACATACTGTAATATACTGTAATGCTGTTGGATTGCGGCTGAGAGGAGGAAAAAAGCTGTTGGTTTAAGATTGTAAAAGATTTTTTTACCAGTTGAATATCCAGATTGCTAAAAGTGTCAAGTCCTTAGAGATTGTGGGGAGGAATAACTCAATGCAAAGGAGTGCTGATGAAGGACAGTGAAAGTGAGGCATGTAATTTCCTGGATAAGATAACTATTTCATAACTGGGAGGAAACCTGAGTTGGGCTTTCAAAGGAAATATAAAACAATCAGGATTTCTGTTCTGAAAGATTAAGAAATAAACAGGAGAGCCTAGCAGGTCTCAATTTTAACAGAGATACTAGCTAAACTGGACACTGCAGGAAGAGAAGCCAAATGTCAGATACTCAAAACTAACAGAGAAGCTGGAAAAAGGTTTCTCAGAGTTGTGCAACAAACAGCTTATAAGGAAACTGTGAAGCCCACTGTACTTGAGACTAACATTTTCCATACACTGTGGGAGAGGGAGACTACAGTTTCTTGGGAATTAAAAAAAAAATAGAATTTAATAAAGCCTTAGTATTTATTAAATTGTAGGTCTATATTCCTATTGAAAAAGCAAGTGACCCTTTCCCCAAGGCCAAGTCACACACCAGAGCTGAGCTTTTCCGGACCTCTTTGGCATTACTTCTGGCTCCCCAGTGGGCAATGAGTTCTGGAGGGCAGGGAGTCCAGATCCCCAGGGCCTAGCACAGTAGTTGACTCATAGCTGCTTGTTAACATTTGTTACTTTTAATGATACAAGCTCATAAATAAGTAGCTCATTTATAGCTTGTACTGCAAATTCACTTTTATTATGGGATGGAAAAGGTACAAAATATGGTGGCACTATACAGAAAACTGTTAGCTGGGGGTGCCTGACAGAAACAGTGCTAACAGTGACGGGAGGCCACAGCAAGGGCACAGGGAGGAGCATTTATTTAAAAGGAACAGAAAAGACAAGGCAATTCCAGAGGATGTCTAGGGAGTGGTATATATTAAGCTCTACCTACAACAGTCCAATTATTCTTAAAGATTAAAAAAATGCAGTACACTGAAATCAGACAAAATATGGCTGTCAACATATTTTAGCAACTTAACAAAACACAACAGCCTCAGATTTAAAAGAAATGGTGTTGCTTCCTGACATGTAATTGTACAAGGGGGAGGGGATAAAGGAGAAAGAAGAAAACAAAATTCATTATGTATAATGTGAAAACCTGTGATTAGCAGTTCAGACACTACCTATGTAGACCTTGATGTCTTTGGAGGTTATGGAATAAGCTCTGTGCCACACATTTTTTTTTTTTAAACAACACCATGGTTAATGTATTGAGTACTGACTAATCATATAAAGTTACTATTAAGTCCATTTTACAGATGAAAAACTGAGGTAGGAACTCGTCCAACATCACACAGCTAGTGAGGCGTAACGGATGGAGCCATTTTCCTGGTATCCAGAGGCACTAGAGAATTGTTGTTGTCCATTATCTTTGATCATATTAATATATCTTTATCAATCATTTTACAAAAATTCCTATAAAACATGTACCTGAATACGAAGCACATATCCGAACATTTTCTTCCACAAAAAAGACACACAAAAATAAACACTGTGGACTTTCTCCAAAGCTCATGTGGACTCATGTGGAACACTTTGAATAGGCCTGATAACTGCTTCTCTTTAAGCTGAGTAAGTGTGCTAGACTCCCCTTTCTGAATCTGAGATTAAACTGAGCCAGTTATCTAGAGGTGATACATCAAGGTCCCACAGAAAGTACAATTTTGTTACTATTCAAATGAGAAATTAACAGTTAAAAACTATATTTTTGACCTTGTTTTATAAGTATGCTTGATATCAAAATAAGTACTGGGCTCCTAAGATCCTCAAGATTCTGAAATGGGCAGAAATTGCTCAACTAGAAGCGAGAATATCAAATCCTTACTCCGTTAAATTAACAGTTCAAAGTAAACTTAAATTTAGAAAGGTTAAAAACTACCTTTTTATGACTTTAGCCTTTCAAGAAAGATACTGGTAGTACAGAGAAGGGGAAAGATTGCTGAAAACACTTAAAATCTAGTCTTGGTTCTCACATTTAGGTATGTGGCTCTGGAGAAGTGACTCAAACCATCACAAGGTTGTTCTCCAAAGAACAAAAACAAGGATGATGATCCCTGCCTATCTCCTAGGTTTGTGGCAAGGTTTTAATGAGGTCATGGAGGTAAAGTGCTTTAGAAATCGTAACATTCCACGCAAATGCCACACATCATTCTTAGATAGATCCCCAATTTCATACCAGGTTTATGCTCCAAACGATCAGTACTAAATCACTTGTTTACGCTATGGAAGATGTGGTCTCATAGAGGCAACGCTATAAATGGTGATTGGCCTGTACACGCCTATTTAATTAGGAATATACCCACAACACAGTGTTAACAGCGTGACTGCAAATCCACCTACCTGTCAGATAGCTGGGTTTATCAACCAGGGGTGGGAGCTAAAAGTGAGATAAAGATATAAAAATACTCCTGGGTACCTTCAGTGTCCTTCTAGGTCAGTTATTCTACAAGCATTCTGAGGAGGGTGACACAGGATAACTGTCCCTATACCAGCCTGTGCTAAATGGAAACTGTATCTAAATGCTTGTAAGAACTTTTTGCATACTAAGTGTTCTGAGAAAGCATGATTTGCTTACATCCTGAAACAAAAGCATATCATTTGGGGAAAGAAAATTAAATTAGCAGATTAGTTTGTTAAGTGAAAAGAAAAAAACTGAAAAATTAATCTACTTTTAATCCTTCTTAGAGCTGACAATACACATAGCTAAACCACGAACAGTGTGATATTTAGATGAAAAGTGGATTTTATCTTCTTCCTAAGTCATATATAGAGGCATACTTTCTAAGCTATCTGAATAAATTTTGCTTGCTTTAATAATTCAGTTTATAGTCATGATAAGCTGTCAGACGTAACTCTGTAGATTAAAACCATTTAGTAATTTTCTTTGTCTAAAAGAAATACAACAAATTTTCATATGCATCTCTCACAACTCAATTCTGAAAAATTGCACTGATTATAAATTATGTTTTAGTATTGGTCATATGAGAAATTCTCATTTTCCTTGGTACATTGTAAAAGAAAATAAATAGTACAAGCCTGCTACCTCATTAGTGATTACTAAAAGCAAACAAAGCTACTACTTATGACAACTGTCTCCTACTTTAACAACCTTAATTTCAGTATCTTTGCAGCACTGATGAAATTTTTTTAGCCTTACAACATCAGCCTTCTAAAGTTTAGGGCTCCTATGTCTGCTCTGAAGGCATTTTTTCATGCCTTTATTCTTTAATAGTTATTATCTCCTAAGATTTTCTGATCCTCTCCTTTCATGTTTCTTTTCGTAAGAAACTCATTCACTCCCAGTTTCAACTGTGGTTCCAAAATCTTCACTAGTAAAACAAAACAAAACACAACACAACACATAACGATTACATGAAAGCCATGTGTTTGGTTTTGGAATGTTCGTAGTTATACTGGGTTAAGAATATGACTATTACCTTGGACAACTGCTTCTACCACTGGGCAAGGTGCTTTCCACATTATTCATTTAATATTCATAATGCCTCTAAGAACTAGTTACAGTTGTTCTAAGACTGATACCTAAGAAAACAGTAGACCTAAAAGTAACTAGCCTAAAGTTAAGAGAAGATACATTCTTAGAATTTGCATGACATGGAATTTCAGAGAGGAAAAAAGCAGATCACTAAGTGTAAAAAGTTTCAAGACAGAAGAAAGTAAAGATAACTGAATCCATTCAGGTATCTACAAGGACTTCACTGATCCAGCAACTTCCATTTCTACACGGTACTTCGTAAGGGAACTCTGAAGTATGACAACTTAGTTTTGAAGTTATACTTGAAAGGTCAGTGAGTTAGCTATAATAAAGTCTTAACCGTTACCTAAATATGTAAACACAAAAGTTATCAAAACAACCTCAGTGACAATGACTCAGTAGACATTTTAATGATATATATGTGAACTTCTAAAAACTATACTTTGTTAGGTAGAATAGCTAAGCATAGGCTCCAAAGTGAATGATTCTAGATGATCTTCCTCTGCTTCTTTATCCTGGGAGGTCAATTATACAGAAATATCCTGGAAGATCTGTTTATTTAATATTCGTTTGGATAAGTAAAGAAGAAAATGATTTACTTTTCAAACAGTTTGTTCAAAAGGTGGTATTTTTCCCTGTTTGGGGTCAAGATTAATCAGAGGGGTCAACTATACCTTCAGTACTCCAAGAAACACAGAAACTCAACTCAACAAGGACTTGTGTGCTATTTCATTTGTTCCCATTTTCACTACTTTCCTTTTAAAATGTTCAAGAAACACAACTTACGTTTCATTAAATACTCCAATATATCTTTTGAATAAAATCAGGTCGCTATCAATGTATTTCAAACATATGAAGACATAAAACACAGAGATGATGTTAATAAAATCTTTTACCTTCTGGGTCGTAGGTTTGAAAAACTCTTCTGGCTTGTTCTGAAGGAGCTTCAGGGGCAACTAAAGCCATATCCTGAAAAGGTAAGAAGCATGTTGTCAACCAGCTACAGTATTATGATATTAAAAAGAAAACAGATACTAGGGTAGGCAGACATAATGACATTGCAGTCAGAAGACTTTGAGTTACATTTGTATCATAGATGTGTAACGAGATAGGTCATAAACTCTCCAGGCCATTTATTTTACATCTGAAAAGTGGCAATAAAACTTTAACCACAGAAAAGTGTTGTGAACAATACATGTGAAGTTTCATATAAATACTTAAAACACTGGGGAAAAACGTCTAATACAGGTAGTTACTATAAAAATGTAGCATGAAAAAAAACAAAAAACAAAACAAACACAAAAACAAAACCCAAACCATTTTTTCCACATTTTTTTTTGTTCAGGTAAGAAGAAATAAAATATACTCCAGTTTTCAAATATTCGAAAATAAAATCCAGAGATTTATTATAGCAAATAATGATACAATTAGATAGCAATGCATTAAAAATTTTTATTTAGAAAAATTTTTATTTAGTAACCTAGTCAAAGCTCAATCAACTTCTACATGTCCAGAATTTTAATTTTTCTGAACTCAAAGGAAACACCCTAGAGGACAGAAATTTCTTTCCCCCATAAAACAAATTCTCTACCATGACTAATTTATCACAGAAAACATTTATCAGGATTCTAAGCACAAAAATTGTGTTCTCTTTGATTCTTTACATTTACCCCACATATCTAAGCCATTATGAAATTCTACTTGACACACATGAATCTAAAATGTAG
The DNA here is from genome assembly GCF_029281585.2 of Gorilla gorilla gorilla. NCBI lineage: Eukaryota > Metazoa > Chordata > Mammalia > Primates > Hominidae > Gorilla > Gorilla gorilla. The sequence continues at coordinate 24,783,020 of NC_073232.2, forward strand.
GCTCCTGTTGTTTACCTCTGGTTAGCTTTTACCTGTAATTGTCTTTGCCTATGATGGTGTTTACTCAGACAAACGTCATCAGAGGGTAAGTTTCCAAGTATCCCTTCCTACTACCTTGAATCCTTTTTATGGGGTACAAATGTTAACATCTAAACTGCTGTTCCCCTGTGAACACAATTTTTGCAAGAAATGTACTTCTTAACTGTTGTTCTAATATCTCACCTTTACTCTGTTCACAGGTGAAGAAACTAAGAATCAGAGGAGTTCTAACTCAGCCATGAGGACTCGATTCCTGAAAACCTTATTTATAAAAAACAGGAATGGGAACTAAAACAAGGCAACCTGTGCAAGCCCTTACAAGTTTTTCATGTATTACAGTAAAAGGTAAAGCAACTTAAAAACCACTTGACATTTTTTAACATTTGTAAAATTTTGTAATGCACAGTTCTCTCTCATTTACCATCCCTTGCTAGAAACTTCTTAGGCTCACCCTTCACTGCATTTCCAACATTATTTTGCTGATAATGTATACGCCCAAGTGACATGTTTTCATTTGGCTTAACTTTCAATGCCTTTTTGATTTTATGATCTAGTCCTTTATTGCTGGACCCTTGAATTGTATCTAGTCTTCTGCTATTACAAAAAATGCTGAATCAAATAAACCTGAACATGTAACATCATAAACGTGCAGTTATATTTGCACAGCAGGTCACCAGAGTGGGATGGCTGGGTCAAAGAAAGGTTTATTTAACCTGAACAGTATTTCTTAAAACCCTCTTTCCTTTTTCTGATACATTACCAATACAGCCTTAGCTCTATAATTAACTCTTATGCCAAAGCTAGGACTGCAGTGTTGGCTCTCAGATTTAGGGAGCAATTGCTGACATGTGGGTTATTATTATTCCTCAGTTCCCTTTATCACTCCCAAACCTTAGTTGCAGATTTCTACATTTATTCTAGTATAAGCTTTAGCTCCCTTAACTATTTCTAACACATTTTTCTTTTTCAATTGTCTCCGTTAGACTGCTGAAACTCATAGATGAACACCATAACCTTTGAAATTCTGGCTGAGAAGGTACATGGTTACAGATTCAAATTTTATGCAGAGGGGAACTTACAGGGGCACAAAATCAGGATACAGTTATTCTTTCTATTCACCATCTGTTCCATTCTCAACCTTTTTTGCGGTCACCAATGAATGAGGAAAAGTTCTGAAATGAGTTTTAAGATACTGCTGGTAATTTCTAAGTATTATTTAAAACTATGATCTAAACAGAAGAAAAGAGAGTATCAGGTTATTTTTTCTGGGTTAAATCTTTTTGGGGGAAAGGTAGTAGAAATGTAACTGAAGCGTTACTTCAATATTGCTACAAAGTAAAGTTTGGGAAATTATCGCTGTTTACACAGTAGAGGGAAGCAAGTAGAATTCCAGATTTTAGCCATAGAAGGTTTAGATCAGATTCTCTGGCATTAAGGAGCTGACAGTTCGGGAGTGTAAAAAGAATTTAAAGTAAACTACCTGATGCCTTGTCTCTAAGTGCCAAGTGTTTTTTTTTTTTTTTTTAATACTCTGCTAGTGGTTGGGCACGGTGGGTCACGCCTGTAATCCCAGCACTTTGGGAGGCCAAGGTGGGCAGATAACGAGGTCAGGAGTTAGTTAGAGACCAGACTGGCCAACATGGTGAAACCCCGTCTCTACTACAAATACAAAAAATAGCTGGGTGTGGTGGCGGGCTCCTGTTATCCCAGCTACTTGGGAGGCTGAGGCAGGAAAATCATTTGAACCTGTGAGGCGGAGGTTGCAGTGAACCAAGATCATGCCATTGCACTCCAGCCTGGGCAACAGGGCAAGACTCCGTCTCAAAAACAAACAAACAAACAAAAAAACCACTATGCCAACATAGAAAGAAATTAAAGTAAACCTTAATGAAAAGTATACCACACATCTCTTTCTTGCCTCTGGTTCTGAACAGGCTATACAAGCTCACCTGCTATAAAAAGAGCATTTGGAACTTAGGCAAAAATCTCAGTGGACTCTAGTTAACATGTCTTCATTTACAGCAGGGTTTGGCAAGCATTTTTCTGTAATGGGCCATAGAGTAAATTTTTATGTTTTGCAGGGCACATGGTCTTAGCAGCAAAACACATGGCCATGGCTATGTTCCAATAAAACTTTACTGAAGCAGGTGGTGACTTTATTTGGCCTGAGGGCCATTTGCTGACCTATGATTTAGATAATATATTACATATTTTTTCCCCCAAATGCCCTAAAATTTATTTATCTTTTTTAGACAGAGTCTTGCTCTGTTGCCCAGGCTGGAGTGCAGTGGTGTGATCTTGCCTCACTGCAACCTCCGCCTCCCAGGTTCAAGCAAATCTCTGCCCCAGCCTCCTGAGTAGCTGGGATTACAGGCACCCACCACCATGCCCGGATAATTTTTGTATTTTTAGTAGAGACGGGGTTTCACTATCTTGGCCAGGCTGGTCTTGAACTCCTGACCTCATGATCCACCCACCTCGGGTTCCTAAAGTGCTGGGATTACAGGCTTGAGCCACTGCGACCAGCCTTTAACATTTATTAAACATGCCAACTTTTTGATGTATGGGGAGAGTAAAGACATCTTAATCACTTTTACAGATTTTACAAAGAATATATTTTGGCTATTAGCAGAAATAGAAAACGGCACAGAATTCTAGCTAGAAGGAACAGAATCAGGAAAGGCAGGGAGATGTGACTTCATAGCACACAGGGAAACTGAAAAAGGTGAACAGGACTGAGAACTGTGACAGAAAAGGAGGACTTAGGAAGGGAAATGAGCTTTGACAGAAGAATGAATTTGATTTTCGAACTTTTAGAGTTTGGAGGTAATGGTTAAACATCCAAGTAGAATACATGGAGTTATCTTAATACTTGGCACACTACGAACACTCACTGTTAGCTAACTGCGAGCTTCTCGTGAGCTATTAGAAATAGAATATTAGTGTTTGTTAGACTGAGGTTACGGCTGGGGAACTTGCAAGGGAAAATATTGAAAACTTATGAAAGCAGATTCCTTCAAAGAACTAAGAAGCGAGTACAGTTGATCCTCAACATGGATATGAACTGCATGGGTCCACTTATATGTGAATTTTTTCTCAATAAATATATTGGAAATTTTTCTTGCAAATTTGCGACAATTTGAAAAACTCGCAAACTGTGCAGCCTAGAGATATTTTCAAAAATTAAGAAAAAATTAAGTATGCCATGCATGCATAAAATATATGTAGATACTAGTCTATTTTTTTTACTACCATGAAATGCCACAAATCTATTATAAAAAGTTAAAATGTATCAAAACGGGCATACAGACTGTACCTGGCACCATTCACAGTCAAGAGATGTAAACGAATGTAAAGATGCAGTATCAGATCACAACAGCATAAAATTAACTTTAGTGCATACTGTACTACTGGAATAATTTCATCACCATCTCCTGATGCTATTGTGGTGAGCTTGTGTTGTATCTGCTCAGAGCACAAGTATGGCGCTAATCATCTCCGCATGTGCAGCCCATCACTCCAGTGAGTTCCACATCACAGTAAAAAGTGATCTTAAGCAGTTCTCACATACTTTTCATCATGTTTAGTGCAATACTGTAAATCTTGAATAAAACCATGGAACCCATATGAAGTGCCACTAGTGATGCTGGAAGTGCTCCCAAGAAACCAAAGTCAGGACGTAAGAAAAAGTGGAATTGCTTGATATGCACCATGGATTGAGGTCTGCTGCTGTGGTTGCTCACTATGTCAAGATAACTCACTATGTCAAGATAAATGAATCCAGCATAAATATCGTAAAGAAAGAAAAGGAAATTCCATGAAGCCATTGCTGCAGCCATACAAACCTTCCACTTTTTGCAAAATACCTCCTTGTACAAAAAATGCAACTTGTATATAAGTGCAGGGTTGCTATAGGAAAGGCACACCTTTAGATTCTAATATGATTTAAGAAAAAGTGCAGTTATTATACCAGTTAAAGCAAAACAAAAGTGAAGGAGCTAAAGGTGGAGAACTTAATGCCAGCAAAGGATGGTTTGATAATTTTAGAAACTGGTTTGGCTTTAAAAATATCAAGGTAACAGGAGAAGCAGCTTCTGCTAACAAAGAGGCAGCAGTTAAGTTCTCAGAAACCATAAAGAAAATCTTTGAGAAGAAAGAATATCTGCCTGAACAGATTTTTAATGTGGACAAAGGTGTCCTATTCTGGCGTGGTGGGGAAATGCCATAAAGGGCATTTATAAGTAAGGAAGAGAAGGAAGCACTAGGATTTAAGACAGAAAGGAAAAGGCTACTGTTTTATGCACATGCAGTCAGGGTGATGACCAGGACTGCCCTTATTTATAAAACTGCTAAACCCAAGCCTTGAAGGGAAAAGATAACACCAGCTGCCAATCTTTTGGTTGTATAAGAAAGAAGGCCTGGAAGAGAATGCTTTCTCTGGATCAGTTCTATCAATGCTGTGTACCTGAAGTTACCTAGTACCCTGCCAGTAAGAGACCACCATTTAAAGTTCTTTTGATATTGGACAATGTCCCTGGCCACCCAGAATCCCATGAGCTCACCACCAAAGGCACCAAAGTAGTTAACTGCCCTCAAACACAACATCACTAATACAGCCTCTAGATTAGGAGGTCATAAGGACCCTTGAGGCTCATTACACACAGTAGTCTGCAGAAAAGATGGTTATTGCTATTAAAGAGAACCCCAATAGCAAGAACAACATGGAAGTCTGGTAGAATTCCAGTACTGAAGAGGCCATCATTGTTACAGAAAAAGCTAATCCATCGGGCCCAAAACATATTCCTGCTAGAGAACACTGTGTCCAGATATTGTGCATGAGTTCATAGGATTTACAGAGCCAATCAGAGTAAAGGGTTTCAAGATAAAGATCTTGGAGAAATTCAAGAGCTAACAGATACCACATCAGAAGAAATAACAGAAGATGGCTTGATAGAGATGAGTGCTTCTGAACCAGTGCTGGACAATGAGGAAGATGACGTAGAAGAAGCAGGGCCAGAATACAAACTGACATTCATTATAATTTTAACATATTCTTTTCTCCGGCTTATGAGATTACAGTATATAATACATATAAAATACAAAATATGTGTTAATCTACTGTTGGTTATGGTAAGGCTTCCAGCCAACAACTGGCTACTAGTAGTTAAATTTTTGAGGGAGTCAAAAGTTGTATGTGGATTTTTGACTATGCAGGGGGTTAGCACCCCAGCTCCCATGTTGCTCAAGGGTCAATTATGTTTTCAAAAACGAATTGCATTAGTCTGTTTTCACACTGCTATAAAGATACTACCTGAGGTGGGGTAATTTATAAATAAAAGGTTTAATTGACTCATAGATCTACATAGCTGGGGAGGCCTCAAGAAACTTATAATCATGCCAGACAGCGAAGGAGAAGCAAGCACCTTCTTCACAAGGCAGGAGGGGAGAGAGCATGCAGGGGAAGCACCAGACATATATCAAACAACCAGATCTCCTGAGAACTCACTATCAGAAGAACAGCATGGGGGAAACAGCCCCCATGACTCAATCGCCTCCCACCAGGTCCCTCCTTACTATGCGAGATGAGATCTGGGTAGGGACAAAGCCAAATCATATCAGGAATTAAGGCAACTTATTGGTTGAAGTTAAGTGTAAAACAAGTAACTCAAAACCCTGTATGTGGGGAAATGATAACAAACCCATTTGTTAGCTATTTAAACAGAAACTCTTTCTTTCCTCCCAACATACAACCCAGTGATACTGGTTAGGCTCCAAATAACAAAACCACCAACTATAACTGTCATTACTAATAAAACAAACTGTGTCTTGAACAATAAAAAAAAAATCATGTTTTCCTCTTTTGGTCTCAGTCATATACTACTAACAGCTAATTTGGTCAACTCTTTAGGCAATAACTCTTAATCACACCACTTAAAAAAGATGTGTTTACACTAGAGGATGAAAAAAGAGAATGAAAAGAGAAAAAACCCAAGAGATTATTGTAAATTCAAATGGAAACATTCCAGAAGTTTTCTTCCACAAATCAAAACCAGTACATAGTCTTCTAAAGTGATTACTGGCTTGCTTATTTTGACTGTTTACAATGCTTTTTGGATCACCGTAGAAAATGATCTTTTATTTAAACCTTGTTTAAATTTATGTAATGTTTAAATGTTCAGAGATGTAATCAGAAAGTTACAAAACTACCTTCTATTCCCATTAAAGTGTTTCATGTTGCAGTTCTTTTAACTCTGTAATTTTAATTCAAATTATAAACACTAATTTTTGCCAATTTATTTAACTTAAACACTTGTAAACAGGGTTCCTAGTATAAAGATCTGTAGATTAATCCATGTAGCAAACTTAGTATTAATATTCAATATACTGCATATTTGCATAGCAAGTTTGAAGAGCAAGTATAGAATTACATTCAATTGAGAGTGTTTTACAATCAAGACAAAACACTTCAGAGGTATAACTGCCGTATTTTTCTTATTGTACATAAAATGGTTTAGTTAGAAGGAATGTAATGACTTTATAAATGTGAAGAGGAGGATTCTACCCTCAGATTTTCCATTTCCAAAATTTAATATAGCAACAGCTTTTAGGTTCCATATGTAGTATATTTTCTCTATCTAACTATATACAAAACCATAATTTCTTAAACATTTGGCAGGCTTAATAGATGGTAGAGAAAAACCCAGTCTGTGCACTTAAGGTAGCAGTCTAATAGAACAGAGAAAAACATGCTACTCTATCTTTACTTCCAAGAATCTTATTAAATTTATCCTAAGAAAATTATCTTCCAAGATGAAGTTCTGACAAATATCCACTAATCCTACACTCCCCCACCACACACACAAAAAACCCCACGAATGATAATTAAGTAAAGGGATTCCAAGGTCAGCAAATATACTTGTATTTTCTTTTCTTCATCCCTAGTTGTAATACTTAGAAGAAAATTTCAACATGTACTGCATTTGGAACTCTTTTAGGTACCCTCAGTAGGAAGAGAACCTACACATAAGACTCAATGATTACATACTGTTTTAGTTAGCAATTTAAGCTCTGATTTACCATCAAAATTATTTTTATTGTAAAAGCAGTTCTTTACATTAGTCTGATATAATCACATGATTTTATCAGAGGAATTTATAATCAACCAATTTACTGGTCAACAGGGACTGCAAAACAATACAGCTTTTAAAATTATCTAGCCTCACTCAGCTTAAATGCAGAGGGTTGGCGGGGGGGCGGGGGATGGAGGTAGGTGGACCAAGCTGTTAATGGGACTATCTAATAGCCTACAATCATGAAACAGATATCTCCTTTTCACGTAGCTCTGTATTATCAGTGTAACTATTCACTATTCACCATACACCTTTTAAAATGTTGTAACATTAGCCATCCTTCTAAACACCTACTGAAATATAAGGCCTGTGTACAGTGGGTTGGCTGGGGATAAGTAATTCATTACTGAAAAGGTCTTTAAAGTTTATTCATTAAGCCTTTCATCATTATGAAGAGCAATCTGCTGTCATGATTCATCAAGAACCTCCAAGAGCATCGTCATCTAACTTCAAGAATGATTGCACATATATAAATGACATTTTAGCTTGCAGACAACATATTATAGTGTTAAAAGTCCCTCCAATAAATAAATAAAAGGTAAATGCTGTATAATTTACCTTTAAGCAAAATTTTACTTTATAATGTTTCACCTTTAGTCTTTGCTTACTATCTATATTTATGAACAAATAATTTGGGAAATAGATTTTAAGTCAATTAAATTATCTCAAAACACAGAACGTCATTAGTGCCAGCAAGATTAACAGAATTCAGTTAATCCCAATACCTGAAAGCAGGAAGGATGGTGGTCTTTTCTCTTATTCTTCCATTATTTTCCAAATAACGTGTAAAGCCCAGGTCACCTCCACAGTAGCCCACTGCTGTGAGGCACCAATCTTTGTAGTATGGGCAGAGAAATCAGGGTAGGAAACACAGCAGACAGCCCTCTGAGGTTCTTCCTCTAGAAACACAGACTCTAAATGCACAAGTGGAAATAACGCACTGGGAGAAGAAGTTTCCAACAGATGTAATCTACTCTTGTGCCATAATTATTAAAATCATTAATGAGTGAGCTGCTGACTCTCCAAATTATCGTAATCGACCAATTAACTTTAACAAATCCGTCAAGCTTTTCTTGAAGTTAGGCGACATTCTTGGAGGTTCTTTGATTATTCATGACAGCAGACTGCTCTTCATAATGATGAAAGGCTTAATGAATAAACTTTAAAGACCTTTTCAGTAATGAATTACTTATCCCCAGCCAACTCACTGTACACAGGCCTTATAATTCAGTAGGTGTTTAGAAGGATAGTTAATGTTACATTTTAAAAGGTTTCTGGTGAACAGAGAATAATTATACTGGTAATACAGATAGAGGTACCTGAAAAAATAAAGTTCCTCTTTATTTCAAAGTTAGGACTCTTTGTATCACTGGCATTAAACTGTTCAATCACCTAGTGATACAAGGTAATCGATGGTGGTAGATAATATTATTGTTCCCAATTAGTTGCTGCTTCCTCCTTCTAAGAGGATTATTTGTCACTGTCTGTTGCTAAGTGACCTGAAGTACTTTTCTCTGAAAGGGGCCTACTTCCTTGCCTCATTGACATCAGATTCAGCCAGAGAAATACAACTGGGAGTGACATTATGCTAGCTCCTAGCAGAAACTTGAAGTGCCACTGTCTGGTTTGGCCAGAAGTCTTGTTCTTTTCCCTCTCCTATGAGAACTGCACATTCCAGGCAGAGGCTACTCCTTCAGCCCAGATCTTAAAATAAAAGAGACACGTGGAGCACACCTGCAGCCGAAATGTAAGTTACAAGGGCGGTAAGCTTTGGGCTGGGTGTGTTGGGGAGAGAGGTATGGTGGCAGTGGTGTGCTCCAGTACAGCCAAAAAGAGGGTACATTGTTTTTAGAGACGTTAAAACATTCCCAAATTCCTTTTTGCCATCACCACATGCAGGCAAATCTGAACAATGTCAGTAGTCACACACTCCTCCTACCCACAGGATGGGCTGTTCTCATCGCCCCCTTCTTGAGTACCACTGTGTACAGGACTGAAATGTCAGGGTTGTTGGTTACTGCAGCAAGCTGGCAAAGGGGATTAAAACCTAATATTCTGGCTGGGGCTGTATGTTGCTTGTGCCACATGTACTCTATTTGATCTTCCTATTGAGAGCAGTCTACATTTTCCTCTTGTGTCTTCCCTCATGCTATCCAGTAACTCTGACCTTAACAATGTAAGCTGCACACGGAGGAATCTCCACATACGCAGACTTCATGTTTCCTATGAAAATTAATGCTTAAGAAGATTACTGAAACTGTGTCCACTCAATACCAATAATTTAATCTTGGGAGGCTTGGATTAGTATGAACAAAAAGTGAGGGCCCCCAACCAATCCTACCTCGTTTTCTACAATTTTAAACAAGGTTTGCATGAATACAAATTAGTCACAGTACTCACATTTATAATTTAAAATTTTATCACAGCTGTGCAGAGAAGCTTTGATTGTTGATTCAGAAGGCTGCTCTACTTCCATGAATTTGCTTTACATTCATGCCACGGATATTCCTGTTTCGCTTTCCATATCAAGACAGACTTTCATATAGTAAGGATGATTTGTAAATAAATCTGATTATTCAAGCTGGTCCTACAGCTGATCGTCAACCTTTGCTTTCATCTTAATATCCTAGCACAACTAGTATGGTTTAGCTATCATCTACCAATTACTATTCCCCAAACACAGTATTAACTTTCCCATTATAACACTACATCTATACAGCTTACACTTCATATCAGTCTCAAAGTTACCATGTCCTTTCATTCAAGTATAATCTTTTCTACACCTACTTCTTCCCTCTTCCAGGGTCTACTCTACTCTAGCAGAATGAGTTGTTTTCTTAAGGGAGGGAAGTGGTTAAATGCATAGCTCAGAAGTCAGAAGACTGGAGTTTAAATCCTGCCTTGGGTACTCACTAGTATCTAACTTTGGAGATGTCATTTTTCTCATTGGCCCCAGACTGTAACGTGCAGATGAAAATGGCACGCAGCTCACAGTGTTGGTTTGAGCATTAAATGAGGAATGCTCCTGAGATGATTAATTAGCATACTGCCTAACATACAGACAACATTCAGTAAACATTCACAGTAAACTATTACCATGTATTATTAATCCTTATGTTCCAACAGTACTTACCACAATACTGAATGTATGTGACAGTAGGTAGTGTGGGAAATCAGTTAGTGCCACAAGAAGGTAGGAAACTGGAAGAAAGAAAAGGAGCAACAAGAGAGTAGGAGAATCAGCGGACACAATATGAATGGTGGAAGGTTGGACCAGGAATGCTGAGCAAGATTTTGATAAGCGTATTCTGGGCAGAGGATAACATAAGCAAAGCGTGTGCAAACACACACAAAAATCCCCCAAATTAAACTTAGTAAGACTTAGTGGTGGTCATCTATTAACCATACAAGACCTTTTTTTGTACTCTGCTATCAACTCTACTGGCTATGATTTTTTTCTATCAATTCTGAACAGATAGCTAGGGGTGTGGGCTTAATGATACTGACTCTTAATTAAAACTCACAGGCTTCATTCCTAACAGAATACTTCTAGGCCCTTCCATCAGTATTTTATCTTTAGACAATTATTTGGATACTATTATAAGAGAAAAAGAAAAATTCAGTGGAAGAGAGAGACTTCTTCCAGGAAGGCTGACATCACTGATGACTGAGAAGTAATAACTAAAAGAAAAAGAAAATTCAGGGAAATCACAAAAACCAGAATATACAAATACAGCTGCATAAGGCAAAGAGTACATAAGGGTAACTGATGTTCACTTGGCTTAAGGAGGCAAGAACATTTATACTTTGAAAGATTTCTGGTCAAAATAATTAAAAATAAAAAGCTTTAGTATTATGGTGGTACAAGTCATTAGCATAATCCTAGATGGCTGATGGGGGACAGCCCCAAAGTGTGCTAAGCAGGTAGGAAAGAGTTTGTGATTAAAAATTTACATACTTGTAATAATTCAAATCATTGAGAATAATTAAGATGTCCAGATGTCTACCCAGACTTTCCAAGTAGTTCAGATAAGAGATTAACTTCAGGATCCTTTAAGTTGTTATTTTAAGGTGTTAAAAGTCACATAAGTTATGATTAAACTACAAGAACAAATAATTAGCATTTTCCCTATTTCCTTTCTGTATTAGATGAGGCACGAAATCTCAATATATGCACAAACTCCAGAATTTACTTAAGATAAAAGGATGAGGTAACTAAACTGCAATAAAACACAAAATGCCAACTGTGAATTTTCTTGGAAGAGTAAACGTATAAAGCATCACTTTACAGCTTTTCCTTAACACCGTTTTATTACATGCAGAGAAATGTCGAAGTAGAACTGTCCCATTTTTAAACACCTAAGAGAGAAATGCTCTAACAGTTCACCGCAGTGTTTTTCCTGTTACATCAAGGAGTAATAAAAGCAGCTTGTGCTGTAGAAATAATTCTCCCTACATTCCCAGTAACAGATCCCACTGGAAGAACAATGTCAGCTCACACAGCAACAGTTAAATAATTTTTTCCTCCTTAGCATTAAATTCAGTTTCTTTATATGAACAGTTCTGTCATGGATATTCACGTGTTCATGCCTGACAAGAAAACTGCTTTTATCAAAGGAAAGGTCAAAGGTGAGGTTCCGCACACACATAGAGCCCCTTTATAACCATAAAAGAGAACAAAAAAGTGATGTAAAACTCATCTCCCCAACTTCAATGAAGAGTTTAAATGGAGTACCAAGCAAATTAGCCACTGATCTTCTGAAGATGAAACTAGATGCTATAGGCAGGGTCCAACTATTTTTATATTGGATCAACAGCTGTCACTCCACATTGAGATTCAAAGGCACAATAAAAACAAAAAAGGCATTTATTATGTCTTCCATTTTATACATTCTAAATTCTAGTAATATTTAAAGTAGATTTTCAGATTTAAAGTGCCCATTTTGAATTTGCATTGAAAATTAATTTCCTAATTAGTTCCCAATTCAAGGGAAATTAAGAAAGTGACCCAAATAAATTATTCTTAAAACCCAAGTATAAAAATAAAAGATGAAGAATCAATGAGGAAAACGATGGTTAGGGAGAAAATAGAGGACAAATGCCCTGATGTTTGAACACTTAAATAATTATGTATTATTATGAAAGACCTGACTCCTAACATATTTGACATATTACAAAACAAATGTTACACAGCCTTCATCTAATAAGAGCTAGTTTTTTCTTCTGAAATTAAGGAAAAACGATTCAAAAAGTTTAAGTTCTGTATTCCTTAAGCGTCTACTTTTCAAAATACATTTCTTTTTACCTGTGCAGTAGGTTCGCATGTTTTGAAGTAACCTCATTGAAAGTGCCATGATACGATTTCTGAAGACCCATGCCCACAGGGCACATTCTGTCTCCATGTAAAGACCTTTGTTCTGCCACAGCTCAGATGACCTGCTTGGAAAGTTCTCCATTGTACTTAATAGGAATTAAGTTTCCCTCTTTGAAGAGGTCCATTTACGTACTGCATTTCACCTCACCCGTATCCTCTTATTAGAAGTTCTGTGGGAACCCTGTTGCTTGATGACTCTGCAGTTCCTATAAGGTTCCTGAAGTTAGATTCTGTGATGTTCTCCCTCAGTATTAACTACAAAAATCTCATTTACATAGGGTGGCTTAGATGCATTTCTCACAACCAGACTCCTTAGGATACTATGTCAAGGAGTACAATAACAGTTTTGTTGTTTGACAGAGACAGAGGGTTAGTAAGAAAAGATGACTCTGTCTATATCAGACAGAAAATATTATTTATAAAACATGGCGGTTTAAATTTAAAAACTTAAAATTATATTTCTTCATGAAAGAAATGTTATAAATGATCAACCTTAACATTTTTACAACCTGTTCATAAAATTATTAAATTTATTTTTAATGATGATTTTCAAGTAAAACTGACTTGTGAAAAATCTCTTTTAATCCTACAAAACATGTTGGATGATTATAGGTCAGGAAGAGGGCACCAGTACAATTAAAAAGGTAAATTCTGGGTCACTGGATATATCAAATATAAAGTGATAAGTTCATTAAGTAAATACTTTGGCACTGAAAATTAAAATCATGAACCTATACTAGTGCCCTTTAAAAAATTATATTTAATTACTTTAAGTCCTAAAAGTAAATTGTTCATTTCAAAAACAAAAACAGATAGTTAACAGGCTATTTCACTGGACAGAAGCAATTTTCTTAACCATCCTCAAATCATGAAACTAAATTTTGAACATGTTACAGCATATAGGTAGTTTCACAAAGCTTATTTGTAAATACTCATGACAGCTGTTTCTATTCAATAATACGGGTGGTTTGAATTGGTCAGGTAGGATAGCAAAAGCTCGTTTTTCCATTTGCCCTCCATGTAAGATAGAGATCTATTGAATTCTGATGATCCAAGACTATTCAGCAATCTTAAGCGCACCTCCCGACCCCCAACTTATCAAGTAATAACATGGTTATCTCACAATTTTTTTAAGATGGATCTACAGTGTGTTCTATAATGTATTTGGTCAACAAAAAGTCACCGAGCACCTACACTATGCCTGGCACTGCTCTAGGAACTGGCAAACAGTAGGTGACAAAAGACAAAAATCCTGCCATCACAGAGCTTACTACAGAGAGAGAGAGATAATATAGAAAACAAGTAAATACACAGTATGAATCTAGTACCCAGAATATATTAAAAAACTCTTATAACTCAATAACAAAAAGACAAACAACCCAATTAAAAAACAGGTGAAGGACCTGAACAGACGTTTATCCAAAGAACGTCTAGAAGCGGACAACAATCACATAAAAAGATGCTCATTAGTCATTAGGGAAATGCAAATCAAAATTACAATTACCACTTAACACCCACTAGGATGATTATAATAATAATTTTAATGATCCAGTATTGGCAAAGATGTGGAAAAATTCAGTTTTCAAACTCTGCCAATTATTTTGATAATGCAAATGAACACGGGCCACAAGCTTCGACTTCTAAAGGAAAGTAGGTTAGGAATAAGGGTAGAGAAGAAAAGAAAAAACAACTCAATAAGAAAATCAAGTCAAATTTAAATAAACATAATTCACAATAAAACCAAAGTTGAAATGTCAAAGATTTTTTTTTCTGAGAAAGAAAAATGCTATAATTTTAAAACTTAGCCAATATACTACACTACTTTCATCATATTTAATCGCTGAGACCTTAGTTCATCCTGTATATAAATATACCAAAATATATTTTTTGAAAAATTTACTTACAAAATTCAGAAAAAGGAGCCAAAGCCATCAACCACTTGCCATCACAGTATTTTCAGTGCTAGTCATGAGACTATGTATAGATTAATATTTCTGAAAATTTTGGAAGTGATATTCACTTCTAACACAACACAAACACAAATTACTCCAAAACTGCAATGTATTTAAAGCAGTGGTATATGTATTTGAATGTCACTGATTAACAATACTTTTAAATCATGAAAAATGAATAGAACTCAAAACTGCTACTATTTAAGAAAATGTCAATTTGTGGCTTCATCTTACCTATAATATAGTTAACATTACTCATAATTTTTGCCCAAAGCCATTAATTTGCTTCAGGAAAAAAAAATAACATATGTGCATTTTCTCCTTATTACTAGGGTCTAATACACGAAGCTTTCATTCCTACAAAAATTTAATTACATGTGTATAGAACATATAAAGATAGTACTTATAACCTAAAACTTCAGAATAAAACTTTCTAATTAGATGCTTAATTCAGTTTTCCATGTACATTTGCAATAATGCTTAATTTTTCATTTTTTACATTTTTTTATTATTTTTATTTTTTTTGAGATGGAGTCTTGCTCCTTTGCCCAGGTTGGAGTGAAGTGGCACAATCTCAGCTCACTGCAACCTCCGTCCCCTGGGTTCAAGTGATTCTCCTGCCTCAGCCTCCTGAGTAGCTGGGATTACAGGTGCCCACTACCACGCCCGACTAATTTTTGTATTCTTAGTAGAGATGGGTTTTGCCATGTTGGCCAGGCTGGTCTCGAACTCCTGACCTCACGTGATTCACCTGCCTCGGCCTCCCAAAGTGTTAGGATTACAGGCATGAGCCCCTGCGCCCGGCCAATTCCTGATTTATTCTATAAATTTCAATGTTCTATAATTTCTGGGAAATAGTATAATTATCCCTTCTCCATTATTCATGTGTTAAATATTACTCACAACATCTTTTACTTTATTAATTCACTTAACACATTATCTTTTTACCCCATACAGAAGGTTAAATTCAATACAGCTTCTGATATTTCACTCTGTCTTAGCTATCACATTTCTACCTTCCTATCCACGCAATATTAGAAAAGTTTTAAATTCCTCTATGGACTGGTTCCTTTGGCATAAAGAATAGATGTGGGTCAAAGGATTCTGACAGCTCTCACTAGTGCTAAATTTAAATTTAAAAACTAAGCAGTTTCTACGTGGTGCATCAGTCTACATAATAGATTGTCTCCCATCACTGCTCTTTGGAGGGAAATACAAAAAGAAAGTGATGTCAGAGAAGCTACAGCATAGCTCTCCACATGCCTGTCTGAGAGGTACCTCTTATTTCCCCAATCCCACTTATTACGTGATGTGCATATAGTGAACAAATTGCTTTAATAACAAGCAGTTACATTCAACAACAGCAGAGCTGCTAAGTACACATTTTCTAAAGCTCTAAGATCTAAATCATTAGCCACACCTATCTTATTAGACATCTCTACCCCTCCGTTGCCAATCCAATCCATCACCCAGTCCTGTCATTCTACCTCAGGAGTAAATCTCTGAAATCCATGCACTTTATTCCTCTCTACCTCACTATTCTGGACCAAATTGTACTCTTTGCTTACCTGAAATAGAACTAGAGAAGTCTTTTTTACCTATTCCCTGGGTTATCCTTCAATATATCCATTCTGCACAATTAGCCAGAGTTATCTTTTACAAATGTGAATTTAATCCTGTTCCCTTCCTTCCCACCTCCCCCAAAACTACTCCCACTACCAATTTTTAACAAGTCTAGTTGTCCTAACTCGTAATATCAAAGAGTAACATGGCCTGCTATTCTTCCAGCCTCATCTTACACCTTGTCCCCCTAATTCTCAGTGCTCCCTCCAGCCCTTGTTTTTCAGTTTGTTCTCACCCCAGTTCATCTGTCTGTCTGTCCTTTCTTCAGGCATGAATTTGCTCTATTTGTCATGTAGAGAATGCTCTTTCCCCTCTCTTCCTCTGGTTTAATCTGATACCTCAGGTTCTCATTTTAGGCATCAATTTTTTAAGTAAACATCCCAATTTTCCAAAACTACAATAAATTCTTACAGCATTATGGACCTGTGCTTTGTCAGCACTCATCACACTTGTAAATTTATGTGATTATTTATATATCCTTGAGTAACTCAAGGAGAATGTCCGCCTCCATTAAGAACAGACCCATATCCATTTTTGCTCACCACTGTATTCACAAACACCTGGCATAATGCCAGGCACATACTGTAATCCAGTAAAAAGCTCATAAATGAGTATATGAATGAACGAAGACACCTGCAACTATTACCACCTTCACCGCATAAGGCACACAAAGAATTCCACTGTTCTTCACAGGCATTTCACAATGCCAAATTACAGACTGCCTTAAAAATTATGCAAATAAAATATACTTTTTTACTTAATTGTAACCAGAACAAAGAAGTCAGCACATGAAATACACCAACAAACATATCAGTTTTATAAAAGAAGACATAAATATTTACAAGGAACTGCTGGGGAAAAATTAAAACAATGTTGTTTCAGGCCACTGAATGTGTAATAAAGCAAACTCACCAAAACTCAAAAAAAAAAAAAAAAAAAAGAAAAAGAAAAAAGAAAAACCCACAGCCAAAACTGCTTGCTCAAATGCAGAAATGTTAAAGAAGGAATGGCCGAATAATGGTTCTTGTTATAATTTTAAGAAGAGCGAAATTTCCAGTATTTTTTATGTGGTGAAGACTATATGAACATCAGTTTATATTTAACAAATCTAAAACAGGACTCAATAAATGTGATCAAGTATTATTGTTCTTATTTACCATTTAGGTGAACTTCCAGCTTTGTTTTACTTTTATTTCAAGGGGAAAAAACAACTCTTCACTGGTAACTCCTCTTAAAGGTAACATCTCAAACAATCCAAATTCGACTACTCTAAGAAAGTATCTATAGATACTACACAATGAAGCATCACAATGAGTCGTGTAAAATATTCTTAGGGGATATAAATGTCACTGGAACCCAAATGCGGGAAATTTGTACAAAAGTTTTATTCATTCAACTAATAATTCCCCCCACCCCTAGTGTGCCAGACTGTATACCAGATCCTGAGACTACACAGGTAAGTCTCAAAACAGTAACAATTAGTATAAAATTCAAGAGTTCTACACCCACATGGCAGGAGTTTTTGTGTTTTTCTCTTAACTCCATGTCTCTAATTCAACACGTTATTGCACATGACAGGGACCTATGAATAAAAAGGTGGGCGAGAGACAGCCCCTGCCCTAGACAAAGTTCACTGGCTGCCATGGGACACGCAGAAAACAGTATGGGAATTAGAAACTGTGTGCTGTGTGACACATGCGACAGCACAATGGGCGAGTGCTATGGGAACCACAAAAGTATCAGGACAGGTAGGAAGAGTGTACGTCATAAAAAGAAGGGCCTATTTCACTCTTGGGAACTCCCTCAACATCACTAACTTTTTCAGATAATGTCCTCAGACTCACAGCTCATTCGACACTGTTCCTTGTATTATACCTTCTGTGAAATCTCTCCTACTGTTCTGACAACAAAATCATTTCTTAAATATCAATTATAAAATTTAAGATTTAAAATATTGTCATCTTTTATATTCAACACTTTTAGTTTCATATAATTAGTTTTCCTTAAAGAATAAGGTTGCAGACAAACATGATTAAAAATTGGTTTGAAAATACATTTTTGTGTGTAAGTCAGAATTTTCTTTTATGGTAATTTATAAAATGAAATCCTCACTCAGGAATTAGTAATTGTCAGTTTTTGTAGTTCACATTGTGCTTTTTAACTTCCTCTCTCTACTTCAGGAAGGAAATAAATAGCAAAAGCTTTCAAACTAAATGCAGTGTATCAGTAACTCTGTACTTTTAGCATTTAATTTTAAAGCTTTCCATGCTTGAGAAAAGGCAATTATGTATCTTGCTCTATAACCCCTATCTGGACTTTTGCCAACACAATAAAAGTAAATACAGTAATACATAATTACATTCACGAAACTTAGCATTGTCAATTCAGACTAGAGTATAATTTATACCACTTGTACTTTCTACAGAAACAAATAATAAATATTGACTATACATGCTCAAAAAGCTCAAGGAGTAATCAGGAAAGCACATCACAATGAAGAAACCTCAAAAATACAATTCTGTATCTTCCTACGAACATTCAGCAACCTATCAAGTTACCTATGATCCCAGAGATGTTTAATGTATGTTTCTTGAATACTAAAAATGATGATGATGATGATGATGACGATGACCACAGCTAAAATTTACTCAGCATTTAACTTGTACTAGGCACTGCTAAATATTTTGTATTTAAGCCTGACAACAATTCTAAAAGCTAGGTACTATTATGAATCCCTATTTTAAAGACACAGGAAAGGGGGCTGAGAGATGTTAAGAAGTGGCAAGGCTGGGATTAAAACCAAAGTCATCTGAGGCCAAAGCTCTTAACCACTCAATTGTGGAAAAACATGATATACAGATTATAGTTGAGATTTAAAAATAGCTTTGTTATAAGAATTTTGAAATAGAAATATTCAGATATGGTGGGGCACAGTGGCTCACGCCTGTAATCCCAACACTTTGGGAGGCTGAGGTGGGCAGATCACTTGAGGTTAGGAGTTTGAGACCAGCCTGGCCAACATGGCAAAACTGTCTCTACTAAAAACACAATTAGCTGGGTGTGGTGGCATGCACCTGTAGTCCCAGCTACTCGGGAGGCTGAAGTGGGAGAATCGCTTGAACCCAGGAGATGTAGGTCGCAGTGAGCCGAGATTGTGACATTACACTCTAGCCTGGGCAACACAGTGAGACTCCATCTCAAAAAAAAAAAAAAAGAAAAAAGACAAGAAAAGAAATATTCAGATATATTTCAGCTATTTCAATATTGTAATCAGGTATATATTAAAATTGTGGGAAGTATTCCATCTTAAAAGAGCATTTGACTTTAATACCATTGAATTATTAATAGATTTTAAAATTTTTTCAAAGGAGATGCTGTAATTAAAACATTTTATATCATGTATCATCTAAGTTAAATAAATCTTTTATCCTACTTACAAAAAAGGCAATCTAAAACTTTAAAATTCAATTGTTTTCTCCATAACACAAGTGATTTCCGAAAAAAAATCAAAAGCTAAAGCTCTAAAGAAAGAAGAAGAAATTATAACTAAATCATGATAGATTTTGATTAAAAGATTCCAGATTTAGAGCACAAAAACAGTTATGTTCTTCAGTACTAGTTTTTGAGATTTTTGAACAATTCATTTGTTGTGGGAATAGACTGAAGTCTGCACAAAGATCCAAACCAAATATGAACTTATAATACTTGTTTGCCTGATGTCATAACTTAAAAAAAAAATCCTGCTATAAGCATACCTTGGCAAAAAATACGGTGAGGTGAGTCTCACTGCCAACAATCCAAATAGGGAATTTTGGAGATTTCAAGTAAGAACCAACCTAGAACAAATGTAGCAAAATAAAACAAATAAACAAATTAAAAATTTATACTGCCTCTTATTTGCCCATAAATATCTGAAGCATAAAGTGTCCAATTTGTATTTAACTGAAATAATGTATTGTGCCCGAGCACTTCACCCATAGAGATCAAATGCTGAATGTAAAAATGAGTGTTAGAAGACTGTCAGTACTGAGCTTATATTGTGCTTTGACATTAAAACAACAACAATATAGATTTAACACAGCTGGAGATAACTATTTAGCCCTAAGAGTCATTCTCAGGTTTTGCTAAAGTTCCTAGATAAAATGACCACTTCTTAGAATTTCAGCATGAAACCTCACACCCTAAAACTATAAACTTGATGATAATAACTTTATAAGGAAAATAATTATAGCTTACCAAATGAGTAGATTTATGAATAACCAAAGGGAAAGAACATCTTTGCTCCCAAATAATCAAGAAAAATTACAATTTAAACCATTTAAGTATGTAAGTGTCCTGTTATTTGACCCTTCATGATAGAAGGTAAGTTCAAAGTTTCACAATATGAACAGTCTCTTTAAAATGTATAAAAAGCTGTATTTGTACTCTGCTCTCAAGGTTACATAATCTGTGAACATTACCATACCAAAAACTTGAGAACACGATTGTGTGTGTGTGACTGAGAAAAAAAAAGTTTAATACTAAACAAACAGAATAGACTTATGAAACCCAACACATTCACACCACTCAATTCCACTCTCATAGGAAGACAGAAACTTTAACTTAAAAATGATGAATCTTACCAATACAATTTGCTGCATTTTCCTTTTTCTTACAGACTGCCTGTAATTGGGGAATTCCAAGTGGCTGTTTGTGGCAGTCAGGCCAAAAATTCTTTCCTAATCAGCCAGCAGCCCCTGCTTCAACCACCACCCTGGCCCTGTGGAATTTATTCTTATCACTAGGAGGGAAGTGGAAAATAGGTACTCTTTTGTATCCATGGACAGAGAAACTAGTATTTTTGTCTTATGATGGGAGGGATGAGTTAGATGTGCTAATGTGGCAATGTTGAGCCAGTAAAGTAGGAAGGATGGTTTGGGAACAGCAGAGGAGAGTAAAAGAAAAGGAACAAAGAAAGAGGGAAAGATAAAATCACAGTTCCAGAGTGGACGAGGATTTTAGAGGTGAGCTGTGCAAGTCCTTCAATTTATACATAAGGAACCAGAGAAATACACAGGATCTGTGCCTGGTCTCATCTCAGGCAACTAAATAGTACAGAGCTAGAATTAGGACTTAAGTTTTCTGACTTCTATCTACTCTGATGGATTTCCATCACATCACATGGTGCCTCGTGTGGTGAAGAGATTAGATATTAACCTTCCTTTCAGAAAAAGTGTGTATTTAAATTAAGGTAGAAGTAAAAAAACAAAAACAAAAAAAAAACAAAGGATAAGATCAAAGAATAAATGAATGCTAAACTCATGAAATGTTTTATAATAGTAAAAATATATTGAACGCATAAATAAGTGTCATCACTTTGAACAACAGTTTGACACTTCCTCAGAAAGTTAAAAATAGAATTACTGTATGACCAGTAATTTCACTCCTGGGTATATACAAAGAGAAATAAAAACATGTTCACAAAAAATTTGTACATCAATGTTTACAGCAGCCCTAGTCATAACAGCTAAAGTAGAAACAACCCAACTGATGAACAGATAAAATTGGTTTAACATACAAAAGAATATTATTTGGTCATCAAAAGGAATGAAATACTAACACATGTAAAAAACAGAGATGAACAATGAAAACACCATGCTAAGTGAAAGGAGCCAGAAACGAAAGGCTATATACTATATGATTCCATTGGTATGAAATGTACAAAAGAGGTAAATCCACAGAGGCAGAAACAGAGTAGTGGTTTCCAGGGGCTGAGTGGGAGGAGCATGTGACTGCTAATGGGTTTAGAGCTCCTTTTGTGGGTAAGGAAAACATTTTGGAATTAGATTGGGGTAATGGTTGCATCGCATCGTGAATATACTAAAAAGCCCTGAATTGTATGCTTTAAAATGGTGAATCTCCTGGTATGTGAGTTATAAATCTATCTTTTTTAAAAAAGTAGAGTCAAAAGTAGCCATAGCCACCTTATTCTTTGTTGGGTTTGTACGTGTGTGTTGAGAGGGAGAGTGCAGGAGGGAGAAAGAGATTATTTCATCACCTTAATTGTATTAATGCATGTATAATCAAAATGATATTGCAAAATGTTAATTTCATCTTTAAAGAGAAATCTGCTACACTTATCAAAGCACGGGGAAATGTTCAGACTTACAAAATTAACACAAGCTCAATGACTTCCTTAATGCCATTCCTCCAAGCATCTGATAGAAAGTAAATGTAAAATATACACAGAATTTGAGAAGTTAGAGAGAGATGAACACTGTAGCGTAATATAGTTTTTCAAAAAATGCTGTCTTGACTCACTTTTGAGGCCCTGGCTAGAGGCCAGTCATTCCCTTGCAAAAGATAGCTAATTAAGTTCTTACTCCAGCCACTACCATTATAGGTCTCCCACACTCCAGGGATCACCCTAATCACCCTGGAGTCAGGTACCAGACAGACTACTAGGGATAACCCAAGAGCCCCCCAGAGTTATCCAAATTAGCCAATCCACAGGGGAGCTCAGGCAATCTAGCTGACCCCATCCCACTTCAGGTACATAAGCTGCTCCTATGGCTCCAGCTTGCTGTACCCCAGTCCCCAGATGCAATCCTGCATGTGGCCCTGCCTGGCTTCCCTCCCTCATTTGCAGTTGGAAGGAAGAGAGTTTTGCCTTTCACCTATCCAAGTGTTAGTGTGTTTTGTTGTGCCATTAGCAGAAGCCTTAAATCTCATTTAAAACCATAGTTAACTGCTAAAACACTACAGCAATATGTAAACAGAAGAATACACAGCAGCGATTGACTTCCCACTAAGATCTTGAGGGGAAAAAACGTTCTTCTGTTCTACCTAAAAATTAAAGCAAAGTAAAGCCTACATCTAGAAAACCATACAATTATGGTGAATATGTCCATTCATTCATTCAACAAATATTTCTGAGCACCTGGCACTTAATATGTACCTAGCAATGTCCCAGTTTCCAGAGTCTATATTCCATTAGGGAAGACAATAGAAAAGCAAACTCAAGATTTAAAAAGATAAGTAAACAAAAAGTGTCATTAATTATTCCTATTAAATATTGTGGAAAAGAATAACTGAGGGAGTGGTCAAGAAAAAAGTCTCTGAGGTACGATCTGCAGTCCAGCCTGAACGGGACAGTGAGCCATCCATCTCAAGAGTTGGACAACTCCAGGCAGAAAGGACAGCAAGCACTGGAGAGGGCTCGGCATGTCTGGGAAAGTGAGAGGACCAGTGTGGCTGGAGCACGGCAGTAGAGAAAGCAACGCAACTGCAAAGACCATCAGGGTCTTAAGGGATACACAGGAAATATTTCCAAATATAAAATCTCCACCCCCTAGCCTCATACAAGACGCAGGCATGCGTGCACATCCCACCTGCCCCACCCCCCGCCTCCATGCTTAACTTTCTTTAGGATCTACGAATGTGTGTGTATATGTGTTAGGGGGAAGGGGACACACTTTGATTCTCTAGTTGCCAGGCTGTTTCAGAATAGCTTTAGTTTATACAATTAAAGTCACCGAAGATAAAAGTCACTGAAAATACTGTTTAACCATATGATCACTACTAAAGGAGTAAGGGCAGGACAAATCCAATTTGATTATCATATGCATATCACCCAGTGTTCAAGTGAAACATGAAAAAGGAACGCTGTCTGACGAAAAAGAGGATCAACCATGATTATTGTTATTACATATAATTATCACCATCTGAACCCCTGCTATGGAACCCTGTTCTAAAATAGAAAAGGAAGGTCAGCTGCCTTAGGCTCATGCCTGTAATCCCAGCACTTAGGGATGGAAGCCAAGGTAGGAGAATAACTTGAGGTCAAGAGTTTGAGACCAGCCTGGGCAACATAGCAAGACCCTGTCTCTATTTAAAAAAATTTTTTTAATGAAAAAGAAAACTAGATCTACTTCTTTCTCCCAAATCATGACATCTTACGAAGTGCAAGTCAATAATGGTTTAAATTCCATTTAAAACTATTTACAATACTCATTTCAGGTTGTTTCAGATTGTGTAGGAGGAAAATGAAATAAACAGCAATAAATGAGAGTTCCATGGCAGTTCCTAACCCTAGTGCATGTGTCAAAGAGTTTAATGTTGTAAAATGCTTGAAATTTTTTTCAGTGTGAAATCATGTTTCAGATGGAATAGATAAAAGTCAGAATTTCAGGCATCTGGCAATTCTTTCTCTTTGCCTAATAAAGTATTACCAGTTGTTTTAATGAAGCATATTATTCGTTAGGTAATAAAGAAACAGTGCTTTCTTCATCCTCATTTTGCCAAAAATAAATTCATATTCAATAATAGATGTCTGTGGCTTTTTTGAATTATTTTGTACTGGGTTCTGCCCCTCCTCCTACAAAAAATAACAATAGACCTAGCATAGGAAACTCAGCATAATCAGCCGGCTTAACCACACTTAATAACCCTGCTGGTTTAGGGTGGGGGATAGGAAGGAAGAAGAGAGCGGTACTGAACAATAGTGCTGTGCTCAAATGTGCTGTCAGAGGAACAAAACAGTATCCACAATAGTGGACATCTAAACAAAAAACATTCAAAGTACCTTAAAAATCAATTTACCTTACAGTATCTTAAAGCTTCCATTAGTGTTAAAAATCCTACAGCTGCTTGTTCATGTATACCAAGAAGTTCTGCAAAAAACAACAACAACAACAAAAAACGAAAACTTAGCATTGTAGTAGTGTGTATAAATTTGAAACGTACTTATATGTATATATATTTATACTACACCAAAACTTTTAACTTTTACCCAAAACTATACTTTAAAACTTAGCATGTATTTATTAGGAGGTAATGTCAACTAATCATCACAGTACTGCTCATTATAAAATACCATTAGATCAGGTTTGTGGTGGGTAAATGTGATACTTTAGATGTATATTAAATGTATTTATAAAACTTGATATTCAATGTTAACTTTTTAAATGAGAATTTACTCCCTGAAATCCATGCCATTGTTGACAAAAATACAAGAAGAAAAAGAGACTCAATACCTATGTAAAAGGGTTAACTTGAATTGACTTTGATTTTGAAAAACAAATGGATATGCTAATCACTGGTAAAATTTATCATTAGGTAGCAGTGACTCCACTTGCCTAATACTTAAAACATGGACATTTAATGCCACCCCTCTTTCCTATAAACACAGGCTGTGTGCTTCAGACTGGGGAAATAAAGATGAACAGAAAATGATCTCCGCCTTAGAAAGGCTACGACTTTACCAAAGACGACAGATGAAAAAAACATATGTGGTCTCTCTGTACACACACGCACGGAGTGGTATGACAGTATCTGCCTACAGTGTTAGGGAAGGCTTATAAAAGTAATAACAGGGAGTTGAATCTTGAAGTGTATTACAGTTCTCCAGGCCAAAAAGAGGATGACAAGAAAATTCAAAGCAGAAGAAACAACAAACAGGTATGAAAAATCGATGCATTTAAGGAATGAAGAATTTGGCAAAGTTTCCTTAAATGTTTCTGGCCTGGGGGGACATGACAAATAGTGATTAACACAAAGAATTAAGAAGTAAGTTCTGGACTCGTGTGAAGAGGTAACATGAGTTTGGTTTTAGCTAAGCTGGGATTGAGGTACCTTTACGTGCTCTAGCTAGAGAGGGATAAATAGCCGGAAGTAAGGCTCAGGAATACAGGAGAGAAACGTCAGGGTTGGAGATAAAGATTTGGGAATCATCAGCACAGAGATGAGAGTTAAAGTTATGGATGTGGGTAAGTCAGAACAGACACAACGCAGGGAATAAAAATGTGATGATAATAAAGTCTTTTCATAAACGATACCCTTCAGCTAACATACATTAATATAATAATATATTTGGGTCCATAATATATCTAAAAAGCATTTCTTTCTGAGTAAAAATTATGTTCACTGTAAACATAATGCATATATAATTTTGCATCCTTTTTACCATCTGGTCATGTTTTGTCCATTTTTTCCATTAGGATATATTTTCTTATCAATGAATGTAGTAAGAATATTAACTCTGTCATTTTTGTGGCCAACATTTTACTATGTAGCCTTAACTACAACATCTAGATGGTGTAAGGCAAGAGCTGACAGTTTAACTTTCTGGATTGGTAAATCCAAAATTAATAGAAGGTGCATAAACATACAGTTTATACTCTGTCACTAGCTTCTTACAGGCACAGATCAGGTAGAGCAATGGTTCTTCAATTGTGGTTTAGGATTCCTCAGGGACCACAAGACCCTCTTAGAGACTACGTGAGATCAACATGATTTTCATAATATGATGTTAATTACCCTTTTACACTTACTCTCTCATAAGCACAGAGTTTTACAGAGGTTGATCTGCTATATTGTATCAGACTAAATTTATAAGCATATATGAAGATCCGGCTGTCTACTAATAAGCCAAGCATTAAAGGGATTTGCAAAAATTTAAAACAACGTCACTCTCCTTAATTTTTGTTAAGTTTATTAAAAATGTTATTTATGTTAATATTAATGAGTATATTTTGTTTTTTTCTAAATTATGTTTTATTTCTACAAATTTAGGAGGTAAAAGTGAAATTTCTTTAAACACATATACTACATAATGATCAAGCCAGGGTATGAAGAGTATCCATTGCTCAAGTACAGTGCAATTTTCTTAAGCATAGTGATCTTACTCTGCTATCAAATATTGAATTTACTCCATGTTACAGTATGTTTGTACTCTAACCCACTCCCCTCATGCTTCTCCCACCGCCTGCCACTGACCCTTCCCAGTCTCTGTTATCTATCACTCCACTCTCTACCTCCATGTGATCAAATTTGTTTAGATCCCACATATAAGTAAGAGCGTGTGATTTTGTCTTTTTCTTCCTGGCTTATTTCACTTAAGATTATGACCTCCAGTTCCATTCACGTATACTGCAAATAACAGGATTTCATTCTTTGTTATTGTTTATAGAATTCCAGTTTCTTTATCCATTGACCTGTTGATGGACACTTAGGTTGATTCCCTAGCTTTGCTATTGTGAATGGTGCTGCAATTAGCATGCACGTGCAGGTATCCCTTTGATATACTGATTTCTTTGTCTTTGGGTAGATACTGAGTAGTGGGATTGCTGGATCTGGTAATCCTATTTTTAGTTTTTTGAGAAATCGCCATACTGTTTTCCATAGTGGCTGTACAAGTTTATATTCCCACCAACAGCATATAGGAGTTCTCTTTTCTCTATCTTCGCCACACTTTTGTTGTTTTTTAACAGCCATTCTGACTGGGGTAAGATGACATCTCATTGTGGTTTTGATTTGTAGTTCTCTCATGATCAGTGATGTTGAACATTTTTTCATATACCTGTTATTTTAAAGTGAATTAATACGTATTTAAAAATTTCTCAATCTTTAACATGAAAAACATTGATTATTTGCTTTGGGATCATCCGTAAGAGTGTAAAGGGCATGAGATTAAAAGGTTTTAGAATCTTCAGGTTAAAGCAAAACAAGGGAGAGGAGAAGAACAGCCCAAACAGGTATAAATGGATACTTCATATCTTCGCAAACTTTTCTCTCCCTTTCCTTCTTAAATGTAAGCAACACTAAATGTTTTCATGTAAAAAAGAATACATACATTGGGAAACAGTTTCACAATTTAATTTCTAAAATCAGTTACCACCACCTAGTGTTACAATTAGATACTACATCATCTATTTCCCTGGACTTTTAAACAAATGTCTAATAATAATATCATGTTACTAAATACAGCAAACTAGTTGTTCATAATTCTTGGGTAATGAACTATTTAGATTTGATCAGTAAACACATGCTTAGACATCTAGTCTGGATGGTAATTATTTTTAAAATGTATTATGCCTGTTTTCTTAAACAGAATATATACTTAACATTTTTACCTTCTTATGATAGTTTCAAGAGCATCACACTAGGAAAATTTACTTTTATGCCAAGTTGTAATACAGTGAGGATTTAATATTCTCACATGTTACGATTTATAGAATTTATTTGTAGGAGACTTTCTCAATAAGCCTTGAAAGTGTCTATTTTCAAGTATCCCTAATCTGAAAATCTGAAATCCAAAATGCTCCAAGATCTGAAGCATTCTGAGAGCCAACATGACTCTCAAAGGAAATGTTCATTACGGCATTTTGGATTTCAGATTTTCAGATTAGGGATGCTAAACTGGTGAGGAAAAATGCAAATATTTCCAAATCCGAAAAAAATCAGAAATCTTAAATGCTTCTGGTCCCAAGCATGTACTCTACATTTGCAAAAAATTCAAATTACTTTGTGATTATATTCTTGTTTTCTTTGCCAGAATTAATTTACTATCTTTTATTATCAGAGACAGTGTCTTGCCATCTTGCCCAGGGTGGTTTCAAACTCCTGGCCTTAAGTGATCCTCCCGCTTTGGCCTCCCAAACTGCTGAGATAAAAGGGATCTAGAACTAGAAATACCATTTGACCCAGCCATCCCATTACTGGGTATATACCCAAAGGACTATAAATCATGCTGCTATAAAGACTCACGCACACGTATGTTTATTGCGGCATTATTCACAATAGCAAAGACTTGGAACCAACCCAAATGTCCAACAATGATAGACTGGATTAAGAAAATGTGGCACATATACACCATGGAATACTATGCAGCCATAAAAAATGATGAGTTCATGTCCTTTGTAGGGACATGGATGAAATTGGAAACCATCATTCTCAGTAAACTATCGCAAGAACAAAAAACCAAACACCGCATATTCTCACTCATAGGTGGGAATTGAACAATGAGATCACATGGACACAGGAAGGGGAATATCACCCTCTGGGGACCTTTGTGGGGTGGGGGGAGGGGGGAGGGATAGCATTGGGAGATATACCTAATGCTAGATGACGAGTTAGTGGGTGCAGCGCACCAGCATGGCACATGTATACATATGTAACTAACCTGCACAATATGCACATGTACCCTAAAACTTAAAGTATAATAAAAAAAAAATAAAAAAAAAAATAAAAGGCACAAGCCAATACGCCCAGCCTAACTGATTATCT
The DNA here is from genome assembly GCF_029281585.2 of Gorilla gorilla gorilla. Taxonomy (NCBI): domain Eukaryota; kingdom Metazoa; phylum Chordata; class Mammalia; order Primates; family Hominidae; genus Gorilla; species Gorilla gorilla. The sequence continues at coordinate 24,812,182 of NC_073232.2, forward strand.
TATAAAAGAGAATGAAACAAACCATCAAAACTCATTCAGTTTCTGACTGCATTTTTAGGAGTTCCACATATTAAGTGGAATATAACCAGACAAGCACCAGAGAAACATGACTATTTTTTGGCCTAACTATAATATCCGTTTCTGTTTATTTTATAATTGACAAATTAAAGTTGTATATATTTACGGTGTACAACATGTTTTGAAACATGTATACACTGTAGAATGGCTAAACTGAGCTAATTAACATATGCATTATTCTGTGTATGAGTCCATCATCTTTCAATTAGCTATGCATTTGACTGGCTGTAATACTGATTTCTTTTTATAAAAACAAAACAAAAACCCACAAAAAACCAAGAAACTTCTGGGTTTCTGAATTACAAGAGTTGACTCTTCTATCCCTATCCCATAAAGAAAATTATAAAATAAAAATAATCATCAAATAAGCATACAAAAATAAATAAACAATACGGACAAAAATAATGTACAAATACTGAAGAATTCATTTAAGATAAAAAGAGACCACGACAAAATTAATCTACAGAAAATCAAAATCAAAGAAAACTTTAGCTCAACATACATGGAATAGTACGAAATGAAGATGGATGGCAGGTAGAGAGGAGAAAGACCACAAAAGGATCTGAGAACCTTAGAAGGAGTTTGGATTTTATTTTAAGTGCGTAGGGAAGCCAGCCATCGAATGGTTTTAAGGGAGAGAGAAACATGATCTCACTGAGTTTGAAAAATATCACACTAGCCCCTGTGAAAGAGTGGGCAAGAATGCATTTAATTTGATTAGTTCTACTGCAGCTTATTTCTGTTCTATTGGAGAAACAAAAGATGGTTTCAAAAACTGGGGTAGAATCAAGTATATGGATTCAGGACCATATAATCTATATAAAACACTGAATATTTTTCACTAAAGAATGTACAAAACAATCTAGTTGGGAAGATAATATGTAAAGATATAATTTCCTCAAAATAACCTACAAATATAATGTAACCAATCCAAATCTTCAAAGATTTCTTAAAACTGGAACTTGAAGAGCTGGGAGGAAAGTTCAACTGGAATAGATAATGTAGAAAAGACTATGACAATTTTGTAAAAGTATAACATCAGGAAACATGTTAATGAATATCAAAGTATATTATAAAACTATGTAATTGTGAAGTTTTGCATAAGAAGTCACAAAAAGATCAGTGGAATAGAATAAAAACATGTAAATATGGAAAAATGTGTTCAACAAAAAATGTATTTCCTATCTGTGGAGAACTGAATGGAATTAGGACATTAGATAATTCTTTGAGAAAAAGTCAAAAGGCAGATCCCAAACTCATACCATTCATAAATACATAATCCAGACAGACTAAAGAGCCAAACATTAAAAAACAAAAAGCCCACAAAAGCATTTTTGGAAAATACTAGAGAATATTATCTTGGGGTGGAGCCAGGCATGATGGTGCACGTCTGTAGTCTCAGCTACTTGAGAGACTGAGGCAAGAGGACCACTGGAGCCCATTTCGAGGCTGCAGTGAGCTATGACTGCACCACTGCACTACGGCCTGGGTGACAGAGTGAGACCCCGTCTCTAAAAGATGAAAATAAAAAATCTGGGGGTGGGAGACACATAAAATTGATATAACGGGAGTAAAAAAAAAAAAAAAAAAAAAGCCCAAATAGAAGCCATCTAAAAAAAAGACCAAATGATTTAACTTCATAAATATGAAAGCCAGCCAGGCGCGGTAGCTCACGCCTGTAATCTCAGCACTTTGGAAGGCCGAGGTTGACGGATCACCTGAGGTTGGGAGTTCGAGACCAGCCTGGCTAACATGGTAAAATCCCGTCTCTACTAAAGATACAAAATTAGCTGGGCATGGTGGCATATACCTATAATCCCAGCTACTCGGGAGGCTGAGGCAGGAGAATTGCTTGAACTCGGGTTAGGCAGAGGTTGCAGTGAGCCAGGATCGTGCCACTGCACTCCAGCCTGAGTGACAGAGTGAGACTCCGTCTCAATAAATAAATAAATAAATAAAAGCCTTGGATATAAGAAAATATATCATTAACAAAGTTAACAAGAAAGAGAAGTTTGGGTGACAATATTTGCAACAGAGGTCAAACAGAGGAAGAACTAAGAGAATTTATAAAGAGCTCCTAGAAACTGAACAAAAGAAAATAACTCCTCCTCCCCAAAAGCCAAAAAGATGGGAAGAGGTAATTCACAGAAGAAGAATACTCAAAACTCACAAACACGTGAAGAGATGATCAAGCTCAGGCTCAATGAGCACCAGAGAACTGTGAATTAAAACAGGCTATCACTTGTCAACAAACTGACAAAATGTTAAAGATGGACAATTCTAAGTGTCAGGCAGGATGCAGAAAAATACGAACTCTCCTACACACTTGAAAGAGTAAGTTTATACTTTTACCAGTTGATAAAGCAAATTTTAGAAGGACATTTGGCATTATCTATCAAAATTTAACAGATGTTCCTCAAGAAGTTAAACCTTATGAGTTACTGTATGACCCAGGATTTCAACTCCTTGGTCTATGGCAAAGAAACACTAAAATATACATCTCATAAAAACTTGTACATGAATGTTCCTCACAGCATTACTCATAATGGCCAAGTGGAAACACTCCACATGTTGGCAAACAAATGAATGTGGTACATTTGTGCAATGGTATGTTATTCATCAATAAAGAGGAGTGAAGTACTGGTACATGCTAAAACATGGTCACCTTGAAAATATTATACTAAGTGAAATCAATCAGTCACCAAAGACCAGATAGCGTATGATTCTATTTCTATGAAACATCTCGAACAGGCAAATCTATGGAGCAGAAAGTAGATAAGCGGATGCCAGGGCTGGCGTGGAAGGAAGTATAAGGAGGACAGGCTTTCTTTTTAAGATGGTAAAATTTTTTAAAATTGATTGTGGTGATGGCTAAACAACTCTGAGAAAATATTTAAAATACTGAATTGTCCATTTTAAATGGGTGACATGCATACGTGAGTATCTCAATAAAGCTATAAGCAAAAAAAAAAAAAAAAAATTAACAGATGCCTAAAATTTTAATACACTTTCTACTTTTAGAAATCTAACCTGTAGGTATACTTAAATATATAAGGAAAGACGTATATACAAAACATGTTTACTACAGCAGTTTCTTATAGCTAAAAATGGAAACAATCTAACTGTTTACCATAAAGAAACTCAAGGCAAAAAACAGACTAGGAAAAAAATACATTTACTAACATGAGATATACGTTCATTCAGCATTTACTGGACTTATTTCCTGCTCTGACAACATAGTAGGAGGAAGGTAATATAGAAAGAAAAATTATAATTAAATAGTTACTCATTGAAAATCCTTAGGCAAGCTGCTTTACCTCTCTAGGCTTCAGTTTCCTTCTTCATAACATATGGAGTAATACTTTCCTTGAAGGGTTGTTGTAAAGATTAAGATCCTATTTCCAAAATGCCTACACTGGCCCACAGAAAAAATTTAGTTTCCCTCAAAAGCCTAGGCACCTCGTTTACAGAAGCAAGAACATGTACACAAAGAACTATGATGCGAGGTGTAATAGAATGAAGCCGACTGAGGTAAAGCACCATAGATGATCAGAGGGAGGAGAAAACTTTTCCTGCTGTCGGGGTTAAGTGGAGAGACATTAAATGGGAGTTAACATTTTAATGGGGCCAGATGGAATGAGCAGGATGACATTTTGGGGAAAGTACCATTGTTTTTAACGACGGGGAGGCAGAGCCGTCTGAATAGAACAGTGGTTCTTAACCCTGACTACACAGTATCACTTGCTTAAAAATATATGAATGCCCAGATTCCAGCTGACAACAATTCCATTACAATCTCTAGGTGGTGTGGCCTTGGCATATGATTTTAAATTTCTCCTAGTTAATCGTGATGTGCAGCCAAGTTTGAGAACCAGTGGATTAAGGCACTGGATTTGTGAAGGAGACTAGTAAAAGATTATAAACATAGGGGTGAGTACGAACACAGAGGCTCTTGAATGCTAAGAAGCTGAAACTTTAGTTGGCAAGCATTAGCAAGAGAGTCATTGAAGGCACTGAGCAGAGAAATAACCTAACAGGACGTGTGAAATAAAATCATTAACTTGTCAGTTTGCAGTATATACTGGAGTGGAATGACAGACAGAAAGCTATAGCATGATAGTCTAGACAGGTGAGAGTAATGAGACCACAACAGACTTGGCAAAGGAAGAAAAAAGAGAGCAGCTAGCATTTCTGTGCTTGTGCTAGGCAGCATATATGAATATGTGTATTTTTAACCTCAATGCACAGGTAAGAAAACCGAGGCTCAGATAATATAGCAGTTTGCCCACCGTCAAACAGCAGAGGCATAAACTAACTGGTGCCATCGCCACACCCGAGGCCTCTGCTTGTTCCACCATGGCACAGTGTCCTGCGGTACCACTTGGCCTCTGTGAGACAAAGTTCGAGAATGGAGAATCTCGAAGACTCAGCAACTCATTAGATACATGACAGTAAGGTACATATAACTAGCAGGTTTTCAAATAAAGCTTGTTGAATAAATGAACATCAGAAAACATTATGGCAAGCTGCATAACCAATGTTTGCCCTCAAGTGTTTCAATTTTCTATAAAGGGCAGTTACAACTACTGATGATTTTAAATTTCTCCCAGTTAATTGTGATGTGCAGACAAGTTTGAGAACCAGTTGTTGATAAGAGTGCTCATTATGCAGCAGTGGCAAACATGTATTGAACAGTGCTCAAGGACTTGATGAATATCTCTTTTTTGCCATTTTCTCACCTCATTCTAACTATCCTGTGATAATCATTCCCGTTGGAGGATGAGAAAGAGGCACTGAGTGAAGCATCTTAATTCCACACAGTTTAATAAATGGCGCAACTGAGATTCCAACCACAGTAGTCTAATTCCACACAGCTAACATACTTAATGATACACTGCCTCTTACACTACATGTTAGTCTTGAGTGCTGTAATACATATGTGAGATGGCATGGGAGTTCATCTTCTTTAAATTCCACAGTACACCTGAGAGGCAGATATCTGCCCCATTCATAGAGAAGAAGCTGAGATTGAGATTTTAATCCAAAGATTTCTGTCTGTGGTACAGAGTTAGTAAATGAGCCATGCAGTGTGCCACCTTCAGGGAGAATGAGGGGTAGGAAAAAGGCTATGATTTTCGCAGGTAGTGAGGTCTTTGCTTTAGAAGAACAAATGACACAGATTTCAGATCATAGAGAGTAAATATTTTAGCGATGCAGGCAAGGAAATTCTGCTGGTGAAAGGATAGAGAGAAAGAGGTTTGTTGCCTGGTCGTTACACATCACAGTTTTTGTTTTAGGCAGTAGAAGCCACCTAAATTTTGTGTAGACCAGGGAAGAGAATCACATTTAATAGAAGAGACTGTAAATGGAATCAACAGTAACTCTGGAAAGATATACAGTTCTTCTAAAACAGGAAAAAAGAATATGCTGAAAAAAGACAACTTGAGATTCTAAAGTCAGCTGAGAGTGAGTGGGCAGAGGTAAAGTTAGAGACAGATAAAGAGGAGAAGGGATTTGAATTCACTGCCTTAAGCAGTGGTAGATAAAGGAGTTATGAGGAGTAGAAAAAAAGGGTTACAATGTGCAGTCAGCAGTAAGAGTTTAAATGAGTTTAAGTGGGATTAATTTAGAGTACGCCCAACCAATGAAACTTGTAATGAGGTTTCTTTTCTAGCAATAATCAGCCTGGCAGTGGGAGGGAAAATGTGTACTATGTGTTATCCAGGAAAAACCAAGAAGGTTCAGTGAAAGATAAATGGGGTATTTTTCTCATTTTTAAGTTTGATGACTGAACATTCGCTTCAAATAAACATTCCAAAATGCAAGAAATATACCCGATTTTCTTTTCCAAGTTAGCTATTTCAAAGTTATTGCTTAGTTTTGGCTTTTAAACTACACAGAAAAAAGGTCCACAGCAAGATGACAGCCTTGAAAAGCACTATTTCAAGGAACAAAAACGACATATGTGTACATCTCAAGAACCGAAACTGATAATTGACTAATATATTCTGTAAAGGAAGTAATGACTTCATGGCAAGAGCTGCCTAAGGAGCCTCCTTTTTTTTTTTTTTTTTTTTTTGAGATGGAGTCTCGCTCTGTTGCTCAGGCTGGAGTGCAGTGGCATGATCTCAGCTCACTGCAACCTCCACCTCCCGGGTTCAAGCAATTCTCCTGCCTCAGCTTCCTGAGTAGCTGGGACTACAGGCATGCATCACCACGTCTGGTTAATTTTTGTATTTCTAGCAGAGATGGGGTTTCACTGTGTTGGCCAGGCTGGTCTCGAACTCCTCACCTCAGGTGATCCATCCACCTCGGCCTCCCAAAGTGCTGGGACTACAGGCATGAGCCACAGTGCCCGGACATGGAGCCTCCTATTCTTGAAACCTCATTCTGACTGTTAGTCCTGCCAATGAAAGTTATCTCATCTCAGTCTACGAGAGGTTGGGTGAGGAAGAGCCTAGGGACGCAGAGGAGTATTCTGGTTTGGGGACTAGGATAAGCTATCGAGAATCCGGAGAACGCGTAGAAGGATGAACCACACTGATGAGTACCAAGTGTGAGAGAGAGTGATACGCTAAAGACAGTGTGGGAAGGGTCAGGCCAGAGCACACAGTAAGAAGTATCAAGGACAGAGGGCCAAGTGGGATGAGGCACCTCAACCCAAGTTCAGCAAGAACCTATTGCTTCCCTAATCATATGAGATAAGATACCTGGGGGTCCAGAAACAACTGGAAGAAGAAGAAAGAGGGGAGTGTGCAGAAGCCATCACAGGTGACAGAGAAACAGAGAGACCAAAAAACCCTGTATATTACCCAAGAGACACTGAAATGAGATTTTTTTTTCATTGACAGGATTAAATGCTTTCAGCTATGAATCAGATTAAGGGTTGAAGAATAGGATGAGCTCAATTAAAGAGAGCTGAGCAAGATAATTTGTAGTTTTTTGTTCACGAATTTCACTGTTTAAACTCTGACCTTTACTAGAAATCAGCAAAACTTGGCTCTCATTCTAACCTCACCACTAAGTAAATAATTTTGCATATGAATTAAATAAGAAGTGAACTTAGTTCTTAAATTTTTTAAACAGTAAAACGGGTTGTACTGTGGTGCTTTTTAATTCTGAAGTTTTAATTTTACTGATTTTTTCCTTAATATTATACCCTTTCATGTTTCTGTTAATTAACTACACATTTCTGAATTGGAGAAAAATTCAAATGGAAGATCATGAATCACTTCAATGGGAGCAAAAAGTGGTAACTATTATTTTCTCAATTATATTTGCTCTGTTTGACTGTGAGCTCTGGGAACCCTGGAGCTTCGTGTCCTATACTACATACTTCAGAGAGGCACACTGTGGTTACTTAATGTAAGTTAAATGAATAAATAAATGAATTCAGACTGACCCAGTAATAAAGTGAAGGGAATTTTATTCAGTTATGTATCAGCTCTCCTTAACGGAATGGATTGGCCAAAATGGGATCCATTTCAATGTGCCTGACAACATATGAAGCCACAGGAAAGAAATAATTGAGACCAGAAATGGAAGTGGTAGTGGAAGAGTTGGTAATTTAAAAGTCTCAGTATTAAATTTGCTCAGTGTTTTAAAGTACGCACATTAAAAGTAATACAGGCAAAAACCCAAAGTAAGTATTTCACACCACCAGGCTTTGTAATGCTCCATTTTAAGCAAAGAATGCAGTAATATCTCTGAATAAATATGCACTGTGTTTATACATATTAAGAGTCGTAAATCCCAGTTTTATACCACAGAAAATGAAAGGCCTGAGAAGTAACTTGACTAAAGTCATACATTTGGGATTTGAACCCAAGATCGCCTGGCTCCAAGATTAATGGTCTTAACATTATGGTGCCTTGAAAACTGTAAAGGATTCTTCTATTAGAAAACACTTAACCTCTAGGTAATGTAGAGCCATTAAATAGACGAATAATAATCAGCTGTATTTCAATGAAATATTATTCATCAAAGAGAGCAACATAACAAAGAATATACTTACTCATTCCTGAGCACTCTCTATCACCATCCCATACATTAGAAACAGCATGTCCCGTCAGCAGGAGATTAATTAAACTTTGGCTATTAATAAATATTAAAAAGCAATTAAATACGAATATAGTTGCCAAATCAAATAATTCCTACAGCAAAGTATAAAGTAATGACTTTTCACATTAAATTATGTAAGAATTTACAAAGTTAGGGAAAACCTTACATTTTCCATTTTATATATTCGGCCTTGCTAAATGTATCACCAAATATATCAGCACAGTGGTATTTATTGTTCTGCATATTCACATACATTTAACAACTTTATCTAAGATATATGTAAATGGATAAAAAATGAGACTAATAATTTACTTAATATTTACAATCTTTAAAAATGAATATATAATTATTAATATTTTGTCTTTGATGAAAGATACATGAATTTTCATCTTTGAGGCAAAAAGGTCTAAAAAGAAGGACTCACGTATTAGAGTAGGTTAACTATCACTGTTTCATTGAGTTTTGGTAAAAACAGCCATAAAAAGCTTGAGGAGGGTGGTCCGAGAGGAAAATGGGGAATGTTTTTCTCCCAAGCAGAGAAGCACTTACAAAGATATACTTATTTCTAAGTCAAAATGAATAAATTTTCTCATTTAAAAAAATCACAAATGGATTTGTTAAAATACCTCCCCACTGTTATCTTAAAACAAAATATTTGCCCCAATAAATGCATACATAAAATGAAATTAACATTTCATACATCAAGCAAACAATGCATAAAACAAAGAAGTGCTCAAATCCATACATGTTGTACTATCAACACTACTGACAAACAAAATTACTTGACTCAGTCATGTTTTATCTGAAGTCAAGTTTCTAAAAACTGGAGTTCACATGAAGAGACATGAGATTTTAGTTAATTACCTGCCATGTCCATATACAGGATCTATCAAGGGTTCACTTGCATCTTCAATTTCGTTTTTTATGTTTTCAATGCCCTAAAGACACAGAATTCATTGACTTATTTTAAAAAACTAAAATGAAAATTATGACTGTTTAAAAACTGACTAGTTTACACTATAAACTAATACAATTATTTAAGTAACTTTTCTACCACAAGTAACTCAGATTTGAAATGGGGGTGCATTTGAGATAACTGTAAAAAATAGTTCCTCAGATATCTTTTATTTTCTTTCATGGGCTCTATATAAACAACACTCATGGGTGAAATATGTACTGTTGGTTAAAAGGGCAAGGAGAGAGAATTAACTTTTAATGGGAGAAAGGAGAAATTATTTAATAGTTAAAGGAATTATTTAAAAGTTAAATGAATATGAGCCTGTTAAGGCAACTGATTTTTTTAGATCATGTAAAAACTTATTGCAGTAAATACATACACACATGAATATCGATAGAGATATAACATTAAATAATTTGCATTTTAATTATTTAACTGGTACATAAAATGGAAGGTCTACTTCTGATTGTACCTTCTCACAAATATGGGTCATTCAAATGTATACTGACAAAATGCAAATTAGGAGGGCAGGAAGTGCCTTCTTTTCTTAAAAACCAATTTCCTGATACTTTTTAAACCTTCAGAAGGGCACTCAACTCCCAAAAGTTCTAGATACTGGATAAGTACAAGAAGACCTACTTATTGTAACCTCATCAATTCCAGAAGGACAAAGATAAACTGCCATTCATTGTTCTATTCACTTAACTTTAGCCATTGTTTCTATCATATTAGAGGTCATTTCTAAGAATTAAATAGATGATTAATTAACAACCAAGATTTTTAAAGAATGACTAAATCCCGCAGGGGGAAACAAAGAAGCATGAGCTCTTGCATATGCCATCCTTCTAAACAATACAAATCAGGCTATGATAATGTCAAGATGAATACTATCAACAAGTGACACAATCACTACTGAGGAAGGGGATACCATTTTAAAGACCAGGTCAAGGAAGGACAACTTGCATGATAATTTATTGGCTGTAAAGAAGAAGAAACAGAGGAGGTATCAAACGTTTTGAGCATAAGAAAGTTGGAGAATACTGAACAGTCAAGAAGAGCTTATAAGAAACCAGTCATCTTAGATACCACCATCACTGCTACTCCGAACACCTACACAACTAAGCACTTAGGGTTCTCTTATTTATTTACATTTAATATTCCAAATAGGTATTTATTTACATTTCTAAATATACTCTTTTTGTTTTCCATTCCATGACCTGTCCTAGTTTAGGCTGCTCTTATTTCAATACCCAATTTTCTAGTTTTCCTGACTCTAGTCTTATATTACAAACACCAACTCCATCCATCACAACTCCTATCCCAATTTAAGATATCTTTTATCAACAAAAAGATCTTGTCACTCCCTTGTTCAAACTTTTTACTGTGTTCCAATTCTGAGCAGATGAAACCTACTCTTTGTACAGTGTACATAGAAAGGTCTTTATATTCTAAGTCTTTTCTTACATATGTGCCCAGTCTCATCTTCCACAGTTGCCTCTCTGGTGTCTTATGCTACAGTAAGGCTCAACTACTTAGAGCTCCCCAAACCTGCATTATACCCTCAATCCCTTACACTTTTATACTTGCAGTGCCCACTGCTGGAAAAAATTTCCTCCAGCTTTCCCATATAGAAAACTTGCCCTCATGCATCAAGGTCCTATCTCTGTCAGATGGTCCCTACTAGAAACAGTATGCCCTTGATTCCATCTAATAGGTTCAGACAGAAGACCAAACGCCAAAACACACTGCCATAATGGAATTATTAATGTGCCATTTTTTTTACAATGCTAAATAGATACCATTAAAAATGCATCCAATATTATTAATACAGACATAGTCCCTAGCATAGAGTCAATCAATGCTCAGAAAACATTTGTCAAATAAAAGAAGTTTGATTTCAGACATGATAGATCTAATAGCATAGTCAACTGAGACTAACACGTTACTAGAGCTATGAGACTGGTATTTGGGGAAAAAGAGTAGGACTAGAAGGGGACATATTGGAACTATTAAATAGCTATATAAAGGTAACCTGAGCAAATGAAATATCCATGAAAGGCATACTGGATCCAGGGAAGAAAATTTCTGGACTATGAAAATTTAGAGGAGGAGAGAAAAGAGCAGGAGGTAACAGATAAAGAAGGAAACGAAGCTATCAGAGAAAACAAAACAAAATAAGAATTGTGAGACATTATAGAAAGAAAACTCACACAGTGATTTTTCAAAAAAAAAAATCAAGAAATGGAATCAAGGTCCAAAACAGCTTCCAGAAGGGGTTAAGGGGTCAAGTGCTACACGGAAGGATCAAAGGAAACACAATTTGGAAGAAATGACAGCATTTCACAACCAGAACATTATTGATAATCTCTGTAGTCCAAAAGAGCAGAGGTGAAACTGCTTAAGCAACGAGTGAGTGCTGAGGAAACAGAAATTAACTCATTTTCAACGTAAAAGATTTTTATTCTAAGAATTTAAAAACACCATCAGGAATAAAATTACTCATCACTGCAGGAAAAACAGCACTAAACAACATTAATCAAAGGCAGAAAAATCATCTTCTTGAACACACCTTTGTCAGTAATACAGAATACAGAAAAAGCAATACTCCAAATTTATTTCCCCACATTGAATACTGGTCCAAGACAGCATCTTTTAATTCTGGTAAACTTCTGAACGATCTTTTTCTGGGGGAAAAAAAGAATTAAGTATTGGTATCATGATGAGATTAACTACATTCATAAAAGGGAAAATTTTTAGATTTTCTTTTACATTAAAACATATACATACAAACAGGAAAGTTTTGGGACGTTTCTAAATTTTTCAATACAAATTTAGCCACTAAAACCAAAAGCTATTTCTGACAACTATCACTATATATGATATTTATCATTAAGAAAGAACACCTACTTGGCAGGGAACCTCTTCATCTCTTAGGTGAACTGTCTGGCATCAGTAAATTCTTCAATAATATACAGTTATTTAAAGAATAGAGTGGCCTTCTTGTAAGAGGGGGTAAACACAAAGAAAACTTCACTTTTTAAATCCTAGAAATTACTTAACAAATATCTTAATGCCAAAGATAACTTACACATTTGCGGCTTCTTTTAAAACAAATTAATGTTACATTTGAAACCAAATGCCACCCATAATTCTATCAACAGCCATCTTTACCTTTTACTTTGTAATAAAAAGTTTAAATGCTCTAACAAAAATATCGGCATTCTTAATAAAAGGTATAGAAAACAGATACTGGCAAATAAATAATTCTAATATTTATCCTACTAGAAATCTTCATATTTGTTTAGGGCACAGAAACATTAAGCTAAAATGATTTTTTTTCATTGTAATGATGAAAAAGCTTTTTAATGTTTTTAAAAAGCGTATCTGGATAGTTAAATCAAGGACTCAGCATAGTTTATACATTTACAAACTATTTTAATTTAAAGGCAAATTAATCCTGAAGCAATGGATTTAAAATTTATGTTTAAGTAGCGCATTTCTATGTAAAACTAAGAACCTTTCCACAGTATGAACAGACTTAAAGTGGCAATGTGTCCACAGAGTAAGTATTTTAAATGTTCCAATGTTACTTACTGAATTAATGCATGAAATCGCTCAAAGCCAAGCTCTTCGACAGCCAAGGCAGCTATACATAAAAGACACTTTTCAGCACTACACATGGCAAATAAATGACACAAGATACACACAGCAGGCTGTAAATACTTTCAAGCAATCAAAACTTTCCCTATTTCCTTACTCCCTTAAAATTCTCAGTTTATTTTCAACTTTATTATAACATGAATTTATATTTCAACATCTTTGTTATCATGAATATAACTAAAATCGATATAATACTGAGAATATAGAAGGGTGATTAAATAACATTTCAATTCAGCTATGCTAGGGCAGTTATAAAGTATGAAAAATTACTGATAATCAGTGCCTCACATATCATAATGTGTCCTGCACTTTTAAATAATCTTTCAGATTATATAAATCCAAGTAATATCATCAGAGCTAACCTGCCTTTTTATAATATAAAATCTTTAGGTTTAAGGCTTAATTATTAAACAAACATGTATAAAAAGGCATAACACTTTCAAACTACACAGGTTCAATGACAGCTTTGTTTGTTTCCTCATTTATTTGTATAACTGTTAAAAAGTTTCCAGTAACTTATTTAGATTATGTTTATTAATCAAAGGAAATAGAAGAAAGCATTTTAATCCGAGGTCATGTTTATTGAGCACTTTACTAAGTGCCAGGCCCTTTTCTAAATGCCCTACATGTCTTACCTCATTTAATCCTCATATAAACCCTCTTAGCTCCATTTTACAGAAGAGGAACCTGAGGCACACAAAAAAATCCTCTCAAGAGTACATAGGATTAAACAGCAGAGATGAGACTTGAGCCCAGATAGTCTTGGCTCCAGGGAGTTATTTATCACAATGAATAACTTCACATATATTTTATAAAGCAAATCTTACTACTATCAAATATAAATTCTCACTGGTGAGTTAAGAAAACTGATTCATTATGAAGTCAAAATTTTAGATTTTTATTTACAATTTAAAATGTCACACTATGCTAGCTTTCCAAAGCCTAGTTGTAAGTGTTTCATATTTCGTTTTAAAATCTTTAGCAGTCCAAATGTATTAAGTTATTTCTTGGTTTATGTGGGAAACAAACTGAAATTGAACCTGAGTATTCACTACTGCGAACAACTGTGCATTACCAACAAGCCAAAACTATACACACCACATAAGCCAATGAAATTAATGTTTGTAGAGAAAGTAATATTAACAAGAGGGGAAAACACTTTACATTAAAACTTTCAGAAAATGAAAATTCTACCTAATCTTTTCCAAATTATATTGCTTGTTCTGCAACATTAGATTATCTAAATAGTTTTACTGGGTATACTACAAGAGTAGACATAAAGTTAATAATTTAGAGAAAAGAGGCAAGCAAAATAAAAAGCTTAGCAGGCAGGGATGGTGAAAAAATATAAAACACAAGAAAAAGAACATAGCTGGGAATAAAGGAAAGAACAGGTAAAATAGATTGTTACATGGAATAAAAATTGTAATATAAATACAGTTCATTTGTCACTAAGGTAAATTCTCAAATTTTCAGTTAACAAAGTATTTCAAATGTATACATTACTAAAAAAATTTAAAATATGGTTTACTTCATGGCAACTTTTAAAATGAGATACAAAGTAAACTGGAAAAATTACTAAAATGTTTTCTGGAGGGTAATTCAATATAATATGCCCATCTAAATTAGTTACTGAAGTACCAAAGGGAATGCATTATAAGGCCCTTTAACCTACAGCAACGTGACCTATCACTACAGAACTGCATAGCATATTTCATAGTACGCACTCAGTATACTATTAAGATACTAATGGAAAATGTTATATAAAAAGATCTTACTATTTTCTCACACATCAATATACAGACTGGCTTTAAGCACAAAATCTTTAAAATACCTTTTCAAAAGATCAACAATTCCTCTTTCAAAATTTTAATACCCTAAATGAAACTATTAAGTGTGCTAACATCCACACAGTAAAACCTGGAGAATATGTTAAAACCAATCTTAATGACACTTCGGACAAGCATCCTTGTGACTGTTTTCCACTTGTTGTCTTCAAATGTCATTATAAACTCTAAAATATGTTAAGTTCTTTTTGAAAGGCCATGTTTCAAAGGCTTCAAAAGGAAGCGTCATTCAGCTGTTTAAATGTTCAAAATTATTCCTTGCAAATGTACTACTATTAGAATTTGCCAGGCTTAAGGCATTTTAACTGCAGAGGTAGGAGAAAAAGACACTGACAACACAGAGGCATTTTAGTCCAGGGAGGCAACAGCACCTTATAGATAATACTATATGGAAAGCAAAATGTGTATCCCATACAATTGAAATGTACTTTCAGGTACGTAATCTCTTTACAAAAACTTTCCACAAAGATGATAGTTAATGTGATGCTCTGTGGGTAGAATAAGTCACTTATCTAACATAAGCACTTGGGACTACCAATTATCAAAAACCATCAACTAGCAAGATTATTCCTGAAAAGCAAATCAGAAAAGCAACTCTTAACTAGCTTCCGTACCACTAGCTGTCTCCATTTCACACTGGCAGCTTTCGGGTCAATTACATAACAATTTTCAAAAGTTAAAAACCACAGAATATATAATTTTTATGAATAATGAGAATAGCTATTATTTAACGTAAACAGCTATTATTTAACTTATCTTCAATCAAGGTATGAAAAACTTAAGGCGTACTTAAAATTGCCTTAAAATAATCTATATGTATAAAAATATCCAAATAATTCAGAAGGAAAAGAAACAACTTGCAATGAGGAGAAATGTTCCCATCTTTGCTCTGGGAAGCAAGTAAAGATAAATTTATGAAATCTTCTGATGTCCAAAAAAATCTGTTTTTGCAATACCAAAGCAAAACATTAAGGCATCTGAAACTGAAGCATATCATTATTTCTAAATAAGAGTTCTAAAGCTCAAAAGAGATTATTATCAAGCAGAAGTTAACCAGAACATTTTTAAAAGTTTAAGAGATGCATTTTTTTTTTGCAAAAATGTAGTATCTTCTAAGTAGTTAAATGAAATGGAAATAAAAAATAGTAAGGCTCAGTAATTAAGCTTAAGCTGGAAAAGAATACATGTTATGAAAATTTAAAGTAATTTTTTCTTCAAAATATTCAATAGATTCATTAAAACAAAGGAACAAGAAAAAAACTTCAGGAAATAAAAATATATCTTACAAGAATGTTCCACTTGGCAACTAGACTCTGCAGGACTCCCAGAAATACTAGCAGTTTCCTCAGTTGTCTTTCCTCTTAACCATGAAACCAAGCAGTATGATCCAGAGTGGTCACAACAAGCACTTTCTAAAATATCACACAAGGTATGACAAAGGAGTTCCTTCTGCTCTTCCTCTAAAAATAACCAAAGCAGAAGTTATAATGGTTTCCTCTGGAATAAAAAAATTCTGTCATGAATAACAATAGTAAGAATGGGTTAATGATGAAAATCAAGCATTTTAAAAATGGGGGAAAATCTCTAAATAGATTTTAAATTATGTCTTAGAAAAACAATGTGTTTGTGGATTAAAATATCACCACTTTAAATAAAGCCATCCAAATAAAACCACCAAGAAGAAAAAGAATACTGAAAAATGCAGAATTAAACATTATGAAAGATCATAATGTGACACTGATCATCACTTTCTTAAAACTTTAGCAACTGCAGCATTTAAGCCATGAGGTTTCCTTTACTGAAGAACTGAGAACAATATAAAGGCCTGTTGAAACCTCTATTTTTTTTCCCTCACATCTGAATTAGTCTAACATCGATGATCACCCCATCCCAAAGGGATAAGAATAATGAGATGAGAGACCGTCAGCACATATGTTACCACCGTCCATTACATCAGCAGAAGCCAGTGGTTAGAATACAGATTTGAGCATTAGAATTTTATAGAAAATGGCGCAAA
This sequence comes from Gorilla gorilla gorilla, assembly GCF_029281585.2. NCBI lineage: Eukaryota > Metazoa > Chordata > Mammalia > Primates > Hominidae > Gorilla > Gorilla gorilla. Next base: position 24,828,803 of record NC_073232.2, read on the forward strand.
TGCTCACACCATCTCTTTATGAACCTTAGCCACACTCTTTTCAAGCAGTATTACTCTCAAGAAGTAGTATTACTTTCTGAAACTTTCAAAAATTTTATGATACAAGGAGGTTTCTGTCTCTCCTAATGGATTAACAGTTCTTTAACTGCAGGAACTATGCTGTTCACTTTCTAATCACCACAGTATTTATGACACTTATGACAATGCTTTACAAATGTTTTATCAAAGTGAATATAGTAAATATAGTGTAAGAAATAGTATGAATTTTATTAAAAGTTCATTTCAAAAATAGTATCTCAAACAGTTTCTTCTCTACGAAAATTTGTTTTGTATTTCACCTATTAATTTAAAACTTATGGAAGTGATCCCTTAACTCTTAAATTCAAAATCATTAGTAGATTCTATAGTCATGGTTTGGAACGTAAGCTGTTACATCCTTAGATACAAAACTGGGATTGTAATGCGTCCCACCTTCTTCCAGAAGTTACTGTGAGGTTCACAGGAAATTGTGTAAGTGAAGGAAAGATCTTTGTAAAATGTCACGTGGAATGCAAATTCTTGTTATCATTAGGTGGCACCACACATCTCTCTGGGTACAGAAGCTCATGTTACAGAAGCTATGACAGCTTCATTTGCAATTTCATCCAAAATTATTTGCAGTATTTGCATTGTGTAAGGCATTATACTAAAACATGCAGGAATATAATGATAATTCTGAGGTCTTGCCCACAGCTAAAGAAGACTACAAAAAAAAAAAAAAAAAGACTGTTCTTTATTGTATGCTGCCACCTAACAGTTCTAGGAAATGCACCGTGTTTTACCAAGAGGCCAAACGTTTTTCCCTTAGTTATACCATCATGTCTTATAACCCCTGGTTAGAAAACCAAATTTGGAAATATGGAGTCACTGTTCATGAAACTTTCTAAAACATTTTAAAAGGAAACCTCAGGAAAAAAAATTCCCACTGATACTTGACTTTCTCAGATAATTTTAGATCATCTCTATTAAAACAGAGGAGGAAGCAAAAGTTTTAAAAGACAGCTATCATACCTGAACAATCCCGCCAAGAAGACTTCTCAGAAGAAAACAGGAGCTTCTTCAAAAGAAACGCCTTTACACAATTAAAGCAATAATTAGTGAAATGCATTATAACCATACATCATATCATTCTTCAGTTTTAAAGTGGGAAAAAATTAATGTGTACTCCCTTTCTAATCTTTTGACTAGTTTTGTAAAGATGTCAAATGGGTTCCCCTCACATTTGACAGGAACTGTGCAGAGTTATTTATTCAGAGTTATTTATACTGCTATAAACTTGATTCTAGATTCATAAAATTATTCTTCTTCCACAATACATATTTTCTGACAAGTAGAAGAACTAACTCACATAACAGAATAACTGAAAAGCACACAAACTTACTGCTCTATTCACAAAGTGAAAGCCCTGTAGAACAGGAACAAGTCTACATTTCATTTAGATTCCTTCAGGTAAAAGAAATCTAAATATAAAAGTGGTTCTGTTCCCTTAGTCTTCATCTGTGACACAAGATTAACACTATTAGAGTCATCACTTTATTATCAGGAGCTCAAGTTTAACTCAAAAAGCTACAAGATTCAGAAGAAAATACAAATGGATTTCTAAACTTCCCCTTAAGCGAGTCAACGATGTTACATTGGTTATTTGATAAAAAGCTGCACAGTGAAGTGTCTCCTTCTCAAAAGTGTAGTTCAACGGTAGCTATATCCCAGTCAACTGACTTGTTTAAACTGCAGTTTCTTGGGCTCCACCTATTCTCTCTGAATCTCTAGAGGGCAGGTCCAAGAAAAAACAGGTTACAATGACGACTTTTCCTCACCTGTGTTTGAAAGTATTAGTGTACAGATTAGGAAGACTGCTTTTTATCAGGCAAACTTAGGTTTGAACCCTGGCTCCACTATTACTAACTAAAAACAACCGTACAAACTTTAAAAGGTTGCAGCGAAGATTACATGAGAAAATCTATGTAATGCACTTAGCACAGTACCTGACACCGATAAACAATTCAAGGTATTACAACAAGAAACTAAGTCATATTCCATTTACATAGGCATAAAGTCTACAAATATGGTAATCAAGCGCTTCTGATTTTTCCCCAAAAGGGCAACAACCATCAAGTAGAAGAGTATAACTACATCACAACATTTTAGAAGTGAGATGGGGATATTCATTATTTCACAGCCAATATAACTACTGTTAGCATTTTGACACGCTTCCTTCCCATCTTTTTTAATATCTAGTTTTAATTTTATTACAAGTGAAAAATCATAATGGGTATATGAATGTATTTTGTTTTTCTACAGAATTCGTAAGCATAATTCTTAATCATTACTTGTCTATCAAGCTATTTATCAAAGTTTACTTATTATTTAAATTACATTATTGTGCAGTAGGTTGCTTGCAATTTTTTTGCTACTTTAACATATAAGCTCCTTCTTAAATACAACTTTTTCCATATTAAATATTTCTTTAGAAAAGATTCACAGAAACACAACTATTACATCAGAATCTGCACTGTCATGGCTCCAATTATAATTTAAAATTCCTACCCACAAATTTGTACTATATAGCAGTATATGAGTGTGCCAGCATCGTCCCACCCTTACATGCACTGGCAATTGTAATTTTATTTTTAAAGATGACAAAAAGTAAGAAATAGAACCTAGTTACAGTTTTATTTTTACTTTCCTGGCTTCTTAGTGAGGGTGAGCATCCTGATTATTTGGCTGTAAAGCATCATTCCACCTGTTATGACTGCACATCTATGCCCATTTCACCCCTGAATCTTAGTGTTTTTCTAATTAACTTCTCCAAGTTATTTATATAAGAAAGACAATATCCCTTTATTGCTAATATTTACTGCAAATATTTCTTAGTTTGGAAGTCTCTGTTTCTCTTAGAGTGCTGATGATACATTAAGTTTCTTATTGTTAAATATTATTCCAAGAATACATTTGATATATGGTACAAAATGATTTAAACTTATCTTCCCTTCAAAGTGCTAACAAGTCATATTGATGGGATTTATGGAAGTTTATTTTATTTCACCACTGATCTTAGTTCCTTCTTTATTCCTGGTGTGACAAATTCCTGGTAAATTGTTACAGGTAATGAGGTCTATGATTGTATTATGTATTTGGTTCCATTATTTTGCCTATTCTTCTTACACAGTATCATGCTCTAATTTTTATACTCTAAAAAAGTTTTAATATATGTACTTGCTCACTTCTGGTCTCCTGAATAACTTAGTTTTGACTCTTACACTGAAATATTAATACAAACAAAATTCTTTACAAAGTTTACGTGACTCTTTTTTTTCCTTTTTAGAAACAGGGTCTCCCTCTATTGCCCAGGTTGGAGGGCAGTGGCATGATCATAGCTCACTGCAGCCCTGAACTCCTGAGCTCAAAGACCCTCCCCTTCTAGCCTCCCGAGTAGCTAGGACTACAGGTGTGCACTACCATACCCAGCTAATTTTTTCAATTTTTTTTTTTTTTAGAGCAGGGGTCTCACTATGTTGCCCAGCCTGGTTTTGAACTCGTGGCCTTAGGCAATCCTCTTTCCTCAGCCTCCCAAAGTGCTGGGACTACAGGTGTGAGCCACTGTGCCTGGCCTATGTGATTTTTTTTTTTTTTTTTTTTTGAGACAGAGTTTCACTCTTTCACCCAAGCTGGAGTGCAGTGGCGTGATCTCAGCTCACTGCAACCTCCACCTTCTAGTTTCAAGTGATTCTCCTGCATCAGTTTCCTGAGTAGCTGGGATTACAGGCGCCTGCCACTACACCCGGCTAATTTTTGTATTTTTAGTAGAGACGAGGTTTCATCACATTGGCCAGGCTGGTCTCCAACACCTGACCTCAGGTGATCTACCTGCCTCGGCCTCCCAAAGTGCTGGGATTACCGGCATGAGCCACCGCGCCTGGCCGTGATTCTTAAACTTAATTACTACCTCAAAGGTATAGAAAAGTAGGTTCAGGATTTTGAATATAACCATCATTGCATAGCACCCACTTGCAAAAATAACTACCACTACTGAAATATACTGTACTTTATAAAACAGGAAACTCCTGTGGTATACCCTCCACTTAACTATATTCATGCACTTGCAACAAAAACCTTGCTATTACCGACCAAGAGGGGCAGTATTTATATAATCTAATTTACATATGGACATAACAAGGAATCTTCAAATTCAGGTAACATTCCTACTAGCAACCAAAAGTTGTTTCAGTTACTCAGTACAACAGCTATAATTACTAATTTGTAGTTAAATTTCATTCTTCACATTCCATAATTCCAAGGCAAGATTCAGACATTCAAATTTTTCCTCATTTAAAAAAAATTCTCCTAATGCAAAAAAAAGTCAACTTAAAAAAAATAAATGATCTATAAAACATATTTTGGAATCAACCATAATTTTTCTTCCTCTACAGAAATATATTTTTAATAATGTAAGTATTATTATGCTCTATATAGAGCATAAGTTCTGAGAAACAAATTTACTTTGTAGCCAACAGTTTAGGAATGCATTTTTTTTTTTTTTTTTGAGACAAAGTCTCGCTCTGTCGCCCAGGCTGGAGTGCAGTGGCGCAATCTCGGCTCACTGCAACATCCACCTCCCAGGTTCACGCCATTCTCCTGTCTCAGCCTCCCAAGTAGCTGGGACTACAGGCACCCACCACCACGCCCGGCTAGTTTTTTGTATTTTTAGTAGAGACGGGGTTTCACCATGTTAGCCAGGATGGCCTCCATCTCCTGACCATGTGATCCACCCACCTTGGCCTCCCAAAGTGGTAGGATTACAGGTGCGAGCCACCGTGCCTGGCCAGAATGCATTCTTAATACCCAATGAATAATAAATGCCACATTAAATATATATATTTTCAAAACACGATGGTTAAAACATAAACAATAAATTAGCTGTAATTTTTATAACAGTTCTTTTATAACACTTCCAAAGTAACATTGTCATTCACAGACATCATCAGTATTACAGTAAACTGAGAATTCAATTCTTGGTTTTAACAATTTAACAGTTTATAGCGAATCAGCCTTTGAAATTCAAACAATGTAACATACCAAGATTCCAAATCAAATAAAGACATTCCGATAAATCCTATGTTTTGTGCAAAGAAAAAACATTTTTGGTTTTTGAAATTGTTTGAAATCAGTTGTTATGAATTTTATTCAGAAAAGCCAAAGCTATAGCATAAAATAGTATAGGCTGCCAACTTTTTTCAAATTTGAAAAAGTTATAAGCCAGAAAAATACGAAATCACCTTCAGCTTTAGGAAAGTAACTTTTACAGACTGAAATAATGAAAATAGTACAATTACAGTGATTGTACCTATCTAGTGTATAACATGTTATTACTTAATAGGATCTCTGTGTTAAAGAAGTCAAGAAACTTCCTAATTTTCTGAAAGTCAGGGAACGCCTATTATTTTTCCTTGAAAATAAAGATTGTCAAAAGGCTACTATTGCACAACTCATCGATATGGTGAATTCATTTTTATTTTGGATATTTATTGTAATTTACATGAGCAAAAGTTAAGAGTTAATTGATCATGTCTCATAATTACTATATGGAGTACAGACATTAGAAAACGACAAGTATGAAACGTTTCAACATGTCCCTCTAAGGAGTTGGTAAAGGAGTCTATGTTACCTGAACAGGTGCAATAACAGCACAGGGGCCACCTTCAAACTGTTCTAATGCAGATCCCTCTGATTCACTAAACACAAACCCTAAAAATGAAAGCAAGTAGGAAAGATTAAAAATATAATTCAAGTAGCAGCTAAAAGAATCTTTCATGTACTTTGCTTTGAGAATGATCACTTATCACAACAGCAAAATATCTTCAAATCATGAGGCGTGGATCAAGGAACCTTTTGAAAAAAAAATCTATAGAACCTATCCACCCCCACTCCCAAATGCACATAAGAGTACATATACTCACACAATTTTGCACCCAGGAACTCCTCTAGGAGGATAAAGTATGGACTTTAGTAAAATGACACTGAATCTGACTTTTCATCTAAGGAGGACGAGATAGTCTACTAAATTCAAACAATTTTTAGAACTCTTTAAATACCATATCATTCTATCATTTCAAACTTTCTGTCACATTCTATAAGCTAATGATTACATGGCATTGGCCGGGCACAGTGGCTCACGCCTGTAATCCCAGCACTTTGGGAGGCAGAGGCGGGCGGATCACGAGGTCAGGAGATTGAGACCATCCTGGCTAACACGATGAAACTCCGTCTCTACTAAAAATACAAAAAATTAGCCAGGTGTGGTGGTGGGCAACTGTAGTCCCAGCTACTCGGGAGGCTGAGGCCGAAGAATGGCGTGAACCTGGCAGGCAGAGCTTGCACTGAGTGAAGATTGCGCCACCGCACTCCAGCTTGGGCCACAGAGCAAGACTTCATCTCAAAAAAAAAAAGAAAAAAAAAATTAAATGGCATTGTAGACAGTACATGTGTTTATATTGGCTTTACCTTAATTTAAATATTACCCAACCAGCATTGACTGATAGCAGCTAGCGGAAGTTCTTCAGAGGGCCCTGGGTCAGAAGTTAGGAGAACCCAAGTGACCATCTGCATAACCCTGTGAAGATCATTTCACCTGCTTGGGCCTCAGTGTTCTCATTAAAATAATCAATCCCAATTCCAAAATGCTAAGAACCTATAAATTCCATTAATTGTTACTATTCAGACATTCAGCCAAACCAGTTCAGGTTAATGAACATCTGATATTATGCCAATCATCTAGGATATACGCCTGGATGACACAGTCTCTGGTCTGGAGGAGCCACTAGTCCAGGTGAAGAGAGACATACAAACAGATAATTACTAAAATAAAGAAATAAACTAATGTTATAAGAGAAGAATGCAGAGTATTGTGGATACAGAAAGGCATGCTCTATACTATCATAACAGATAACTTCCAGGCTCATCTTGAACAGGAATTTGCCAGAGAGGCAAAGGTGAATGAATGGAATTCAGCTAAAGAAAATACCTTAATTAAAGCAAAAAGGTTTTCCAAGAGGACAGAATGTTTATAAATCAGAGAAAATTTAACACAGCTAAAGGGTAGTACGGGGGTAGGATGGAGGTGCCAGCAAATGGGCGGCAGGAAAGATGACAAGTGGTTAATATTGCAAAGGGCCAAAGAACCAGGACTTAACCAGCAGAGATCTTTCAGTAAAACAGTAATATCATCTTACTGGGTTTTTTTTTTCTTTTTCCTTTCTTAAAGGAAGAGAAGCAGGAAGAAGTTGTTTCAACTTCCCTATAGAGATGATGCTGACGTAATGAAAGCAACGTTACCATGGAGAAGAGAAACTACATTCAAATAATATTTCTGAGGTAAAAATAAGATTTATTTACTATGTGTTAAGTGGGGCAAAGGCTTGGTACAAAAGAAATTAGAGCTGTTTCTGAAGTTTCCAGTTTGAGACACCAGGTGAGAGCAATGGAGAGGGTGCCAGAGAGGGTGCCATTCCATCCCATCTCCTCTCTTTATCTTCAATCTCTTCCAGGAAGCATATAAACATTTATCTAACATATTAAAACAAAACAAAACAAAACCTTAAGATTCCACCAAAAACTCCAATCAGCACTCCATCACTCTTGTCCTCCCAAAGTCCAGCTAGTCATCTATATATGCCCTGTTTCAATTTTCTTACCACACAATTTACTTAACCCTCACTAATCTGGTTTTCAACCCATGAGTGAATGTTGTGGGAAGTTAGGGACCCTGAATGGAGGGACCTGCTGAAGCTGTGACAGAAGAACATAAATCGTGAAGATTTCTGGACATTTATCAGTTCCCCAAATTAATACTTTTATAATTTCTTACGCCTGTCTTTACTGCAATCTCTGAACATAAACTGTGAAGATTTCACGGACATGTATCACTTCCCCAATCAATACTCTTATAATTTCCTATGCCTGTCTTTAATCTCTTAATCCCGTCATCTTCGTAAGCTGAGCATGTATGTCGCCTCAGGATCCTGTGATGATTGTGTTATCTGCATAAATTGCTTGTAGAGCATGTGTGTTTGAACAATATGAAATTTGGGCACCCAAAAGCAACAGGATGGCTGCAATGTTCAGGGAACAAGGGCGATAATCATTAGGTCTGACTGCCTGGGAGCTGGGCAGAACAGAGTCATATTTCTCTCCTTGCAAAAGCGAATAGGAGAAATATTGCTGAATTCTTTTTCTCAGCAAGGAACAGCCCTGAGAAAGAGAATGCATTCTCAGGGGGAGGTCTCTAAAATGGCCACTCGGGGAGTGTCTTATACAGTTGTAGATAAGGGATGAAATAAGCCCTGGTCTCCTGTAGCGCCCCCAGGCTTATTAGGATTAGGAAATTCCTGCCTAGTAAATTTTAGTCAGACCGGTTGTCTGCTCTCAAACCCTGTCTCCTGATAAGATGTTATCAATGACAAAGCCTGCCCAGTACAACATGAAACTTCATCAGCAATTCTAATTTTGCCCTGGTCCTGTGATCTCACTCTGCCCCCATTTGCCTTGTGATATTGTATTGCCCTTAAAGCATGTGATCTCTGTGACCCACACCCTATTCGTACACCCCCATCCCCTTTGAAAACCGCTAATAAAAACTTGCTGGTTTTGTGGCTCAGGGGGCATCATGGAACCTGCTGACATGTGATGTCTCCCCGCGACACCCAGCTTTAAAACTTCTCTCTTTTGTACTCTGTCCCTTTATTTCTCAGACTAGCCAACACTTAGGGAAAATAGAAAAGAACCTACGTTGAAATATTGGGGGCTGGTTCCCCTGATAAGTGAACCAAACTCATTCTCACCCAAGTTCATCAGTCATCAGTACAGGCTAGTTCCCAAATCTTATCTTATTTAACCTTCCAAAGAATCAATCTGAAATGCTGACCACAAACCTGCGAAACTTTTGTCCCTTGGCTTTTTGTTCCAAGTTTTGCTTTTCTAGTTCTTCTGTCTCCATGATCACTGCTTTTAAGTGCTAATGTTCCCTAGGTCTTGGTTTTAGGATCTATGCTCCTTTCATTCTATGTATTTTTCCTGAGCAATCTCATCTACTCCCAGACAGTCCATTCCTTGTTATAACCATGTAATTCCCAAATATAGCCCAGATTAGGACTCCAGACATAGACAAAGTCCCTTAACATGGTCCTGTATTATCTGGCTTCTGCCTGCATCTCCCTCTTCACCCTTTGCCATTCTCCCTTTTAGACTCTGGGCACATTTTCTTTCAGGTCCTGAGATATTTCATTTTCTCTATGTCTCTTACCCCTTGTAAATGTTTCTTCTGCTTGATACACCTGCTAACCATTTCTCTGGAAAACTCAAACTTACCTATAGGTTTCACCCTAAGATAAGGCCTGCCTGCTTCAAGGCTTCAAAACATATCTTTAACGTGTCCATTTCCATCCCATCTCCAGTCCACCTTATAGTTCAAACCGCTATAATCTTTGACCTTAAATACTGTCGAGTTTCCAACCACGTCTCCCTATTCCTTCCTCCCTCCTGTCCAGTCCCCAACTATTCACCACACAGTTGCCAGAAGAATATTTTAGAAATGGAAATCAGATTTTGACACAGCCTGCTTAAAACATTTCAATGGCTTCTCATTGCAATTAAAATAAAACCCAAACTCCTTTCTGTGGTCTAGAAGACACTGTATGATCTATCAATCCAGCTGACTCTGTTTACACTTACAATCATTATCTACTGTGACCTTAGGTCCTCAGAACATCCCAGAGACTTTACCTGTAGCCTCAATGCTCACTGTTCTCTCTACATAAAAATGCTCTTTTCGCTACTCTCCATATAGATAAATCCTTATTTTTCAGGTCTCAGTTTAGGTGTTAATTCCTCATAGGGATATTTCCTTACAAACCTACTAAGTAGTCTCTCCTGTCATCCCCCAGCACAACCAGTACTTACCATAATCTGTAGTTATTGTTTGTTTACTTCTTAATCATCTGCCTTGCCTGACCGGTGTTGTATCTGTGTTACTGGTCATTGTTTTCCCACAGTATGTTTACAACATACTGTGGCTATTGCTCAATTAATGCTTGTTGATGTTTTGGCATGGAAGATAATGGCAGTGTTTGTTTCTAGGAATACCAAGTTCAGTCTCAAAAATGTGAGATAACCATTTGGCAACTTTTAGAAATCAGAGATGTAAGTGTGTAGTTCAGGGCAGGACTTAGGATTAGAGGCAGCAATTTCAATCATCTTAAACATGTCAGTTAAAGTGAATGAGAACTTGTAGAACAAAAATAATGAAGTTGGGAACTTTAAAAAGTGAGCAGAGGCTGAGTCAGCAAAGGAGACTGATAAACATTAGAAGGATAAGAGAAAAGCACATTAACTGAGCTCCTAGAAAGGAAAAATGAGAAGCAAAGAGTAGTCAACTATTACAAATGCTGCTGAATAAAGATATAAATTAAAATACTAGATTAATCATGTCATTGGGAATACTAAAAATATAAATTTATAGCACTGGGGAGAGTAGCCAAATTTTAAAAGGTTGAAGTGTACTTCGGATTAGAAAGAGAAATAGTAAAAGCAAACTACAGTTGGCCGTTCATATCCATAGGTTTGGCGACCACAGATTCAACCAAACACAAATGGAAAATATTTGCGGGTGGGAAAAAAACGATGGTTGGGTCTGTACTAAACATGTACAGACTTTCTTTTTCATATCATTCCCTAAACAATACAATGTAACAACTATTTGCATAGCATTTACAGTGTATTAGGTATTGTAAGTAATCTAGAGATTATTTAAAGTGTAGGGGAAGTCGTGTGTAGGTTATATGCAAATACTGCAGAGCATCTATGGATTTTGGTATCTGCAGGGGGATCCTTGAACCCACTACCCCTCGAACACCAACCGACAACTATATTTAAGTTTGGCAGAAGGGAAAAAAGAATGATAGTTTGAAGGCTAGTTGGATCAAGAATTATTAATTTTGTAGACTGAAGGGCGTGACTTAGAAAAGGGAAAGAGTGATTATACGGAAAAGAGGAAGTTCAAGGTCTCCAAGTCCTGAAAAAGAGCTGAGAGAGACTTTTAAAGGTGGTCCACAGATAACCCTGGAAATCCTAGAGACCTTTCAGGGGGCCCACTGGAAGTTACAATTATTTACATGACAAAACTAAGATATAATTTGCCCCTTTCGCTGTGTTGACATTCACAGTGACGGTACAAAAGCTATGGTGTAATACATTGCTGGTTCCTTAGCACACATCAAGACAGTAACATCAAGCTGTCCTAGTGGTCACTGTCCTAAAAAACACCCCCATACCCTCACACAGCTACAGAGCCAATTTAAGAACATACTTACTGCTGCAGTCAAAATTACTAATTTTATTGTATCTTGATCTTGAATACAATGTCTTTTTAAAAATATATTCTGTGGAACAAAATGGAAGCTACCCATAAAGCACTTATGCTACATACTGGGTATGATGGTCAAAAGTTATCTCAAGGAAAAGTATAAGTGTAATTTTTTTTTAACTGCAAGCTGAACCAGCTACTTTTTTTTTTTTTTAATGGAGTGCTGCTTTTACCTAGTATAACTACCAATAAGCTACAGTTATTCAGACTTGAGTATCTGGCTGACATTTTCTCAAAAATAAGCGAGCTTGACATTTCAAGGAAAATAGCCAGTGATAGAATTTCGAGCATTCAAGCAGTAACTTGCAACACTTGTGTCCACTACTGTGACTCTGACAGCTTCTCAATGCTTACAGATTGTTCTGATGACAACACTGGTAACAGAAACAAACGTGACTTCTGGTATGGTATAATGACATACATTAACATTTGGAAGATTGCCATAAACCAGTAGACTGATAATCTCCAAATCACTGATGTATACTGTTATAAATTAATGCAGAGGTAAGAGATCTATTAAAACTGCAAGACAGACCAATGGATTTCAATTTAACAGAGGATGAAAAGTTACATGATTTGGTTTTAGATTTCGTATTGCAACTAATCTCTACAATACTCTGATGTGTCAAGTTTTGGTGTGGTATTAAAGAAGATTATGTGTAATTATCTGAAAAGGCTACTACCATACTTCTCACGCCTTTTCCAATTGCATATGTGAGGCCAGATTTTCTGCACCCACTTCAACCAAAATAATATATTGCCACAGACTGGAGAAGCCAATGTAGGAATCCAGCTGTCTTCTAATATGATAAACATTAAAGAGATTAGCAAAAATGTAAAACAATGCCAAGAGTCTCACTAAGTTTTAAATTTTTTGAGTTGAAGTCCTCAATCATTTTTAACACTGTAATGGGGACCTGAGTTCCAAAAACTTGAGAGCCACTGGCCTAGGAGAAGAAGTAAATTTTAGAAGGCTTTTAAGTTAAACATATGAGGAAAAATGAAAAAGTGAACAGGTGTTATATTGAGAGTGAGAGGAATGAGAAGGGTACAGAATTGAGGAAAGTGTTAATTCCGAAAAACATAAGGAAAGATCTAAGAGAAGCACTGAGGGCTCAGCTAAGATTTAACTACATTTGTATTGGTGCTGGACACAATTTTCTCCAGCAATACACAGCAGCCTGGGAGATCAAAAATAGGACAAATGGAGAACTGGAATAGAGAAGATACATGTAACAAATTTAATAAGAAAGTGACAACTAAGGTTTCTGGTTATGTTAAAACAACCAAATTTAAGGTCCAACCTACAAACAAGAGATGGAATCTTCACTGTTTGGCCAGCTCTTCTACTGAGAATAAGGAAAGGGACCCTAGTGTTGTACCCAAGTGCAGAGGCGAAATTAAGATCTGCTAAACTTTTCGTGTATGAAATTAAAGTGTGAATTAGTAATGGATCTTGCCTTCCTTAAAAATTTAAATCATGTAACTCAATTATCCACAGGTGGGGCTTTCAGTTGGAAATGCGTTACAGTGAGTTGCTTTTGTACTTTGAATATTAAAAGCCCATGGAGTGAATTCTAAGCAGTTATGCTTCATGCGAAATTCTGTTTAATTCCAGTATACATGTTTGAGTGTGTTAACTGATAACAGACAAAGGCTAGTAGAGCCAAAATGAAATAAAGTCAGCTAAATGAAAATTAAGTATTCTATCCTAAAACAGGACTATGCTGAGTAGACTTCTCTTTTTATAATAAGGTTTTACTTAAGTTTGAATTTCTCAGGACACAGCATTACTTTTCTTGTCAAGAGTTCTCATACTCAAATTATTTCCTAGTTTTAAAAGGACTTAACTTACCATAAATGGCCGTTTTTCCTGATTACGTCTGAAATTACCCATCTTAAAACACCTAATCCTACGTAGACAATTTTGTATCACATTACACAGTACTACAGATCACAGAAAAGTCTTTCTCATTTTCACATTTTATAGCTCAGAACCAGGGTAAACCTGAGCCATGAACCTCATCGCAATTTTTCAATCTCTTGTTTTCATATTACTTACTATACATATACACATTTTGCACACCATTTTGACAACTATACCTTCTACAATTCTAGCCTTCCATGTAAACAAGGCTATAGAAAGACTTAGTTTGACATCCTGGCTGAGTCAAATATCTCAATTGGACTTCACATCCAAAAAAATGAGGATAACTACATTTGTTCTTTCCTATCTTTCAGGGTTGTTGCAAAGATTAGGTAAGATTTTCATAAGCTGTAAAATATAGTACAAATATAAGATATTATCACAGATACTTTCAAGTATTTGAATAATAAAACAAATTATATATTCAAAGTACCAAGGAATTAATTTTGTCATATATGCTTACCAATTACGAATTAAGAAATATTGGTTGTTAGGCAAATTATAATTTAGGTATGTTGAAGAAAGGAAAAATTTATATAAGAGAATGTTAAAAACTTCCAAAAACAACAAAAAATCTTTGAAACGATGTGATCCACAGTATTAGCTTCACTTTGGAAGAAAAATTAATGATGTTGGTGTGTCATTTTATTACTTTGATAAAATAGTAAATCACATTAAAATAAATACCCAAACACGCCTTTAAACCTTAAATTAACCCAACTGTATTAACTCCTAATATATTTTATATTTATATTTTAATGGATCCCTCAATTTTCCTAAGTTATTTGTTAAATATCTTTTTTTCATATTACGTAACAAAAATTGTGCTACACTGAAAGCCCAAAGCTCTAATTTCAATCAACTACACCTACACGCCCCTCTTCCCCTGGGGAAAAAGAAAAAAAAAAACCCACCCACTGTACTGCTACAAATAGCAAAAATAAATCTCTCTCTGACTAGTCTTTAGGAGAAACAATAAAATAACTGGAAGAAGGAAAATAATTGGAAAAAGGAAAAATGGCTATAAGAGTTTACACTCTCCCTCAGGCGTCAGCAAACTACAACCCTCATCTGCTTTCATGTTTTAGAATGCAGCCACACCCATACTAACCATGGCTGCTTTTGCTGCAATACCATTAATGAGCTGAGAGGCAATAAAAAGGCCACTCACCCTTTAAAGAAGTTTGCCAAACACTGAGCTAAGCAATCAATATTGAAAAGAAAATAAATTCCAAATAAGTCAAAATGTTTTTATTTATACAAGAAATACTACTTCTGTTAGGTCTAGCTGATTCTTATTTTGGTTCTGTTTGGTTGTGGTCACTCTGTCCGCTTCTTACCATCTCCATTACCACTACTCTGGTCCAAGATAGCATCTTTTCTCCCATGGACTGCTGCCATTGTCTCTTATCTGATCTTGCTGTCCCAATCCACTACAGTCTATCCTCAAACACAGCAGGCAGATCAGTCCTTTAAAAACTTGTCAAGTAGTATCTCTCCTTTGCTTCAAACCTTCGAAGGACCCCTATTTCATGTATAAGACGAGTGAAAGTCCTTCTAATGGCCTAGAAAGCTTTATATGATTTGGGCCATTTCATTTCTTATATCATCTTTTATTACTCTCCTTTTCCTTTATTCCCCCTCCTGCCACACTAACTTCCTTCTTGTTCCTTGAACAGACCAAGTGTATTTTCTGTGAAGTTTTTTATAACTACCATTTGTTCTGCCTGGAGCACTCTTTCTTCCGACTTCTGCATGACTAGCTGAGTGACTCCAAGTGTTTGCTCAAATCTCATCTTAAAATGAGGACTGACCAGGACACCCCACCCAGAACTCCGTATTTCCTCATCTTCAAACTATTTATTGTACATGTGTAATTTATGCTACGTTACGTTTACTGTTTGTCTTCCCTCCCACCCTACTGACTCTCAACTGTAAGAGCTTGGAATACTGGTGTAGTTTGTGGGAAGGGGGGAGGATAAATAGTGTTAATGAGCTAAGGAAGTGAAAATTATATGCTATTCTTTAAAAAGTACTATAGGCAATTGAGCAGGAGGAAAGCAGAGAGAAGAATAAATTTTCACGTTAAAATAAAACCCTGCCAACTTTAAGCCCTTAAATTACATGGCTTATTGCCTTTAAAATTAAAACTGCCCAAAAAAAGAAGAAGAAAAAAAACACCCCACATTTTTTAAAATGAACAGGGATTTGTAGAAGAGAATTATCTAAAAATGTCAAGCCAATTAAAAACAACTATGTGCCACTCCTGCAGCTTATTGTTTTAACAACCATATCAAAAGAATTTAACTTGATCAATCAATATAATTTTATAGATGAAATATCTCTAGACATAATTGTATAAATATTCATGCCAAACATCTTACACCTGTATCTTGCTTCCAGAAAACTAATGAGACTGCAGTTGTCAACTGAAGACACGATCACAGACTATGAAATAAAGCCAGAGTTGATGTCACATTAGTAATGCAGCAAAGCAGTGACTTGTGCCTGTTCCCACAATCCCAAAGGACTGCCACAGCAATATTTAGCAATGGCCTCAAAGAACAAACAAATGAATACAACAGTTAACATATCAAAACCAGTAACAGGACCCCTCTGATTCAGAGGTGATAACTTCAAAAATATATGTTTGGTTGCCTTAAAATCTTAATCAGTGTAAGGCCTTGAAGAGCTACATATCCAAAATATAACTAACTGCACCCTGTAAATGAAAAAAAGAAAGAAAGAAATCCTTTATTTTGAAATGGTACTGACGGAACTAATCCTGTTAAAGAATTTCTGCATGATTAAAGGTGGCAGAGCATTCTAATAAGTCATTATAAAGTTCTACTTAGAATAATGATTAGCCGTCAAATAAACAACTTATTGTAATTGTCAGGAAAAAGCCAAAGAGTGAATTCGGCATAGTCTACAATTAAACACTTTTTAAAATAATATAAAAACAGCTACCATATACTGAGTGTTCACTATACGTCAGATAGTGTGCTAAGCGCCTAAATTATTTACATGGCCTCTAATCCTCACAATAACTCTGTAAGGTCTATTATCTGTACTTTACAGAGAAGGAAACTGAGGCTTAAATAAGCTAAATCACATGAACCTGAACCGAAGTACATCTATTCCAGACTGTGCTCTTAACCATTACTAGAACTGCCACCCTGAATCTTCCTTGTATTTGCATTACAGTATAAATATAAACAGGGCTGAATATTATCTTATTCTACTTTGTAAAATGTTTAACAAATGTTAACTGATTACAATGGAAGTAAATTTTTTCTTAGTCTTTCACAGTATTTTAGAGCTGCTTACTATTAGAATAAGTAAGTCAAAGTGGGAAGTGTTAAAATAAAATCTCCCTCTAAGAAGCCCAAGATTAGGTAACTGACATAATTGAATGTGAAAAAAAGAGCCCAAGTCATTACATGTAGGGTTTGGGAACTCAAAGGAAGATAATGAAAACAGAGGTATATTAGGAATCGAGAGACCTGGAATCCACTCCCAGTTCTATCGATTTGTGCAACTTTGGCCCAGTCATTTACCTTTACAACTAATTTTTTTCGTCTGCAAAGCAACAGTGAGGGACTAAATATCCCGACTTACAATACATCGTAATTGTAATTTTACCAGCTCTTAAAACAAACATGTGGGAGGGAGGGAGAGATTACGTAAATCCTGAATTTTTGTTACAAAATACACGTTTTGAAATAGGGGTTTATATTTACTATGCCAAAATTCCGCCCAATCTATTTCGGGAACAGGTGTTCCCTAAATAGATGTTTTAGTAATAATAGTGTTTTACATACATAAATTACTGATCCTTCTGACTCAAGGTTATGTTTTAACCTCATCATCATCTTTCCTAAGTCACCTTTAGGAATGTGTCAGTTGTTTGCCTATCCAAACTTAAGAATTAGGGATAGCTACTAGTATAAAGCGCCCAGCCTGTTACAGTGCAAGAATTCAATAAATGTTTATTTTATTTCATTATTATTTGTACTAAGACTCTTTATGTAAGTAAAAATCCTGTCTGGGTTACAAGCATACCGGCCGAGGAAGTACTATGATCCCTATTCCTTTTTTAACCGTGACAGATAATAAACCATATCAAAAACGGGGATACCTTGGGCCAAGAGTACACTTTTTAGCAAATAACAGTGTTTATACACAGACTACCACGCCTAACCACATAATGACAATACAAACAAAAAACTGCTTTTTGGAATTAGCCACTTGGACTTTCCCTTGGACGTCCCTCCTTCTCACCAAAAATAGACCAACCACCACCAATAGAGAGCTCTGTTAGGGGGTAAAGATGCGGAAGGCCACAGCACCCCTTGAGAAAGTGACACCGGGGCACGGGGCGCATCTTCCGTGTCACGCCCTGCAACCCAGCAAGGGGCCACCCTCTCCTCCTCCCCAGCCGAAGGGCAGCCCGGAGGATGGAAAGAGCGCTGCGGGTATTTAGTGGCAGCTGTAACCATTCTCTTACTCAAACTCTCCCCACCAAGGCAAGGCAGGGCGTGTCTAGAAAGTCCAGCTTCAGCGCTGAGCACGGCGACTGGGGCAGAGAGCGGGGCACGCGAGGGGCTGGAGCGAGAGGCGTCAGAGGCGGACTCTCGCAGGGCAAAAGAAGCAGCGGCTGCAAGTGTGAGAGCCCCGCCAGGGTACCTTGCGTCCAGCGGCAGAAAATGGTGTCCGAGAGACCGGGGCTGCTCTTGGTGCCCCACACCAGCTCCATCAGCTCTTTAGTCAGTTCGGACATGATGGGGAACCGGCGGGCGGATCTTCGCTTTGCGGACTCCTGCCCCGGAACATGGGGAAGGGGCAACTCCGGAAACAGCAGCTGCGGGACGGCGGCGGCAAACGAATTGGAAGGTGAGGCAGGAAAGAAGAAGGGGCTGAGAGCCACTTGCAGAGACCAAGCCTGTCAAGCCAGGTTGGGGCAGCAGCGAGTTTTCCGTACCGGAAGTGCTGGTGCCACTTCCGACTCCTCTTTAACTCCCGCCCCTTAAGGCTGAGGGCCCGGAAGTCCCCTCCCCGGAAGTGAAATTAGAGGCGGAAACAGCCACGGAAAGCGGTGGAAGTAGCTTCTGACCTCTCTGAACTGTCTGGGACCCTTTGGTGGGGTGGTAGTTTTTGTATTGGGAAGGGGCGTCGGCGTGTTTCTAAACTCCAGGAATACCTTCTTCCTCTACGCACTGCTCTGGGCTAAGCTGGAGGGTCTGAGGCCCAGGCACTAGGAATTAGAACATATGCCCATTGCTTGTATTTTACAATATTAATTTTGCAAAACTAGAACTATAAGGCAATGGTTGAGTCACAGTGCGGTAACATCCGTGCCTTTGTAGGGCGCTTCTCATAAGCTGGAGGCTGTCTGCCTCTGTACTTCAATAAATCAAAGTCAGACCAACTATTACCTAAAAACATGGCAAAGAATGTGGCATAATGTGCATTAGAAATGCTTCCACCAGCTGCAACGCAGAATTACAAGGTATTTGTAGGGAAACAAATTCAGAGCAACCTGTTTGTAAATGTTACAGCATTTTCATCTACAGTTTTTGACACTGCACAGTGTGTGGGCAACACCTGGACTAAAGTTTAGGTTTTACTCATTAACTAGCAGTTAAATTGAGTTCATGTGAAAACTTATATTTGTGCTGCTTAAAAAAAGAGGGCTTGTATTGCCCAAGCTTTGAATTTAAAACGAAAGGGCAAAATCTGATTTAAAAAAAAATACATGCTTTTATTTTGGTTCTGTAAGGTTTCTGTACTCTTTGGAAACCATATTACTTTGGGATGCAGTAATGCAATAGTTAAGAGGCCAAGCTGTGGGTCATACTGGTCCATATTCCTACCTTTTGCACTTACTAGCAAGTTACCTACTATCTACCTAGGCTTTTTTCTTTCTAAAAGGGAGATTGCATACATTTCATATATTGTAAGGAATAAATGGAAAAAGTAACACATGCAGAGGATTTGGTGTACTTCCTAGCACATGGAAGGCATTTATGCAACAGTGGGTATTTTTTTTTACCTCAAGAAGCCATTTTGTGGGAATTTGATGCAACAGTAGTTCTGACTTTTTTACTCATAAATTCTAGCCAGTTGTATTTTAGTATAATACATTATGTTCTCTAATTTCAAAAACATGCAGTTTCACTGTGGAATACCCTTGCATTTGGCTAATTAAAATTAACCCTTAATTTAAAATCTTTTAGATTGCAAATAAGGTTTTGTTAATTTATGCTTTATTACTAGCTATTTTTTCCTATTTATACGTTATTTCTAATTTTATTTTAATTAATTTAATTTTATTTCTTCAGTACCCTTTACTGTAATTAGAGGGACTTGCCCAAAGTGCCTGTAGTAGAGCCATAGCATTCCTTTTGATCTTTATTCCCTTTAGAATATCCCTTGCCTTGTTTTTGCAAATCAAATCTTACCTATCCTTCATGTCAGAGTGTGCATGCCAAGCTTTCTCCAGTCATTACAATTGAAAGTAATAATTATAATTTCTGAGGCTTCATAGTACCTTATGTGTAACTTGCTTATGACAATTCCTATCATCATTGTATTTGCAAAGAATTATTTGCTTTTCTCTTGGGATATAAATTTATGGAAGCAAAGAGCTGCCTATTCATAATCCTAGCATGGGGCCTTGAACATCACTGGATCTCAATAATTACGATTCCAAGGAACAAAACTTGCCTTTACTGGAAATAAAGAATTCATTATCTCTCAGCAAGTGAGAGATCGGGGAAGTAGTACTGACTGCTCCAGTTAAATATCTAATATTTGCATGCTGATTACAATTTACGTAATTCTTCCACTTCCTGAAAGACACAGAAGGGTCTATGTACATAGAGCTCATAACTGGCAGACTTCTAAGTTCAGAAGTGTTTCCACATTTGACTTTCTCCATTAATGTATGTAAATATTAATGGTGTAGTGTATATAACACTACATTTGTTTCCTTTATGTTAATATACAGATAGTAGTTATAAGTTTGATTACTTTGTTATGAAAAAAGAAAAAATTGTACTTTCAAACTGTATTTTTTTAAATGAGAAATTTTTTGATATATGATTTTTCTTAGTTTCCAGCTACAGTGATGCTGGCAAAATCCTGGATAGACATTTATATGAATGTCCTTTCCACTTCCACATTATAATTTTTTTTTTTTTTTGAGATGGAGTTTCGCTCTTTTGCCCAGGCTGGAGTGCAGTGTCACCATCTCGACTCACTGCAACCTCCGCCTTCCGGTTTCAAGTGATTCTCCTGCCTCAGCCTCCTGAGTAGCTGGGATTACAGGCACCCGCCACCATGCCCAGCTAATTTTTGTATTTTTAGTGAGATGGGGTTTCACCATGTTGGCCAAGCTGGTCTTCGACTCCTGACCTCAGGTGATCCACCCACCTCAGCCTCCCAAAGTGCTGGGATTACAGGCGTGAGCCACTACACCTGGCCCACATTATAATTTTTATGTGTAATCTTTTAAATTTTTTAATTAGCAGGACATATCTTTAACAAGGAATATTTTACTGTTAAATTATTGGCTTAATTATTCATTAGGTATAACATTTAAATAGAAATTAATATTCATCAAAATTATTCTTATTCAGTAATTATCTATAAATAAATATTTAAATGAATCACGTTTTGCATCTATACCTGGTGCTGGATGAAAATGCCTTTCTCTCATTATAATGACTTGGAAAGTTATGTAAATGTTCTTTCATGTATTTATAACACTTCATATTTTAGCATATTGTTTTTCTCAGGACTGTCTATGGTTTCGATTAAACTTGTATCACTGAGGTGTATATAGGTTGCATTAATAATCTTTCACTTCCTATTTATATGTAAGTTTTATTAATAATACTTCTGTTTCTTTCAAATTCAAGTCAGGGTGCTTCCATAAAACTGAGCTGAGATTTCCATTATAATGAATTCTTTTATCCATCTTTACTACTTCAGGCAACAAAATTAATTACCCAGCATTAAACTCTAACTCTGTTTAATCATTTTCCTGTCTTTCCTCAAACTTTTTTGCCAAATAAAAGCACAACAACTTTATTGCCTAGTTCCTAGCAACTAACATGAAAAGTACAATTCTCCAGTTGGAAAGCCTGGACTCCTAATTTAGTGTATTTACATTACTCCTCACCTAGAAGAAATCAAATCTTTCAAAAATTCACCCTGTCATAAGATTAATAACATTTAGGTGGGTCATTAAAACAACCCCATACTCATTTATTACTAAAACTTTTTCATTTGTATGTCCTCTGCCTTCCAATAGCAGCATAAATATACCAAAGCAAATGAAACTATTTCCTTCTGCATCATCCTAACCTTATCTCAGCAGGATAATACTTGTCCAGCTGAGCAAACAAGTCCCTTTCAAACTCACCAACATCATATTCAAGGGTGGCATAGTGCAGCACTCCCCATTGCATCTCCTACTGACATTAATACATGGTGGCAAAGGGGGTCTGTCATTAAATGCTGGGTTAAATAAATTTAAACAAGTCATTCACTGCAACTCTCCAGGAGTGGGGATTGTGTTTAATGTTAAAAGACACATTTGAATCATTTCATTCACTGAACTTCTTACATCATTTATGTTCTGCAAAATACTGTTAGGGAATCAGGGGTCTAATGAAATCGTCTCTTGAAATGGAATTAGAAAATCTGAATGTTAGTCCCCATATGGGCAGTAAGTGTGATGTTGGGTGAATCATTTAACTAGCTGTACCTTGCTTTCTTCATCTGTAAAATAAGAGAACTAAATATAG
This sequence comes from Gorilla gorilla gorilla, assembly GCF_029281585.2. NCBI lineage: Eukaryota > Metazoa > Chordata > Mammalia > Primates > Hominidae > Gorilla > Gorilla gorilla. The sequence goes on from NC_073232.2 coordinate 24,851,001, forward strand.
GTTACTTCTTAAGGTCGTATTCACTGCAGGTCCTGTACACTTCTATGATTCTAAAAAGTGGCTGTCTTTAACTTGAAATGTATGGGGATAATGGGTAGAAAAAGAATATTGGAAACGTGTATGGAATAGACAAATAATTATGGCATTATTCTTTAAGACATAGAATAAAAGAGGTCATTTGCCATTTTAGCACTTGTGCTAACATTATGAAATGAGAAGATAAAATTCCAACTTGTACATTAACACAAGACTAGCTATATAAAGTAACCATATAATATTTACACACTTGGATGTGTCATAGGCACCTCAAACTTAATATGTGCCAAATTAAACATGACTCTTCCCACAAACCCTGCTTTACTCTCAATGTTTCATATATCAGTGAATGGTGCCATGATCTACAAAAAGCTCATTCCTTAATGTTCTTGATTGTGATAGAATGAATAAATACCCTCTTTCAGGCTCAGTTACCACATTCATAAAATGATCTTATTAATAATTGTATCATACAGCGATTGTGATATTTAATAGGGAACATTAGGCACGAAAGAATTACAAGCATTGAAAAATACTATTCTTATGTTAGTTTTATTAATGATTTAGGCAAAACATTATAAAGGAGCAAAGATGGCATATGAATCATTTCTGCGTTGAACTGGGGAAAACCAGAGAAGTTTGAGCTGGACAAAATCTTGACTAGAGAAAAAAGGGAGGATGTGCATTTTATGCTTGAAATACTCTCGTGGCAGAATCTTAGCATTTGTGTTAGTAAAGAGAGATGAGTCAGGAATATCGGGTTATGGAGGGTGTAGTGGACAGAATTCTGTCCCTCCAAAATCCATATATTGAAGCCCTAACCCCTGATTAAACTGGGTTTGGAGATAGAGCCTTTAAGAAGGTAGTTAAGATGAAATGAAGTCCTAAGAGTGGATTCTAATCCAATAGGACTGATTTCCTTCAAAGAGAGGAGAAAGAGACACCAGTGCATGATGTCTCCCTCTATACCAAAAAGGCCATGTAATGACACAGTGAGAAGGTGGCCATCTACAAGCCCGGAAGGGAGGCCTCACAAGAAACCAAACCTCTCAACACCTTGATTTTGGACCTCTAGACTCTGGAACTGTGAGAAAATAAATTTATGCTGTTTAAGCCACCCAGTCTGTGCTATTTTGTTATGGCAGCGCAAGCAAACTAATACAGTCTCTTAAAAATATTAAATGTTAAATACAGGCATGCCTCAGAGATATTGCCGATTGAGTTTCAGATCATCACGATAAAGTGAATATTGCAATAAAGCCAGTCACACAAATGTTGTGGTTTCCTAGTGCATATAAAAGTTATATTTACACTATACCATAGTCTATTAAATGTGCAATAGCATTATGTCTAATAAAGACAATGGACATATATACTGTAATTTAAAAAATACTCAACTGCTAAAAAATGCTGATGACCATTTAAGCCTTCAGCAAGTTGCAATCTTTTTGCTAATGGAGGGTCTTGCCTCCATGTTGGTGGCTGCTGATTGATCAGGTTGGTGGATGCTGAAGATTGGGGTCGTTGTGAAAATTTCTTAAAATAAGACAGTTTGTTGTATTGATTGACTTTTCCTTTTACAAAAGATTTCTCTGTGGCATGAAATAATATTTTATCCACAGTAGAACTTCTTACAAAATTGGAGTCAATCCTCTCCAACCCAGCTGCTGCTTTATCATCTAAGTTTATGGAATATTCTAAATTCTTTATTGTCATTTTCAACAGTGTTCATAGCATCTTCACCAGGAGTAGATTCCATCTTAAGAAACCACTTTCTTTGCTCATCCATAAGAAGCAACTCCTTATCCATTAAAATTTGATTGTGACATTATAGCAATTCAGTCATACCTTCAGCCTCCACTTCTAATTCCCATTTTCTTGCTATTGCCACCACATCTGCACTTACTTTCTCCACTGAAGTCTTGATCCCTTCAAAGTCATCTATGAAAGTTAGAATCAATCTCTTCCAAACTCCTGTTCCTGTTGATACGTTGATATCCTTCCATGAATCACAAATGTTCTTAATGCTAGTCTCCAAGGTGGCAACCAGTGACCGTGCCTCTTGATGGGCATGTCCTTGGGTAGTTCCTTTCCACATTGAAAAGACCCCAACTGCCTGACCAACTGGATATTGTGAAAGTAATGGGATGTGATTTTCAAAGGCATTGCAATTTCTGCCTGGTCTCGTGGCTCTGTTTCTTTGCGGGAAGCCAGCTGCCATGTTGTGAGGGTACTCAAGATGTCTATGGACAGGCACATATAAAGAGAAATTGAGGCTAGATGTTCCCATCCCCAGTCTCTAAGATCCCACTTGGTTATTATTAGGACCTTCACCAAGACAAAGAAAATTCAGCTTTTTCTGAAATTCTTCTACTCTCAAAAAATAAATTCTGCCTTGGCCTTCAGCTTTGTTTGTTTCTGCCACCGCAGGAAGTAAGTTTTGTTTGGTTTTGCGTGTTTGTTTTAAATGCTGCCAGGGACCATTTTTGACTCTCATATTTCATCTTAGGTTGCTGATTAATAAATACAAGCCTGTCATTTTCTTTCCTTATCATTTCAATGGCACTTAAAAAGCAGACAGTCTTTGCAATTCAATATCAGTCAGTGATTAGCCACGGATTGTCCCTGTGGCTCTAGTTTGGTCAAGGATAATTACTCCTTGTAGAAAGAGACAGTTAAAAACTTTGAACTGCCAAGAATTTACAGTAGCTGGGGGATGGATATACCGACTGGTTCAATGAAAGGAATCTAGGTGGAATCTACGCATACCAAAAATCAAAAAGTCTGTAGCAACAACATACTTAATGAAGAAAAATTTCCGTTTTAGAATGGCAACAATATAAGACATCCTACAACCATCACTTCTATTCAATATAATAAAGGAAGGCAAAAAGAATACATAAAAAGACTAATAGAAATAAAGCTTCATGATTCATAGCCTGTCTCAGGTTCAATTCTGTACTTAGCATTTTTCTGGACTTCTATAGCACACCCTGCCCTTAATCCTTAAGACCTTTCTCTTGTACTGTTACTTTTGTGCATGTTTGTGACTCCCTCACAGCACTGATCAAATCCCCTCTGGATGAATTGAGACTCCAGTAAAAACATATCAAATCCAGCAGCTTAACTTTTGCCAATATGGCAAAAATTCATGAGGGATACGTTCCAAAACCCCCAGTGGATGCCTGAAACTGCAGACAGTACTTCATCCTAAAAATACTATGATTTTTCATATACATACATACGTATGATAAACCTTAACTTATAAATCAGGTATAGTAAGAGAAGAACAAAAATAACTAATAATAAAATAGAACAATTATAACGATCTACTGTAGTAAAAGTTATGTAAATGTGGTCTCTTTCTCTCTCCCAAAATATCTTATTGTATTATACGCAACCTTCTTGACCATGGGTAACAAATATGGAAAGAGAGACTGTGGCTAAGGCAGGGGATTATGGTACAATATTGAACTCTTCTTCCATAGTCTGGAAGAAGAATGACAATTTCTTTTGGGGAAAGCTCAGAAACTGAATGGATTTGGATGCCCAGAAAAGAACGTCTGGCAGTTTTGAACTAAGTCAGTGATAGTAGAACAAAATTGATTCTATGAGTTGAAACTGCTTTTAATTTTATCCCAGTCTCTCTCCCAATTTTCTTGGTTCTCTTAGAAGCTGTCCAGATTTGCTTGGCTCAAAACCGATATTGGAATGTTGCATAGAAAACCCGGGGAGGAAAAGGCATATGATCATTAACAAACTCCCTGGTTCAATTCATGTCATGATCACCAGCATGGCGTCTGTCCAAGCAGAAGGTCATGCTTGTTGAAGAATGAATGACCTCTGCCCCTGGGCGTTGTGTTGCACATTCTGCGGCTTTGGGAAGCAGCCTTAGGCGGGATTGGAGCCTAGATGGACAGACAGAGGTCTTTTGCACCTTCAAAAGCAAACAACAGTAGAGCCCCCAAGGCTGCTTCTACGTTCTTTGGTTTTTATTTTTGACATGTGTTATTAAAAATGTCAAACATATGAAAAAATGGAGAGAAAGGTATAATAAACACCTGTCACACCTAGATTTAATAATTAAATCATTTGTTTCATCTATTTTTGGTAAATTTTAAAATAACTGATTACAGATGTGATAACAATTTTTCCCTAGTTATTCCAGAATGCGTCTCTGAAAATTAAAACATTCCCACATAACCACATTATCACATCCAAGAAAATTAATAATTTCCTAAAGTAATTTATTATCACTCTTTATCTGCATGTCTCCATTAAGTTTTACAACGCCTTTTAGAGCTAGTTTTGACAGGTCACGATTTGATCAATGACAACATATGGCATTTCTCTAAAGAATATTTTAACGTAGAACATTCCTCTTCCCCTGTTTTTTCATGACATTAATTTGTTGAAGAGATGGTATCAATTTTCCTTTAGAATGTTTGATTCTGATTGTTTCCTTGTCTGATTGTTTCCTTGTAGGAATGTTTGATTTGTACCTTGCTTAGGTTTTGGAATTTCACGTAAATCGGAAGTTTAGATGGAAAGATTTGATTCGATTTAATTTGAGTACATTAATTAGATGGCAAAACACTTCTTTGCAAGAATATCTTAAGAATAATGTTATGTTTTTTCTTACTGCATCACACCAAAAGCTGGTCATCTAATTACTAGTGTTGCTAACATTGATTATTCATGTAAGGTGTCCCCCTGCAAGTAACCTGTGGGCCCTACCTTAGCTCTGTGTCATTTCAATTCTCTGTTAGCCTTTTATTTAATGGTTTAGCAGCCACTAAAAATTCTTGCTTGAATCAATTATTCCATTGAGAGTTGCAAAATGATCACCTTCTGTTTTTTGGTGGTTGTTTTTCTCACTCCTTGAGTTGGATGATTGGTTCATTATTTTTCAACCTTCCTACTGCATTCTAATATAACATTTAGTGCTATAAAATTACAATCTAAGTCTCATACAAATTTTGATATATAATACTTTTATAATTACCATTCATTTCAAATGTTTTATGATTGCCATTTTTTTCCTTAACCCATTTGTTATTTACAAGTGGATTTTAAACCTTCAGACGTCTCTTAGAGTTATCTGTTTATTATTGTTTTAATTTAATTATGTTTTGTTCAGAGGACAATTGTTTTTATAATCCTGATACTTTGGTATTCGGTGAAAGTTACTTTTAGGCTTAGTTTGTGGTCAACTTTTTAAAAAATTTCGTGCATAATTGAGAAGAATTATCAGCTCTCTGATTTTTTGGTAGAGGATTTTATGTATTACTAAAAGTTTAAGAAATTAATTCATTGTTTTATCCATCCACAGCCTTAAAAAATGTTTAAATCTAGTTAATCAATCACTTAGGAGACTGTTAAATCTCCCACTGTTGAGGTGGATTTGTCAATACTTTTCTTGCTGTTGTATCGAGCACTGCTTTAGATATTGCTATATTATATATCTGATATTCACACATTTAGAGTTGTTATATCTATCTAACAAATAATTCATTTAATCTGTAAGATCATATTAGAAGAAAGGCAGTGTCCAATATTTACTTCCCCTTTGTGTAATCTCTATAATTAGTCTTCATATGTGTTATGTTTTTATAGTCAAGGTTTGTTCAGGTTTACTGTCCTAGTTGTCACTTTCTTTGCTTACCTTTCTTTCTTTTCGGATTTTTTTTTCCCATTTCATAAAGCATATAGTTTTTGAATTCTTGTAATGATAAATTTTATTGTCACTAAACATTGATTTGTAAAGAAGGTGCTTATTTTTGTCATTCCTTTTTTTTTTTTTTTTTTTTGGAGACAGTGACTCACTCTGTAGCCCAGGCTGGAGTGCAGTGGCACCACCTTGGCTAACAGGAGCCTTGAACTCCCAGGCTCAAGTGATCCTCCCACCTCAACCTCCAGTGTAGCTGGAACTACAGGCACATGCCACCATGCCTGGCTAATTTTTTGGAGGTCTGGGATTACAGGCGTGTACCCCCACACCTGACCTGTTTTGTCATTATTCTTATGTGATGATTTAGGTGGGATAAAATTCCAAGGTCTAAATTCTTACTAGACATGTACATGTGACTTTGAGAGTGTTGCTTTACCTAACTCTTCCTCAGTTTTTTCACCAGTAAAATGAAAATTAAGGGTATACTCACCACTGGGCTTGCGCCTGTGGTCCTAGCTACTCAGGAGGCAAAGGTGGAGGGTGGATTTTATGTATTTTATTTTTATTTAACAAACATTTGCATGGCATTTACTATGAGCCAGCCCTGTTTAAGAGTTACAAATGTTAACTCATTTGACTGACATAAGGTAGGTACAGTTTTTTTATTTTTAGGGATGAGACTTTTTCTCTATTATGATTATTAAATTAAAAATAAAATAAACTGTTTTTGGAAATATGCTGGTCTAGATAAATAACCAGTAAACACATTTCAAATTACTTGTATAACATGGCAAATATACTCTCAAAAACTTATACTTGCAAGAAAGTAACAGATATCCCCGTAGGCAAAATCTGAAGAAGAACCCAGAAAATCAGAGAAATAAACCAAAGAACTCACTATTTCTCAGCTGTCCTGGAGGAAAGTGTATATGTTTTGTGGGGTGGGAGTTGGTTTCAAAGTTGTTTGGTTTTAAGGGCTAAAGCCGGAAGATAGTGACTTGAACTTGTGTGATTTCACTAGTTGGAACTGAGCCAGTCAAATTGCTGTACCATTAGTGAAAGTGTGGAATAGGAAAAAATAATCCTCATCTCTAATAAATTAAAAATAAAATACATGAAATAAATGAATATATTGTGAGTTGCTTTCTCGCATGCCTTAAAGATAGCATTCTACAGTTGTCTGCCATTTATTGTTACTTTTGAAAGGTCGGTGGTTTATCTAATTGTCATTCCTTTTTAGGAAACCTGTCTTGTTTCTCTGTTTGCATTTGGGATTGCTTCCTCATCTTTAAGTTTCTGCTGTTCCACTGGATTATCTAGGTATTTCACTTCTATTTATCCTGCTTGGGAGTGTTATACATTGTCAATTGGGGAATTTGTGTCTTTCATCAGTTTGGAGAACATTTCAACCATTTCATTTTTAATATTTTCTCTCCATCATTTCATTTCTTGTTCATCTATGGAAATCTGAAAGACATACATTGGGCTTAGTTCTTCCATCTTCCATGGCTCAACTTCTCTTTCCCATTTTCCATTTCTTTCTCTCTGGAGCATTATATATCTGCAATAAAGTCTTCCATGTATTAATTCTCTGCTTAGCTCTGTCTTATCTGTTTTGTCCAACCTATTGGGTTTTTAATTTCAATAACATATTTTTATTTATACAAGTTCCATTTCATTGTTTCCCAGATTTGTCTGAACTTTTATGATAGTGTTTACTAATTCACTTATAATATTTTCTTTCTAGTTTTCTGATTTATGAGTTATGAACTCATGTTCAATGGAGGTTTTTTTGTTTTTGTTTTTGTTTTTTGTGTTTCTTTTTTGCAAGAATCCTATCTGGTTATATGGTCTAAAGAGAGTACGTGTCCCCTAAAGGGTTTTGAATGTGGTTCGTCCAGGTACTTCCAGTGATATTATGCATGATGCAACCACAGGCCAATTTTATGTTGCTTTCTCAGCTGAAACATTCCTGGACCACATAGAAAATGGACTGAAGAACTTGAGCCCATGCCAGGAACTCCATTATCAAAAATTCTTAGACCTGACATTTTACTTATCCATCTAGATCCCAGGTCAAGATTACAAGCATCCATGTTTTTTTCCCGGGCTGGCAGATATTTCTTTTTTTCTATTCCACACTTGCACTAATGGTACAGCCATTTGAATGGCTCAGTTTCAACTAGTGACATCACTAGTCGAGTTCAAGTTATTATATTTTGTCTTGAGCCCTTCAGACCAAACAACTTTGAAACCAGTTGCCACCACTCAAAATACATATTCTTTCCTCCAGGACAGCTGAAAAATATTAAGTTCGTTGGTTTGTTGCTCTTATTTTCTGGGTTCTTCTGGTTTTGCCTATGGGGTATCCCTTACTTTCTTGCAAGTATAAGGTGGGTTTTTTTTTTGCATGAGTGTTTTTTTATTTTTTTTTTGTAATTTTTATTATATTTTAAGTTCTAGGGTACATGTGCACAACATGCAGGTTTGTTACATAGGCATACATACATGTGCCATGTTGGTTTGCTGCACCTATCAACTCATCATATACATCAGGTATTTCTCCTAATGCTATCCCTACCCCAGAACCCCAACCTCCGACAGGCCCGACCGGCCCGACAGGCCCTGGTGTATGATGTTCCCCGCCCTGTGTCCATGTGTTCTCATTCATTGTTCAACTCCCAATTATGAGTGAGAACACGCAGTGTTTGGTTTTCTGTCCTTGTGATAGTTTGCTGAGAATGATGGTTTCCAGCTTCATCCATATCCCTGCAAAGGACATGAACTTTTGCATCCTTTTTTATGGCTGCATAGTATTCCATGGTGTATATGTGCCACATTTTCTGAATCCAGTCTATCATTGGTGGACATTTGGGTTGGTTCCAAGTCTTTGCTATTGTTAATAGTGCCACAATAGACATATGTGTGCAAGTGTCTTTATGGTAGCATGATATATAATGCTTTGGGTATATGCCCAGTAATGGGATCGTTGGGTCAAATGGTATTTCTAGTTCTAGATCCTTAAGGAATTGCCACACTGTCTTCCACGATGGTTGAACTAATTTACACTCCCACCAACAGTGTAAAAGTGTTCCTATTTCTCCACATCCTCTCCAGCATCTCTTGTTTCCTGACTTTTTCATGATCGTCATTCTAACTGGCATGAGATAGTATCTCATTATGATTTTGATTTGCATTTCTCCGATGATCATTGATGATGAACATTTTTTCATAAGTCTGTTGGCTGCGTAAATGTCTTCTTTTGAGAAGTGTCTGTTCATATCCTTTGCCCACTTTTTGATGGGGTTGTTTGTTTTTTTTCTTGTAAATTTGTTTAAGTTCTTTGTAGATTCTGGATATTAGCCCTTAGTGGGGTAGATTGCAAAAATTTTCTCCCATTCTGTAGGTTTCCTGTTCACTCTGATGATAGTTTCTTTTGCTGGGCAGAAGCTCTTTAGTTTAATTAGATCCCATTTGTCTATTTTGGCTTTTGTTGCCATTGCTTTTGGTGTTTCAGTCATGAAGTCTTTGCCCATGCCTGTGTCCTGAATGGTATTGCCTAGGTTTTCTTCTAGGATTTTTATGGTTTTAGGTCTTACATTTAAGTCTTTAATCCATCTAGAGTAATTTCTGTGTAAGGTGTAAGGAAGGGATCCAGTTTCAGCTTTCTACATATGGCTTGCCAGTTTTTCCAGCACCATTTATTAAATAGGGTATCCTTTCCCCATTGCTTGTTTTTGTCAGGTTTGTCAAAAATCAGATGGTGGTAGATGTGTGATGTTACTTCTGAGGTCTCTGTTCTGTTCCATTGGTCTATATCTCTGTTTTGGTACCAGTACCATGCTGTTTTGGTTACTGTAGCCTTGTAGCATAGTTTGAAGTGAGGTAGCACGATTCCTCCAGCTTTGTTCTTTTTGCTTAGGATTGTCTTGGCTATGCGGGCTCTTTTTTGGTTCCATATGAACTTCAAAGTAGTTTTTTCAATTCTGTGAAGAAAGTCAGTGGTAGCTTGATGAGGATGGCATTGAATCTATAAATTACCTTGGGCAGTGTGGCCATTTTCATGATATTGATTCTTCCTATCCATGAGCATGGAATGTTCTTCCATTTGTTTGTGTCCTCTTTTATTTCGTTGAGCAGTGGTTTGTAGTTCTCCTTGAAGAGGTCCTTCACATCCCTTGTAAATTGGATTCCTAGGTATTTTATTCTCTTTGTAGTAATTGTGAATGGGAGTTCACTCATGATTTGGCTCTCTGTCTGTTATTGGTGTATAGCAATGCTTGTGATTTTTTGCACATTGATTTTGTATCCTGAGGCTTTCCTGAAGTTGCTTATCAGCTTAAGGAGACTGCGGGCTGAGACGATGGGGTTTTCTAATTATACAATCATGTCATCTGCAAACAGAGACAATTTAACTTCCTCTTTTCCTAATTGAATACCCTTTATTTCTTTCTCTTGGCTGACTACCCTGGCCAGAACTTCCAACACTATGTTGAATAGGAGTGGTGAGAGAGGGCATCTGTGTCTTGTGCCAGTTTTCAGAGGGAATGCTTCCAGTTTTTGCCCATTCAATATGATATTGGCTGTGGGTTTGTCATAATTAGCTCTTATTATTTTGAGATACACTCCATCAATATGTAGTTTATTGAGAGTTTTTAGCATGAAGAGCTGTTGAATTTTGTCAAAGGCCTTTTCTGCATCTATCGAGATAATCATGTGGTTTTTGTGATTGGTTCTGTTTATGTGATGGATTACATTTATTGATTTGCATATGTTGAACCAGCCTTGCATCCCAGGGATGAAGCCCACTTGATCATGGTGGATAAGCTTTTTGATGTGCTGCTGGATTCGGTTTGCCAGTATTTTATTGAGGATTTTTGCATCAATGTTCATCAGAGATATTGCCCTAAAATTCTCTCTTTTTTTGTTGTGTCGCTGCCAGGCTTTGGTATCGGGATGATGCTGGCCTCATAAAATGAGTTAGGGAGGATTCCCTCTTTTTCTATTGATTGGAATAGTTTCAGAAAGACTGGTACCAGCTCCTCTTTGTACCTCTGGTAGATTTCGGCTGTGAATCCATCTGGTCCTGGACTTTTTTAGGTTGGTAGGCTATTATTGCCTCCATTTCAGAATCTGTTACTGGTCTATTCATAGATTCAAATTCTTCCTGGTTTAGTCTTGGGAGGGTGTATGTGTCCAGGAGCTTATCTATTTCTTCTAGATTCTCTAGTTTATTTGCGTAGAGGTGTTTATACTATTCTCTGAAGGTAGTTTGTATTTCTGTGGGATCAGTGGTGATATCCCTTTTATCATTTTTTATTGCATCTATTTGATTCTTCTCTCATTTCTTCTTTATTAGTCTTGCTACCAATCTATCTATTCTGTTGATCTTTTCAAAAAACCAGCTGCTGGATTCATTGATTTTTTGAAGGGTTTTTTGTGTCTCTATCTCCTTCAGTTCTGCTCTGATCTTAGTTATTTCTTGCCTTCTGTTAGCTTTTGAATTTGTTTGCTCTTGCTTCTCTAGTTCTTTTAATTGTGATGTTAGAGTGTCAATTTTAGATCTTTCCTGCTTTCTCTTGTGGGCATTTAGTGCTATAAATTTCCCTCTACACACTGCTTTAAATGTATCCCAGAGATTCTGGTACACTGTGTCTTTGTTCTCATTGGTTTCAAAGACCATCTTTATTTCTGCCTTCATTTCGTTATGTACCCAGTAGTCATTCAGGAGCAGGTTATTCAGTTTCCACGTAGCTGTACGGTTTTGAGTGACTTTCTTAATCCTGACTTCTAATTTGATTGCACTGTGGTCTGAGAGATAGTTTGTTGTGATTTCTGTTCTTTTGCATTTGCTGGGGAGTGTTTTACTTCCAATTATGTGGTTAATTTTAGAATAAGTGTGATGTGGTTCTGAGCAGAATGTATATTCTGTTGATTTGGGGTGGAGAGTTCTGTAGATGTCTATTAGTTCTGCTTGGTGCAGAGCTGAGTTCAAGTCCTGGATATCCTTGTTAACCTTCCATCTTGTTAATCTGTCTAATATTGACAGTGGAGTGTTAAAGTCTCTCATTATTATTGTGTGGGAGTCTAAGTCTCTTTGTAGGTCTCTAAGGTCTCTTTTTATGAATCTGGGTGCTCCTATATTGGGTGCATATAGATTTAGGATAGTTAGCTCTTCTTGTTGAATTGATCCCTTTACTATCACATAATGGCCTTCTTTGTCTCTTTTGATCCTTGTTGGTTTAAAGTCTGTTTTATCAGAGACTAGGATTGCAACCCCTGCTTTTTTCACTTTCCATTTTCTTGATAGATCTTCCTCCATCCCTTTATTTGGAGCCTACATGTGTATTTGCACATGAGATGGGTCTCCTGAATACAGCACACTGATGGTTCTTGACTCTTTATCCGATTTGCCAATCTGTGTCTTTTAATTGGGGCATTTAGCCCATTTACATTTAAGATTAATATTGTTATGTGTGAATTTGGTCCTGTCATTATGATCTTAGAAGGTTATTTTGCCCATTAATTGATGCAGTTTCTTCATAGTGTCGATGGTCTTTAGAATTTGGCATGTTTTTGCAGTGGCTCATACTGGTTGTTCCTTTTCACGTTTAGTGCTTCCTTCAGGAGCTCTTGTAAGGCAGGCCTGGTGGTGACAAAATCTCTCCTCCATTTGCTTGTCTGTAAAAGATTTTATTTCTCCTTCACTTATGAAGCTTAATTTGGCTGGATATGAAATTCTGGGTTGAAAATTCTTTTCTTTAAGAAAGTTGAATATTGACCCCCACTCTCTTCTGCCTTGTAGGGTTTCTGCTGAGAGATCTGCTGTTAGTCTGATGGGCTTCCCTTTGTGGGTAACCCGACCTTTCTCTCTGGCTGCCCTTAACATTTTTTCCTTCATTTCAACCTTGGTGAATCTGACAATTGTGTCTTGGGGTGGCTCTTCTCAAGGAGTATCTTTGTGGGGTTCTCTGTGTTTCCTGAATTTGTATATTGGCCTGCTTTGCTAGTTTGGGGAAGTTTTCCTGGATAATATCCTTTAGAGTGTTTTCTAACTTGGATCCATTCTCCCTGTCACTTGCAGGAACACTAGTCAAATGTAGATTTGGTCTTTTCACATAGCCCCATGTTTCTTGGAGGCTTTGTTTGTTTGTTTTCACTCTTTTTTCTCTAATCTTGTCTTCTCACTTTATTTCATTAATTTGATCTTCCTTCAGTGATATCCTTTCTTCCACTTGATCAAATCAGCTACTGAAGCTTTTGCATATGTCACGAAGTTCTCATGCCATGGTTTTCAGCTCCATCAGGTCATTTAAGGTCTTCTCTACACTGTTTATTCTAGTTAGCCATTCATCTAACCTGTTTTCAAGGTTTTTAGCTTCTTTGCAATGGCTTAGAACATGCTTCTTTAGCTCAGAGCAGTTTGTTATTACCGACCTTCTGAAGCCTACTTCTGTCAACTCGTCAAACTCATTCTCTGTCCAGTTTTGTTCCTTTGATGGTGAGGAGCTGCAATCCTTTGGAGGAGGCACTCTGGTTTTTGGAATTTTCAGCTTTTCTGCTCTGCTTTCTCCCCATCTTGGTGGTTTTATCTACCTTTGGTCTTTGATGTTGGTGACCTACAGATGGGGTTTTGGTGTGGATGTGGTTTTTATTGATGATGATACTATTCCTTTCTGTTAGTTTTCCTTCTAACAGTCAGGCCCCTCAGCTGCAGGTCTGTTGGAGTTTGCTGGAGGTCCACTCCAGACCCTGTTTGCCTGGGTATCACCAGCGGAGGCTGCAGAACAGCAAATATTGCTGCCTGATCTTTCCTCTAGAAGCTTCGTCCCAGAGGGGCACCCTCCTGTATGAGGTGTCTGTCAGCCCCTACTGGGATGTGTCTCCCAGTCAGGCTACATGGGGGGTCAGGGACCCACTTGAGGAGCCAGTCTGTCCGTTCTCAGAGCTCAAACACCGTGCTGGGAGAACCACTGCTGTCTTCAGAGCTGTCAGACAGGGACATTTAGGTCTGCCAAAGCTGTCTGCTGCCTTTTGTTCTGATATGCCCTGCCCACAGAGATGGAATCTACAGCAAGGTAGTAGGCCTTGCAGAGCTGCGGTGGGCTCCACCCAGTTCGAGCTTCCTGGACTCTTTGTTTACACTGTGAGCACAAAACCGCCTACTCTAGCCTCAGCAATGGCGGATGCCCCTCCCCCCACCAAGCTGCAGCGTTGCAGGTCAATCTCAGACTGCTGCGCTAGCAGTGAACCAGACTCTGTGGCCCTGGGACCTGCTGAGCCACACACGGGAGGGAATTTCCTGGTCTGCCAGTTGCAAAGACTGTGGGAAAAGCATAGTATTTGGGCAGGAGTGTACCATTCCTCCAGGTACAGACTGTTACGGCTTCCCTTGTCTAGGAAAGGGAAATCCCCTGACCCCTTGAACTTTCTGGGTGAGGTAACACCCCGCCCTGCTTCAGCTCCCCGTCCATGGGCTGTACCCACTGTCCAACCTGTCCCTGTGAGATGAACCAAGTACCTCAGTTGGAAATGCAGAAATCACCTATCTTCTGCGTCGATCTTGCTGGGAGCTGCAGACCGGAGCTGTTCCTATTCGGCCGTCTTGGAAGCCTCTGACACAGTTTGTTGTTGTTGTTGTTGTTGTTGTTGTTGTTGTTTTGAGAGTATGTTTGCTATGTTATAAGAGTAATTTTTAAATGTGTTTACTGGTTATTTATCCAGTCCAGCATATTTCCAAAAAATGAGTTTAGTTTTCCCAAAATGTGTTCTGCAGAACACTCATATTCAATCCAGTGTAACTATGTGTTGGAAGAAAAAACTTAATGTTAGAAAAAGTTTTTCTCTAAAACTTACAGTTAAATATATATAACAAAACTAATCTTAATTATACATTTTCTTATGTTCATGCAATGATTAGCCCTTAAGGAAATGCTGTGCCATTCTACAGAATGCCAGAATGTCAAAGTAGCAATTGATATAACCACATCAAATGTGAGCTAGCCATCTCACTGATATATTATCTGTTCAATGGTCAATGACCTATGTTCTATCCCTTGATTTAAAATTCCAGTAAACATTTGATATTGTGTTGCAGTCTTAGGATTCAATTCTGCCATTCCATCAACAGGTGGTGCCATTGTATTATAATCTGAATGTTGTGAAAGAAAGATTTTGTCGTTAGTTGCACTGATAAGCATCTCAGCTTTTTTAGAGCTGCTTTTGCACCCTGAGAAACTTTGACTTTAGGGTTTTAAAAAATGTTATATGGTTAAACTTATATTGCAGAGCAAAACTGCCTGGATTCTTCTCATGTATATTAAGTCTAGAAATTGCACACTATATGTCTGCTATTTTGTCTACAAAGTCATGAAAAACCAAAAATAATATTCATAATAGGTAGTTATATATTCTGATATATAGAGAATATCTGCTTTAATATTTTTGTTCCTGAAAATTATCATCTTATTTTCATTTTATAAATTTAAAAAACTACTGGGTATTAGTAAAAAAAAAAAAATTCACGTTTTTTTGCAATACCAAGGAAAGCAAGTCAAGATTTGTGTTTTTTTCTTTACATATACCATTAAATATAACATGGGACATGGGTCACAGCTCTGCCAAAAGATCTCTTTGTAGCTATGTGTTGCCAGAAACAACACTGTGGAGATCCCTTTCGAGTTGTGGCAAGTCATGTGGGGACAGCTTGAGATGGGTAACCTCATATGCCCTGTCATAAAGAGAAGAAAGAAAGGATGACATCAGACTCTACCCCATTCTTTGTTCTGCCTGCAATTCACTGTTGTAAACTGGCAAAGCTATTTCCTCAAGGGTAGTTGTCAAAGTCACAGCATGATCACAGGAGGTGGTAATAGGAAGTTGGCATGAGCCACTGACAGAGAAATTAGTTTGAGACTTCTTGTGATTCTCCTCAGGGATTTCAGCAACAGCTAGCTCTTCTAAGCTAATTAGTCCTACATTGTTGTAATGGATGATCAGAAAAAACAGTAATTGAAAATGATACAGTTCTTTAGTAATGCTAAAACTGTAAACAACAGAAATATCAAGAAATGAAACAAACATTTAGAACCATTTGGATAAATTGGATGAATAGGTTAGCAGATGAAAAATTCAGTTTCAAAGTAGACAAAATAGGATTTATTTGGGAGCAGACATCCAAGTTAGGGGGTATATGTTAAATGATGCAATTGTCAATACACTGAACATATTCTTTCTTTTATTAATAGACTGGGAAATATTCTTAAAATCATTTTCCTTTGGTTTAAGTTTGAATGTGTAGTTTTCATTTACACAGCATATATCTGTGGTTCACAGACACATTCTGAAATTTATTCTTGAGTTTATTCTCGTTCATTCTTATTATGCAACTCTGTCACAATCCCCATTTCACAATTAAGATACATTTTCAAAAGTTACTCTGAAAGTAAGAGTTGGAGCCCAGACTAAAAGCTGGATCTCTCTAAATTATGTTCTTTTTATTCCACAATGGAGACTGAACAGATGAAATTTTAACTCTAACTATAGTTGCTCTGTTGTAGAGTAAGTGAATAAGTTTAGAGGACAAATACAGTGTATAGAATAGTACAAATGTTAATTTTATTTGTTTACTCCTTTTAGACATGGGAGTCTTACTAGGTTGCCCACGCTGAAGTGCAGTGGCTATCCACAGGCGTGATCATGCCGCACTACAGCCTTGAATTGCTGGGCTCATGATCCTCATGCTTCAGCCTCCTGAGAAGCTGGGACTATAGACACATGCCACTGCATCTGGCTACAAATATATGTATTTGTATTTGTACAAATACATATATTTGTATTTGTACATATATATTTGTAAAATATATATATTTGTATAAATATATATGTTTGCATATATATTTTAATATATATAATAAAAATATATATATATTTTGAGACAGAGTCTCGCTCTGTCACCAGGCTGCAATGCAGTAGCACGATCTCAGCTCACTGCAACCTCTACCTCCCAGATTCAAGTGATTCTCCTGCCTCAGCCTCCCGAGTAGCTGGGACTACAGGCACGCACCACCACGCCCAGCTAATTTTTGTATTTTTAGTAGAGACGGGGTTTCACCATGTTGGCCAGGATGGTCTTGATCTCTTGACCTCGTTATCTGCCTACCTCAGGCTCCCAAAGTGCTGGGATTACAGGCGTGAGCCACCGCCCCCGGCCAAGTGTTGTTTTTATTAAATTGTGATAATAGATATTTTCCCCCCATCCTTTCCATGAATTGTGTTGCCATATGGTTCTATCTTCAATAAGGTTTAAATTGCGCATGCAGGACCTCTTTCACTTTCAGATCTGGCATTTTTTTTTTTTCTAATTGGGGTAGTAAGTGAAGAGCGGAAAATATACTTTTGCCTGGCACAAAAGAGAATGAGGGCAGATCCAAGACTTATTTTGTTATTATTCAATTCCCATCTGCCATTACACTCTCTTAAAGTTTGTTTGCAGTTTCTTATCCATTCTGTGAGAGATAACAGAGTACACTTTTGCCCTTTTTCCTTTATGTCAGGGAAGTGAATAGTGATTTTTTTAATGAAGATGAACTTTTAATTTTGAGACTTTATATTTATTGATAGCAGTAAGCATGCTTTTTATTCGTTAAAAATTATAGCTCTTAATTGTTTTTACAGAAATTTTATGCAAAGTGGTCATATATTATATTACACCATATTCTTTAACTTAGAACTGATAAAAATGAGAGTTTGATTTATCCTTGTCGAAGTTCGTAGAAAACAGACTTGGAGCTGCAAGAACACAACACACTTCCCCTGGAAAATACTCCAAGAAGTAAATCTCTGGACATTGTTTACAGCCCTAGTAGGATACAAGAAGAAATTTTCCTTATTTAGAAAAAGAATCATAAAGCTAGGAAATATTAGCTAAATTGTCAATAAGTAGGAAAGAAAAGAGAGAGGGTTGGTAGAAAAATGCAGATCTCCGTAAATGTGGCTGTGATAGCTTGGGCTGCCATGGAAAATACCACTGAAGGAGTGGCTTAAACAATAGACCTTCATTTTCTCACAGTTATAGAAGCTGGAAGTCCAAGGTTAAGGTGTAATCAGGGGTGGTTTTTGTGAGGCCTCTCTTCTTGGCTAATAGGCGGCTGCCTTCTCTCTGTGTCGTCACACAGCCTTTCCTCTGTGCAAGCTTGGAGAGCACACTCACTCTCCCTTCTTCTTCTTGGAATGTCACCAGTTCTATTGGAGGTCCCATTCTTATGACTACTTAACCTTCATTACCCCCTTAAAGGCACTATCTGTAAATATAGTCACACTGGGGAGTTAGAGCCTCATCATATGCATGTGGGGGGTGACACAGTTCAGCCCACGACAATGACCTTAACACTAGGATAGTTGTTTTGCAGAATGTCACTCGATCTGAGTTTGTTTCATGTTTCCTCATGAGGAGATCTAGGTTATGGATTCTGGGTGGGAGTCTCTCACAGGGGATACTGTGTTCTCACTGCATTCTCTCATGTGATTTTAATTTGTCCAATGGTGTTTACTTTGATCACCTGAGTGACCAAAGTGGTGACTCTCAAGACTTCTCTATTATAAAGTTTCTTGATGTGTTGCTAAATAACAGTAAGCATGGTTTTAGCTTGGAAAAACTGATACACCTCTTAACAGACGTAGAGATGCCAGAAAATCCATGAGAGATTGTGGAGAAAGGGGTGTTCAAGGACTTGAAAATGCTATAATGAGTCTACTGTACCTAACCAGAAAACCCACCAGCTGACTGTCCTCAGGAGGGTCTAGAAAATACTACATTTGCCCAATTGATAAGAAATGTCCTGGTGAGGGGAAGGGGCACCAGCATTTTGAGAACCTCAGGAAAGTCTGTCTTCTGTAGGTTGGGGCTGAAGGTAGCTGATGGTGTTGCAGAACCGAGCATTTTAGTAGCAACGAGGATACTAGATCCCAGGAAAGCAGAGGCCAGGAGGCAGCCTTTAAGAATCAGAAGAAAGATGAACATAATTACTATAACAGGTAGCAAGACTGGAATTTCATTCAGGGGAAACTGATCTGCAGGGAACTTGGGAGATGACATGGTTCTCCTAAGGGCAAGAGTGCTGAGCCACTGTCACAGGTTGGGTTTTCTAGAAAGAGGCTGGTGTTTAGGAAGCAGGTTGTTCACTCAGGTATGTCCTTGGGATTGAAACTCGTGAAACTGAGGGAAAGAAAGTGGCATTAAGCAGAGGGAAATGAACTTCATACAAGCCTGGCTGACCCACAGGGTAAGCTGTGAAACTCACATAGTTTTTTAGCAGTGTTCCAAGTTGGGTTGGGATGGCCAGGCCTTATTGTCCCACACTGATCAATGAATAGATGTTAGCCACCTTGGGAAGAGCAGGTATTAGTCAGGATTCTGCAGAGGAACAGAACCAATGGGACAGACATCTGAATCTCCATCTCGCTCCAGAGATTTATTATAAGGTATAGGCTCATATGACTGTGGAGGCTTATGGAGGCTGATTCTGGAGGCGGATGTGATTCTACCACCTGCAAGCTGGAGATCCAGGAAAGCTGGTTCTCTAGATTCCACTCCAAGACTGAAGGCCTGAGAAGCAGGAGTGCTGAGTGCAGGGGAAGATCAATGTCCAGGCTCCAGCAATCAGATAAGGAGGGAATTCAAACTTTCTTCCCTTTTTTTGTTTTATTCAGGTCCTCAATGGATTGGATGATGCCCATCCACATTGGGGAGGGCATCTTTTTTACTCAGTCTACTTTGTCAAATGCTAATCCCTTTTAGAAACATCCTCCTAGACATACACCTAGAAAGGATGTGTCACCAGGTATCTGGGCATCTCCTGGCCCAGGCAGGTTGAACCATAAAATGAACCATCATGGGGTATAATGTTGGGTAAAGCAGCTCTCTGCCACTGACAAATCCCAAAAGGTTCGTCAACTGAAGCATATCTGACAATAACATCCCTAAAAACTGGAGCCATGAGCCCTTTATTGACTGGGGACCTGGGTGATGTATTAGAGTGTTCAGTACAGTCTACCTCTTGTGTCTACTTTGTCACACGCTTTCTAGGAACTGCTCTTCCAGCTGGTGTGTCTGTGGGATACCAGGAAGAGGAAGGTTAGTGGGACCAACTACAGAGCTCACTGTTGAATATATATTTCCAGTGTGCACAGGCTAAGTCTTTCAGCTCCTTTTGAAGTATAGTTTCCTTTCTTTCCTTATCAGGCCCAGCACATTCTTGACTGGCTTAAGTTAGGACTTCACCTGGCTTATAGGCCTAGAGAGGCCAGGAAAGGACTTAAAAGCAGATCTCAGGTGGGGCACATTTCGACTTGCAAGGGAAAGATTTCTAGCATTGTCTTCAGGCAAGGTGGAGCATGCTAGCTTTTAACACAAAGAATGCGCATTTGTGCAGGCTCGAAGGAGTCAAAGACATCTAGGAATTCAAGATTTGGGGAGAGCATCAAACCAGATACCCCCTTACTCTGTGTCAGGACTCTCTCCCTCTCTCTCTCCCTCTCTGTCTCTCTCTCCTTTTTTCTTTCCCTTCCCTTCCTTTTCTTTTTTCGTTTCTTTTTCTTTCTTTCTTTCTTTCCCTCTCTCTCTCTCCCTTTCTTCCTTTCCTCCCCTCCCTCCCTTCTTCTCATCCTCCCTCCCTCCCTTCCTCCATTCCTCCCTCCCTTCCTCCCTTCCTCCCTTCCTCCCTTCCTCCCTTCCTCCCTTCCTCCCTTCCTCTCTTCCTCCCTTCCTTTTTTTTTTTTTGAGATGGAGTCTTGCTCTTATCACTGAGGCTGTAGTGCAGTGGCACGATCCCGGCTCACGGCAACCTCCACTTCCCGGGTTCAAGCGATTCTCCTGCTTCAGCCATCTGAGTAGCTGGGATTACAGGCATGGGCCATCATATCCAGCTAATTTTTGTATTTTTGGTAGGAAAACGGTTTCCCCATATTGGCCTGGCTGGTCTCAAACTCCTGGGCTCAAGTGATCTGCCTGCCTCAGCCTCCCAAAGTGCTGGGATTACAGGCATGAGCCACTGTGCCTGGCCAGGATCTATTCTTTCTAAACCAAACCCTGACCTCAGAATAGTGGATCTGTCTTTGATTTTAGTTTAACTCTCCCTGGAGCTCAGTCACCTCCACAATTCATACCTGGACATGGCCCTCAGTTCTCACTGCCCTCCCAGTGAGAGGTATATGACAAAGAACACCATCTGGCTTTCAGACATAGTTTTCCATTAATAAGTCTCAGATTTTTGTTATTTATTTCCAGAGTTTAACACAGTTGAACCCTACTCATCCAATTTTCTTGACCTTGTAGCTGTGATTCCCTCCATCTTTCTCAAATCTCTGATATACCAGCTAGTGCACCCCTGTACTACTGATCTGCCATCCCGGTTTACCACCAGCGAAAGTTTCTGGGAGCACCTGTGTTCTGCCTACCCCTACGGATGTGGTCCTTACTGCAGCCAGTGGCAGGTGCTATCTTCAAAACCCCATCTTATCTCCTGCTTTCACAGAATACTTCTGGGATCAACTGTCGCAGGCTCTAGGGCAGAATTTAGGGTGCACTTGGAGTCAATACCTGTGGAAGGCAGGTTATGGAAGCAGGATTGGGCAGAGGGAAATCCAGCCTGTGGCAGACCCAACACCAGTCTTGGCTGACTGCAGGGGAGCCCTGGAGCTGAAATGGCCCTTTAGTATTGTCTTGAGTTGAGTGGGGATGCTAGCCCTTTATATTTCTGCACGAAGCAGTCACTGGATGTAGGCCATTCTGGGAAGGAGCATGACCTTAGTTGACAGTGTCTCTACAGCTGGGTGATACCTAAGGATGCTGGCAGTTCAAAGGTGTCTTCAGAGAGCATCCCAGCATCTGGGACCTCAAGCCTTTCATAGAAGGGGCATCTGAGTGGTGCATCACAGTGTCCAAAGAAGCTGTCTATAAAGGCCTTGCTTGCTGTATGCAGTCAAAAGACATAAAGAGTGGATGAACAGGCCGGGTGTGGTGGCTCATGCCTGTAATCCCAGCACTTTGAGAGGCTGAGGTGGGTGGATCATTAGGTCAAGAGATCGAGAGCATCCTGGCCAACATGGTGAAACCCTATCTGTACTAAAAATACAAAAATTAGCTGGGCATGGTGGCACGCACCTGGAATCCCAGCTACTTGGGAGGCTGAGGCAGGAGAATCACTGGAACCCAGAAAGCGGGGGTTGCAGTGAGCCGAGATCATGCCACTGCACTCCAGCAGGGGCAACAGAGTGAGACTCCATCTCAAAAAAAAAAAAAAAAAAAAAGCATGGATGAGCAGAGGCTGAGGTGGGTGCTCTGATAGAAAATGATGAGATCCTCTGGTAGTTTGTAAGTGTGATGATTGAGTATTCACATGCATGCATGTGTGAGATGTGTCACTCCCAAACCTTATTGCAACATGGGCACATTACCCATCTCACATGGAAAAAGCAAACAGGTCAGGTACAGTGGCTCATGTGTGTGAACCCAGCACTTTGGGAAACCAAGGCACGAGGATTGCTTGAGGCCAGGAGTTCGAGCCCACCCTAGGAAACACAGTGATACCCTGTCTCTACTAAAAACAAAAAAAATTAGCCAGGCATGGTGGTAAATGTCTGTAGCCCCAGCTACTCGGGAGGCTGAGGCAGGAGGATTGCTTGAGTCCAGGAGTTCAAGGCTGCAGTGAGCTATGATGGCACCACTGCACTCCAGTCTGGGTGACAGAGAAAGATCCTGTATTTAAAAACAAAAAACAAAAAACAAACAAACAAAAAAACTTAGCCCTTGTCCAGTATCCAGACTTGAGCTTTCTCACTCTGAACTCATCGACTGAAGAAGAGCTAGAGTCTTCACAGAAAAGAACTCTGCAACTCCACAGCACGTGTATGAAATAGTGATTGTCTTAATCCTTCAACAAAGACACCTAGAGCCATTTATTTGGATAAATGTACACTGGAGAAAGGACAAGACCCAGCTGTCTTGCAAGCTATTGGATACAGATCCAAGATGGAACTGATATCCAAGGACCCTAAGTGGTATCATTCCTCCACAGAGCCCCCATCCCATGCCCCAGACACGTGTATACAGGGGAAAGGAAATCAATGAAGTCCTGGCCCAGGTCTGTTTCACTCTGAGTCCACGAGGTTCACTTAAATTACAGTCAATGTATTTATCAAGTTGCTGTGCTTTAAATCTTTAACTCTTGCTATTTGTTTCCTGTTAGTCCTATATTTGTTTTGTCCCTCCCTCTTTTTCCTGCCTTCTTTTGGAACAAATGAGTATTTTTCAGAATTCCATTTTATCTCCTTTGTTGGCTTTATCTTTTAGTGGCTGTTCTAGGTTTGCTATGTATCTATTTTATTTTATTTTATTTTAGATGGAATCTCACTCTGTCGCCCAGGCTGGAGTGCAGTGGCCCAATCTTGGCTCACTGCAACCTCTGCCTCCCAGGTTCAAGAGACTGTCCTGCCTCAGGCTCCCGAGTAACTGGGATTACAGGCACCCGCCACCACGCCCAGCTAAATTTTATATTTTTGGTAGAGATGGGGTTTCGTCATGTTGGCCAGGCTGGTTTCGAACTCCTGACCTCAGGTGATCCACCCACCTCAGCCTCCCAAAGTGCTGGGATTACAGGCATGAGCCACTACGCCTGGCTGGTTTACTATATGTCTTTAATAAATTACCATCTACTTTCACCACTTCATACAGAGTATACAAATCTCACAATGTTGTACTTATATTTCATCTTTGCTGTTCTTTGGGCTATTATTGCCAGTCCTTTTACTTTTACGTATGTGATAAACCCTGCAACCTTTAATAAGCGTGGGTGGTGGGCGCCTCAGTCCCAGCTCCCTTAAGTAGGTGCAAGGCCTTGTTTCCTGCTCCCTAGAAGTTTCACAAAACACACGATCCATAAATTTCAGCTTCAACGACCATTCAGGTTTCAGCTTTCTAAACACCTTATTTTTTTTCCTAAGAATTTTTCTTATTCTTGGATGCTTGGCTCTTCATTTAAAGAGGCTTGTTTTATCTATCTATCTACCTTTCTTTCTTTCTTTCTCTCTCTGTGTCTCTCTCTCTTTCTTTTTTTTTTTTTTTTTTTGATGGAGTTTCGCTCTTGTTGCCCAGCCTGGATTGCAATGGCACAATCTCGGCTTACAGCGATCTCTGCCTCCCGGG
Source organism: Gorilla gorilla gorilla (assembly GCF_029281585.2). Classification (NCBI taxonomy): domain Eukaryota; kingdom Metazoa; phylum Chordata; class Mammalia; order Primates; family Hominidae; genus Gorilla; species Gorilla gorilla. The sequence continues at coordinate 24,874,910 of NC_073232.2, forward strand.
TTCAAGGGATTCTCCTGCCTCAGCCTCCTGAGCAGCTGGGATTACAGGCATATACCACCACACCTGGCCAATTATTATTATTATTTTTTTATTTTTAATAGAGATGGGGTTTCTGCATGTTGGTCAGGCTGGTCTGAAACTCCCGACCCTCAGGTGATCCACCCACCTAGGCTTCCCAAAGTGCTGGGATTACAGGTGTATTTCATTCCTGGGTAGTTTGGGAGAATTTTTCAGGATATATGGTCCTCTGTATTTCTGGAAATACACTGTGACTAATATAACAACAAAAAATGTTGATTTTACTGTTACATACATACACGTTGCTATGGTTTGGATGTTTCATCCTTCTAAACCTCATGTTGAAATTTACCCCGAATGTTGGAGGTGGGAGTGATGGGAGGAGTTTGGGTCATGAGGGAGAATCCCTCGTGAATAGATTAATGGCCTTCCTTCGCAGTTAGTGAGTGCTCACTTTATTAGCTTCCGAGAGAGCTGGTTGTTAAAAAGCTCCTAGCACTTTGCCACTTTCCCTTTTGCTTCTTCTGTTGCCGTGTGATCTCTGCACATACCAGCTCCCATCACCTTCTGCCATGAGTAGAGTCAGCATGAGGCCCTCACCACATGCAGAAGTCCAATCCTGGACTTTCCAACCATCAGAACCATGAGCCAAATAAACCTTTTTTTCTTTGTAAATTACCCAGTCTCAAATATTCTGTTATAGCAACACGAAGCAGATTAGGACACATGTATAAATATTATAAACTTTGCATTTTATATTGAGGATGTGCATTCTCTTAAGCGGTGCCTTCGAACATTTCTCATCATCAATGGTGTATTCGTCCACAAATATATTTCTCAGTAAATGTGTAAAGTGTGCAGAACACATTCTTTAATCACAAAGGCATCACATTGAAATTAATAACAAAAGATCAATAATAAAAATTAACTACTTATAAACATGTAAAATATTTTCCTGTATAACTTCTCTGGGCCAAAGTAAAACTATTAACTTCATAAAATATGAGAAATTCATGGCCTCGTTGTTTATTATTTAGCAACAAGTCATAGATATAAGTTAACTAAAGTACCGTTCAATAAAACCTAATAAAGGAACATTAAAATATACCAAAGAGCTATAGGAGAAAGGTATAGGAGAAATATAGAAAAAAGAAAATAATAAACCAAAAGCAGTGAAGATAAAAGTTTATTTTTGAAACAACACATAAAGCATATGAGAGGAAGTCTGATTAATAATCATAGAAGAAATGCGAAGATTACGTTAGAGGAGTGGTCCCTCAAACATATTAGACTCAGGAATGTATGAGCAAGGCCTGTGAAATGTTCTAGACACACAAACCTTGCTATCTACCTTAGTTAAGATGTTTTGCTTGAAGTAAAAAACCAACCAAAAACTTCTAAGCTTAAAGAACTAAGGCACTTGATTGGTTCATTTCACTGCATCCTTTAAAGATATATCATGAAGAATTTACTGTGAAATCACACGATGCCAAGCATTAAATTTTTAAAACATGAGGGGGCATAAATGAAAAAAATTGGGGAGGGACCTCCTCTTTTGGCTTTGGAGCCCTCTCTGCCGCCCTGTCTCTGTACAGGGGAGCTTCTTCCTTCTGCCTTCTCTTGTCTTTCTTGCCTATTAAACTCTCTGCTCCTTAAAATCACACACACACAAAAATTGTGAAGAATATGGTCATTTTTGAAGCTGGGACCAAATGATGGATTCATTGTATTTCAGTTTACTGTACTCCCCTATTTTTGTATTCAGTTTACTTGTATTCCCCTACTTTTCCATATGTTTGAAAATTTCCATAATAAAAAAAGTTTTAAAAACCCCCACAAAACCACATGGTTAAGAATAGAGAGAGGGGTAGTTACTATCACCAGAGAAAGGGTGAATAATAGAACAGACCTCCTCTGCACAGTTAACTGTTATTAGACAGTAATAGGAAATTACATTTTGAATTCTTTTTCTATAGCTAGTGTATTCATACTATAAGTACTTGAAAAAGATGTAGAAAAATAAAAATGACAAACAATACTTAAGAATATAAATCTTAAGGTTTTCAAAGAGGAATTAAAACATATAATGCCATCATAACAAAATTAAATTTTTTCTAGGATTTTAAGGATGGTGCAATATCAGAAAATCTATTAATATAATTTATCTCATCAATAGGTCAAAGGAGAAAAAATTAGTTCTAGAGATGCTGAAGAGGCATTTGAGCAAAGTCAGCTTCCAATCTGCACAGAACCTCCCAGGAAGCTGTGAACAGCAAGTTACTTTGGTAGCATAAACAGTGTGCTTCAGAATCCAATTGCCGAACATCGACTTAACAGAAAAACACTACATGTTTTTTCCACTGAAATTTGGAATAAGACATAGGATGCCTACTATCTATGTTGCTTTTTTCTTTTTTACTATTGTTTTGGAAATTCTAGTCAATGTAATGAGACAAAGAAAAAGGAGGAAGGAAGAAGAAAGGAAAAACAGTTTTAAATAATAGAACAGAGATGATCATATGATTCCCTTCCTGGAAAAACTAAGAGAACCAATTGACTGGTTATATAATCTTGGAATGCAACAGGAATTTCTAAGCGTATTCTCAGAGGCAGAAGTGTAGAAGGTTAAGATTGCCATATGATAAATTAAGAAAAATTTAAAACAAAATGGTCATAAATCCACCAGACAGAAAAATCAAAGTTAAATAACAAACTAGGGAAATATATGTGTAGCACATATGCTAAAAAAGGACTAAGATTTATATTTAAAATATCTTTTAATATATTTAAAATATTAAAAAGTTGTCAGTATTCATCTTTCATCTCCTCTCTAATTCCATGATCCCGGTCTATCTCAGAACGCCTTACTTTTAATATATTTAAAAGATCTCTTACAAATCAAGGACACAAAACCATATACCTTTATAAAAATGAGTTAAGATTGGGAGGCCGAGGTGGGCTGATTATAAGGTCAGGAGTTTGAGACCAGCCTGGCCAACATGGTGAAACCCCGTCTGTACTAAAGATACAAAAAATTAGCTGGGTGTGGTGGCGTGCACCTGTAATTCCAGCTACTTGGGAGGCTGAGTCAGGAGAATCTCTTAAACTCGGAAGGTGGAGGTTGCAGTGACCTGAGATTGCACCACTGCACTCCAGCCTGGGTGACAGGGTGAAACTCCATCTAAAAAAAAAAAGAAAAAAAAAGAATTAAGAATAGAATGTAAAAGTATGATTAACAAAGAAAGAAAATGACCTACATGTGAGTAAATATTGTACTGCTCTAGTGATCAAAGGGATGTACCTTAAAACAGGATGTGTGTCTCACCTCCTATTGAACTAGTAAATACTTACAGCTATTTTTGATGAATTGTTACATATTTTTAAGATAATTTGTCAACATGTCTCAAAAGTCTTAAAAGAAATATTCACTCTTTGATCCAGTGCGTATGCTACTATAAATTTGTCCTAAGGAAATTATCAATTAAGTATGCAGATGTACGTGTAAAGATTGTTAATTAAAGCAAAACATGCACAAAATAGGGATTAGTTAAATAAGTTACGGGGCATTTTTCAATGCAAAACTATGCAGTAATTGATGTAGAAGAGGTAAATCTATATTTATTAATATGAAAAAGATTCTTGCGATATTACTGAATGAGAAAAGACAGGTTACCAAACATCTGTGTGTGTGTTTGTGTGTGTGTGTGTGTGTGTGTGGTTGCAAAAAAAAAAAAGATGCTAACCTGAATAGTCAAAACAAAGAAAAAAAGGAATTTATTTTAACAAAACAAAGAGATCTCAAGGATCCCAAGGCTACTTCTTATGAGAAATGTCCCAAGAAAAGTCTCACCCACGTATTAAAAAGTTGTCAGTATTCTTCATCTTTCATCTCTCTCTCTGTTTAATTCCATGATCCATGTGGTGGGTTATGTCTATCCCAGAACTCCCAACTTTATGTATTACAGTCCAGCTATATCTAGACACTGCTTGGCATTCTGTAAATTCCAGCTTCAAATTCCTAGAGAGACTTGGACCAAGAATATACACATATATGATGTCTATCCTTAGTGTATGAAATATGGCCAAGGAAATAGATTATGTCATTTCAAGTGTTGCTGCCAGGAATAGGTTTGGGGATTTGATGCTGTTACTGGAAAAAAAGGGAATGCGTAGAGCTGGGCACAAATCCAACAGGTGTCATGAAAATATGGAAATATATTCATTTCAGTTGAATCACCTATGGGTCTTCATTCAATAATTAGAAGTATGACATCTTCCCAAAATTTGAAAAGCAATTTAAATGTAAATGGCATACATTTCTTAAACTTTCTTCTGTTCTCTCATTCTCTGTCTGCCTCTCTCTCTGTCACCTCTACTCAAAGCTTTATTGGGTCTTTCCAGATCACCTAAAGTTTCACACCACAGTCTTTACTGGACTGGTCTTTTCTCTTTTCCTTCCACATTCCAGATCTATTTTATTATGCTATGTTCTTTTCTCTGTAGCTTATTCAAGCCAACTTTGCTTCCTCTTGTATCTCCCCATCCCCTACAACCTCATTCTGGACAGTAAACAACCAAGGAACTCTGCTGTCAGCCATGGGATTCCCAGCCAGCACAGAACTGATGATGCTGTTTTTTTTTCCTTATCACATATAATTCACTTACATGTATGGAAAAAAGGCTGAAAGATATAAAGTCTTAATATCATTTATTACCGGAAGGTGAAATTATGGATGATTTTTAAAGGTATTATATTTTCTCATTTTTTATTAGTTGTAAATAAAGAAGTAAAGATGCATGATACGGAAAATAAACGTATAGTTACTTATCTTGTGCCAAAGATTCTCATTGATATTGCTAACATATTTTTATCTTAGCACTTTTATCCCAAGCATATTAAAGCCTCCAAGTCAAATACTTCATTTTCTGAAATGCCCTAGCAAAACACTTTACGTATAGTACTAATACCTTTTTTAAATGAACAACTACATACACAAAGTAACATTAATTTTGTAGTTTTAACAACAATCAAAACAGAAAAATCTATAAAATCATGTAACCAAGGCTAATATTTTTTCAAATCACAAAAAGATCTAGTGTAGCCATTATACCAAATTGCTTCCTACCAAGAAGTAACTGCATCATTTTGCAACATGTCGACAAAAATTAATATCCTTTGCTCAGCAGGAGTTGAATAAATATTTAACAAAATTCATTAAGTTATTATATAATGATCTATTCTATACTTTGCACTACATATGTACACTATGTATATACACACACTATAATAGTATACACTGATATACTATATGTAGATAGTGTATTTGCATATATAGTTAGTGTATGTATATAGTATATGTGTATACTATTTATAGTATATATGTATATAGTATATGTGTATACTATTTATAGTATATATGTATATACTGTAGTACTGTACATACTATAGTACATGTATATTATATATACACATATGTGTATACTACAGAGATAGTATATACGATACATATGTACTATATGTATGTGTATGTATACTACATATAGTGTATATAGATAGTATACATATGTGTATATTCTATATTATAGATGGCATATGTATATATATGTATGCTATAGTACTATATAGTGCTATATGTGTATATGTGTACAGTACACTATGTATGTGTACTATATATAATACATATACATATACGGTACACATACACATATAGTACATATACATATATAGTATATATGTACTATAGTATGTACAGTACTATAGTGATGTAATGTCCTGAGCTAGAAGGTATCTACTTACAGCGGCGTTTTGTTGTTACTTATTGCTAAGAGCCAACTTTCTTATTTTGTTTTAGCCTTTACTTTCAATCAACTTAATCTTGTGAGAAACCCTGCAGGACTTGAGACTTGAGAATTTCCCACTGTGGGAACATATACACCATGGAATACTATGCAGCCAGAAAAACAATAAAATCATGTCCTTTGCAGCACCATGGATGCAGCATTATCCTAAGTGAATTAATGCAGGAGTGGAAAACCTAGTAACACATATTTTCACTTATAAGTGGGAGCCAGACACTGAGTACATATGAACATAAAAATGGGAATAATAGACACTGGGGACTCTAAGAGTGGGGAGAGGGAGAAGCAAGGTTTGAAAAACTACCTGGCTGGGGGCAGTGGCTCGCGCCTGTATTCCCAGTACTTTGGGAGGCCGAGGTGGACGGATCACCTGAGGTCAGGAGTTCGAGACCAACCTGGCCAACACAGTGAAATCCCTTCTCCACTAAAAATACAAAAATTAGTTGGGCATGGTAGTGGGTGCCCGTATTCCTAGCTACTCTGGAGGCTAAGGCAGGAGAATTGCTTGAACTCAGGAGGCGGAGGTTGTAGTGAGCTGAGACCGCATCACTGAACCCAACCCTGGGCAACAGAGTGAGACTCTGTCTCAAAAAAAAAAAAAAGGAAAGAAAGAAAACCTATCTATTAGGTATTAGGTACTATGCTTACTTCCTGGGTGATGGGATAATTCATACCTCAAACCTCAGCATCACACAATATGCCCATGTAACAAATTTGCACATGTACCCCCTGAATCTAAACTAAAAGTTGAAAAAAAAAAAGAATTACCCACTGTGGTATTTGCATGTCATTGTCCCTGGCAGCTGTCCTTCCCCACCTTGCCTTCACTTGAATTTATCCAATGACTATTTCTCTTCACTTCTCTTGATGAAACCAAGCTGCCCAAGTAATGACTGCTAAGATGCAAGAATAATTTGTGCTTGCTGACTTTGGTGATGCTCTCTTGCCAGAATCTTATGAAACATTCCACTCTCCTCTCCAAGAAGGAGCACTTCTTGGGAAACTTCTCCTACCAGACATTGATGAATAGAGGATTAGGCTGATAGTGCTGTGGTAGATTTTTCTTCCAAAATATGAATAATGATTAATAATATTAGGGTAATAAAGTTAAAACAGAACATTGTTACAAAGTTTGTCAATGCAGCAAGGATGCTGATTTCAGGGGGTGAGTGTTAGAATAGTAGAGTATGGTTCAGTGTGGCAATTATATTGTTATTTTCAATATGTCTATACCTCATGCAAAATGTAAGACTACATACTTACCAGCAAAAAATCACTCACAACCTATCTCCCACAGCTGTTGGTACCAACCATGGCACCTATCTACCAATCAGCAGAACTCCAGTCAAAAGACAGGTGTTCTAGTCTGCCCCGAACGTTCATGCATTTGGACCCCGTTAATAGACTAAATGAATTGAATATTATTTTCAAAGCCTGTTATTTAATTTTCCAAAGGTACAGAAAGCATCTATTTGTTAATTATCCAAAATATCCGTATCTTAAGTCATATTGAAATGAAGCCTTAAGTATCCTTACATATATTGAGAAAAATGATCTAATTACTGTGTTTTTGTAAGATAAGGAGAGGTTGACTTTTCCACCTGTGAAATTTCACAAGGCTCTTTTCCTATAGAATTTTGCCTGCCCTGCTTTGTAGATGCCAACCGACTGGGAATTATTCTTGAAATTGTACAAGACATCCCTTAAATTATAGAAAATTTATTGTCTACTATTATACCAGAAAATAACATATTCTTAGTACTATTCAATGGAGTTTAGGTTTTTAGGAAATTTTGCTAACCCTGAGAATGGCAAAATAATAGATTCTTCTGTAACTCTACAAGGCCACAGGAATAGGTGCTGTGACTGTGACCTCACATCATACAACTGGACTCTTCATTGAGTCAGAGTTATAGAAAATGAAAGGTAATTAACTGAAATATTTCAATTTGTCTAATATTTTCTTAACATTTCTGCTTTGAGGGCTACAGAAGAAATGGAAAGTCTTTGTCTCGGAGGATTTGTAGTTCATAAAGGGATGTGTTGGGGGAGTTAGAATATGGTGAACTGTGTTGTTTTGATAATGGTGATTAAAAGGACAATTGAATAAATAACTTGAATATGAAGAAGAATAGGCTAAAGGCTCTAAATACGGTTGATTCCTTACAGGAAGAAGTTATAACATCCGGTTGTGTTGCAGGACAGGTGAGCCCCCAAAATGGGGCTTAGCTCAAGTTTTTGGCCTTGCTCAGGAAGGAATTCAAGAGTGAGCCGGTGGTAGAAGAAAACAGCTTTATTGAGGCATCAGCGGTGTTCCAGTTCCGTGACTGCCCCTGTGGAGCAGGGCTGCCCCATAGGCAGCGTGCAGAGAGTAGCAGCTTAGGGGCAGTTTGGCAGTCATGTTAATACCCACTTCATGCTAATGAAAAGGTGTGTTGTTCAGGAAATAGATAGAAAATAGGCAGTAACTTTTGGGTGTTGCCATGGTGATGGTAAACTGTCATGGCGCTGGTAGGTGTGTCTTATGGAAAGATGTTTTTGGTGCCTCTTCCAGGTTTTGGCCAGTCTTCAATCTGTTCCAGAATCAAGCCCCACCTACCTTCTACCTCAGCTGGGAAGATCAGTAAAGCTTCCATGGTTGCAATGCGTGGGTCGGGGGTTGATATTTGAAGGTTTCCCAGGATATAAACTCCCCACACCCTATGGTTAAAATAGAATTTGACAAGGCGCTTCATTCGACATTGTATTGCCCATGCAGGGTATCCTGCCTGAACATAGTAGGTGTTAAGAAGCATTTTTTTTAATTGAATAAAAATTCTTTTTGAGGAATTTAGATATTTCAGAAGTTAATTTATAGAAGCCCTAAAACTTCCCATTACCTTATCGTGGTATGGATTTTTAAAATATTTAGGGGAGATGACATTATGTTCCTTTAAATATTACTATTTTGATTTTTGAGCCTTCCTGTTTAAAAATGTTGACCTGTCTTCTTGGTAGTCAGGAATCTTGAAAGCTCAGGCTTCTCCATTTCATTACCTCATAGATTTTGCCAGAAAATGCTACTCTAGGAGGAAAGTAGCGGAGCTGAAACTTCAAATAGAATCTCATGAGTCATACACATGTCTGCTAACAGGAGGGAGAACAGGATGGACTCACGAGTAGGGACAGTCATGCAAAGGGAGTTACTTGATTTTTTTTCTTCTCCTCTTAATCAGGAAATAGTCGTTCCTCCTCCACATTTATTATTTTTTTAAACAATATATTCATCTGACAAGAAGTTAATGATGAGTCACTTCTAGGAGGCAGAAATTTGATTTTCTAAATACTTAGTTCTTTGTAGTTAGCAGAGATCCAACAGTGACATTTAAAAATTATTCTGTTTCTGTAACTTGGACACTATTTAAACTAAGAGGACTATGCATGTGGAATGGTGTACACCTACGTGATAATTCATGTCAACCATGCACTTACTACAAAATCTCAAATGCTTCCCTACATAAATCAGTTCTGAGACCCAAGAAGCCAACTCATTAAAATTTACTTGAGATTCCTGTAACCTTTTCTCAGGAAGCAACAGCAGGTAAAAAATGTGCAGCTTTTTAAAAAACAAATGTGTGCAAAACTTCAATGCTAGTCTATAAAAAAATCTTTTTTTTTTTTTGTGGGTAGTTGAAAAGCCTGGCAGAGGGTGGGTGGGAAAGTCATGAAAGTTTGGAAGGATGACATAGTAGATTATGGTGAATTAGAAATTTGTCACAGAATATCGATGGAAAAGATGCCGGGTTGAGTCAGATTTTCTCAGTGCCGAGATGATGGTTGAGTTAACAAATTAGGTTCCTTTGAAAATTGCACTAATATTTTTGGCCACTAGGTCATTCGAATTTGCTTCTCCCCAAACAGTAAGGATAATAGTGAGTCAGTCTGCATATGTTGAAGCTGGTATTATACTATTTATTGCTAGTGACATTGTCAATGTCTGGATGGCTGCTGTTTGCAGGAATCTCATGCCATTCCCTTGCTTGATAACTACCAAGGGCTCTGTATCAACTACAGAATACAACCAAATCCCTTAGCATGATGTGCAAGGCCCTCTACCATCTGATATGCTGCTTAGATTTTAGTATCTCGTGCTAGTATGCATCTGGGTCCCATGTCAAGTTTCAGACCCATCTCTTATATCTTGAAGAGTTCTCCATTCTTGCACTCACCACAGTAAAGACATATTTATAAGTCAATCTCCTTGGGGGCAGGGACTATGGTTTATTAATCTTTGTAGTAATAGCATCTGGTACATGGAGTGCTATAGATGTTTGTTAAATTAATATGTTCTATCTTCTCTCTTTCTTTTTTTTTTTTTTTTTTTTTGAGGCTTTGTTTCGCTCTTGTTGCCCAGGCTGGAGTGCAATGGTATGATCCCGGCTCACCACAACTACTGCCTCCCAGGTTCAAGCAATTCTCCTGCCTCAACCTCCCAAGTAGCTGGGATTACAGGCATGTGCCACCAAGCCCAGCTAATTTTTGTATTTTTGGTAGAGACATGGTTTCTCCATGTTGGTCAGGCTGGTCTCGAACTCCTGATCTCAGGTGATCCGCCCGCCTCAGCCTCCCAAAGTGCTGGGATTACAGGTGTGAGCCACTGCACCTGGCCATGTTCTATCTTGTTTTAATATATAGCATAACTACCAACTAAGTAACACACTTGGCATGCAGTAGGCAGAATTCTATAGAAGACCCCAATAGCCCTTACCTTTGTGTAATTCTATTCCATTTGAGTGCAGCAGAAAATATGCATATGATGAGATACCACTCCCATGATTATAAACTCTATTATATTATATGGCAAAAAGGGAGAAAATCTAATTACATGAATCCCTTTAAAAGCCAAGTTTTAATGGACTGGTGAAACGAATCAGAGATCCAAAGCTTGGAAAGGGATTTGATGCATCTTTGCCGGTTTCAGAGATGGATGGGACCACTCCCAGCTCCTAGAGGCCAAGGAATGCAGGTGGCCTCTAGGAGCTGAGAGTGGCTTCCAGCTGATAGCCAGCAAGGAAATGGGGACCTCCACTTCTGCCAACAATCTGGATGAGTTTAGACGTGGATTCTTCCATATACTCCAAATAATAGACCAACCTGCTGATACCCTGGTTTCAGTACTGGGAGACCCTATGAAAAGAATCCAGCCATGAATGAGTCAGGTCATCCTAGAGTTCTTATTTACCTACCTGGCTGTGATATAACAAATTAATATTGCTTAAAGCCACAACGTTTGTAGCAATTTGCTTTGTAGCAATGAACAACTGGTATACCTAGTGTGCAACTTCATCAGATAAATTGTGTGTGTGTGTAGATGTGTGTGTGTGTATATATATATTCTATATATTCTGCTGTTTTGTTTAATTAATAGATAATAGGTGCTCTCAAATCAAATTGATGCTTGCTAATTAAATCAGAGTACTTAGTCTAAGGTGGTTTGTTCATTTCAAATAATGTAGCGAACTGTTATTGTGTATCTGCCATGTCTCATGTACTATGCTGTGTCCTGGCTGAAATTCAATCCTGAATATAATATACACAAAATAGCTTGATGTTCTGGATCACAATGGCTGAGACATAATTGCAGACACAAACCTTATGTGAAAGAAGTGAATATAATAGTCTTAGAGTTTGAATATTTAGGGGTTTTCTGCTATAACAAGTAAATTTATTTTCTAATAAATATTCCAATTTTATGTTTGGTTCTTTGTCAAATATACCTGACATTTTTGGATAATATCCTTTTTCTCTTATGTATTTTTAAGTACTTTGCCCCAGAAGAATGTTTGCTAACTTGTATTTAGCTTTTCTAGTGCTTTAGTGTTGGTATCATCAAGTTAATTTGTCAGTCATATGGCTAGAAATTAAATTCTTAGGTTGTTTGGAATTGCTAAAGTAACTATATGGTATGTAAGGCATTCTTCTATTGAAGTAATACATATACCTTAAAGAATTGTACTTTTGCAGCCTAAAAACGTAAACAAATTCAAAATGCTGATGTAAAACCTCCTTAATGCCCTTAAACCAGAGATGGTAGACAGCAGTATAATGATGATTGTCCATGATTATGGTCAATTTTTCAAGTATTTATCCAGATTTTTACATATGAAACAAAAGCTCAACATCTCTGATCATTAGAGAAATGCAAATCAAACCACAGTGAAATACCATCTCATGCCAGTCAGAATTCCTATTATTAAAAAGTCAAAACTAACAGATGCGGGTGAGGTTGTAGAGAAAAAGGAACACTTTTACACTGTTGGTGGGAGTGCAAATTAGTTCAACCATTATGGAAGACAGTGTGACAATTCCTCAAAGACCTAGAGGTAGAAATATCATTTGACCCAAGAATCCCATTACTGGGTATATAATACCCTAAGCAATATAAATCATTCTATTATGAAGATACATGCCCATGCATGTTCACTGCGGCACTATTCACAATAGCAAAGACATGGAATCAACCTAAATACCCATCAATGATAGACTGGATAAAGAAAATATGGTACATATACATCATGGAATACTATGCAGCCATAAAAAGAAATGAGATCATGTCCTTTGCAGGGACATGGATGGAGCTAGAAGCCATTACCCTCAGCAAACTAATGTAGGGATAGAAAAACAAACACCACATATTCTCACTGATAAGTGGGAGTTGAACCATGAGAACACATGGACATATGGCAGGGAACAACACACACTGGGGCCTGCTGCAGTGTGGAGTGGGGAAGAGCATTAGGAAGAATAGCTAATGGATGCTGGACTTAATACCTAGGTGATGGGATAATCTATGCAGCAAACCACCATGGCACATGTTTACCTATGTAACAAACCTGCACATCATGCACATGTAACCCCGAACTTAAAAGGTGAAGAAAAAAAGAAGAAAAACAGTTTTAGTGTATGCTGAATTATGACAGATCCCATTGCACCTACAGAAGACTAAAATAAAGTATCTAAACATGGTAGCTGAGGAGCCAAGGACTACTCTAATATATACAGAGCTGGCCACAGAGTAGGCTAGCCAGACAACTGCTGTATCTCAGTCTGGAGGGCATGCCAAATATCAGTAGAAAAATAACAAGACTGAGAAGATCCTATAAACAAATCATTTCTGAGGGTATGCACTATGTGTGTCTGGAATGAATGTTTTCAAGTAGCTTCTTGAGGATGAGGAAGAGGATGGTGAGACCCTTAGAGATACGCCATACTGCAGGGCTTGTGTTTTAGGGAGTGAAGTAGGAAGGTCTTGGAAACAGTAGGGTAGTGACTGAGCTCTGTGGTCCCTGCCCTATGTGCTTCCTCATACCCCGTGAGTCTCTTCTGGATTAACATGTAACTAACGTGAATTAGAAAGGTACCAAATTATTAACCTTCCAGGGGGTCCTACACATGTATTGGCTCAGAAATTGGCAAGAAAACAGTAAATACAAGATGACATAGAGGAGCAAGTCTAAAACGTAATGAACGTGAAGGATTTAGAGAGTTAAGACATGGTAGATGGTAGCTGCACAGTACAGTAGATGTGGAGACTTGAGGTAGACCCTGAAAAGAGAGGAGAAGTTACATTTTCCTGTAGGGGTGATTTTTTTTTTTTTTTTTTTTTTTTTTTTTTGCAGGGAGACCCATGGCAGAGCGGGGACCAATGAGGAGGAACCCTCACTGGAATCCAGGCTTTGGACAGGAATGTGAGCAGGTGAGTCAAGACCAGCTGGCGGAGAGATTAAATTCCTGCCAGAGAGAGATTTCGGAGTTGATCTAACAGACAATAGGGAGTGATTTGCTTTTGTTAAACAGGTGGTGCTGATTAATTGAGGGTACCCAGGAGTCAATCAGCAAGTTAGCAGCTGAAGAAGTTTAGTGTACTGAAGAGTATTTCCTTTGGAGAAATGCTTCCAAAGTGGTCCAATAAGAACCACTCGGGGCCAATTGTTTCAACTGAAGATTGCTAAGCCGCTCTTGCAGTGTTCATTTCCATGGGTTTGGGATGAAAGCAGTATTTCTACAGTCTCACAGAGTAAGTCTTATTTACACATAGTTCTCTTATAGGTAGTTAGAAAATGTATTTTATAACAGACTTAGTGTTTGCCATCTGGGGACTTTTGGTCAGAATAGACAGAAAAAAACCCTAATCTTGGTGAGGAAAGCAAGAACTTGAGTGAGCTTCATTTGAACAATCTAACATTTTCCATTTAATGGCTTTAAAGGAATCCCTCAACTTTTGGAGCGTTTTGTATTATTAATTCGTTTCTGAATTGCAGTATTTACAAAAAGACTTGTGCAGCTTAAAATAAGACATTCCACAAAACTGCCAATATTACTAAATGGTTTATAATGAAATATCCAGTCTGTCCAACCACTGTATTTCGGTATCAACGGAGGATTTTTCTCCTTTTGACCAGTAGAGGGGGCTACAACTCTTGATATAAACAGCTGTTTTTTCTAGACAGAAATTACATCACCGAACTGTACTGTTGAACTATAGTACCCTTGAATTTATAATTAATATACTAGAACTATAATGTGGTGCATATTTTTCATACTTTATCACTTTAGACTTACCTACATTATTTATGGTACCGCTTGTTTTATATCTCCCAGTATAAACTTCTTTGCCAGCCCAAATGGACCACAATTATGAGGATAAATGTGGCTCTTTTCTTGAGTCCAACATTACTTCTGACTTCCCCCTTTTCTGGAACTCCAGTGGTTACCATTTGTCTGAATATAACTTGCTTGCTTGAAACCCAGTTCAGAAACAACTCTTTAATAAATCCTTCTCTTATCTTCCACTTCTCAATTTGCATAGCATGATTAAACTACTATTTTATTGATGATGATTGATTGATTGATTGAAAGGGAGTCTCACTCTGTCACCCAGGATGGAGTGCAGTGGCACAGTCTCGGCTCACTGCAACCTCCGCCTCCCGAGTTCAAGCAATTCTCCTGCCTCAGCCTCCAGAGTAGTTGGGATTACAGGCGTGCGCCACCACGCCCAGCTAATTTTTGTATTTTTAGTAGAGATGGGGTTTCACCATGTTGGCCAGGCTGGTCTCGAACTCCTGACCTCAAGTAATCTGCTCACCTGGGCCTCCCAAAGTGCTGGGATTACAGGTGTGAGCCACCACGCCTAGCTTAAGCTCCTATTTTCTAGTGCTTAATACAACTGTTTATTTTATGTTTATTAAATACATCATGATTTTTATTATTCTTCTATTAGATCATAACTAAATTTTCAGAAAAAATACGAAATGCCCTGTTAAGTCTGAATTTCAGATGAACTAAATTTTTTGTTGTTGTTGTTGTTTGTTTGTTTGTTTGAGACAGTCTTGCTCTGTTGCCCAGACTGGAGTGCAGAGCACAATCTTGGCTCCTTGCAAGCTCCACCTCCTGGGTTCATGCCACTAAATGTTTTTTAGTATAACTAAATCCCATAAAATATTTGAGACATGCTGACACTAAAAAGAATTTATCTAGAATTCACATTAACCGAAAATTTAATATTTTTATTTGCTAAACCTGGCAACCTTAATTATAAACACTTTGTTGAGTCTTTGTCTTGTTCACATTCATGACCACAGAGCATAGTGTCAATTTATAGTAGTTGCTCAATAAATGAATGTGTCAAGATGTAATATGTGGCCAAGTTATTGTAGAGTGAGAATGAGCATTATTACTTTGAATAACTGCTTTTAAATGATCTGCACTAGTATTATATTAATGTGTTCACAGTGAATTATTATTCATTCTAAAAAAGAAATAGTTGTAAGGAAAAACTTTGTGCTAAGTAGAAATTTAAGGATTTAAAAATAAAAATTGGAGGGAATATTTGAAAGATATTTAAGTATCTTAAAATATCTCTTTGAGTTGTTAAGAAACATGATGTGATTAAGAAAAGTCTCCTGCCAAATGAATCCCTTACGAGAAAAAAATGTATGATTTTAAAAGATGCATTATGTGTTGAATCAAGACATAAATTATAAAGAGATGGTACCAGTACTATTCGTTGTTTAGAACAATGAGCTTGTTCCCATACTTGGACTTGAAATGGAAAGAAAAAGTGCTGTACAGGTGCTGTGCAATAAGGGGTAGTACCCTGATTGAATAAATGTATTTTGTATACTTAATCTAAAACATCTATAAGTCTAGCTACCTTAAACCAAATCTTGGGCATTTCTCCACAAGTCGCTTAGGCATTGGGAAAGATTTAGAAAAGAAGAAACATTTATAATTAACCTCTATCAACAGGTAAATTCTGCACAGTCTGTAAAACCTTCCTCTGACAGTTAGAAGTCTTATGTTGGGTGATATTATGACCAGGTTCCATTATAGTCAGCATGACAAGACATTGGTATGTAGAGAGATGAAATTATACTGACATAGCCCATTTAAAAGAATAGCAGTCTAAAGCAGAGGATACACACACATTTGCACACACATACACATCTGTGTGCACATGCACCCATACCAGGATAATCACAGGCGACTGAAAGTTGAAAGCAATTTGAATCTCATTAGCAACAAGGAAATACAATTTATAACAGCGAGATACAATTCTTCACCTATTTGCTAAAATAAAAAAAAAGCTACTACTCAATACTGGCAGCACATCACACACTGTTGGTGGGAGTAAAAATTGGTATACTCCTTCTAGAAAGTATCCTGGTTTTGTATATATATATATATATATATATATATACACACGTACATGGTTATATATATATATATATGTATTACAGACGTTAAAAACTTCATATACTTTACCTAGTAAGAGGCTTTTTATAAATTCTCAGGAAGGAAACATACAGAAACTCATATAAAGGAATATGTGCAGATAATCTCATTACATTTGGAGGAAGGAGGGGATGTTCATCGTTCTTGGTGGCAAGCTAGAGCAGCTTCCTTTGCTGGTTTGCTTCTTGGGGGACAGGCACTATTGGCCCAAGATTTGCTTTATCACATAGGACCAACCTTTTATTTCTGGCCCTGCTATTGTCTCTTGTTGAGACCTCTCTCCCCCCGCCACCACCCTAATCCCCAGCTCTCTGCACAGAAGGCCTTATGAAGTCCTAGTGTTTTGCAAAGGAGTAGAGTTGGAGGCCTTGCTCTGCTGTTATTCCTGAGGCCTGGAAAGACAGGCCTGTTTACATCCACCCCTTTTCCAGGTACATTTCTGGAATTTGTCATTTTCCTGTAAATATTTAAATGTTTAATGAAAACAAGTGGCTGTATAGTTGGCTATTAATATTTATTAAATAATATTTCCTTATTGATTTGAAGTGCTACCTTTAACTTATAATGAGATCACCATTTGGGGAACATTTTCTACTCTCAATTTGTTCCACTGATGCTTCTGTATATTCCCTCCATAGGCTTTTAAATTTTGTAAATATGTAAGGGTAACTTTTCATATCATTCTACTTCTTGTGTTGGGTTTGTATCTAACTCTAGAATGAGTCAATGGGTTCAAGGTCAAATGATCCCATTGTTCACATGGCCTTATCTGCTGTGAAGAAAAGGAGTCACAAAAAGTCTGGGATTAAGTTCCTTTTCTCTGTGTTCCATAGCAGCCTCATTGCTTTGCTTTATTGAATCTTCCTATTATCTCTACACTAGATTGTGTCTTAAGGCCAGGACATACCCATCCCTGATTCCTCTGTGCCTGGCTTAGAACTGGTACCTTGTCCAAGCTTCTGATTTTGCAGGTGTCTTACTCAGTCTAGGCTGCTATAAGAGAATGCAATCGAGATAGATGTGAGCTTTAAAGATTAAGAACTACATCTCCATCTATTTTGTTTGTTTTGTTTGTTTTTGAGTCTGGGTCCCTCTCTGTCACCCAGGCTGGAGTGCAATGGTGCAATCTTCGGCTCACTGCAACCTCTGCCTCCTGGGTTCAAGCAATTCTCCTGCCTCATCCTCCCAAGTAGCTGGGATTACAGGCTCCTGCCACCATGCCCAGTTAGTTTCTGTATTTTTAGTAGAGATGGGGTTTCACCATATTGGCCAGGCTGGTCTCTTGGTCAGGCTGGTCCTGAACTCCTGACCTCGTGATCCGCCCACCTTGGCCTCCCAAAGTGCTGGAATTACACGCGTGAGCCACCGCGCCCAGCCCATTTCCATCTATTAATATATTCATCTCTGCAGTGAATCTGGAGAAGCACAAAGGGCTGTGGATAAAGTAGACATTGGGATAGATTTTCCCAGTGATCAGGACTGCTTGCCGATGCTTCTGATTATCCTTCCTCTGTTAGTGCGTTGGTCTAAGGAAGGCTGTAATTAAAGCTGTAGCCTTTCAAGTTAGAATTAGTTTTTCTATAGTTATATTTTGTTCTCTGGGAACGAGGTCCACTCCGTCCCTTGCCAGCCATATCATGTATGTGTTATCTAACTTACAGACATTCAAATTTGAAATGCATTTTCAAGAACAATTGTTAAAGTGACCGATCTTCCAATTTAAACAAAATTTGGGACAATGAATCCTATATTCAATTGACTTTTAGGATTCAGTATCTTTTCCCTGTGGCCTCCTGTTTTCTAAAAGTAAATCTTCAAAACAGTATTCTGCAATTTCACAGACCTTTTGGTATTGCAACCACTTTCAGTATGCTTACAATATATTTAATTAATTCTTTCTACTTTATTACAATAGAATAATATATTTCCGCATTATTCCTTATGGTCATTAAAAATTTAAAATATCAGGTATCTGGTTCTTATCTGTTCAAAATGAATCCAGATGTTCACGTACTGCACGGGTGCCAGATTTTTTTTTCCATCATAGGCTTAACTTTGGAGAATAAATTTGGAACAATTCTGTGGGGACTGTTGATCACAGATGGCTGAGTAATCATAAATCCTTGGGTGGAGATAGAGTCCTTCTGGATTGCAGCACTGAAACTGATTTTCATAATTTAAAATACTCAACCCTGCATCATCCACGTAAACAAAAGGTGTCTCTTGTTTAAGTTTTTCTTTTTTAAAAGAGTGACATGTAATTAGCTTCTAACACCTTAATTTCATGTTTACTCTTAACTTTATTTTTTGGCATCTCTTCCAGAAATTTGTTCCTTCCCTCCAGGTATAAAAGGGTTCAGTTTCTTTCAGTTAAAAAGAAAAAATCCCTCTTCTTGCTGGAAACTTTTGCTTGTATCTTGAGCTGAGTTATAACACACTTTCTCTTCTCATCACCCTTGTCACACAGCATTATAATAATCGGTGCATATATGTGAGCTCCTTCAAGGCAGAGATTGTCTCTTATCAATCGCTGCAACTCCATCGCTTAGCAGAGTGTCTGGTATGTAACAGGTGCTAAGTGAAAAATGAAGGATGGTCTCTTAAGTCAGAGGTTATATTGCAACACGTTGATTGTCCAGTAAAGGATAAAGCAAGGCTTTAGTAAGTTCTTTAGTCATTTTACTTAAAAATGTTTTAACTATTTATTTTATAAGCAAAAGGAAAGTTATACATTCTTGATTTGCAGAAGAATTTAACACGATTTCTAAGCGCTATTTATTATGTTTAAGAGTTTAAAACATTTTTTTTCTGATGCTGTTAACTTCATCAATCAAGCCCAAGTAGAATCTGGTGGCACACTCAAGTTAGGATAATTCATGAGGGGGCAGAGGTGTTTTGTAAGGGGACTACGTAAAAGGGGTAGCACGGCAGCCGAGAGAAATTCCGAGATAGTACAGTGCCTTGGGGCTAATATACCAGGTGTGGCCAACCTTAGGACCAAAAGGAAGAGTTGAGATAATGGTACTGGAAATTGAAAGGAGAAAATGGTGTGTTTTGAGACCTGTGCCCTTCTGTGGAGGGACATGACCAGCCTGAGGCAACCAACTATGCTTTCCTCTCTCCCTTTGATGATCTGCTGGGACTCTCTGTTTGCTAACCCAAAAGCAAGCCTGAGGAAAGGAGCACCTATTGCTATGGGCCTTAGGGGTTGACCTCCCAAGCAAGAAACAAGATGGCGGAGGATGGAGAGTCTATGTGGAGGGGAATGGCAGATCTGGGGCACAGTTATGACAGTTTATTATACTGAAAATATTTTTTCTGTGGAATAGCCATCCTGCTGAAAGAAAGGCACAAAATCATAAAACAAATGCTCAATGTAGTAGGGTCTGCCTGATTTTTTTCTTTTTTTTTTTTGAGTGCATTTAAAGCAATCCTGGCCTTCAGGAACTGCACTGGGTGGCAAGATATGATAAGCCCAAGAAAGCCTTCGATTATATAATATTAGCCCAAATGTGAGTGAATTGTGTACCATCGATGGCACTGCCTGTGGCCTCAGGTTCACCCTCATATAGGGTTCAAGACCACATTTGCACTAATGAGATAGTTCATCCCATAAGAGAATGCATTTCTCAATGCCCTAAAATGCTTTCCTTTTGCATCAGTCTTTTTTTTTTTTAATAACGTAGAGAGATTTCTCCAGCTGGATTCACTCTGTGTTGCCTGCAAAATGCAATTTGTTTTCTAAATGCTATATTATCTTCGTCCACCACCTTCAATTTACATTTTAGTAAATGGTGCTTTAGTTCTCTGAAAATTCTCTTTATGCTCTATATTGGACTTAAGTAGATGCCAATTTTCACATATCTGGCTAGAAAGAATATTGATGTCTACATAAATTTGAGAATAGAAGACTTTATACGTATTGATTTTACCACACCACAGATATGAAGCATATATTTGATACTTACCTGAAACAGGCATGCTGATATAGCAAAGAAATGCCTTTAAAAATATGTATGCATGGAACAGAAAACTTTTCTTTTCTGACAAACAGGCCAAAGACCTTCAAACAGGAAAGCCAGCCCATTTAGGCAGTAGACTCTTCGCTGAAACCATAGTTTGAAAATCACTAGGCCATGTATAAAAATAGTAGAGTCAAATTGCTACATTATCACAAACATGATGTCTCATAATTGGACAATAAACTTCTAAATTTGAAAAATCTAAAGCCCTTTGGAAAAGATTAATTTAGTATAGCCAGCCAGTTAATTGACTTTTTTTTTTCTTTTTCTTTAGAGTTGGGGTCTTGCTTTGTCACTCAGGCTGAGAGCAGTGGCATGATCATAGCTCACTGCAGCCTGGAATTCCTGGGTTCAAATGATCCTCCTGCCTCAACCTCCCAAGGAACTGGGACTACAGATGCACACCACCAGGCCTAATTTTTTTTTTTTTTTTTTTTTTTTTGAGAAATGGGCCCTCACAATGTTACCCAGGCTAATCTTGAACTCCTGACCTCAAGGGATCCTCCTACCTCTGCCTCAAAAAGAGGTAGGATTATAGGCCTTAGCCAACACACCCAGCCTTAATGAACATGTTTTAAGTAAAACTTCCTGCAGTGAGAAGGCACTGTCCCAAAAGCTACTGAGTAGCTTTTGACAGTGTTGGGCTACATTTTATCACAGATAGGACTGACTAGTTTTCATTAAAAGTCAACTCATTTAGGTAACAGCACACTTTGACTCAATACATCAATATTTCTGTATGTTTTTAAAAGTAAACAGAATGCCTAACCTTCTAACTAGTTATGAAAACATAAAAATATCTAAGATAAAACTTTTGCAAGGAGAACAAGGTTCAGAATCAACACAGTCCTGACTGAACTGACTGCATTTAGAAAAAAGACAGCATGGTACAATAAGACTCATTTAGAAAGAGGAAATCTGAGATTGAACTCGCTATATTTTTCCATTGAATTGGAGGTGATAGTTCACAGCTTAGGCTAGGGAACCTGACCACCTGCATCTGAATCCCAGCTCAACTCTTTCAGGAGTCACAGGAACTGGAGAAAATTATTTAGCTTTCTTTCTTTTTTTTTTTTTTTTTTGAGATGGAGTCTTGCTCTGTCCCCAGGCTGGAGTACAGTGGCATGATCTCGGCTCACTGCAACCTGTGCCTCCTGGGTTCAAGCAATTCTCCTGCCTCAGCCTCCCGAGTAGCTGGGACTACAGGTGCGTGCCACCATGCCCGGCTAATTTTTGTATTTTTAGTAGAGATGGGGTTTCACCATGTTGGCCAGACTGGTCTCAAACTCCTGATCTCAAGTGATCTGCCCACATCAGCATCCCAAAGTGCTGGGAGTACAGGAGTGAGCCACCGCGCCCAGCCTATTTAGCCTTTCTGTGCTTCAGTTGTCTTATTTGTAAAATAGAGATTCTCATTTAACTACCAAATAGGATTGCAGTGGGCCTTAAAATTACTGTATGTAAAATTCTTATAATAGTGCTTGGTGTATAGTACTGTTAAGTATTAGTTATCATTAATTATTAAATTGAGTACCACTTTATTGACTGACTTAAGTGACTTTGTGTAGGTTACCTAGTTTCAGTATATTTCAATTTAATTGACATCAAAATATGCTAATGGGTGCCTCACCTAATTCTGAATGTTTTTGTGACTATGTATTTACCCAACAAACATTTACTGAGGCTCTACTCAATGCCAGGCAATGTGATATATATTGGGAAAAACATATTGAGTAAGAAAGACAGACTCCCCATTATCATGAAGCTACAGTCAAACAGGCAATGTTGACTCTCTGGTGTGTAGAGTTCATGGTGATATAATTGGGTCTGAGAGTTGAATGACACCCAATCTCCTATCTTATGAATGATTCCAGCTACAAAACCATCTTTGTAAATCTTGTATCTCTCCAAATTGTCAAGGATGTCCTGTCTTATTCTTCAAGTTCTAGTGAGGCCCTCAAAGTTTAAAACTCTTGGTCAATAATCCTGAATTGTATCCAGAGAATAAGACACACCATAGACACAGCACCTAGAGAAGAGGGTGGGCAATGTGATATTCCACATGTCAATCCTGCCTTCTGCATCCCTGTCTGTGGCCATCGGTGATGACATGAAGCTTACAGTCAAGCAGCTTCGCTGTACCACCATCACCATGACTGTGCCCTACCAAGGCCTTGCTGGGGTCCTCCCTTCAGTGCTCAGAAATAGGACTTGAAGACAGAAGCTCTCCAGGTCCTTGCCTCACTTCTCATTTTTCTTAGGATCCTTCCTAAGTCAATTGATTAAAGGCTATTTTTAATAAATGAAAATGCATTTTGTTTGATTGATTCATTCGTTCTTATTTTGGAATCTGTGTCTGTTAACATCACTGGAGCTCCTCTGGGTTTCAATATGCTGTGTAACATTTCTGCTCATGTTCCTTCATGTTTTCATGCCTCCTTTGGTGCTTAACTATTGTTTAGTTTGTGCCAGTTGTTGCAATTGCAGAATTGTTTATAGAAATAATTCCAGGCCTAGGATGATATCTTCCCTCCTGAGAGGGCTTTACATGTGCCTTTTCCAGGCCCCTGAGAGCTGTAGCAGCCTGGGATCATCTCAAACCAATTTCAGAGACTGCAGTGCTCTGAAGCTGGACTGCGTGCCCTAGGAGGGCCTGTCGGCTTCTGGGTCACGGTTACTTTGGGGATGCCAAACTTTGTGTTTCCATCCTAAAGCAAGCCCCTCCTCCCCAATGTGGGGGAGGGTCCCTACTTAATCCCCATTAACTTTATCCTATTTGCCTGTTACAGTTCTTCTATCCCTCCACTTCTCAGCCATTCTCTCTGCAATCAGTGTCACTTCTACTGGAGAAGTGGCCTCAAAACAAAGGAGGAGGAGGAGGAAGGGGGAAGAAAAGAAGAAATGGAAAAGAAAAGGTATATGAAACAAATTTTGATTATTGAGGGAGTACAGGCTATTTAAAAAATAATAGTGCCAGGGAACCTGGATCAGAAAAAACTGCAAAAAGATTTGTGAATAAAAGTGACAGTTTGGGGTCCGTCTTGAAGCTCATTAAAAAATACTAAAAATCCTTCTCCTCTGTAACAAACTCATTGACCAAACTGTACAGAAAACATGTCTCCAATTTGCAGATGACTGTACTGTGAGTTAACTAGGAATTCCTTTGTAAACATTATAATGATGATAAAATGAACTGAGGAGAGGGGATGGGAAGGAAACAAGGGAATAGGGTGGGATGGAAGATTGGGGAATTTTTGGTGACATTGAGACTTTGCTATGGTCTGAATAAGTCCCTTCAACATTCATTTATTCCTAATTACCCTTATGGTGATATTAAGAAGTGGAGCCTTTGGGAGCTGGTAAAATCATGAAGCCTCTACCCTAATGAGTGGGATTAGTGCCTTCATTAAAGGGGTTGAAAAAGATGACTTTGCCCCCTTTCCTCATGTGATAACAGTGTTTGTCCCTTCCACTGTGGGAGGATGTGGTAAGAAGTGCCATCTTTGAAGCAGACAGACCAACCCTCCCCAGAGACTCAATCTGTTGGACCCTTGATCTTGGACTTTGCAGCCTCTAAACTGTGAGATATAAACTTCTATTATTTGTAAATTACCTCATTTGTAGAACTTTTTTTAAAAAAATAGCATCAAGGACAATTGCAAACCCAGGTTTTCAGACCCAGAACCTGTGAAGCAACCAGTGTTCTGATTTCTATCACTAAAGATTAACTGTAACTGTTCTAGAACTTATCATAAATGAAATCATAAACTATCTATTCTTTTGTGTCCTCTTTTGCTCATAATGTTTTTGAGATTCATCCACGTTGTTGCATATTTCAGTTGTTCATTTTTTTCATTGCTGAATAATATTCAATGATACTAATATACCATAGTTTGTTTCCCCATTCGCCTTTGATAGGTTGTTTCTAGATTTTGGTTATTATGAATAAGGCTGCTCTGATTATTATTATTTTTGTGGTTAAATTTCTAGGAGTAAAATTGCTGGAATATGGGTGGCCAAATGTTTAACTTTATATAAAATTACCAAAGTGATTTTTCCATTTTACACTACCACTGACAATGCATGATCATTCCAATTCTTTTTATCCTCACGTAGAGTGTTGTCAGTCTTTTACATTTTAGCCATTCTGCTGAGTGTGTAGTAGTATCTCGTTGTTTTTTAATTTGTGTTTCCCCAATTAATCATGATTTTGAGAGCCTTCCGTTTGCTTATTGGCTTTTGGTATAACACTTTTTTGTGTGAAGTGTCTGTTCAAGTCTTGTGCCCGTTTAAAAAATTTGGGTTGTTCGTTTCTTTATTTTTGATTTGAAGGAGTTCTTTAGATGTTCTGGGTATGCGTTCTTTTCCAGATACGTGCATTGAGAGTCAAGTCAAGCACTTCCAGTCAAGGACTTCTCCATTAATTTGTTTTCTTTTCTTTTCCTTTCTCTTTTTCTTTTTTGAAACAGAGTCTCGCTCTGTTGTCCAGGCTGGAGTGCAGTGGTGCGATCTCAGCTCACTGCAGCCTCTGTCTCTTGGGTTCATGCCATTCTCCTGCCTCAGCCTCCTGAGTAGCTGGGACTACAGGTGCCTGCCACCACGCCTGGCTAATTTTTTTTTGTATTTTTAGTAGAGATGGGGCTTCATCGTGTTAGTCAGGATGGCCTCGATCTCCTGACCTCGTGATCTGCCCGCCTCAGCCTCCCAAAGTGCTGGGTGAGCCACCGTGCCTGGCCTCCATTTAGTTTCTTAATGGCGTCTTGACAAACAGACATTTTTATTTTTAATGAGGTCTAAATTATCTTTTTGATGGTTAATACTTGTTATTTTCTAAATGTTTGCCCATCCTTGATTGTGAATACATTTTCTTCTGGTAGATTTTTATATTTTTAGATTTATGCCTATAATTCCACTCAAATTAATTTTTGTATATGGAGTGATGATTATTCTATTCATAGCATGATTTTTTGAAAATACTTTATTTCCCCCATTGAAATGACATGTGCTCTTGTAGAAAATCAAATGATCCCAAATGCATGGAGATATCTCGTGTATCTATTCTGATTCATCAACCTATTTATCTATTCTTAAGGCAATGTGCAGTCTAGATTAATACCAGTAACTAATTAATACCAGTAACTCTTCTGAAATAAAATAGTTGTTTTTGTCAGGTTTCTCCAAAAAAATCAGAACACAGATATATATTTATTATAAGAATTGGCTCACTAAGTTATAGAGGCTGAGAAGTCCCATTATCCACCATCTGCAAGTTGGAGAGCAAGGAAAGCTCGTGGTATAATTCAGCCTGAGTCCAAGGGCTCAAGAACAAGGAATACCAATGTCTGACATCAGGAGGAGACGGATGTCCCAGCCCAAACAGAGGAAGTTAATTCACCCTTTCTCTGATTTTTTGCTTCTTTAGGTCCTCAACAGATTGAATGATGCTCACCTGAATTGGTGAGGGCGATCTTCTACACTCAGTGTACTGATTCAAATGCTAATCTCTTTCAGAGACACCTTTGTGTACACGCTCAGAAATAATGTTTTACTTATTATCTGGGCACCCCTTAGCCCACTCAAGTTGACAGGTAAAATTAATCATCACAGTAGGGTAATTCCTCCACCTTTGTTTTACTACATCCAGAATATCTTGACTATTCTAGGTGAGATGGTTGGCTGTGTTCCCACCCAAATGTCACCTTGAATTGTAGCTCTCACAATTCCCTCGTGTTGTGGGAGGGATGTGAGGTAATTGAATCATGGGAGTGGGTCCTTCCCATGCTAGTCTCATGATAGTGAGTAAGTCTGATGAGATCTGATGGTTTTATAAAGGGGAGTTTCCCTGCAGAAGTTCTCCTCTTGTTTGCCACTCTGTGAGATGTGTCTTTCACCTTCTGCCATGATTGTCAGGCCTCCCCAGCCGTGTGGAACTGTGGGTCCATTAAACCTCTTTCTTTTGCAAATTGCCCAGTCTTGGGTATGTCTTTCTCAGCAGTGTGAAAACGGACTAATATACTTGGTTCTTTGCACTTCAATATAAATTGTAGAATCAGCTTGTTAATTTCTTCAAAAAATCATGCGGGAATTTTTATTGGAATTACGCTGAATCCGAAGATCGACTAGGGCAGAATAGGTGTCTAAATAGCATACACATACAATAAACTTGGCCTATCTTTCTATTATTTAGATCTTTCATTTCTATCACAAATAGAAAAATGTATATTCACATACAAAAGAATGAAGTTGAACCCTTCAGCAATAGTTTTCTAAGAACATTGTTTGTAGAAATCTGTCGCAGAGATCTGGCATATCTTTTGTTAGATTAATTACTAGGTATTTACTTTTTTAAATGCTATTGTAAATGGTATTCTATTTTTATGTTTCATTTTCCATTTATTTATTGTTCTTATATAGAGATGCAATTGATTCCATATAGTGATTTGGCATCCTGAATCCTTGCTGAATTCTCTTATGTACATAATCATGTTTTCTGCTAATAGTGACAATTTCATTCTTTACTTTCCAATAATTATGAAATTTAAAAATATTTATTTTGTTGTTCTTACTGCTTTGGCTGGAACGTTTACTACATTGTTGTACAACATGCTGAAAATTGATAGTCTCGCTTTTTTCCCGATTGTAAGGGGCAGGTCTTAATATTGAACTATTGATATAATTGCAGCAGCAGAAATTTTTTTAATCAATGAGGAGTGCTGACTTTTGTCACATACTTTACTACATCTTTTGAGGTAATTACATAATTTTTCTCATTCATTTTGTTAATATGTTGAATTACATTGATTGATATTTGAATGTTAAGCCAGCCTTACACTTTGGGGATCAGGGGAGGAAAACTCCACCTAGTAACGATGTATTTATTATTCTTTTGATATATTCCTGGGTTTAAATTGCAGTATCTTATTGATTTTTGTGTCTATGATCATGTGGGTTATTTGTCTGTAATAATAATTTTGAAATGTTTTAATTAGTTTTTTTTAAAAAAACATGTGGCTTCATGAAATGAGTAGAGAAGATTTTTTTGCCTCCTCTATTTCTTGAGACAATTTGTATATAATTTTTATTATTTCATATTACTTATTTGCCCAATTTTAAATTAGGATTTTTTGTTGTCGTTTTTGAACTTTGGAAGTTTTCTATATAGCCTGGATTTTAATCCCTTATCAGCATCAGATATGTAATTTGGAAATCTTTTCTCCCAATCTGTGTGTTGTCTACTTACTATGTTGATAGTGTCTTTTGATGTATGTTAAAAAATTCGCTAAGTCCAATTTTTCTATTTTTTTCTTTTGTTGCCTATACTATGATGTCACATTCAAATCATTGCCAAACTCAATCTCATAAAGCTTTCCCTGTGTTTTTTTCCAAGAGTTACATAGTTTTAGGCCTCACATTTAGGTACTTGATTTATTTTGAGTTAATTTTTTAATATAATGTTAGGTAAGGGTTCAACTTTTTTCTTTTGCATGTGGATATACATTTTTTTTCCAGGGCCATTTGTTGAAAAGACTGATTATATATTAGGGATTGTTTCTGGGCTCTCTAATCTATTCCATTGCTCTATATGTCTGTCTTTATGCCAGCAATACACTATTTTGTTACTGCAGTTTTATAGCAAATTTTGAAATCCGGAAGTGTGAGTCCTCTAGCTTTGTTCTTTTCTCAAGATTGCTTCAGCTATTCTGCATCCCTTGAGATTCTATATGAATTTTAGGATAAGGTTTTCTTTTTCTGCAAAAAATAGAAATTTTGATTGGATTGTGTTGAATCTGTAAATCACTTTGGATAGAATTAACATATTAAAAATATTAATTATTTCAATCCATGAACATGGGATACATTTTTCATTTAGTTATCTTTTAAAATTTCTTTCAGCAGGATTTTGTGGTTTTCACTGTATATGTCTTTTACTTCCTTCGTTAGTCCCTAAGTATTTTGATCTTTTTGATGCTATTGTAAATAAAGTTGTTTTTATAATTTCTTTTTCATATTGTTAAAATGTTAGTACATAGAAATACAGCTGATTTTTTGTGCATTAATTTCTGCTACTTTGCTGAATTCATTTATTAGTTCTGTCGGGTTTTTTTGTAGAATCTTCAGAGTTTTCTACATACAAACTTATATTGAGAGATAATTTTATATCTTCTTTTCAAATTTGGATGCATTTATTTATTTTTCTTGCTTCGTTGCTCTGGGTAGAACTTCCAGTACAATATTGAATAAAGGTGGTTAAAGCTGGCATTCTTACCTTCTTTCTGATCTTAAGGAAAAGCTTTTGGTGTTTCACCGTGACGTAAAATGTTCATTGTGGTTTTTTCATATATGGCTTTTACTATGTTGAGGTAGTTTTCTTCTATTACTAGTTTGTTAAGTGTTTCATTATGAAAGAGTGTTGAATATTGTCAAGTACTTTTTCTACATCAATTGACATGATCGTTTTTTTCTTCATTCTTGAATGTGGTGCATTGCATTGATTGATTTTCTTATATTTAACTCTTCTTGTATCCCAGGAATAAATGATATTTGGTCACGGTGTAAAATTATTTTAACATGCTGCCTAATTCAGTTTGCCAGTATTTTATTAAGGATTTTTGCATCGATGTTTACAAAGGATATTGGCCTGTAGTTCTCTTTGTCTGGCTTTAGTATCAGAGTAATGTTGGTCTCACATAATGAGTTAGAAAATGTTCTCGCCTTTTCAACTTTTTGGAAAAGTTTGAGAAAAATTTGTGTTCTTTAAATGTTCAGAAGGATTCACCAGCAAATCCACTGTGCCCAGGGCATCTCTTTGTCAGGAGATTTTTTATTACTGATCTAATCTCCTTACTAGTTATAGGTCTATTCAGATTTTTTATTTATTCCTAATTTTGTCTTGGTAGGTTTTGTGTTTCTAGGAGTTTGTCCATCTCATCTAGGATATACAATTTGTTGGCATACAATTATTTAGAGTGTTCTCTTATAATCCTTATTCTTTCTTAGAATTGGTGATATCTCCAATTTCATTTCTTATTTAATAATTCGAGTCTTCTCTATTTTTTTAAATTAGTCTAACTAAAAGTTTGTCAATTTTGTTGATCCTTTTAAAGAAACAACTTTTGGATTTGTTGATTTTCTCCATTGCTTTTTAATTTTCTATTTTATTTATCTCTGCTCTAATTTTCAATATTTCTCTCCTGCTAGCCTTGGGTTTAGTTTGCTCTTCCTTTCCTAGTTCCTCAAGTTATAAACTTAGGTTGTTGATTTGAGACCTTTCTTGGTTTTTAATATAAGTGTTTATAAGTTTAACCATTGACACTCCTTCTACTGTGTTCCATAAGTTGTGCTATATAATATCTAAGGATTTTCTAATTTCCCTTTGAATTAGTCTCTTTTGTTGATCCATTGGTTAAGAGCATACTGTTTAATTTTGAGAAATTTGTAAATTTTCCAGTTTCACTTGTTGATTTCTAACTTCATTTCATTGTGGTCAAAGAGAGTATTTTGTGTTATATGTATTTAAAAAAATATACTGAGAGTTAATTCTTAGCCTGACACATGCTCTATTTTGGAAAATGTCTCATGCACTTGGGAAGAATATATAGAGAGTTCTCTATATATCTGTTAGATCTAGGTTTTGTTGTTGTTGCTGTTAAGTCCTCTATTATTTTACTTATTTTTTTTCTGGTTGTTCTATTAATTATTGAGGGTAGGGTATTGGAATCTTCACCTACTATTATAGAACTGCCTACTCTTCTCCTCAATTTTGTCAGTTCTTGGTTCACATATTTAGATAGTCTGTCATTAGCTGCATATATGTTTTTGATTGTTATATCTTCTTGCTGTCTTGACCCTTTTATTGATATATAGCATCCTTTTTGGCTTTTGTAGTCTGTTTTGATGTAAGGTCTATTTTGTCTGATTTTCCTATGGCCACCCCTGTTCTCTCTTGGTCATTATTTGCATGAAAATAGCTTCTTTCATCCTTTGATTTTCAATCTTTTTATGTTCTTTGATCTGAAATAAGTTTCTTATAGACAACATAGAGTGGGATCTTGTGTTTAAATCGATTCTGCCAATACCTTTTAGTTGGGGAGTTTAATCCATTTATATTTAAAGTAATTATTGATAGGAAGATACTTTTTATTTTGCTATTTGTCTACATGCCTTATAGCAATTTTGTCCCTCATTTTCTGCATTACTCTGTTTTATGTTCAGCTGATTTTTTATAGTGAAATGTTTAAATTCCTTTCTTATTTTCTTTGTATGTGTTCTATAGTTTTCCTTTGCTGGTACCATGGAAATTACATTTAATATCCTAAAGTTATAGCATGCTAATATGAATTTATATCTGTTTAACTTCAATAATAGACAAAATGCTGCTCCTCTAACAGCTCCATCCTCACCTGTTTCAGTTATTGAGGTAAAAAATTACATATTTATTTATTGTGTGCTAAAAAACATAAATAATTCTTTTTAGTGCATTAGCCTCTTAAATTATTTAGAAAATCAGATATAGAATTATAAACCAAAGTTACAATAATTCTAGCTTTTAGAATAATAATTACTTTCTAATGTAATGGTCTCATATCATGTAGGAAAAAAGTGCAATTACATAGCATTGTTATAACACTTCTAGCTTTTATAATTGCTCATGTATTTACCTTTATGGAGAGATTGTTTTCTTCATTTGGCTTTGAGTTACTGTCCAATGTATCTTTTCCTGCAGGACATCCTTCAGCATTTCTTGTAGGTCAGTTCTAGTGGTGGTGAACTTCTTCATGTTTTGTCTATCTGGAAACCTCTTAATTTTTCTCTCACTTTCTAAGAATGCTTTTGCTAGATGTTTGATTCTTGTTTGACAGGCTTTTTATTTAGCAGTTTGAATATATTGGATCACTGCCTTGTGGTTCTCCATAATTTCTTTTTAAAATTTTTAAAAAAAATTATTTTGAGACAGAGTCTTGCTCTGTCACCCAGGCTGGAGTGCAGTGGTGTGATCTTGGCTCACCACAACCTCCACCTCCTGGGTTCAAGCGATTCTCATGCCTCGGCCACCCAAGTAGCTGGGATTACAGGTGTGGGCCACAATGTCCAGCTAATTTTTGTATTTTTAGTAGAGAGGGGGTTTTGCCATGTTGGCCAGGCTGGTCTCAAACTCCTGGCCTCAAGTGATCTGCCTGTTTCAGCCTCCCGAAGTGCTGTGATTACAGGTGTGAGCCACCACCCCCGGTCCTGGTCTCCATAATTTCTGATGAAAAATTTGCTGATAATTTCATTGAGGATCCCTTGTATGTGACAAATTGCATTTTCTCTTGGTGTTTTCATAATTTTCCCTTTGGCTTTCAAAATTTTGATTCTAATGTGTTTTGAGGTGGGTCTCCTTGAGTTCATCTTACTTGGAGTTTGTGGAGCTTCTTGCAGGTTTATGTCTTTCATCAGATGTGACAGGTTTTCAACCATTATTTCTTTAAATATTCTGCCTTCTTCCTTCTCTTTTCTACTTGTGGGACCCCCACAGTCTGTATGTTGGTCCTCTTGATAGTGTCCCATAGGCACGGGTCTTTTAAGCTGTGCTTACTTTTCTTCAATCTTTTTTTCCCCAATCCCTTAGATTTGATAATTCCCATTGCTCTATCTTCAAGTACATTGATTCTTTATTCTGGCTACTCAAATCTGTTTTTGAATGCTTCCAGTGCATTTTTCATTTTAGTTATTGTACTTTTCAGCTCAATAATTTCCTTTTGTTTTTTCTTAGTTTTTAAATCTCTTTATTGATATTTTTATTTTGTTCATACATTGTTTTCTTGACTTTCTCCACATGTTCTTTTAGTTTTTTGAGCATATTTAAGACAGTT
Organism: Gorilla gorilla gorilla; assembly: GCF_029281585.2. Lineage (NCBI taxonomy): Eukaryota > Metazoa > Chordata > Mammalia > Primates > Hominidae > Gorilla > Gorilla gorilla. Next base: position 24,907,434 of record NC_073232.2, read on the forward strand.
ATTTTAAAGTCTTTGTCTAGTAGATCTGCTACCAGGTCTTTTAAGGACAGTTTCTGTTAATTTACTTTTTTTCCTTTGAATGGGTCATACTTTCCTGTTTCTTGGTATGCTTTGTGTTTTTTTGTTGTTGCTGTTGAAAACTGTGCGTTTGAATGTAATAATCTGGTAACTCTGGGAATCAGATACTCCACCTTCCCTAGGGTTTGCTATTTTTTTTTTAAAATTATTGTAGGCTGTCTCTGTGCCATGGATAAATAAGCCTGAGGCATAAACTTAAGGGTCTTCTCAAGTCTTTCTGAGCCTGCACCTTTCCATGAGCATGTGTGTTCACTTTTCAATTTTCCCCATATATGACATTGTGTTTGAATGTTCTGGTTTTTTATGTCTGGCTCTCCAAAGGGAAAAACAAAAATAATAAAGGTAGGGAGGATGGGTACTATCCCTTTAAGTCACCCAGCAGTCACTTCATCCAGAGGGGAAGGAGCCTGCAACAATATATGAAGGAGCAAACCCAATGGCCACCGCCTCTTTGTATCTCTGTTATTAGAAACACCAATTAGTAAGGAAACTACAGATCCCCAATACTCAGAGGACAAGGTCCCTTTTTGCACACTCTGGCTCCCACAGGCTGTGTACAAAGACTATTATTCATGTATCAAGCACTATTATAAATGCTTTATATGTACTAACTTATTTAATCTGCACAGAGAACGCAGAAGACAGGTGCTGCTTGTTATACAGGAGACAGAGGGAAAACTGTTAGAATTTGCTATTTGTTTTGGATACTCTTTATCAAGGCAAGAAAATTTCTTTCTGTTATAAATGGGTGATGATTCTTTCAGAAATTTTGTGGCATCCATATAGATGGTTATACTAATATGGTAAGTTACATGGAGGTCTCCTTGCGTTTCTGAAGCAAACCCTATTTAATCTTGGTATGTTAGTTGCTTATTTTTACCTTTATTCATTTGCATATTTTAGATACTTGTATAGATTTTTTAAGGTGTACACTTTTGATCAAAATTACACTAACATCAATGAGTAAGTAGGGTGATGACTCTAATACTTTTATTATCCTTGCATAATATGTCTTAAATTTTGATAAATTTTTTTACTTTGCCTTATCAAGCTCCAGATGATGCACAAATTAATGTATTAATAGGTTACTTAACAGATTACCCTGTACCTCTTATGAAAAGCACCACTATTAAAAAATTAATTAATTAAAGCACTTTGCATAGTGCCTTAAATTTTGATTTTTTTTTTTACTTTGTCTTATCAAGCTCCAGATAATACACACATTAACATATTATTAGGTTACTTAACAAATTACCTTGTACCTCTTATGAAAAACACCACTATTAAAACTTTGACCTTCTGCTGTAATTCAACATAACTTTAGGATATATTTTACCCCTTCCATCAAGCTTCTTGGACTTACAATGGGAACAGGACATTTTCTACTACAATATTTGCCCTTTGAAGACAAATACCATGTTCCTTTCATTCTTTGTATTCTCCAGCTCCCGGTATAGTATTTGACGAATAGTCAAAGCTTATTAAACATTTTTTGAATAGATGTAGTTACTGTGACTTGGGCGAGAAGATAGATTTGAGTTCTCATTATTGACTATATCTTACACTGAGTGTTTCTATACTCGTTTTTATCTTCCCTTTTAATGACAACTAAACCCAGAAGGGAGGCAGAATTCTTATTGTAAAAAATTAGCCTCGTGAAAACATGGTTATGAAACCACTGCCTTCCTGTTGCAATGTTGGTACCAGTGATGCTTACTCCTAATTCTCTATCTTTGGACTAGAGTAAGAAATAAAGGGTAATTCATTGGAAATGCTGCCATCGGACATATCACCCAGTGGACTTCTTTGGGTGGCCTTTATTAAGGCAGATTTTTTCAATGTCAAGTCATAAAAAAATAAGCATATGGTCTTACTCTTAGTTTCCTCTGAGATCCAGTCTCTTTATTTATGACAAAAATATGTTACTAGTATTTTTTGATCCAGAGTTTCTGTAGTCTATAAATTTAAATCTGATCTTGAATATAATATATGCCTCCTGTAGACAGAAAAACGTTCCTATTCACACTGGTACAGTTACTTCAGATTATGATTTTCGGTGTCGTATTTTTTTTAAATAAAATGTTTTAATTTTCTTTCATCTGAACACTGCAAGCTTTATTTTTAGGACTGAAGATTTAATTCCAACAGGATATGTTTAGAACTCTCTTGTACTGGCTTTCTGAAAACATTGTGTTTCATCTTATTATGAAAAGTGTAAACAGGTTATAGCTCAGAAACAGGTGCTGAAAGGCTCAGCTCTTGAACTTCATAGGGATGTCTTCCAGCTGAGCACAGCAGACTGTTCACATGTGATTTCAAATAACATTGAATTAGCATCCCACATCTTTCCATCATTTTTCTCTCTTTGTTTGTTAACTGGCAGTACACAGTGTAAGCTTCATTCATATGTTAAATAAAAAAAGCATCCCTTCCCAATTCTGTCAACACATTTCCACAGGAAACCACATATCTAATAAGCAAAGGAAACCTTCTAAATGAAATTTTCACAAATACAGTGTCAACCAAGATTTAGTACAAGTGCACCTTTAAAAAAATCTAACAACGTTTACTGAGCATCTACTATCTGTCGTGTATTTCTTCAAGAATACAACTGTAAATATGACAGGTGAGATCCTACCTGTCATAGGGATTACATTCTGGAGGAGGAAGATGGAAAACCAACCAACCAGCCAGCCAGCCAGCCAACCAACCAACCAACCAACCAACCAAAGTCTTTCCAGTTAATGATAATTGTCATGGAGAAAATACCATGTGAGCTATAGAGTGGGATAGGGATTTGAGCATGGGAACACATGGCAAAGTTGGACGGAGGACATTTTGATTTTTCTTGAACCCTTGTTAAAAGGTTAAAAAGGGCTCCAAAGCATTTAAAGAAACTACTGATGTTACAACATCTCACCAATAAGAAGTTAATGTGCATTTCTAAAAACATATTACCATATAGACAAAATAACTATCATATTTAAAAAATCTATAATTCCTTAGTGTAATCTAATAGCTGATCCATATTTAAATTTCTTCCAATTATTCTCCAAATGTCCTTCACAGTTCATTTGTGCAAACACTGTTGAATCCAGGGTCCTATACTGCAAGTGATTGTCACGTCCCTTATGTCTCTTTTGGTCAAAAGCAATTCATAACACAGGGACTTGACCAATTGTCTTGTTGAATAGTCTACCTTTTGGACCTTGTCTCATTTCTTCCTCATGATGTCATTTAACTTACAACTCAATACCTTGCGTTTTCTGTAACTTGAAACATAGTTTCAAAGTCTTGATTAGATTCTAGTTAAACATTTTTAGATAGAATACATCATAAGTGATGCGTATTTCATACTGTATTATATCTATAAATACATATTAGTCATACTGCCATCATTGAAACTCAAAATTGACCATCATATTAGAGTGATAACCTTGTGCCTTCATTGTACATTAGAATTTCCCTTTACAACCAGAAAATAGCCTGTGTGGTACACTTTGGCATCATATATGCATCCAGTTCCCAAATATTGACATAATGATCTTAAAATCAATTTGTAATAGTTGTCTGAATATAAAATTTCACTAGACATTGCAAAATAATTATATTTTTCCTAATTTTTCGTTCCTTTTATGGGTTATTTTAGCTGGCAGACTTCTATAGTTTTCCCTCGTGAACTGGCGTTATTTGGTTACTTGGAAAAACAATTCCTATTGGAAAGACAGAGATACAAGCATTTAGTTTATCTTTTGATTTCTAACTTTCAAAGAAAGAAATTAGTAGCCAGTAAAAAGGGCGAAAATGCATTTTTTTCTGATTGTTTTCCTTTTTTGATTATTATGGATTCATAGATTTTTATTAATTCAATATTGAATGTTCAACAATCTTATCATTAACCTATTTTTTAAATAATCAAACTGTAAAAATTTTGACCAGTGGAAGACTCTTCAACCTGGCCCTTGGTAATTTTGATGTGTGTTCCTTGAGGCATCGATTAGGAAAAGTTTTCCTGAAAAGGACACAAAATCACATCTCTAAAATTAAAAAGTTGGTAAAATTGACTCTACTAAGTCAAACAAACTCTTGCCTTTCCAAAGACACTGTTAACATAATGAAAAAGCACTTATAAAATAGTCCTAGGGTCAGTAAACTACTTTGGCAGTCACAATTCCATCCCACTGGATGTTTTTATAAATAAATACAGTTTTACTGGAACACAGATACATCCATTCATGTAGGATTGTCTATGTTGGCAGTCACAATTCCATCCCACTGGATGTTTTTATAAATAAATACAGTTTTACTGGAACACAGATACATCCATTCATGTAGGATTGTCTATGTTGGCAGTCACAATTCCATCCCACTGGATGTTTTTATAAATAAATACAGCTTTACTGGAACACACATACATCCATTCATGTAGGATCGTCTACAGTTGCTTTTGTGCTGCAACAGGAGACTTGAGCGCTCTTGAGAAAAGCCTTGTGTCCTGTAAGGCCTGAAATATTTACTGTCTGGCTTTTTGCCAAAAAACTTTGCTGACTTGGGGTTGGGACCATAGCATTTAAAAGTTTATGAAATATGATATTTTTTTGTTTGATGTTGTTTCATGGGTTTATCTTGTTTTTTCCAACAAAACTATTAGCTTCTGTTAAGAAAAGGAATATCAATATCTTTCACAATGCCTTGCGTAGTACAGATTTTTAAAAAAAATCTCACTTTGCGAGGCCAAGGTGAGTGGATCACTAGGTCAGGAGATCGAGACCATCCTGGCTAACACAGTGAAACCCCGTCTCTACTAAAAATACAAAAAAATTATCAGGGCATGGTGGCGGGCCCCTGTAGTCCCAGCTACTTGGGAGGCTGAGGCAGGAGAATGGCGTGAATCTGGGAGGCAGAGCTTGCAGTGAGCCGAGATTGCACCACTGCACTCCAGCCTGGGTGACAGAGCAAGACTCCATCTCAAAACAAAAATCTGTTAAGTTCAGGAGTACACGTGCAGGGTAGTTAAACTTGTGTTATAGTTTGTTGTACAGATTATTTCGTCACACAGGTATTAAGCATAGTGCCCATTAGTTCTTTTTCCTGATCCTCTCCCTCTTTCCACCCTCCAGTCTCCAAAAGGCCCCAGCATGTGTTGTTTCCCTCTATGTGTCCATGTGTTCTCATAATTTAGCTCCCACTTATAAATTAGAACATGCAGTATTTGATTTTCTCTTCCTGTGTTAGTTTGCTAAAGATAATGGCCTCCAACTTCATCCATCTGACTGCAAAGGACATGATCTCATTCTTCTTTATGGCTGCATAGTATTCCATGGTATACATGTGTAATGCCACATTTTCTTTATCTAGTCTACCATTGATAGGCATTTAGGTTGATTCCATGTCTTTGCCGTTGTGAATAGTACTACAATAAACATACGTATGCATGTGTCTTTACGACAGAAAGATGTATATTCCTTTAGGTTATAGTGATGGGATTGCTGGGTCGAATGATATTTCTGTTTTTAGGTCTTTGAGGAGTTGCCACACAATATTCTACAATGGTTGGACTAATTTACACTCCCATCAACAGTGTATAAATATTTATTTTTCTCTGCAACATCGCCAGCATCTGTTATTTTTTGACTTTTTGATAATAGCTATTCTGACTAGTATGAGATGGTACATCATTGTGGTTTCGATTTGCATTTCTTTAATGATCAATGATGTTGAGCTTTTTAAAAATATAATCGTTGGCTGCATGTATGTCTCCTTTCGAAAGGTGTTTAAAACAGATATTTGATTGATTTATCTATGGATATCTATAGGTATCCATAGAAAAATCAATCAAGTATCTGTTTTAGACACTTTTATCTGTGGATGCCTTCTGTGAAGTATACCTTCATAGAAGTTTTTTTAAATAAAGACTACTAACTCAAAATAATGAAGTATCGGATACAGGTGTATATTTAGTGCATTTGAATGATATATAAATGTACTAGCAATATGTATTGTGAGCGCAGACATTCTGTATCCTTCATGTTACGTTACAGAGACAACCTTACATTTCTACCTAACCATTAATGTGCCTTATAGAAGAGAATAATTTCTTTCACCAATTCACTGAAATAATGCAGTGTTACTTGTAACACAACTACATAATGAGTTGACTTTGATCTTTGGAATAAACTTTCTGTACTGGAAAGCCTCTAACTTTTCAGGGATAATATAAAGGTCAACATCTGTGTTTCTCAAGTTTTTCTCTGACTGACATAGAGAGATCCACTTTAAGCAACCCATTTTACTTTCCCTATGTGCTGCACTCCCACTGGGTTTATATGTACTACCAATTTCACTAGAATTCAGTGCAAGGAAGAGCTGTCCTTCTTTGTCATGGGTTCACTGGGAGAGCTTGGTTTTATCTCTATGGGCTTTTCTGTGTCTAGCGGCTTTTGATTCTTGTCAGCTTGCTTGGCAGAAATGACAGCCAATCATGCATCAAAGGACATTATTTTCACATCTTAGCTATTGTGAACAGAACTGCAATAAACTTGGGAGTGCTAATATTCTTTCATGATCCTGATTTCATTTTCTTGGGTAAATATTTAGAGGTGAGATTGCTGGATCATAAAATATTTCTATTTTTAATTTTTTAAGGGCCTTCCATACTGTTTTCCATAGCTACTGTACCATTTTGCATTCCCACCAACAGTGAACAAGGGTTCCAGTTTTTTCCACATCCTTGCCAATACTTGTATCTTTTGGGATTTTTCTGATAATACCATCTTGTACACTTAAAAATTTAAGAGGGTACCTCTCATGTCAAATGTTTTTACCTCAATAAAATGAGTATTTTTTTAAGTGGCAGCAAAGATGGCTATCTATCACTGTGGTTAGTATTTATTTTGCACGTGCATTATAATTAATATCTGGCTCTGTGCAAATTAAAACTCAGCTTCAGATTCTGAAACAGTGAAACCTGTATGGGAGTAAAATCTGTTAAATAAATACAATTTCTGTGCAATGAGCAAATTATTTCTTGTACTATTGTTCATAAATAATGGAACACTGTGAAATGAATACTCAAAGAAATATAGATCTATTAAAATAATGCACCATTTGCCTAAGTTTATGCAGTTAGCAAGATTTACTGTAACTGTAAATTATTTCAAAATTGACTGCAGTGTTTCATAAATTTACTGTGTGGATAATTTGGCAAGCAGCCCACTAACAAAGCAAAGTAGAAGAACTAGTTTCATCTACTTTTCCTAAGTTAGAATTATAGACCAGTTAGTTTTGCTATGTTAAAGACTTTTGTAGACATTCTGTTTTACACATATTAAAATTTCTTTAACATTATAGCTGAGTGCTATTCACATCTGTGTGCACTTGTATGTGCAAGTGTAAAAGTGCTTAGATTACAATAAAGTTCTTAGATTACAAAGAGGTTTTATTTTCCTTTTTATTTCTAAACTGTTGGTTTATAAGTCTTAAACCTTGGAAACTCAAAGTAGATCATGGTTTTTCTGCCCTGGGACTATGGCTACGGGTTAGTTTCATTTTGATGAAATCTGTCATTGATAAAAGAGAGTTCAAGCTTCTCTAAACCAATTAAAATGTTTTTGCCTCAGGAGGTAAATAAAAGCACATGATAGAACTAAAACAGAGTGGAGAGTGGTAATCAGTATAGTAGTTCAGTATTGAACAATATTGAACACCATAACAATAACACCTAATAAATCATTCTGAAAGGTACACTGGATACATATTTTTTTTCAAGGACAAATAAAGTATACCCATGAGGATCAAAAGGATGCCTGTGTTATTTTTATGGTCTATTTTGAAAAGTATTGATTATTTCTTCTAAGGTAAACTTTAAATTCCCTTAAGATATAAAACAGTCCTCAAAATATTAAAACTTGTCATATTATATTTAGGTATATTATGAACTAAGATGTATATTGATTTAGAGATGTATGTAAGTCTCTTTGGAATCCTACTTAAATAATTTTAGAGCGTTAATGTTTAAAAATTTTTTTGCACTGCTTTTATCACAAGACTTTTTAGCGTTTAATGCAAAGCCTTGCCAATGTTAATTTTACTCTTAGATTATATTTTTCTTTTAGTTTCAGACAATAGAACCGTTAAAAAAATTTTTAACAAATGTTTTGCTTCTGCCTTTTTTTAACTGTTCTTTTTTTTTTTGGTGAGAATTTCCAGTCATCAATGGTCTAATGATCATGTCACAATTAGAAGCTGATGAATTTGAGTGAGGATATGATCACAGTGATTTTAAAGAAACACGTTTGGTGCATTGGCTCATTTATTCATCCATCCGCCCATTAATCCACCTGCTCATTAATCCATCCACCTGCTCGCTCATCCATCCACCCACCCATTCATCCATCAGCCATCCAATATTTTTGAGATCTGCTGTGTCAGCCATGTTTATTTTCCTGGCGAATGACTTTGAGAACAGAAAACCCTGAAGCCCACCATAATTTTGGAAGTATGAAAACACATAGTACAAGTGTTAATTTATTTTGTATTTGAGGGGCAGCATACCTAGAGAACAAATATCTTCTGTAACCAGAGACAGCGCTGTTAGTTAAAGGAAACTTGTTAAAACCTCGGTAGTGGCTTTCTTTAATAGATTTTAATACATGTTTAAATAGTGTTAAGCATTTGATATAGAACATAGCTCTGTAACTTGATTTAGTCATATAACTGCACTAAAACTAGAAATAATGTCTTTCAGACATATTAGGTCTAATAATGATTGTGAAAGTCTTGAACGTTAAGTTGATATCATCAGCATATGAGAATGATGATTTCCTTGGTGGGTATTATTCTTCTTACTATTATTCTTAGAGATGGGGGTCTTACTATGTTGCCCAGGCTGGAGTGCAGTGGCTATTCACAGGCATGATCATAGCACACGGCAGCCTTGAGCTCCTGTGTTCAAGATATCCTTTCACCTCAGCCTCCAGAGTAGCTGGGACTACAGGTGCACACCACTATGCCTGGCTTATTATCACTCTTTTTATCCTTGCTAATATAAGTGGAAAAATTTTTACTGCACTCCCTATTAAATTTTTTTAAATTTATGATGTTAATCTTTACAGTATACTTAGTTGTCACTTGTCTTTCTACTTCAGTAAGTAGTGTATTTGTGTTCTAATATTTGTCCACTTTTGTATTTGGATGTGTCTTTTTTAAAAAACTGATTCATAAGAGCTCATTGTATATTAAAGAAACTCTGTCATTTATATGGTAAATATGTTCAATCTGTTCATTGTAATTTCACATATACATTAGAATAATTTCTTATATGGTTAAACTTATGGCTATTTTATATATTCATCTTTTAATTGCTGTTTTTGGTGTTATTTTTGGAAAATGTTTTCCCATATTTTACAAATATCCACGTATATTTTATCCTTGTAAATTTCAATCTTTACATTTAATTTGTGAATTTCCTGGAAACAATGCCAGTGTGTTTTGCAAGATGAAAGCACACTCTAAAAAAATCATTTGGTCATCCAGCTTGTCTCAAACTGTGGGGACATTTTATTCAAGAAAAACCTTTTAATTTTAGAATAGTTTTAGGTTTATAGAAAACTTGCAACAATAATACAGAGAGTTCCCACGTACCTCATATCCAGTTTCTCCTGGTACTGACATGTATGGTGTATTTCTTACAATTAATGAAATGGTATTGATATATTATTAAAATATACTAAAATCCATAGTTCGTTAGATGTCCTGAGTTTTTTTTTTAACCTAATATATCCCCTTTCTGTTCCAGGATCTCATCAGAATACCATATTATATTTAGTTGTGTCTTCTTAGACTCTTGCTGGACGTGACAGTCCCTCAGACTTTCCTTGTTTTTGATGACTTTGACAGTTTTGAGGAGGACTGGTCAGTTGTTTTGTAGAACATCACTCAACTGGGATTGTTTGCTGTTTTGCTTGTGATTGGACAGGGTTATGAGTTTTGGTGGGGGGAAGACTACAGAAATAAAGAGACGTTTCTATCCCATTATGTCAAGAACACATACTATCAACACATCTTGTCACTGTCATTGCTGATATTTACCTCTGTCACCTGGCTGATGTCATGTTTGTCAGGCTTTTTCACCATAAGGTTATTCTTTCCCCTACCCCCACTCCCTTTTTTTTTTCCTTACTTTGAGACAGACTCTCACTGTCATGTAGGCTGGAGTGTAGTGGCATGATCTTGGCTCACTGCAACCTCTGCCTCTTGGGTTCAAGCAATTCTCCTGCCTCAGTTTCCCAAGTAGCTGGGATTACAGATGCAGGCCATCACACTGGGCTAATTTTTGTGTTTTTTAGTAGAGACAGGGTTTCACCATGTTGGCCAGGTTGGTCTCAAACTCCTGAACCCAGGTGATCCGCAAGACTTGGCCTCCCACAGTGCTGTGATTGCAGGCATGAGCCACTGCACCCGGCCCTTTTTTTCCCTCTTTCCATACGGTGCTCTTGGAAGGAAGTCACTATGTTTAGCCCTTACTTAAGGAGCAGGGGAATTGTATTCTCCCTGCTTGAAGGCAGAATGTCTACATAAATTCTTTGGAATTCTTCTGCACAGATTTTTCTACAACAAGCACTTCTGGTCCTTGCTCTTCACAGAAGATGAATTCCAGATAGCCAGTACCACTGTTGGTCCCCAAAACCAGTTGACCCTCAATCTTAGCCCCCAGTTACTACTTGGTGCTATTGGTTTTGGTCCAGATGTGTTTTTGAGGGTAACTATGTTAATTTTAATTTTAAAATATATACTTTATCTACCATTGCTACAAATTTTGAGGGAAGCAAGATTTCCATGTGAATTCTCTTCACCATCTTTAATAAAAGGCCTTCAGACAGATATTATGTATCTTTTAAAGGAATTATTGTATTAATTCCAGTTTACTTAAAGTGTTTATTTTAAAAAGTAGAAATAAATCTTGACTTTTTATCCATTGCTTTTTGGCATCTATCGGATTACTTTTATTATTTTCCTTCACTCACACGTTTAATTATAGTAATAGATTTCCTATTACTATACCTTCTTTGAATGATGAGAATAGTTCTGTGTGACCATGCTGTGTGTATGTATTATATATATATGATTTGTATACATTATATGTATTAAAATGTGTTATATTCTTACATAAATTTTGTATATATTTACAAATGTATTTTTATATATACACATAACTTTATACAATCATGGATCACTTAATGACACGGGTATAACTGAGCAACATGGCTAGGAGATTTCATCAGTGTGCGAATATCACAGAGTATACTTACAAAAACCTAGATGCTACAGCCTACTACACTTAGGCTAGATGGTATAGCCTATTGCTCCTAGACTACAAACCTGCACAGCAGGTTACTTTACTGAATACTGTAGGCAATTGTGAACACAACAGTAATTATTTGTGTATCTAAATATATCTAAGCATAAAAAAGGTACAGTAAAAATATAGTATTATCATCTTTTGGGATCGCCATCATGTAAGTGGTCTATTATTGACCAAAACATCATTATGCCACACCTGAGTGTATATACATTTATGAAAAACACATGTTTTCATTTAACTTCTAATATTTTACTTAAGATTTTGCATGTATATCCACAGGTGACATTTATTCATTTATTGTTTCTACCTTTGCCTGATTTTTTTTAAAGCAAGGTTATTCTTGCTTTGTATAAGAAATTGTGATGCCATCCATCTTTTTCTCTGTTACAATGAGGTCCTCACTCAGCTATTCAGGAGGTCCCAATCCTCCGAAATCCAACATTAATATTTTCACCTTAGAACGTCACAAATGTTTCATAGTACGTGTAGAACCCAGCTGCCTTAAAATATTTTTCTGCTTACCCACATCTAGAAATATCTAATTCTGCCTCATTAGGACTCGTAATATCAGGCAAACTGTATTGCCAAGCTTGCATTGCCAGACAGTCCCTGTGAATTTCAAGTCTCCACTCTAAGGCTACCTGAGGTCTGGTTGATGCCATCCTGGCTGGCCTTGGTATTCTGACCTGTGTGTTAGGGTTTGCTTTTTAGATACCTGCTGGCCAACATCTGTGAAGCCTCATTGTGTCCAGCACCTCTGCTGTGACCCACACTGCTTCTAGAGCCTACACGTCAGGTAAGGGCTTTGGTACTACACAAGGCAGGTCATGGCCACGAGTTGTATATTTATGGTCTGGCAAATGCAACCCTACCTCAGTAAAGTAGCCACTGTCTGGATAAAGCTGCCTTAAGATTCAGTGATCATCAAATGCACAACTTCATAGTACTGTGCTAAACACAGAATAAAATCTAAAATTTTGACTCTATTAGTCTTTGTTCATACTGCTAATAAAGACGTACCCGAGACTGGGTAATATATAAAGCAAAAGAGGTCTAACTGACCCAAAGTTCCACGTGGCTGGGGAGGCCTCACAATCATGGCAGAAGGCAAAGGAAGAGCAAAGGCTCGTCTTACTTACATGGTGGCAGGCAAGAGCGTGTGTGCAAGGGAACTGTGCTTTATAAAACCATCAGATTCTGTGAGACTTATTCACTATCACAAGAACAGCACGGGAAAAACCCACCCCCATGATTCAATTACCTCCCACCGGGTCCCTCCCATGACACGTAGGGATTATGGGAGCTACAATTCAAGAAGAGATTTGAGTGGGAACACAGCCAAACCACATCAATGAGTGTAAAAACTCAGACCTGTGGCTCAGTGAGGTCTCTACAGACTGCTAAGACTGTTTAAAGTCCAAAAACGAAGCTGTGTTCCCTGGCTCTGTTTGGCCCCTCCATCTTGCTACTTTAGTTCCTGCATTCAGATCCTTACCTATTTCTCAGAGTTCCCTGCCCAAGGCATTAAATGATAATACCACTCTGAAATGAATTTACTATCCCTTTCATCTGGGAAGGAGGAGGGACCCCAGAGGCCGGGGTGCTCTGTGAGTAGAGCTCTCCCTTGCAGGGGACATCAGCAAGGGGAAGGAGCCCTCTCACCTCTGCCTTCTATTCGTTGGGTTGCCTGTGTCTGTCATTAAAATATATTGCATTTCCACCACCCCTCCATTATACTCACTTTTTTTTTTCCTTTTGCATTTGGGATAACTATTCTCTATACCATTGTTTTGATTGTTTGCAACCTGAGTTTTGCTTTTTACTTTTATTTAATTTTGATTATCCTTGTATTCATTTCTTTTTATTTCTGCTCTTTAAAAAATCTGATTATTTTTTATTCCTAGACAGTTATGACATTCGATTCTAGTTTATTAATGAATATATCATCCCATATTCTATGGGGCTACCAAACAGTTTTTCACTTGTTCTTCTTTGTTTAATCCACAGGTTTTCCCTTGTCTCCCATGTTACTTTACCGCCTACTCATGCTCAAATGAAGCAATCTTTTCTGACTCAATATTTGTAAATCAATCTAAGGGCAAATGACTTTTCATCTTGCTCTTTGCTGGACTGTTGGGTGCCTTATTTCCTCCTTTGATTTACAACAGTAACGCACGCTGAAACTTACAGGTCCTGGTTGATTCTCTAGTTTCCAGCCATATTTTTCTTCTGATCAATGGAAGCAGCATTGTCCAGCTCTCTGGTTTGTAAAAACTCTGACAGGATACACAGATCTCTAATTTCTACACAGTTATACTAGGATTCTTTTTTAGCTGCCTTCAGAATTCCACTTTGGCTGTACACTTTGAATATGAATTTCACTACCAAGACATTGGCTCCTTGCTAAATCATGTCATTTTTCTGCAAGGAAGTGAAGAGTGGGTGGAAGAAAAGGCTAAGAGAGTGAGCAAGAATGGAGAAAATAATACGGAATCCACCGTGCAGCATGGCACCTACAGGTAGGAATATACGCTTGCTAGATCTCATGGCGGAAGAGTCTCTAAGTATCTGAGTTTTGGGACAATGGTGGAAAAGATGTGAAACATATTATCCAGGTGGTTTCTGTTGCGGTATTCAAAGCTGGGCTGTTCTCCGAACTGGCTGTAGTATTATTCTTTCCAGACTCTAAAATAGTTTGTCAGTTTTAGTTTTTGTTGTTTGAATTCTTATCTTCATTTTTCTCTTCTTTCTCTTCTTCTCCTTCCTATTTCATATATATACATATTCATATATATACGTATATATGAAAGAGGAAGGATATATATGTGTATATATATGTCTAGACATATATAGGTGTATATATGTCTAGACATATATAGGTGTGTATATACATGTCTATACATATATGTGTGTATATATATGTCTATACATATATGGGTGTGTATATATATGTCTATACATATATGGGTGTGTATATATATGTCTATACATATATGGGTGTGTATATATATGTCTATACATATATGGGTGTGTATATATATGTCTATACATATATGGGTGTATATACATATATATGTATTTGATAATTTAGTGAGAAAATAGTTGTAGATTTACACCATTTGGGACCTAAAGCTTATTCAGGGCTCTTTCTACACTGTAGTCTTGACTGTACATTGTGTGTACAGTGTGTGTCTACACTCTAGTCTTGACTGTACATGTCCTGTGGGACACCGTTCTGCAGAAAATTGTTCTGAGGCATGTTAATAAATATGCCTTTGAAAGTGTTCTAGGCTGCGCATGGTGGCTCATGCCTGTAAACCTAGCACTTTGGGAGGCCAAAGTGGGAGGACTGCTTGATCCCAGGAGTTTGAGGCCAGCCTGGGCAGCATAGCCAGATCTTGTCTCTACAAACAATCATAAAAAATTTAGCAAGTGTGGTGGCACATGCCTATAGTCCCAGCTACTTTGGAGCCTGAGGCAAGAGGATCACTTGAGCCCAGGAGGATGAGGCTGCAGTGAGCCATGGTTGCGCCACTGCACTTCAGCCTGGGTGTCAAAGCAAGACCCTGCCTTAAACAAAAAAAGTGTTCTAGAAACCTTTCAAGTATATTTCTACATTTGAAAATACCGTGTTAAACAAAGCTACAGAGGTCTGCTATCCAGGAATTCTCAGCATCTTTACAATGCCAATGTGTATGTACTATGATCCATCAGAGGATATCTTTACTTGTATGACCACAGAATCCACTATTCCAAAACAGTGTTCCACAGATCGCTTCTTTGGGAAACAGCATCTTCCCTGTATACTTTGTACTTAAGTGTTTCAGAGGATTTACTTACTACTTTCTGGGCCTGAGAAAACATCTTGGAGAAAAAAAAACTTATTCAGGCTCCCTGGTAAACATTTGCTGTACTGATGCAGAAAGACGTTTAGCTCTTGAGCTAGTGTTAAATGTATTAACTATATCCTTTGTTTTAAAATTATTGTTCATTTCAATGACACACAGTTTGATTCAGATTCAAGATCTCTCCATAAATATACACAAAGCATGAAGTCCAAGTTTCTTTCATTCACTTCCATTATCCTATCTAGTCTTCTGTTGCCTTGTCAACCCTAAATAATATTTAAGACTAGAAATTATCCCACGTAATTGGAAACATGCTTATATATTTATGCCACAGTGTTATACCCTATAGGAACTTGATACCCACTAATTAATTTATTATGCTGTCACCTTAAAATATTAGAATTCAGTCTTTCGCTGTGGTTATTCTACTGCGAACTCCAGAGTTGCGTATACAATACAACAAACTGGTGAATGTATATTGTCTTCTTATATACATTAATTAGTAAGTCTAGACTTAATACTGATTTTGAAGGATTGTAGAGAACCAAATCAAATATTTGCAGAAATAAAGTGTTGTTTCTTAATAAATTCCTTTTTAAAAACAGTAAGGGAGGGAGGATAAAGAGAAATTGCTTAATGGGCACAAAAATATACTTAGAAGACAACCAGTTCTAGCATTTAATAGTAGAGAGATAATAGTTAATAATAATGTATTATACATTTCAAAGTAGCTGGAAGATAAAGAACTGGAATGTTCCAATACAGAGAAAAGATAAATGTTTGACCTGATTTTATTCCCTAATTATCCTGATTTTATCATTATATATTGTATACATGTATCAATATATCATAGGCACCCCATAAATGTGTATAACTATTATATATCAATAAAATTAATAAAGCAAAAGAGTAAGCTAAAAAATTGTTGGGATTTGAAGTACTTCAACAAGAATGTAGGAGAATTTAACTAAAACTAAAGTAAATTGTTCTAATTTTCAGTTTGCATTGCAATGAAGAGGAGCATTGAAGAGGACATTCAGGTGGTAAAATTATTTTATGGCTTTGAACTTTAAAAGTTAAATAAAATAAATAAAACTGAAAATAAGAATTCCTTTGTAGCTCTTCCTCTTTGACCTCCTCAAAACGAGCAGCTCTGAAATATAAGCCATGTAGCAAGAGTCAACATTCTTTTGATAATATTTTTTGGGCAGTGAGAACTTTTTAAGAAGTTGCTTTCCATGTCATTTAAATGAGGGAAGAGCCAGCATGCACAACTGAAGATTTTAAGCTGCCAAAATTACTCCCTGATTTGTTTCCCATATTCCACATTTATTTTATTAAGTTAATGTAGCCTGTGATTTTTTCCTAACACTATGTAGTTGAATGTACAAGCCCAGCCTTTATTATGTACAGGTGGGAAATTATTTTCTTGGCCTGAGATGGAGCCCTAATTTCATCTCTGCAGAGTAACTGAAGAAATGTGTTGAGTGTTGTTAGATGCCCTAGCTGTAGCAAAACTCCTTGCCAATACCAACACACTTGGCAGACGAACTGACTCTGGAGACCTTGGATGCTTGTGACCCAAGCTGAGGCTTCAGCGACAAGTCGGGAAGTCGAGGGAACACAGAAAGTATCTAAGGAGCTTCAATCAGTATTTCCAAGAGAAAATACCCTGTTAGTTTTTACTGTTGCATAGCGCATCGTCACAAATTCAGCAGCTTAAAACAACACACATCTATGATCTCAGAGTTTATGTGGGGCAGGTGTTTGGACACAGTGGAGGTGGGCTCTCTGCTCGGGGTCTCATAAGGTTGCCATCCAGACAGCACTGAAAGGGCAGCATGTCTGGGCAACGCAGAAGACTTGAAAACACTTCCCAGCATGGTGTCGGTGCAGTGAAATGATATTTCTGTGCTGGAGCTGGCTTGGCACAGCAGCTCCTGGAGTTTTCTGCCTCCAGTCTGACTTGGGAATGACATGTTGATTCCTAAGGGCACTAAACTGTTACAGGAAGCCAGATCCAGAGGGTTTTGTTAGCGAGATGCAGGAACAACACAGAAGTAACTTGCGTGGATGGAGAGATTTTGTTGGTATCATTTTTTTCCCCCAAGAAAGCCTCATTCATACTTATAGTCCCTGAGATCTTGAATAATTGACATTGTTTATTTTTAACAGCTTTATTGAGATACAATTCATATACCATACAATTCACACATTTAAAATAGATGGTTAATTGGATTTAAGTAATTCAGAATTCTGTAACCATCTCCACAATCAGTTTTAGAGCATTTTCATCACCCCCAAAAGATATGGAACACTCCAAGCTGTCACCCCCTCAATCCCTCCAGCACCCCAGCCCTAGGAAATCACTTATCTACATTTTGTTTCTATAGATTTACCTATCCCGGATATTTTGTATATATGGAAGCATATAATCTGTGGCTCCTTTCAGCATTACTTAGCATAATGCTTTCAACATTCATACATGTTGTAGCATGAATCAGCATCTTGTTTATATTTATTGTGTAATTATATTCCATTGTCTGGATAGACCACATTTCATTCATCCATTCATCATTTGATGCACATTTGAACTGTTGCAATATTTTGATTATAATAATGCTGCCTTGAACATTCATGTACATGTTTCTGTGTGGACATACTTTTTACTTTTCTTGAGTATATTCCTAAGAGTGGCATTGCTGAGTCATATGGAAACTCTATGTAGACAGAGAATCTCTTGAAATGCCAGGCTGTTTTCCAAAGAGATTGCACCATCTTTCCATTCCTATCAAGTGTATAAAGGTTCTGACTTTAACGTACTCTGCCCAACACTCATTCTCTCTCTCTCTTTTAATTATAATCATCCTAGTAGACGTGAGGTGGGATCTCGCTGTGGGTTTGATTTAAATTTCTCTGATGGCTAATGATGTTGAGCATATTTTCATGAGCTTAGTGGCCATTCGTATTATCTTTTTTTTGGAGAAATGTCTACTCAGATCCTTTGCATGCTTTTTTGTGTTTACCATTTAAATTAGTTTTATTTATTAATACTTCCAATTATTATTCAGTTAAAAACAAGGCACATGAAATACATCCTCTTATTGCTCTATGAATGCATGCAGTTCATTGTGTAGATCATAAAGAATAAATTATGCAAACAAACACCACCTTCTCTTCACTCTGTTGATTGTTTCTTTTGCTGTGTAGAATCCTTTTAGTTTAATTAAGTGCTATTTGCTGATTTCTGGTTTTGTTGCGCATGCTTTTGAGGTCTTGGGCATAAAAATCTTTGCCTAGATCAGTGTCTCAAAGAGTCTTCTCTATGTTTTCTTTTAGTAGTTTTATAGTTTCAGGTCTTATAGTTAAGTCTTTAATCCATCTCAAGTTGATTTTTGTATATGGTGGGCGGTAGGGGTCATTCTTCTGCATATGGTTATCCAATTGCCCCAGCACAATTTATTGAATAGTGTGTCCTTCCTCAGTGTATGTTCTTGACAGCTTTGTTGAAGATCAATTGGCTATAAATATGTAGATTTCTTTTTCTATTGTTTTTAAATATGCATGGCATCTTGGCTTGGTATTAAATTTGTGCATCATGCCTTATTTAAGGATTTTGTACATGTTTCTTTCATATGAAACACGTGTGAAATTTTTCTCTCAATCTTACCTTTTCTGGTATTTTGCAATGTTGAACACAGTTCATTCTTATTTCCCAATGTCTTTCTGGAGGAAAAAGAATTTCTCTTCAGGGCAATACCATTTCTAATAAAAGACTTTTCCAAGCAAGATACATGTGATATTGAAAGTTTATGACTATACAACATTTTCCTCACTTAAAATTTTACTGTCTGATAGCTACTCTTCAGAGTTGTGGGTTAGTGTTGTGGCTCTTTCCTATTTCTATTGAAGTTAGAATTTTATTTGCTGTTCTTATTGTTTGCACGTTGGATTCACAGAGAAGAATGATGTAGAAATGCTTTTAATGCACCATCTTATATTTTGACTAAAAATTATTGAGAAGAGGCTGACAGAGCTTCAACATAACTGTTAAAGTTGAAGAACTGAGTGAATATGTATTGCATATAAACCATATGACAGGTATTGTCCTATAGTTGTCCTAGTTAACCTATCAGAGACTGGTATTAATATCCACATTTTTGGCCAGGCGCGGTGGCTCATGCCTGTAATCCCAGCACTTTGGGAGGCCGAGGTGGGTAGATCACCTGAGGTCAGGAGTTTGAGACCAGTCTGACCAACATGATGAAACCCCATCTCTTCTAAAACTACAAAAATTAGCCAGGTGTGGTGTCAGGCACCCGTAATCCCAGCTACTCAGGAGGCTGAGGCAGGAGAATTGCTTGAACATGGGAGATGGAGGTTGCAATGAGCTGAGATCTCAACATTGCACACCAGCCTGAGTGACAGAGTGAGACTCCATCTCAAAAAAAAAAAAAAAATCCACATTTTTACAGATGAGTAAACTGTGGTGCTGACTGAGAGGAAACGTGTAGAAAAGAACTGAAAGACTCCTCCTACAAGACCAAAAATTATCTGTATATAGAAATGGGATGGATATTTCTGGAACTGATAGGAGACAGATGATCTGAAAGGAAAGATTGGAGGAGCTTAGGCAGAGATCCTGGTGTGGAGAAGCCAGAACTCTATAAAGATGCCTAGGAGGGGAGAGAGTTGGTGCAGACATTTGAGGAGAGGAAGATATGCTCAAAGAGCATTTGGGGAAGAAATTGTACGGTGTGTTGTATAGTGTAATTCATGTTTCATTGTCTTCAGTGTTCAGTGAAACATACATTACTTTTCATGACTTTTTGAATGCATCTGTGTTTCAGATTTGACACTGAGATAAATCTGTCATTGAGTGGTCCAATTTTTTTTCTTTTAATTTTTATTTTAGGGTCGGGGTACATGTGATGGTTTGTTGTATGGGTAAACTTGTGTCACACGGATTTGATGTACAGATTAATTGGTCATCCAGGTACTAAGCATAGTACCCAATGGTTATTTTTTCTGATGCTCTTCTCCCTCTTCTTACCTTCCACCCTCAAGTAGACCCCAGTGTGTGTTTTTCCGCTTTCTGTGTCCAAGTGTTCTCATCATTTAGCTCCCACTTGTAAGTGAGAAGATGTGGTATTTAGTTTTCTGTCCCTGTGTTAGTTTGCTAAGGATAATGGCCTCCAGCTCCATCTATGTCCCTGCAAAGGACATGCTCTCATTCTTTTTTAAGGCTGCATAGTATTCCGTGGTGTATATGTACTACATTTTCTTAATCCAGTCTACTGATGGACATTTAGATGCATGTCTTCGCTACTGTGAATAGTGCTACAGTGCACACATAAGCATGCATGTGTCTTTATGACAGAAAAATTTATATACCTTTGGGCATATACCCAATAATGGGATTGCTGGGTTGAATAGTTATTCTGTTTTGAGCTCTGTGAGGAATTGCCACACTGCTTTCCACACTGGCTGAACTAATGCATGCTCCCACCAGCAGTGTATACATGTTCCCTTTCCTCTGCAGCCTTGCCAACATGTGTTATTTTTTAATAATGGCCATTCTGACTGGTGTGAGATGGTATCTTACTGTGGTTTTGACTTGTATTTCTCTAATGACTAATAATGTTGAGTATTATTTCATATGCTTGCTGGCCACATATACGTCTCCTTTTGAAAAGTTCATGTGAGTGGGCCAAATTTTTAAAATCTGGGTTATGGTATCAATGTCTACCTTAAAAAATAATGATTGTTTTTGTATTTCCCCGAGGTTCCGTGATTTCTTTAAGACAGGAGAAAGGCTTTAATATACCTTCCACAATACTTAACTTTTCCTATAGGCACTCTTTGAAATGTAAGCGCTAATATTTACAATAACGTTAAGAAGGGCCAAAAATTTAGTTAGCACAGATTTAAGCTTGCTAATAAATTCAAGAGAAACCCATAATTTAATCTAGTATTGAGTTGTAAAAATAAAAGTTTTAAATTATCCACATTAAAAAATCATCTTCTGATTAACATTTTAGTGTGCCTTTTAAGTGACTGTTTTTCTGACAAAGTAATACGTTTATTGCAGAAAATCTGGGTAACACAAAAATGTGTAAAAAAGAAAATTAAAATCACCCATAATCTTGTCATCCAGTAAGTATGTTGTGGCCTACTGTTTCACATATGTGTGTGTGTATATGTATATATATATATGTGTATATATATATCTGTTTTTCTGTATGTGTGTACATTGTTTTAAAAATCTTTTTAATCTCCACATTTCAAGTATACTTCTAGAGCATGATTTTAAATGTTTTCATAGCTATAGTTACTTTTAGATAATTTCAGATAATTCTTTATAATTTCTCATTCATTTAATCAATTTCTTATTTTATAAATAATAATGAGATGAATATCCTTGAATGTACACATTTCCCTCTAGCTCAATTTATTTCATTAGGATAACTTTTTAGAAGAGTAATCATTGGGAAAAATGTTAACAATTTTTCAATAACCAAATTTTTATGTGAAGGGTGATAGGTACACATTTTTTAAAAAACCAAAGAGTGCAAAAAATAGAGAAAACCTAAGTTTTTTTCTTTATATCTTCCAAACTCCTGGCCACCTTTCCTAATCCCAAAATCAAACTCCATTACTCCATTTGTGCATGCATAAAATTTGCACCTCCCTCTCTCTTACATGTCCTTTTACAGAGGTAGATTATGCATGTACTCCGTTCTACAGTTTATTACTTTTCAATGTATCCTGGAGTATACTCATTATCAGCACGTGCAAACATACTGCCTTAAAAGAATAGATCATGGTGTTCTATTATATATACTACAATTCCTTTGACCTGTTTACTTCTATATGAATTCCTTACCATCCTCCCAGTCTTTTGCTATTCCGAAGATACTACAAGGAACGGTCTTCGCCATAGTTTTTGTGAATAGGACCAACTATATATGAATGTTCTTTAGCATAATTTTGGACACAGACACATGCATCTATCCATATCTGCATCCTCACCTCCTCTCTTTGCTTTCATGCTTAGAAACTGTAATAAACATTTGTCATTTCTTAGCTTCTGTGTCCATTTCCGCTTCACACAGCATCCCAGCTTTCTTTTGGAAAAGTTTTTCGCCAGGTGCTGTGCAGCCTTAATGTGATAATACATTCAAGTGTCAGCACTCACATAACAGGATCCAAACATGTCCTTGGAGATTCTTCTATTAGATTCTTCCTCTAATGGACTGAGTTCTGCCATGAGAAAGCATATATATGATCTCCACTTGACTAGTCAGATTCCTGGGACTTTTAAATCTTGAGCTGTGGACACTAGAAACAAAAATCAATGTTTAGAATTCTTTCAGACTTCTCAAGTGGAGTCTGGGTAGGACTGCCAAACAGTGTCTTCTTGGGAGACCTTTTGTCATGACCTGATCTTGTCTGCCTCTACCTGGTCCTTCGGCCCTTCCTTCCAACCAGAGAAACTCCCAGAGACTCTTCTTCTGAAAACTTCTCTTCTTCCCTTTCCTTGAGTTAGCCAGATTCGGCTTCTGTTGCAACAAAATAAATCTAGTGAATACAAAGAGTATCCTTCCATTTGCTCGTAGTTGACTTATCCTTTCTCTTATTTATGTGTCTTTACTATCTGCTTTGTTTTAAGACATAGAGAATTATCTAAAAATTTTAAGCAAGGATAAATTAATAACCATTTAATTATTTTCTAAAAAAAATTAGCTCAATGTTACTTTTATCTCACTATGCAAGTATCTCACAGCAGCACTGTTTCATCTCTGATGGGTATAATTCTGTGTAAGTCCCGGGGCTCTGCTTACAGACACAGGGACCTCCAGGCTATCAAAGGAATTTCCATTGGTGTGATCCTCACAGGGACTGCCACCATCACAGTCAGATGAAACTCCTCCAAATCAAAGGATGTTACTTACATTCCTCCAGAATGTCCTGGAAGAAGCTCATTTCCTTAAAGTACTGCTCTGATTTCTCTTGTTGAGCAGAGGACTGTATTCGAGCCCTGGGTAAGGTCTCACATTAATCCGGCCCAAATGGCTTTAAATCTGTCAGTTATTCCTCAACCTTTCTCTGAGGCAGATAGTCCTCTTCTCTTGCTTCCATTGTAAATGTAGGGATTCCTCCTCATCTTATAGAACTTTATCATTTTAACAGATACCTGGTAGTTTAATATTCTTAAAGGGATAAGAAGTGGATTTTATCATCCACATATTATAGAGAATGAAATGGTATTGAAAAATTACCACTGGGATTAGTTCCATTTTAATTAGTGACAAAGCCAGGAATAGAAGTTAGGTGTTGTATGGTTCCTTTTCATGTGTCATTAACTCTATCTTGTTTCTCATATAAACCCATCTAGAGGCAAAAATTGGTTGCTGAGATTTTTCATCAATCTTGTTTTTTTTTAAATGCTCATGACTAATTTCTCACTATATATAAAAAATCATATATAATAACTTCCAAGGGAAAAGTGATTCTATATTATGACAAGAGCTCTGAGAGTCAACTACTCTGTAGAAAACAAATAAATGAATGAATACCAGTGCTCTGGATCTCCTTTTGGAGGAGAAAGTTTTAACCCACGTATTATTCTCACTTCAACTTCTGTCTCCCAACCCTTCTCAGCTTCTGGATTTGTAAGAAAATAATAATAAATGACATTTTACATGTCTTTAGATTATTGTTGTTGTTGTTTTTGAGATGGAGTCTCACTCTGTTGCCCAGGCTGGAGTCCAATGGTGTGATCTCAGCTTACTGCAACCTCCACCTCCCAGGTTCAAGTGATTCTCCTGCCTCAGCCTTCTGAGTAGCCGGGATTACAGACACCCACCACCACACCTGACTAATTTTTGTATTTTTTTTTTTAGTCAAAACAAGGTTTCACCATGTTGGCCAGGCTGGTCTCGAACTCTTGACCTCAAGTGACCCACCTGCCCCAGGCCTCCCAAAGTGCTGGGATTACAGGCGTGAGCCACTGTGCCTGGCCATGTCTTTAGATTTAGTGCAGCACTTTCCTATACCTCTCTTACTGAATTCTTACAATAACAGATGGCAGGTATTTATCCCACTTTAATAGATAAGGAAACAGAACCTATGAAAAGATAATACCCAAGATCACACATCAACAAATGGATGTACTGGACTTAACGGTTTCCTGGTGCCATGCTAAATTAGTTATTTTATTTTGTTTCATTTTGGTTGTCTGGTGTTTGGAAGTAGTATTTATTTGTATACTTGGGGTTGTTTGATGAAAATGGAAAGGTCATTAATAGCTTGACAGATATAAGAAAGCATATTACCATCTCCCATTTGTATGTAGTTTTGGAAGAGTTGTACCTACTTTTTAAAATATTTCTCTAAAATTTAATATGACCTCAAATTCTTTTGGGGGAGGTATGTTTTCTCAGGGAAGGGTCAGAGTTTTTGCCCCGATGATGTCCTTCTTCCCTGAAGTATTTCTAGGCTTCTTCTTTCCACTCTAACCATTCCATCCACCAACATAAACAACCACGATGCTTTGCTTTGGTTTTTGCCCCTTGTTTGGTTTCTTAGATAAGAGGCTGTTGCCTGGCTCCCCATCTTTCTAAGTCTTATGAGCTGAAATCAGGCCTTAGTATAGTCTCTTGCACACAGTAGGTGCTCTAAAAATGTTCCTGGTCTTTTACAAGCTACTTAGTAAATACTTGTTGAATGGATAAAAGTTTAATTTTACTTTGAACTATGAGGATACAGGGCCTATTTATGTTAGAAGCATGAAAGTCACTTGATTGGCTTTCCTTTGGTTCTTACTGCTGTGTGTGTGTGTGTGTGTGTGTGTGTGTGTGTGTGTGTGCATGTGTGTGTGTGTGTTGCCCCTAAGTCTGAGAAACAGGTTCTAAAAAAGTTGCCCTTCCCTTCCATTTTCTTAGCATGTAGCAATTTTTAAAATTCATGTATTTATTTGAAGCACACTTCAATTTCATGTAGATGTAGATTTGTAACAGAAAAAAAGATTGGTGAAATTATAGAAATAATTTAAAACTATGCAGAACAGCATAGGGGTTTAACATGCTTCATTATGATACAAAATTAACTATATCCACTGAGAGATGGTTGGCTGATAAATTATTAGTATTTATTTACAGCACTCATTCTTGAATTTCAAAGCTTTCGAAACTAAAACTAATTCTACATGCAAAAGCCTCCAGAAGAAGAAGCAAAAGTAAAGAATTAAAGAATTTTACTCTAATATCAAAATTACACTTATATTATGCTAGTATGATAAAAAATTAGGCACTATAACATTTTGGGATGTAAAAGGATGGATATTCTTTAAAAGGTTTGGGTTTTAATATTAGCTATATTGTTTTCCAATCAATAGTGGAAACACATTGATATATTTTCCATTAGCATAAAGTTACAAGTATTTCCTCACTAATAATAATAAATGGTAGCATTTAGCATATAAATGGTGCAAACTCTTAAATTACCTTTACTTTTGCTATATGAGTGCAGCTGAGGAGAATTTAATGCATTTTTTACATGGTATAATTTTATTTTGCTCATACAATGTGAGGTGAGTAATAATGATATTCTAATATTAATTTAAGTACAAAATATACATATTGATGAATAATAGTCATGTTTTTCAGACCTCCTTGCCAAGTCATATTAAAATGACAAATAATTGCAATTGCTTAACAGAGAAATGGTGCAGGATCTGTAGTCAAAAGCACATTAGGGACCAAGAGCATCCATTTGTTATCCTTTGTCAGGAAAACATGGCTCCTAATGAAAGTGAATGTAGAAATACTGATTGAGGACCGCGACACTAAACCTTTTTCTTGACAAGAGTCATGATGTGGGTATTAATAAGAGGATTGAAAGGTGAAGTCAAAGCTTTGATTCTTAAAATGTGTATAACCTGGATTTGGTTTTTGTTTGATTTCTTTAAAATTAAGACCTGTTAATTTTGAGGGATGGGGGGGATCATGGCTGTGGGGGAAGAAAGTACAGAATAAAATGTGGTAGAGACAACCCAGTGATATTCCACAGTCAGTGTGTTCAAGCAGGATTGCTCAGGTAACTTGGGCAAATGTCATTTAAAATCTGGAGAGTTCTCAAATCAGAATCTGAATACCTCTTAAAAAAGAAAAAAAATCTCTGCTATTTCTCCTCTCCTCCTGTTAAACATTCTCTTCCCTCTTAGTTGCCTTATCTTTTTGAAAGTTATGGTCTCTCTATGCAAAATATTGCTGTAAGAAGAATTTTTTGACCAGGAAAATGAGCAACCTGTTACAAGGAAACAAGAAAACATAATTCCAGTTCAGGGATGCCTCTGTACAATTTTCAGAAATTATGATGACTTTGTTATAAGCCCAGGCATATACAGTTTCATAGCATTTTGTACCCACTGATTCCTGTTCCAACAAGATTTAAGATTAGTGGTTCCTTCTGAAATGGTGTAAACCTGCATGTATATTTCTATGAACATATAGAAAAATTATGTTCTAGTTTCTAGCAATTTATTGAAGATTTAGGTATATAATATCATGGAGCAAGAACTGTGCTAGGCATTAGGAATACCATTGTTCACAATTCAGGGGGGGAGGAAAAAAAAGGAAACAATACTGTCACTAACTGAACACATTGAATACCAGGAACCTTGCCGAGTTTCACATAGATTATCTCATTTAATACTCACAACAGCCATCTGCTATAGACAAATTATTTTACAGATAGGAACATAAGACACAGGGAGATTTAGTGCGTTGCCCAGGATCATACAGTTAGTAAGTGCTGACGTCAGGTTTTGAATCCAGATTCCAGACTGTGCTCTTAATTGTGATATTTTGCTACACAATATAATACAGCTAGAATATAAGCACACGGGAGCTACAAGGGCATGAAGGAAGTTGTGTCTAATTGCCAGAGATATGAGGTAGGAGCTGAGAAGCAGGCTATAGAATAGAGAGAGGTACTCAGCAAAGGAAAACTTGTAAGGGGTTCTAAGTATCAAGTGGCTCACCATGTTAAATACCATCAGTAACTGTAATAGAGCATGACGTTTAGTTTTTCCCTTCATATTTGTTTTTATTTTAGTTGCTCTCCGCTTCTTTCTATAAGCTCACTAAGTGGGCAAAATAAAAATTGGTGTTGGGGGAAGTAGGATGGAAGATAAGACTGGACAATACAAATTCATAGTTTTTATTCCAAACTAAGTGAGAAAATATTCTTTATATGCCCCAAGTTAACAAAGGTACTTCATAAAGTAGAATAAATTGCAGCTTATTGATAGAAAAATATAATCTAGGATCAGAAAAAAATTGAATAAATCGGACCATTCTTGAACTATTCAACTTAAAAGTGTATGTATGTGTGTGTGCGTATGTGTATATGTGTGTGTACATATATATACACGTTATATATACACGCACATTAAAGCCTCACTTATCCTGCTGTCTTAGTCCATTTGTGTTGCTAAAACAAATTTTAAAAGAACAGAAATTCTGGAGGCTGAGAAGAACAAGATTAAGGTACTGGCAACTGGTGAGTGCCTTCTTGTTGTGTCCTTACATAGCAAAAGCTTGAAGGGCAAAGAAGACCATATCCCTCCATCAAGCTCTTTTATTAGAGCATTAATCCATTCATGAGTAGAGCCCTCCTGACCTAACCTTTCAAAACATTCCATCTATCAACACTCTTGCATTAGGGATTAAGTTTCCAACACATGAAATTTGGGGGACACATATAGACCATAGCACCTAAGTACTTTAAAGCCTCACTTATCTTCAGTTCAGTTACCTGACAACCTCAATTATCTTTGATAGAGCCAAGAATCAGAAAGTGAGTAAATAAGACTTTGAGTACAATACCCTAAATAATTTAATTCCTTCAATAAAATATGTGAGCCCCTTTGTGCTCATACACGATTGTGATCAAGACTGACTTAGCCTGACCCAGAGCTTTTGTACTAAAATTAGGATACTTTCCTTATGGAGGAAGTCCTTGGGTTTTTCACTTACGACAAACTGTCTCTTGTATATAACAGTATTTTGTTGTAAAATTTTGCATCTGTTTTCCCAAGGGATATCGGTTTGTGATGTCTTTGCAATGTCTTTGGTTTCAGTGTCAGGGTAATAACCGCTTTATAATATTAGTTAGGAAACGTTCTCCATTCTACTTTTTGGAAGAGTTTGTGAAGAGTTGCTATGAATTCTTTCATGTTTGGTAGCATTCAGCAGTAAGCCATCTGGCCATGAGATTTTCTTAGTGGGAAGTTTCACATTCATAATTCAATCTCTTTACTTGTTATAGATCTATTCAGATTTTCTATTTCTTCTAGAGTCAGTTTCAGTAGTTTATGTCTTTCTAGGATTTTTTTCATTCATCTACATTATAAAATTTAATGACAAAGTTGTTTATGGCATTTTAAATAATCATTTATATTTCTGTAAGTTTAACTAAGGGTTTGTAATTTTTATTGATCTTTATAAAGAACCAACTTTTGGTTTTGTTAATTTTCTTTATTGCTTTTTGATTTATTATTTCATTTAATTCTGCTGTATTCTTCATTAGCTTATTTTAAAATAATTTTCGGTATATAATTAAGATATGCAATGTGATGTTATAATATAGATAGTAAAATCATTACAATTGTGTAGCAAATTAACATATCCATCATCTCACGTAGTTACCTGTTTTGTTTTTACAGCAAAAGCAGCAAAAATCTACTCATTTTGCATGAACCCCATATGCAGTAAAATTTTATTACTTATGGTCCTCATTAGACCTCTAGATTTGATCATCCTACATATCTGCTATTTTGTATTCTTTTACCTTCTTCTCCCCATTGCCTCTTACCTACCTCCTTCCCTCCCATTCCTGGTAACACCTGTTTTATATCTGCCTGTATTAAATTGTTTTCTTTTAGATTCCACATATAAGTGAGATCATGCAATATTTTTCTTTCTGTATCTGGCTTATTTCACTTAGCATAATGTCATCTCATCTCAGTCATGTTCTGGCAAATGCAAGACTTAGTTCTTTTTTAGAGCTGAATTATTTATTATCTTATTTCTTTTGTTTGTTTTGGGTTTAGTTTAATTTTTGAGTTGGAAGGCTAGATTATTATTTGAGATGTTTCTCATTTTTTATTACATGCAGTGACAGCATAAATTTCTCTCTAGTTACTGCTTTAGCTATGGATGCATAGGTTTTGGTTTGTTGCACCTTCATTTCATTTATCTGAAGGTATTTTCTAATTTTCATTGTGATTTCTTCTTTGATCCATTGGTTATTAAAGAGCATTGTTTAAGTCCCACATATTTGTGAATTCCCCAAATTTCCTGCTGTTATTGATTTCTAATTTCATTTCTTTATTGTTGTGGAATATATATGATTTCAATCCTTATATATTTAATGAGGCTTATTTCGTGGACTAACTTAGAGTTAATCCTAGAGAAAGTTCCATGGACACTTTAGGAAAATGTGCATTCTTTTGTTGTTAGGTGGTGACATCTGTTACATCGAGTTGGTATATAGTTTTGTAAAATCCTAGAAAGTTTGTTCATACATGCAACAGCTGATGTTGGGTTTTACTGTATTTTCCACCAACTGGTAAATTTTATAAATTACATATTTTTAAAATGATTTATTTTATAATTGACACAGATTATCTTCTCAGGTATGCTATTTCTCGAAGTCTTAAGACTATTTTTTTTTTTTTGAGACAGATTTTCACTCTGTCACCCAGGCTGTAGTGCAGTGGTGTGATCTCGGCTCACTGCAACCACCACCTCTCAGGTTCAAGCAATTCTCCTGCCTCAGCCTCCCTAGTACCTGGGATTACAGGTGCCCACCACCATGCCTGGCTCATTTTTGTATTTTTAGTAGAGATGGAGTTTCACCATGTTGGCCAGTCTGGTCTCAAACTCCTGATCTCAAGTGATCCACCCATCTTGGCCTCCCAAAGTGCTGGGATTACAGGTGTGAGCCACTGCACCCGGCCAAGACTAATATATTAAATCAAGCCAAAAATCAATTAAAATTACATTTGTCTTTTAATAAACTGAAATATATACATACTAGCAAGTTCTACATTAGAATATTTACACCAGGGAGAAGTAAATCTTTTCTTCCTCCAGCCTGAAGGGGTTTCTACATGTCATTTTTTGTGCCAGGAATAACATTCGTTTCCTTCCAGGGACATACTCACCTTCTAGAGTATGTTCATATTGTGGTTCCAGAAAGACAAATCTTTCATTGATATATTGTGATCTGGGCTTTTCATCCTCACTTTTGGAGTGGGTTATGCATGGTGGGAGGGATAAGAAAACCACAATGTAAAGTAGCGTATGTTACATAACGCAGGGACACTTTTATAGTTTTTGCCTAAACTATGATGCATAGTTTTGTTATAGACGAACTCAGAACCACTTTTCTTGTAAAGTATGAAGGACTCATATAATAAGCAGAGAAAGCTTGGGATTCTAGTTCTGGCCATACGGTGATTTATTTGTGTGATCTTTGTTTTTATTTTATTTTTGGAGACGGGGTCTCGCCCAGCTGCAGTGCAGTGGTGCAATCGTAGCTCACTGCAGCCTTGACCTCCAGGGATCGCACCATCTTCCTGCCTCAGCCCCCCGAGTAGCCAGAACTGCAGGTGCTCACCATCACACCAGGCCAATTTTTAATTTTTTTGTAGAGACAGGGTCTCCATTTGTTGCCCAGGCTGGTCTCAAACTTCTTGACTCAAGTGAGTCTACTGCTTTGGCCTCCCAAAGTGCTGGGATTATATGTGTCAGCCACCATGCCCGGCCTTATTTGTGTGATCTTTGAAAAAATCACCTTATTTTTGTCTGCCTTATTTCATTTTACTATCAAAAGGAAGAGGGTAGACAAGAGTCCTTAGAGGCTTCCTTTCAATTTTTACATTTTGGTACTACATTTAAATGTGGAAGAATCACTCCCAACAAAAATGGGTAATTAAAACGTCAGAGTTAGAGTGAGTATGAGGAATTGTTTTGCAAATGAAGGAAATAATGGAGAATTTAGATTTTTTTCGCAGTATATATAGACATCTAAATCCTGTTGTACGAAGGATAAACTCATAGAATCAGATGTAGCACTATGCTTTTGTTTCTGGGACCACTTAAAACTAACCCATTCTAACCAGGTGGCTGCCTCATCTCCATCTGTATCCTTAGAGATCTCATGATTTCTTTAGATGATATGTTAAAAAACATGCTAGGCTTTTGGCTTCACCATTATGACCCGTTCCTTATCTAAGCAAGAATTATTCAACGTGTGGTTAGCAAATGCTTCAGAAAATCAAGTTGCTTGCTTCTTTGTATCATGCTTTTCTAGAAAAGTGAAACTTTGAAGGAAATACCCAAGAAACAAGAATATTCCCTCAATATTGTTTTTAAAAAGTCAGAAAGCATACCGTCGATAGGAGTAATACTAGGCTTTGATTAAATAGTCAACTCCTTAAGGGTGTTCTAAGTCTACTCACATTAAATCCAGTCATTCATACTTTTTTCCCTCTACATCTATACAATTTGACAGTAATATCTGATGTACCTAATAAGCTTCTGCAAGACCTTAAATCACCATATGGAACTCTACTACCCAATGGTTAGTATGGGCCTGCTAACCAATACACTGACCACACTAAAACAAAAGCCATCTTATGTTGGAAACATTTTGAAAGGTAAAGACTGAAATAAAAAGGTCTTTCTTGTAACTGTTCTAAAAATGCAACTAATAGGAAATACATTATTTGCTGAGAATTCTACTGAATAATAATTCTGCATATTATTAACTGAGAATAATGCTACTATTTCTCCCTAGCATCTTCCAATGCATTGGAGTTAAAGTCGTCAGGCCATCAATACTCTCCGATTCCTTCTCCCCCGTGTACTACAATCTTTTTTACTTCCCTGTCATTTGCTATCCCCTGTGTGTCTCTAAACCAACTGCTTGAGTACCCTTGCCAATTTCTTAAGTACACACACTTATGCAAGTTGTAAAATGAGTATCATCAAGCCCTGATTTGGGATCATCTGATATATATGTCCCCTTGTGGTGCTAAGCAGCAAAAAGATCCCTCCGAGAAAATCTCCAAAGAAAAAGAAAACCTCCCAAGGCATAAACTTAACCAATCACACAAACAAGTACAAAAGAACAGAGAAAGCAATTAATTTTTGACCCATGACAACCTACTTATTTCTTCACACATAAAAGTTATTACCCTTTTCTAAGCAACATTCCTACTCAAGTAATTATTGGCTATAAAATTATCCATAAACGCTGTTGAGGAATCTGAATATTTAAAACTGCCTTTGATCATAGCTGGATTAAATACTCAAAGGTGATATGTTAATATTTTTCTAACTTTGTGTTTGTCTTCAACTTGAAAAACTAGCCTAAAATGAACCTTTTGAAAGTGATATAATTAAATGACATTTATATTCTTGGTGGAATTGTTTTATTTTAAAATAATGGGTGTTTAAACATAATTAAGTGCTTTCATATAATGTATACATTAATTTTTATATTACAGTAAAACATGTCCTTAAATGTTTCTTTCTTTTGTCCTATTCTAATCTTGTCCTTTCTCTACTTTAATAGAAAAATCATGCAAGGAGGCCATGCAGACAAATGTACAGCAGTCCTGTTAGCATTTAATCTCTGTTTAAAGAAATGCAAATATTGCTGCTGATGGTATTGAAGCCTTGTCCAGTAATCATTTTGGGAGCTCGCCCGTTCATTTTTCAAGCTGTGTCCATTACAATCAGTCACTGAAAATTGTGATCTAGGATATTCGTTCTTCACGAAAACGATGAAATTAAACTACAGGGCACTGGAAAATTGCTTTCATATTCAAGCTGGGCTACACATATACAGACACCTTGTTGATGATTTTACTGCCTCGAAGAAAATGTATTGCTACTGCCACAAGCCTGTCTTTTGGCACTTTATCACTTACAAGTGATGATAAAATTGCGACAACGAGACTTCTTTTTAATCTCATAGGTCACTGCTGGTAGTCTGGACTCTCCACCCTTTTGTTCTCTCATTTAGGGTAGATAAGGTGGAAAATTCCCTTTAGCTGTCTCTAAATTTCATTTAAACAATAGCAAAAACTGACTTTGTCTTCTGATTTTCAAGTCCCTAGATCTTTTAATGTATCAGTTTTATTTCTTCATATTTTAAAATTAATTTTTAGAAAGAGTTCTGAGTCTATTTGAAATTGTTTTTATAAAACTAAATTACTAGATGTAT
The DNA here is from genome assembly GCF_029281585.2 of Gorilla gorilla gorilla. Taxonomy (NCBI): domain Eukaryota; kingdom Metazoa; phylum Chordata; class Mammalia; order Primates; family Hominidae; genus Gorilla; species Gorilla gorilla. The sequence continues at coordinate 24,941,028 of NC_073232.2, forward strand.
TCTGAAGGGTTCAAATACTTTTATGAATCATAAATATGAGAATGCTGACTATAAAGCGATTTTTGTTGCTGAGTTTCTTTTCATTATTATAACCATCAGTTTTTACTAACTACTCAGATAAGGATATTTAGACAGATATTCAATCTGGCAACATACAACTGCCAAAAAATAGTATTTCTGAAAAAGTTTCTCGAATCCTTGAGCCCTTATATAACAAACAGTGAAGCGAATAATAAAATACATATTTAAAGCTCCTATTTTTGAGGGTTTTTTTTTTCTCTTTGATTTGTGAACTTTTTCACAGGTTTTCTTCGGGGAATCCTTCTCTAAAGCCTCGGATGCATAGTGCCATGCTCTATTTCTCTGACACGGATTTTGTGTGTTATTTTAACAATCTGTCAGCAATAAAGGAAGCCTTTGTTGCTTTCATAATACACTACGTCTTACAGAAGAATGTTTTATATTATATAAATGAGGAGTAATGGACTCTCAAGGTAGCATTTTATTTCCACTAAAGTATTAAGGGTGCAATTCAGAATGTCTTCTCTCAAAAGGTTCCAAATAAACAGTTTACAAATGTATTTTTATTTGTGACTTAAATATGCACTCCGCTTAGCTAGCTTCATTTTACAGGTATATGAACCATCAAAAAAGGAAAGTTAGCATTTTTTACATGTTTATTTAGTCAGGATACATTGTTTAGATAGCAAAAACAGGCTGGGGATGAAGTCTCACTCAAATGTTATTAGTGGCCATTTTCTTTTCTTTTTTTTTTTTTTTTGAGACGGAGTCTCACTCTGTCGCCCAGGCTGGAGTGCAGTGGCACGATCTGGGCTCACTGCAAGCTCTGCCTCCCGGGTTCACACCATTCTCCTGCCTCAGCCTCCCGAGTAGCTGGGACTACAGGCACCCACCACCACGCCCAGCTAATTTTTTGTATTTTTAGTAGAGACGGGGTTTCACCGTGTTAGCCAGGATGGTCTCGATCTCCTGACCTCATGATCTGCCCGCCTCGGCCTAGTGGCCGTTTTCATTTATGGTGAACCTACTGTCTGTCAGGGACTGTGCTGGGTGCTGTATAATATCTCTAGTACTGCCGTTATGTCTTATTATACCCATTTAAAAAATGAGAAAAGTGATGCATGGGAAGTTTGTTCCCAGGTAGTGAAAGACTGAGCCAGGATTCAAGTAGTGCTTTATTCACCACTAAAAATGATTTGGCCGGGCGCAGGGTGTCACACCTGTAATCTCAGCACTTTTGGGGGCTGAGGCGGGCAGATCACAAGGTCAAGAGATTGAGACTATCCTGGCCAACATGGTGAAACCCCATCTCTACTAAAAATACAAAAAATTTAGCTGGGCATGGTGGCGCACGCCTGTAGTCCCAGATACACAGGAAGCTGAGGCAGGAGAATTACTTGAACCCAGGAGATGGAGGTTGCAATGAGCTGAGATTGCAGCACTGCACTCCAGTCTGGCGACAGAGGGAGACTGTCTTCAAAAAAAAAAAAAAAAAAAAAAAAATCCGAGCAAACCATATTTTACTTTCTTTACTTTCTATAGTAGTCAAACCACAGTTTGACAAATGAGCAAAACTAACAAAAACTCAAAGGGACACTGATGTTGGGTTTTCATCCTTTTGCAACCCTGTGTAGGGCTGCCATGGGCTGTCAGTCTCTAGATCTACAACTCAGCACCGTGTCCACAGGACCCATTTAGATTATTACATATGAGATTATTTTCTAAGCATGTGTCCTGATGAGTGAATTTTTTTGCGGGGAGGAGGGTTTGTTGGAAGAGGCAGTTAAACCTACTAGATTTTCTTTCTCGTTAGCTTTTATTTCAGCTTGAGTGCAGGGCTTACAGCTTATGTAGTTGTCTATGCAGGCGTGTTTTCTCACACTGTGATTCTATATACTTGCATTCAGAGAATGATACCCACTCTTTGCTTCTTATCATGTATGGCTCTGTGCAATCCTTTGTGGACTGACTTGCAGACTCAAATATAAAAGCAGCAAGGAGTTTACTCATCAAGTTACTCCCCTTTTCTTTCTTGCTAACGTCACCATGAAGTCTTGTATGATCAATTGGAAAAAAGAAAATCACTTCCTACTGGGGTGACTCTATATAAAAATACAGCTATCTGGAAGCCATTGTTCTAAGTGAATTAACACAGGAACAGAAAACCCAATACTGCATGATCTCATTTATAAGTGAGAGCTAAACATTGAGTACACATGGACACAAAGAAGGAAACAGTAGACACTGGGGGTGGAGGGAGGGATGTGGGTTAGGACTGAAAAACTATAATACCTATCAGATACTATGCTCATTACCTGGGTGACAGAATTATCTGTACACCAAACTTCCATGACACGCAATTTATACTCATGTAACAAACCTGTGCATGTATGCTGTATTAGTCTGTTCCCATGCTGCTCATAAAGGCATACCTGAGACTGGGTAATTTATAAAGGAAAAGAGGTTTAATGGACTCAGAGTTCCACTTGGCTGGGGAGGCCTCACAATCATGGCAGAAGGTGAAAGCCACGTCTTACATGGTGGCAGGCAAGAGACAGAGCTTTTGCAGGGAAACTCCCCCGGATAAAACCATCAGGTCTCATGAGACTCATTCACTATCATGAGAACAGCATGAGAAAGATCCACCCTTATGATTCAATTACCTCCCACTGGGCCCCTTCCATGACACGTGTGAATGGTGGGAGCTACAATTCAAGATGAGATTTGAGTGGGGACACAGCCAAACCATATCATACCCCATTGAACTTGAAATAAAAATATAAAAGTTAGAAAGAAAAAAAAATGCAGCTCTTGTAAGCACAGAGATAAATAAGACAAGCAGGTGCCCTCTTGGCCTCTCTGTAGGCTTGTTTTTGTTAAAAGTGATTGTATTTGTAAATTATTTCTTCAGTGGTGAGGAATGACCATGATGATTTAATATCACTTTGTCTAGTGCCTAGAACTGCGCCCTGAATGAGAAGTCATGAAAATGCATTTACTAATATTTATGAAGGGAGAAGATGACCAGAACCTCAACCTCAGTTGATGTCTGTTTACACATAAAGGTTGCAGGTCCAGTTTTATTCTGGAAAGAACAACTTCAATACTGCCTCAGAATTTTACCTCCCCCACATTGCCTGAAAATCCGTAAAAGTCCATGTAAATCCTAAATAATTTTATTTCTGCTTCAAACTAAAAGTCTTATTTTTGCTTCTAAAAGCTTTTTTTGGAGTTTTCTCCATAATTATAAAAAATGTCTGTATGTGTGACCAGAAATTCTTTAATGGTGAATGCTTAAAGATTCTAAAAGAGGAGTAATTGGGTCATTTGTAAAAATATCACAGCCTGTGCCTTACTACAGAATGTTTTTCCCTTATGCAAATGGAGAAAGACTCAGGATTTTCTTAAGAAAACGATTAGTTTCTTGAAGAAATATAGCAAAAGCTTTTAAATCAGAATCTTCTTGTTGAAGCTTTGCTTGAAGAGAAATTATCGTTATAGTGGGGGTTACAGGAGAAGGCTGTACTCAGAAGCACAGGTGGTGGCACAGCTTAGTAATTTCACTAGAAAGTAAGGTTTGTTTCTTTAAACTTGCAGGTCTGGAATCTGGATTTCTTTAGTAAAATCAAAGAAGATTTGATGGATAATGAACTTATATGAGACTGATACATAAGTCAGAAAGTCAATTGATTAATTTTAATGTGGGAATTTAAAATTCTAGTGCCTGGGATGCATCTATTTCCTATTGAGGTCATCTTTTATCCCTTATCAAGATTCCTGGGAAGCCAGGCAGAAGTTTCCTTAGTGAGCACGGATTTGTGCAAACCTTCAGGCATGTTTCATGGTGAAAGTTTATGGTAATACACATTCTCTACAGAAGAGATAAGGTCTCTTATATAGGAATACTTGCACATGTCAGATTCAGCCTCTTTCTCACCTATACTATGCTAGACAAAAAGTTAACATTTTTATTTTCCAGATACACTTTTTCCATGTAAGCCAACCTCATTAGTTGGACATTGGTTATTTACATATGTGTTTAGAATAGACAAAGTTGAAAGTCCCATTCAATTTCTAATGGAACTGGAAACTAGAACTTCAATGAAAAAGAGTTTTATTTAGGTATAACTGACTTACAATAAACTGTACTTATTTAAAATATACAATCTGGTAAGTTTTGACATATGATACACTCATGAAACCTCTACCATGATCAAGACAGTAAACACATCCCTCATCCTCCAAGCGAGACCTCTTTTCTCCCTGCCACCCTTCCCTGCCACGCCTCACTTCACAGGAGACCACTAGTGTGCTTTCTATCACTGTAGGTGAGTTTGCATTTTCTAGAGTTTTATATAAATGAAATCATATGGTACGCATTTTTTTATCTGGCTTTTTTTCACTTGGCATAATTATTGTGAGGTTCATCCATCTTGTTGCAAGTATCAAAAGTTCATTCTTTGTATCACTGAGTAGTATTCCATTATATGGCTGTACCACAATTTGCTATTCTTCACTTAAGGATAGATGTTGGGCTGTTCCCAATTTTTGGTTATTACAAATACAGCTGCTATGAACATTGGGTACAAGTCATTTCTGAGGACATGTGCTTTCTTTTCTCTTGGGTAGAAATACCTAGGAGTAGAATGTCTAGATCATTAAACATTGTAAGAAACTGCCAACCTGTTTTCCAAGGTGGTGGTACCATTATACAGTTTGATTAACAGTATGTGAGAGTTCTAGTTCCTCCACACTTGTCAACACTTGGTATGGTCAATCTTTTTAATTTTAGCCGTTCTAGTGGGGGTGTCATTGTGGATTTAATGTACATATCCTTAGTGATACTGAGTATTTTTTCATCGCTAATTTGCCATTCATTTATGTCCTTTGGTGCAGTGTCTGTTCAAATTGTTTGCTCATATTTATATATATATATATATATATATAATTAAGTTTTAAGCATTCTTACATACATTCTAGATATTAGGTCTCTGTCAGATATATGCTTTGCAAAGATTTTTCTCCCAGTCTGTGACTTGGTTTTTCGTATGCTTCATAAAAGTCTTCTGAAGAGCAGAAGTTTTTAGTTTTTATGAAGTTTCATTTATCACTTTGCTTTTATGGATTGTGCTTTAGGTGTTGCATTTAAGAAATCTTTGCCTAATCCAAGCCTGTAAAGGTTTTCTCCTGATTTTTTTCAACATGTTTAAGAGTTGTAGGTCTTATATTTAGGTCAGCGACCCATTTTGAGTTAACTTTTATATATGGTGCAAGAAAAGGATCCAAGTTAATTTCGTTTTTGCATATTACTACCCAGTGTTACAGCACCATCTGTTAAAAAGGCTATCCTTTCTCTACCACATTGCCTTTGCTCTGCTGTTAAAATCAGTTGTCATATAAGCACGAGTTTATTTATGGATCCTCTATGCTGTTCCATTGATCTATTTGGCTGTCTTTATTCCAATGCCATACTATTTAGCTTATGTATCTTTATAATAATAATTGAAACCATGCAGTGTTAGCCCTCTAACTTTTCTTTATCTTTCACAGTTGTTTCGGCTATTCAAAGCCCCTTGCATTTCCATATTATTTTTAGAAATAGTCAGTTTTAGCCAGGCGTGGTGGGTCACGCCTACAGTCCCAGCGCTTTGGGAGGCCGAGACGGGTGGATCACCAGAGGTCAGGAGTTCGAGACCAGCCTGGCTAACATGGTGAAACCCTGTCTCTACTAAAAAATATAAAAATTTGCCAGGCATGGTGGCACATACTTGTAATCCCAACTACTCGGGAAGCTGAGTCAGGAAACAGAGTTGCTTGAACCCGGGAGGTGGAGGTTGCAGTGAGCCGAGATCATGCCATTGCACTTCAGCCTGGGCAACAAGAGCGAGACTCTGACTCAAAAAAAAAAGAGTAAGTTTCTACAAAAAAACAACCTATTAGAGTTTTGATTTGGCAATGATACTGCAGATCAATTTGGGAAGCACTGACATCTCAGCTGTCTTCCAACCTATGAACATAGCTTACCCTGCATTTACTTATGTCCTCTTTAATTTGTCTCAGCAATAACTTTGTAGCTTTCAAGGTACAGATCTCTCATGTCTTTTGTCAGATTTACCTCTAGGGAGTTCCTATATTGTGACACCATTTTAAATGACACTTTAAAAATTTTCAATTTCTGATGGCTTTACAGAATAAAGCCCAAACTTTATATTGATGTGCATGGCCCTTTGTTCTCTGCCTCCAGCTTTCTTTAGAGGTAATTCACTTTCCTCTACATTTGCTGCACTGTGGCTTCACGGAGTTTCTTGTCATTCCCTGATGAGAAGTCCGTTCAGCCTCCTGGTCTAGATGCATTGTATGTCCTCCACGTGAAATGGACTGGGCTGGTTCTAGGCCGGAAGACACCATTTCAGACCTGAGCACACATATTCCTTCGTTTTTGACAACTTACTTTTTCCCCTAAGCAGATGAACATGACTCTCCTTTATGCTTTAATACTTTTTCTTCTATAAGACATATCACATTTACAAATTATTCTTATTTGTTCACCTGACTGGCTGATTTCCCTATTAGAGTGTATGTTCTTTGAGGGCAGAGATGAAGTCTTGTTCACTTTGGTATCCTTAGTATCTGGCAAAGTTTCTGCACTATACAGGAGCCCAGTAAATTGTTAAGAAAATAAATCAAAACAAAAAGTCAACCAGTAACAAATTTATGGGAAGCTTCATTTTAGTATATGAATGCTATAAGTCTTAATCTTTAAAAATCATTTTTCCTACTATAGAACTTATCTATGTTTATCATAAAAAATTGAACACAACAGAAAGGTATATGATGAAATTATTTATCTAATTTTTGTGCAAATATGCTTTATTTTGACATAAGATCACATATGGAAAATTTTATATCCTGCTACTATCTTGTTATAAGCATTTTCCAATGCATGTTATCAAAATTATTCATTACTGTTTGTTATGGTAAATGATTAAATTGGATAGAGTTAAAATAATTTATTAAAGTATTCTCCTACTATAATGTTTTTTTTTTTTACAATTTTTTGTTATTAAAAGGAATGCCACAATATTCTTTTTGGTTTATATACATTATACAAGTATTGGACCTAATCTTTTTAAAATTATGCTTTAAAAAGTTTGCATTACAGATTATTTCCTTGGGATAAATCATACAGCAAAATAACTGAGCTAAGAATTGGTAGATATTTTAACAAACTGTTTTCTAGAAAAGATGTAGATTCACACTTCCATCAGCAAAATGAGCGTCAGTTTCACTGCTTGCTTGCCGTCACTGAATATTATAGGTTTTTAAATGTTGGGGATAAATATTTTTCACATATTTATTAGTCATTTGTTTCTCTTCTGTTTTCTCTGTGGGATAGTAGTGCTATTCTTTTCAATTATATGAATTATTTTTATGTTAAATATATTAACCATTTATCAGAAATATTTATGAAAACTATTTTTCCTGCTTGTGGTTTGTATTTAGTATTATTTGTAGTGTTGCTTAGTTAAAAAACACAGGTTGTATGTGTCCTACTACTTACCAGCTATTTGAAATTCAGCAAATAACCTCTGGAAAACTCCTCTTCCTAGCTCTATTTCACAAGGTTGATTTGAAGATTACATGAAGATTTTGAACATTAAATGAAGTAATGTACACAAAGGCCTTAAAATAATATTCACTGTCCATCGGTGCTAAGCAGTAGTAGTTTCTCTGCTCTTTACTCAGCTTCTTCTCTGTCTGTTTTTATGAAATTAAATCAATGCTTATTTTATTTTTAAGTTACTTATTTATATTTAGCTTAGAATAAAAAGCATTTGCTTTAAAAACTAGGTAAATATTCCCTCTTTACCTTGCTGAGCTAATAGGGAGTAAGTTGGGTCTCTCTATAGTTGTGAGGCTGGAGATAAATGCTCTTCTAAAGGGAAGACATTTCCCAGGCAGCCCTTTCTGACTCCCTCAATTCAGCATCCACCACTCTGTATCTAGGAGAAATTCTGCAAAGATTCTTACCAATACACAGCATTCTTCTTTAGCACTTAGAGTTTGCAATCTTTGATCATGTCCCTGGGACCTGGAGGGTAAGAGGTGTCTGCTTGCACCAGCATCTTTAACTTAATGTTAACTTTTAACTATTATGGACACCAACTGTACTTGTCAGTGATAGAGTGATTCTCTGAAACTGTTTTGCAATACACAGGGCTATCTGTGGTGTACTAAATGGCTCCAAGTTATTATTACTGAGTTCTTAAATCTATGCTTTAAGATTTGTCTCATCTCTGATACACAAGTTTCATGTTATCAGTGTTTCCCGTTGTCAATTTGCTGCCTTCAATATCTCCAACTTCTAACTTACTGCTTCTAACTTGCTATAGACAGGGAAAGCACATAAACAAAGCAGGTAAAACTGTGTCTAAAGTAAAGTACTGGCCAGGTGTGGTGGGTCAGGTTTGTTATCCCAGCACTCTGGGAGGCTGAGGCAAGAGGATCGCTTGAGCTCAGGAGGTCGACCCTGTAGTAGGCTATAATTGCACCACTGCACTCCAGCCTGGGCAACAGAGCAAGACCCTGTCTCAAGAAAAAGTACCCAAGGTAAAACCTAAAGATGTTTTTAATGAGCATAGGGCTCATAAGATTTGGTCCGCATGTCAACTGTTTCTATTATTTCTTGAGATTCACTATATTCCAGAAAGATGAAGTTTCTAGATTAATGATTTATGTGTATGTGGAGCATGTGTATGTATTGCTATCATACATGGTGAGTTCTGACCCTAGTGGCCTCAGTGGAATCTACATGGTAAATGGGTTTCTATTAAAACAAAGAGTACATTACATTTTCTTTAGGGGTGGCACACCAAAAAGAAATGATTTCTTAAGACACCTTAACCGAATACTACTTTAACTTAGTTCAGAACTGAAGCCTACAGCCATTTATGCTTTAAGTTATAGCTTTCACCTAAGAAAAATATACTACCCATTTTGAAATATCTCAAAATATTGCAAAATATCCATCAATCAGCGTCTTAAAATACTTATGATTTGTATCCTTTGGAAACCTTTGCCATAATTTTGTGTTACTATTTAAAATAGAGCAGTTTAAGCAGTCAACTTGCTATTGGTTTTTTTTTTTTCCACCACCAAGATAGCAGCTACAATTTTATACATCCTCATAAAACTTTATCATATAATCAGCATAAGGTCAGGAGAAGTTGAATCAAGTAATGAAACAGTTCTCAGGATATGACTTATTTTAAAGGAAACACTCCCAATACTATTTTTTTTTTGTAGATCTTTCTTATTCATGGCATGATTCACAAAGTTTTCTATTCAGTAACATTCAAGACTTCTATGGGGTATTTGTTCTCTTACATTAAGAGTTTTTTGTTTTTTTTTGTTTTTTTTTTTGTTTTTTTTTTTTGAGACAGAATCTTAGTTTGTCATTCGGGTTGGAGTGCAGTGGTGCTATCATAGCTCACTGCAGCCTTGAATTCGTGAGTCCAAGCAATCCTCCTGCCTCAGCTCTCTAAGTAGCTAGGACTATAGTCATACACTACCCTGTTAGGCTTATTTTCTAATTTTTTTGAAGAGTCAGGGTCTTGCTATGTTGCCCAGGCTGGTCTCAGTCCCCTGGCCTCAAACAATCCTCCTGCCTCAGCCTCCCCAAAAGCTAGGATTATAGCATGAGCCATCATGCTTGGCCAAGGTATTTGTTAAAATGAGGACATAATTTCTAATAAATTCCCATGGTGATGATATCTATATAGTACATTCTGATGTCAGTGATTTACAAATATATTTTTATTTTATTCCTCAAAGTTAACTGAAAAAATTTATTCTCCATCTTTTAAGTCAAATTTACTTTTAACTTTTTTTTTTTTTTTTGAGACGGAGTCTTGCTCTGTCTCCCAGGCTGGAGTACAGTGGCGCGGATCTCAGCTCACTGCAAACTCTGCCTCCCGGGTTCGCGCCATTCTCCTGCCTCAGCCTCCAGGGTAGCTGGGACTACAGGCGCCTGCCACCACGCCCGGCTAATTTTTTGTATTTTTAGTAGAAACGGGGTTTCACTGTGTTAGCCAGGATGGTCTCGATCTCCTGACTTCGTGATCCGCCTGCCTCGGCCTCCCAAAGTGCTGGGATTACAGGCGTGAGCCACCGTGCCCGGCCTTACTTTTAACTTATATTGTATGATGTAATTCTTGAATAGAGACTCTGGAAGAATTCAATGTGTGTTTTCTAGAGGAGAAAAGTGAACACAGTAATGCCAAGTAACGCATTTCAAAGAAATCACGTGAATGACGGTGAAATCAAGATTTCATTTAACTTTGAAACCCTTTAACTATATTATTTAGTGTAACACAGAAACATCTTCCCCACTTTACTCTAAAACACCGTAGACTTTAAAGCTATGTGTATTTATCTATAGACATTCCTTAGCATTGTATAAAATGGTTAAAAACATTAAACTTTCAATTTTTTACAATAATTCCTAAGTTCATTTACAAATCTTAACCACATACTAATTTTTCTTATAAAAACAATTGCAAACACATCCAAAATTCAAGTGGTATACAAGTTCATGAAGTAAAAACACCTAAGGTTCCTTGCCTCCTTAAATCCCACGGTGTCTCAGTGTTTGATGGATATGTCGAAAGTGAAAGAAGTCTCAGTCTAAAACTTTTTGCCTAAGTAGAGGATAACGAACTTGCATTTCCACCAAAGAGCAAAATGCTAGACTTGTACCTGGATGTCATCAAACTCGAGCAAATATGAGCATTTGAAGTTTGTGCCTTGGAGCTGAAAAACAAGTATGCTTGAATGCTACAGGCTAAGGAATGAGGAAAAAAAAAATTAGAGAAATGACCTAGAGAAATATAATATGATCTGTATCTTAGTGCATCTGCCGTTGTTTAGGGATATCTATTTTCCCTATCTGTCTTTCTAATCTAGTGTTCTCTTTTTCCTTTAATAATATGAAATCTTATTTTTCTTTTCTCATGTGTTTCATTTATTATTCTTTACTGTTTATAGAGATACATATCAGAGTATGCAAGGAGTCACTTTAAAAAATGCTAGAAGATAAGGACGGCTGTGGAATGTTAGGACCCCAAAGTTCATAATCAGATTTCATTTGCTCTGATGAGCGAAATGCTGCACAAGGCTGGAAATGGGGTATTGATCTACTCATATGTGGTTGTTCCAACAAAGTTCTTGAAAATTTCTCTGTTCAAAACTGCCATAACTACACTTAAAAGGCAAAGAGAAAAGCCATGAAAATAATGCACAACATTTATAATAGAAAAAGCCTCTTAGTAACTGTAAACGTCCACATATCGAAACTAATAAGAAAATAACAGGCCGGGCACAATGGCTCATGCCTGTAATCCCAGTACTTTGGGAGGCTGAGGTGCGTGGATCATTGGAGGTCAGGAGTTTGAGACCAGCCTGGCCAACATGGAGAAACCCCGTCTCTACTAAAAATACAAAAATTAGCGGGGTATGGTGGCAGACACCTGTAATTCCAGCTACTTGAGAGGCTGAGGCAGGAGAATTGCTTGAACCTGGGAGGCAGAAGTTGCAGTGAGCCGAGATAATGCCACTGTACTCTAGCCTGGGTGACAGAGTGAGACTGAAAAGAAAAAAAACAGGAGCTGCCCCCAGTAGAAGATATATATAACCGCTCTGTGTTAAAAGAGTGAAAGATTAGCACCAGCATTCACATGATAGGGGCTGACTGATAAGGGATTGTTTAATGAATAACGGAATAGTGATAGTATGGAAGATTATGCAACTTTTTTTTTTTTTTTTTTTTGAGACAGAGTCTTGCTCTTTCACCAGGCTGGAGTGCAGTGGCATGATCTTGGCTCACTGCAACCTCCAGCTCCCTGGTTCTAGAGATTCTCCTGCTTCAGCCTCTCAAGCAGCTGGGATTACAAGCACATGCCACCATGCCCAGCTAATTTTTTGTATTTTTAGTAGAGACAGAGTTTCCCCATGTTGGCCAGAATGGTCTCAACCTGACCTGATCCGCCCGCCTTGGCCTCCCAAAGTGCTGGGATTACAGGTGTGAGCCACCACGCCTGGCTGCAACCTTTTAAATAAGGATATAGAAGCAGATTCACTATTGTAGAAACATATTATGGTCATCAGGATCTAACCACAGAAATCTTATAGTTCCTAGCTAAATGGAACACATCTTCTAACAACAACAACAAAAAGTCAGTCAAACTAGCAATCTCTTCTTTCCCCCTACTCTGATGTCTGGCAATATTTCAGAGGGTGACTCTTCCTTCAGCCTGGGTTTCAGAATAAAGACAGCACAGTGCAGGCCCATAGCTGATCCAGCATGGATTCATAGGATACATGAAAAATCTTTATGATGTCAGGTCACTGAGATTTGGGAATTGCATGTTACTGGTACATAATCTTGCTTATCCCTGCTGATTACACCCTCTTTCTGAAGTAAAAAGCTTAGTGTCTACCGGGATACACCCATCTAAGTTATTATCTTGGCTATACCACTAAAAAGCTCTGTGATTTTAAGTAAATGATCCAAATGTAATTATAAACCTCAGCCTTCTTACCTGCATACAATAAGGTTAATAATTCTATTTCATAGGGTTATTACAATGATCAGTAACTAGAACATAGTTAATAACATGGTTCTAGTTAATAGCATAGTACTTGGTACATGGAATATATTCACTGGACATCAGCTATGATATTATTATTACTACCCCAACTGGAGTTGGTGGAAGCTCAGGCAATTCATGCACTCACTTTCCTTTACTTTTTGCCCAATATACCAGGAAATATGTTTACTTCATTTTTTTTTACATCAGTGTACTGCCAGGAGTCCCCACATCATTTATCCCTGTGGGTAGCCTGGGGGATGGCTGTAAAAGTACCTTGTCTCTAAGCCCAGCTTGCTTAAAGACATCTCAAACAGCGCCAAAACATTAGCAGGCATTCTCTGCAACCTACTGTTGAGCCTCGTCTCCTGTTTCCATGGAAGAAGTGTCTGTGCTCTTACCGAAAGCCAATACCTCCACTTGTATTCTAATCCTATCTCCTGTTGCCTACCTAAGGACATCACCACCACCACAAGCTCTTTTTTCTCCTTTTAAAAAAGAGACCCTCCCCATACTTCTATATGCCTCACTGCAAATACCATTTCTCTATTCCTTTTTGCAACAGCAAAGAGGTGGAAGCATGTGGGTGGGGAAAATTCTATGAGAGACCTGAAGCCCAATCCTAAGACAATGTATTTGAAAGTTGAGACCAGACTTCATCCTGTCACTTTCTCTTTAGAACAAGTAACTAAAGTCATTATTCAAAAGGACAAAAAACATTGTATCCATCTCCAAGCATGCCCAACTCAGAGAAGACCTTGAAAATATTTTAGTTTGGCAGCGTGGCAGGAGATCAGGAAGCACGAGCAATTTGTGCTCACTTTCCTTCACTTTTCTTTTTTCCCAATATACCAGGAAATAGAATAATTTCATCTTTTTTTTAATCAGTGTGATACCATGAATGTCCACATCATTTATTCCCTGTGGATACCCTAGGGGGATGACTATAGAAGGTACCTTATTTATAAGTCTACAAGTCTAGCTTGCCTAGAGAAGACATCTCCATCAGCACCAAAATATCATCAGGGATTCTCTCCAATATACTGTTGAGCCTCATTCTTTGCAGATTCCCTATTTGTGAAATTGCCTACTCACTAAAATTTAGTTGTAGCCCCCAAATCAGCAGTTGTGGTGCATTCACAGTCATTCACGGACATTTCAGGGTAGCAGAAAATGTGAGTTGTCAGATGCACACGTTACCAGCTGAGATTAACAAGGCGACGCTCCGCCTTCCTGTTTTAGCTCTGTGAACAAGTGTCCTTTTGCAGTCTATTAGTGCCATGCTTTTTGCATTTTTGTGCTTTTTGTTGGTGATTTTACTGCTTAGAATGGCCACCAAGCAGAGCGCTGAAGCACTGTCTAGCATTCCTAAGTGCAAGTAAGGCTGTGAAGTGCTTTACAGAAAAAATATGTGTTAGATAAGCTTCCTTCAGGCGTTAGTTACAGTGCTGGTGGCTGTGAGTTCAATGATAACTAATCAACAACATAGACTAAATGAAATGTCTTTAAAGAGAGATACACATAAACCAATGTTATGTACCAATCAGTTTATAAAAAGGTCATGATGAATATGTCAAGACCAGAGGCTCACGGGAACCTATCCTGTATTTCCCTTAGGAAAATGGCTCAGTATTCACTGATTCAGTATTCTTGGTGACTTTATAGAACATAACTAGTGTGACTAATGAGAACTGACTGTGTAGCTTCTTTCAAGTTTCTGTTAAATCATCTGAGAAGGCATATAAAAAGAAAAAAAAACAGCAACAGAATATGGAATTAAGGCTAACATTTAACCCTTTTCTAGGGACTGGTAGGAATTTCCATCAACTACAGGGTAGATAGAGCCAGATTTTACAGACTTCACTGAACAGAAATCAAATCTTTTCATACTCTATCAGTATTCTTACTGTCAATGGCCACAGAGAGCCCAAAACATTGGTTTGAAAATATGTGCTGATATATGTATTGATTTGAATATATGTACATATATCCAAATATATTTTATATGAAGATTTATTTATGCAGAATTGGTGATTATGGAGGCTGAGAAGTCCTATGATCTGCTGTCTGCAAGCTGGAAACCTAGGAAAACTAGTGGTATAATTCAGTCCAAGTCCCAATGCCTGTGAACCAGGGTAGCCGATGGTATAAAGCCCAGTCCAGAGATGAGATGAGATGAAATGTCCCAGCTCAAGCAGTGAAGCAGGAATAAAAGAATCAAATTCCTTCTCTGCCTTTTGTTCTATTCAGGCTTTCAGCAAGATTGGTTGGTGCCCATCCACATTGGCGAGGGTGATTTACTTCATTGACTCTACCAATTCAAATGCTAAGCTTATCTGGAAACAGCTGCTCAAACACACCCAGAATAATGTTTAATCTGGGCACTCCATGGCCAGTCAAGTAGACACATAAAATTAACTATCACAAGTAGCAAGTTATAAGTAATATATATTTGCATTTCAGAGTCCCCAAGGATCTGATCCCATAAATACCACTTACTCTTAACACTAAGCATGCCCGACTTAACCCTCAGCAGATGGAGAAGTTCCCACTGCATGAAGCACAGCTCAGTTTGCACAGACACCAGGTATCTCTTGAGCAGTAATTCCGTTTCTAACAGAGCCTAGTCATGAGCAAGAACTGTTTCTCCAAAGGATGGTAGCGATGCATTGAAGAAGTCTTAATGTTTTCCTTTCAAGTCCAGTGGCACCACTGTAATTATTTTATTAGGGTTTACCATAGCATACACACTATACCTGGTCTGCTTCAAAGAGATCACACACTCTAAGGTTTCTTGAGTAGTGGGGAGTGGGTAGCAGCCTGGGTCACCTAGAGAGCTTTCTGCTCCTCCTGACCTCCTGGACATAAGGAATCACGTGAGTCATAGAGCCCTTCATGGTATCAGAGAGGCCACTTCTGCTCTTCTAGCTCTGAAGTCCTCGCCAGAGAACATGTGCATAACCACTGCCATCATGCACCTCAGCCACTTACTCCAGTCACAACAAGGATTCAAAGTTCCCACATCTTTCCTTGTTATTTGGACCTTTATCCCCAGTATGGTTCTGTACACCCTCTGGTATGGTTTGGCTGTGTCCCTACCGAAATCTCATCTTGAATTGTAGTTCCCATAATCCACACATGTCATAGGAGGAACCCAGTAGGAGGTAACTGAATCATGGGAGTGGTTTCCCCCATCCTATTCTCATGATAGTGAGTTAGTTCTCATGAGATCTGATGGTTTTACAAGAGCCCATTCCCCTACTTTGCTCTGCACTTCTCTCTCCTGCTGCCATGTGAAGAAGGATGTGTTTGCTTCCCCTTCTGCCAGGATTTTAAGTTTCCTGAGGCCTCCCCAGCCATGCAGAACTGTGAGTCAATCAAACTTCTTTCCGTTAAAAATTATGCAGTCTCTGGTATGTCTTTATTAGCAGCATGAGAATGGACTAACATACCCTCTAATCTGACCACATGTCTATACATTTCCTAATATTCAAAGCCCTTCCACTGCATACTCTGGAATCACAGTCATCACCCACAAAATCCCATATGACTTCAGCTGTGTTTCTGAATGTTCCCTTTACCTTCTCACCTTCAGTGAAATCTGGCTATTGCCCCAGACACTGTTTCTCTGGTCCCTCAGAAGATGGCTGTTTTCTCTCTCACATTCTTTATACCCCTGGGCCTCCATGACTTTTCTCAAGCCTTTCTCTCTCCATCCTCCCTAATGCTTCATACCCACCATTTTCAAACGCATGCCATAACCTGAGTTCATTTCCTAAATTCAACCATCCTTTGTGTGGCCAGTTACAGACTTCCTTTTCTATCCCTTCTTTCTTGTGGATTTTAGCTTCTGGATCTCTGCTGTTGTCTCTATCACTACTCCTTTAATAATTCATAGTGACTTCAGTATATACATAGATGATCTTTCTGATACCCTGATGTCTCTGAGCCTTCATCTTCTTTCTGTGAATGACCTTATCATTCCCCCCACCCACCACAGTCCTATCCTAAACTTTGTCATTAGCAATAAATGTATAGCTTCTATCATTGTAGTTTCAAAGATTTCACTGTTTTACCACAACCTTAAAAATTTTGCAGTCCACATTCTTCAGGACCCTATATTTATCAATCCTTCAACCCTCTGGGTCCCACAATTCATTGACCCCACTAACCCCTTAATGTCCCTCAACCCTTTATTGTATTCACCTTCCTCCTTGGTGGGTCTGGATCCCGTGATACATCATTAACACTCCGCTGCTTACACCTTCGGCTGTCATGGCCTCCTTCTCTCTTCTGATCCCATGGTCCTTGCTAGTAAAACCTCAGGACCTGTTTAAACCTATACTTGGACTATTCAAGGGTTGTACTTGTGCTGCTGGAACTAGCTGGAGAAACATACCCAGCCATGCTAACTGGACCAACCTCAAATATTGCCTGGAAATGCCGTATTTCCCAAACTATGACTTTCCTTTGCATCTCTCTTGTCTTCCTCTATGCTGATTTTACATTTAATCATCTCTTGTAAAACTTTCAACACCCCCTTAGCAATTCCCACTTTTCAAATAATCTTGTTTCTTCTCTCATTGCCAAAATAGCAATAATCTGAAGAGAGCTTCCACAAGCTCCCACCCAGCCTCACCTCTTGTTCCCGTGGAAGAATTGTCTATGCTCTTGGCTAAAACCAAAACTTCCACTTGTATTCTGGATCTTATCTCCTCTGCCTACCCAAGGACATCAACACTGCCACAATCTCTCTTTTCTCCTTTTAAGAAAGAGACCCATCCCATACTTCTACATGCCTCATTGCAAATGCCCATTTCTCTATTCCTCTTTGCAGCAAACTCTTTTCAACTCCTTGCTGCATTCACTTCCTCTCTTCCTCTGTCTTCCGGTATTGCTTGAGAAACCCTCCAAGGCTAAAATTCAGTTACAGCAAAAGGGAAAGTGGATGAGAAAAGAAAAGACATACACAAAGAATCTTTGAATCACGCTTTCACTGAGCCCCTATTCTTTAAATTCCATCCTAATAACTGACTAGATGCCTGTTTCACCCCTACCCACAGCTTCCCCTCCCCTTTTCCTACCATTGAGAGAATCCTTATGTCAGTGCCTGAGTCAGAGTTTTAAGGCGGCGAACCTAAACCTTTCTCCTAGGACAAAACCAGAAGTACACTCTTTAAGCAAATGATAAATCCCACGTAACATATTTCTCCAACCTTCTTTGTGTGTGTGTGTGTGTGTGTGTGTGTTCATAAAGAAAATTATGCAGTCATACAAATTCAGTTTGAGGCAAATAACAATTATTTACCCTACAAAATTAAGCAAGTATAGAATAGAACTAAAAGTATAAACTGTTCTCTGCTTTGTTTTTGAGATTTTAGGATTGCGCTGCTTCTTAGCTACAAAGGGCTATGAGAAATTAAATGGGTAGGTGAGCGGGTGTGTTTGAAAATTAAAGACTAAAAAATATTTTGCCAAAGTTGTCTTTGTGTGCTTAAATACTTTCACAGTTTAAGGTGAATGGACCATACAGGTAGTTGTATTCTTTAAACAGCACACATTTTAATGTGTATTTTGGCCACAGCTAGAAATCAAAGTAAACACACACTTCTTCAAACTAGAAACACTTGACTAATTTCTAACATTCTAAGGTTTAACAATGTAATTTGCAAATTACCTTGTCTAATGAATCATGTATACTCTCTATGAAACCTGTGAGTAACAAACAGATCTTGTTTTCAAGGTTCTTTAAGATGACCCTGAAGCCACCCTGGAATATTTACTTTTGGTCTCTCTAATCTTGAATGGTGAAATACTCAAAAATATCTGATCATAACATACAGAAAACTTTCTGAGATGAATTTGCCAAGTCATGTAGTTTGCTTTCTGTGGCCCCCAAAATTTTAACTCATGTGTCCTGGCTTTTCTTTGGAAGAGAAGGGGAACCAATTAGTCACATGCTAATCAGAATTCTTGGTTTGAATGTGTAATGAATCATTTTTTGATCAATCATTAATTTTTATCAAACAGCCAACTCTGACAGAAATTGGGATGGATCATTTCAGATGGAATAGCATGAAACAGTCTCTACCAGAAATGAAAGAAGATCTGTATGTTTTCCAGATGCTGCCTGTTTGAGGGGCCCTTATCTTATTAATTCTTGTCCTTCCATGTCTAAATTTGTGGGCCCACATCCCAGAGTTTGTCCCATCACGGAAGAGAGAGTTATTATCATTAAATATTTCAAAATGTCTTTGGATTTTTGAGGCTCACTCTTTGTTCAGGGCGAGGAAACTTAACAGAGAAATTAGTTTAACACCAGGTCACACTAGGCCTATTAATCCTTCTTTTAATAGGTAATTACCTGCTATCCTTCTAACGAATAAGTAATTAGATATCATCAGGCCACACCAGGCCTACTGCCACTATGAAGTAAAAGTGCTCCATTATGTTATTCATTCACTAAGTTGTTCATTTCTCTCTTTACTTAACAAACACTTGTTGAGAATGTCAGATTGTACCAAGCACTAATAACACACTTGCGGTTAATACATAGAAGATGCCCTCAAAGAGCTCACATTAGTGGAGGAAATAAATAAAATGATTCATTTTGATAAGAGGCTATTGTGACTCTGTATCTGGATGTCTTGTCACAGTCCTGGCCTGAATCCTTTCAGAGTGAGTATTTACCATTCCTTTTTAAAACCCAGTATCTGAAATCCGTCTCTTACAAGTCTCAGGAGGAGGGAGAGCCCTTCTCCTATTATAGATGTTAAACATGTGGATCTTTCCTTTTCCAGCCTCCCTTGCAGCTAAGTTGTAAGTACATGACTTAGGCTCCTCTAGTTGAAGGCCTCTGTCTTTTATTTTGAGATAGGAGCCTTGTAGGGATAGCAGATGGTAGAGGTGGTAGTGGAAGCATAGAGTGTTTAGCACTAGGGGCATTGAGAGTGCAGCAGCCATGTCCTCACCAAATATGTTTGGTAGTATTCCTGGCTGCATAGCCAGAAGCTTGGATCTTCAGTCTTCTTAGCTATTCTGCGGACTACCTACTATTCTAAATGATTTCTTTTCTGCTTATATCATGTGAATATCTGAAAATTAAATGTGTTGGCAAGTCAAAAATTTTAGGGGGTGGGAAGGAGATTGCTTGTTTTGTTCTGGAAGGAAATTATTTAGGTGCCAAGTCAATAGGAGGGGATTACATGGTAACACTATTTAGAACTTGGTTTAATTGGATTTTGTCCAGAGACTCACTTGGATCTTTTACCCCACAGTGCTAGCTCTTGTAACCCTGAAATTTTAAGTCATAATCATCTGAAATGTCACAGGCTTCAAAACTAGTACTTCTGTTGCTCAAAAGAATTTCATTGTCTCAAAAATACTCACTGTATTTACTACTGTTTTCAGATATTTTTTGGAATGTTCAGTTTGATACTCTTTATTATAAACCTGGTTTATTATTTTGTCCTTTTTCGTTCTCTCCTTTGAGTATTTCAAAATGTATTTGATTTTAGCTCATTTTATTTTTACTTTTTAGAGACAATGTCTTGCTCAGTTGCCCAGGTTGGAGTGCAGTGGTACTATCATGACTGACTGCAGCCTCGACTTCCCAGGCTTAGGTGATTCTCCCATCTCAGCCGCCTGAGTAGCTAGGACTGAAGACACATGCCGCCACGGTTGGCTAATTTTAGAATTTTTTGTAGCCATGTTGCCCAGGCTGGTCTCAAACTCTTGGCCTCAAGCAGTCCTTCTGTATTGGCCTCCCCAAGTGCTAGGATTACAGGCCACTGTTTTCTAAAAAGTACACTTTATATATATATATATATATATATATATATATATATATATATATATATATATATGCACACACACACATACATATATTTATTATACTTTAAGTTCTAGGATACATGTGCACAACGTGCAGGTTTGTTACATATGTATACATGTGCCGTGTTGGTGTGCTGCACCCACTAACTCCTCATGTACATTAGGTATATCTCCTAATGCTATCCCTCCCCCCTTCCCCCATCCCACAACAGGCCCCGGTGTGTGATGTTCCCCTTCCTGTGTCCGTGTGTTCTCATTGTTCAATTCCCACCTATGAGTGGGAACATGCGGCGTTTGGTTTTTTGTCCTTGCGATAGTTTGCTGAGAATGATGGTTTCCAGTTTCAACCATGTCCCTACAAAGGACATGAACTCATCATTTTTTACAGCTGCATAGTATTCCATGGTGTATATGTGCCACATTTTCTTAATCCAGTCTATCATTGTTGGACATTTGGGTTGGTTCCAAGTCTTTGTTATTGTGAATATTGCCACAATAAACATACGTGTGCATGTGTCTTTATAGCAGCATGATTTATAATCCTTTGGGTATATACCCAGTAATGGGATGGCTGGGTCAAGTGGTATTTCTAGTTCTAGATCGCTGAGGAATCGCCACACTGTCTTCCACAATGGTTGAACTAGTTTACAGTCCCACCAACAGTGTAAAAGTGTTCCTATTTCTCCACATCCTCTCCAGCACCTGTTGTTTCCTGACTTTTTAATGATCACCATTCTAACTGGTGTGAGATTATATCTCATTGTGGTTTATACAAAAATTAATTCAAGATGGATTAAAGACTTAAGTGTTAGACCTAAAACCATAAAAACCCTAGAAGAAAACCTAGGCAATACCATTCAGGACATAGGCATGGGCAAGGACTTCATGTCTAAAACACCAAAAGCAATGGCAACAAAAGCCAAAATGGACAAATGAGATCTAATTAAACTAAAGAGCTTCTGCACAGCAAAAGAAACCACCATCAGAGTGAACAGGCAACCTACAGAATGGGAGAAAATTTTTGCAATCTACTCATCTGACAAAGGGCTAATATCCAGAATCTACAAAGAAGTCAAACAAATTTACAAGAAAAAAACAAACAATCCCATCAAAAAGTGGGCAAAGCATACGAACAGACACTTCTCAGAAGAAGACATTTATGCAGCCAACAGACACACGAAAAAATGCTCATCATCACTGGCCATCAGAGAAATGCAAATCAAAAAGTATATTTTCAATGACTTTTTTATCACTTCACATAATGTTTTAAGATAATCGTGGTGGAGCATCATTGTTGCACAGAATGTAGCACAGATGATAAAGGCCCACTTAAAAATCATTTTAAATAGCTTATGATGATTCTTAAAAAAATTCCCAAAAATACTGAAAATGACTTTTTCCATAAATTATATCTAAAACTCCAAATAACCATCTGATTTGGGCAACTATGAGTTGAATGATGGCACCATGCTTTTTTACTTAACAATACATTTTGGGGATCTCTTCATAATAATGTAGAGAATCATCTCCCCTCCTCTTTAC
The DNA here is from genome assembly GCF_029281585.2 of Gorilla gorilla gorilla. Lineage (NCBI taxonomy): Eukaryota > Metazoa > Chordata > Mammalia > Primates > Hominidae > Gorilla > Gorilla gorilla. The sequence goes on from NC_073232.2 coordinate 24,963,071, forward strand.
AGCTACATAGTATTCTAATTTGTGAATGTCTCGTAGTTTATTTTAAAAGTCCTCTTTTTTTTTTAATGTTAGGTTTGTATTCTAGTCTTCTGCTATTATAATAAGACCACAGCGAATGTCCTCATACATATGCCATTTTGTATTTTTACCTGTGTATCTTTGGGATAGATTCCTAAATACAGGATTGCTGGGTCAAATAATAAACATGTATAATCATTCTGTAACTTTTTATTTTTTAATATCACCTTCTAGTCCTTGTCTATATGTGTCTATATTTTACAGAATTTCACTCAAATTTATGAGGCTTTCTAAATTTTATATTTAGTTTTTTTTGAGATGAGATCTTATCCTGTTTCTCAGGCTGAAGTGCTGTGGTACAATCATAGCTCACTGAAGCCTCAAATTCTGGGGCTCAAGTGATTCTCCTGCTTCAGCCTCCTGAGTAGCTGGGGACTACAGGCACACATAACTGTGCCTAGCTAATTTTAAATTTTTTTGTAGAGACAGGATTTTGCTTTGTTGCCCAGGCTGGTCTCAAAATCCTGGCTTCAAACAATCTTCCCACCTTGGCCTCCCAAAGTGCTGGGATTACAGGTATAAACCACCACACTTATCCTGTATTTATTTTAATATAATGTTTATGTTTTCATACAGCTTCATAATTATTTTTCATTATTCTATAATAGTTCATCATTGAAGAATGTCTCAAAATCATTTTTATCTTTTGTTTCTTTCCTTCCTGAGTTGCTATTTAATGTTAAACTGAAGAAAATCTATAATACTTTTGTTTTTGCCAGGTGGAAGGCACACTAGGAAGTGTATTTGTGAGTGGGTGTGTGTGTGTGTGTTCATATGCATAAACATTTCTGTCTTTCTCAGAACATCTAATGCCTATACATTTTCAATTTTTTAATTTGTACATGCAAAATTTTGAAAAAAAATGGATTTTAGATTAGACCATTGTGTCTTGTATTAAATCCATTAGGTGATGGAGAGGCAGACTTGATCCAAGTCAGGCATTTCTACACACTTGGAGCAAAAAGACTGAGTATGACCAGCATCCACAAATTGTATTAGTTTTAAATATTTAAAACGTGCTGCAGTCTCAGCACTTTGGGAGGCCGAGGTGGGCAGATCACCTGAGGTCAGGAGTTCGAGACCAGCCTGAACAACATGGCGAAACCGTGTCTCTACCAAAAATACAAAAATTAGCTGGGTGTGCTGGCACAGGCCTGGAATCCCAGCTACTAGGGTGGCTGTGGCATTCCTCTCTTCTTGCCTACATTCCACTGTTTCCTTTTCCCCTTGCTGAGGGGATGTGCTGTGGGTCAAGAGGAAGAATTCCCTCCCGAACCCATGCTTAGGAGTTCAGTACCTTCTTGTGAGTCCTCCTAAACTGGATTTGTACCTAGACGCTCCCTTCTGCTTTCACAGCTTATTACAGAGGCTATTTAAAATTACAAAGCAAATTACTGAAAAGTGTGTATTTAGACAGTCTAGTTGGTTTGGCATCGGAATCTCCCTGCAACCTAGGAGGTGAATTTTGCTCAGTTTTCTACTTTATATAGTGGGAATCCTTAAATTTAAATAATTTAAAAGAGTTTTGAGAATTAAACATAACCTAATATAAAAATATTTTAGCTATTAAACTATAGTTTCTTTTAAAAATTATATTCTAAATAAAATTATGGTCGCTTTGGGATATTTAATTTTATATTTCCATTTTTTTTTTCTTTTTTTGAGACGGAGTCTCACTCTGTCACGCAGGCTGGAGTGCAGCAGGGCGATCTCAGCTCGCTGCAACTTCCACCCCCTGGGTTCAAGTGATTCTTCTGCCTCAGACTCCCAAGTAGCTGGGACTACAGGCGCCCGCCACCACGCCTGGCTAATTTGTTGCATTTTTAGCAGAGACGGGGTTTCACTGTGTTAGACAGGATGGTCTTCATCCCCTGACCTCGTGATCCACCCATCGTGGCCTCCCAAAGTGCTAGGATTACAGGTGTAAGCCACCACTCCTGGCCTGATTTTGTATTTCTTAATCCAGCTCAGAACCTCTGTGACTTCTCATGGAAAAAATAGAAACTTAACATGGTTAAGCCTAATATAATCATTCAGCTATCTACAAAGAGATGATTTATGTGGTACAGAAAGTGAAATAATCATATTTCTTAACTGTTTTCATATCAGAAATTTATTGTCATAAAAATCGTTTTTCTCTTAAAATAGACAGAGAAGTAAAAATATTTTAATTGCTAAAGTCACACTTGAATGGTAAAATGCAAAATTATTAACATGTGTAACAAAAGCCAAATGCGTTTGTTAAATGAAAAATCCATGAAAAATCATGTGAAAGTGGACATAAGAATCACTTAAGATTATTTACAGAACAATTACCTAGGAGGTTTGAACAGAAAAAGAAACAAAAAGAACATAAATGGATGAAAAAAATAAATGATGAAAGAACACCTGATTTTTTTTTCTTAAAGAGAAGCCAGAAAGAAAGGGAATTGGGAGCATTTAAAATGTGATATAACTGTGTGCGATTTTCTTCCAGGACCAAGAGCCACACTGTTATCCAGTGAAAAATGAATATGAGACATTTATTGCTGCCAGGGGATTCCCTGGACTGCCCATGATAGGCTTGAACTGAGGCTTTGCTTGAAGGTTATGTGAAGACTTTGTCATTCAAAGTCGGCACCACTGACAAGAACTATCCTCGGTAGGGTTACACTGAGCTCCAGTGGATAAATAAAGGGGCAAGATATATTAGAAAGCATGTGGATGCCCTCTGCCTCTGCACCATTACTCATTCAGATTTATGGTGTGTGATTTTTGACTCACTCTGGCCAGGGTCACTGGTCATGCTATAAGATGGTCTATCATCAATAAATACACATTGATCACATGTGCCAAAATATGCACAAGCCAGTATAGACATCCCAAAAGAAAACCAGCTATTAAATTATGGTCATACTCAATTTAGAACTAAACAATAAATCCCTGGTTTGATCAACCACCATTTTCAATGGACCCAGTACTAAATAATTTTTCTGCTGTTTCTAAAAATCAAATTCACCCTCATGGACCAGAGATTTACTGCTCCAGAGGATATTAAGAAAAAATATTCTACAGGTTTTGATAGCAGCCTCTAAAAAAGGAGTCCCAAAGCTATTCTGAAATGCCACCATCATTGGAATAAATGAAAGAATTCCAAAGATGATTACTTTGAACTAGATAACTCTAATTTGGGTTGTATATGCTTGTATTAGTAAGTTCTGAAATTTTCATCAAATATTAGATGTTTTACCTTATACAGCCTCAACTCTTGATTTCGCACTCACTCCCTACAAATCTTTGCAGGGCTGTTTGCTTACACAAATTTTTCTAAAAAGATAGGACTAGAGCAAATTGCCATTAGTGCCTAGATGTTTGGCCATGGAAGAGATTACTGGAGAAATGTATCCCAACAGTTCATGACAGCATGGTTTGTAATAGTAAAGCAAAGCAAAACAAAATCCACAAGGCTCAATAACAGGAGTCTGGGTAAATAGACCGTGGAATATCCAAACCAAGAAATACTACGCAAATGTGACATAAACTACAGATATCCTCATCATTCATGGATCTTACGTTAAGAAAAGGAGAAATTCACAGAAGTTAAAACATTTTTTAGAGTTTAGAAATGGGTAAAACTAGTAAATACTTTGATTACAGGTGTATACATAGGAAAAAAATTATAACGAGAACTATTAGTACTCTTAGTGTTTAATTTGAGGATAAAGAAAGGGAATATGATTATGGAAGGTCACATAAGATATTCTAAAGGTATTAGCAACACTTTTTTTGAGCTAGGTAATAGGTATTCCCTTTGTTAATACTCTTCAAACTGTATATGTAAGTTATATATAGTATTTTGCATGTGTGATATATTTCACAATAAAAACAACTAAAAATAGTTAAAAGTCTAGCTTATAAGTCAGGGGAGAGGGAAAACGGAACAAAAATTTACCACATGGAAGAATCCCAGATCCATATTTACTACAGACAAGCATTTCAAGTTGAACTTTCTGTGATGATTGAAATGATCTAAAATGCTATCATGTTCTATAATTGTGCACAGCAGCCGCAAAGCTACTGAGCACTTAGGATGTAGCTAGCACAACTGAGAAACGAATGGTTTTAATTTTAAATAATTTAAATTTAACTAGCACACATGTCTAGTGGCTACTATTTTTAACAAAGCAGATGTAGACCACTGGATTAAAAAATATCATTTTAGCTTAAAATAAGCGACAACCTGTTCTTTGAATTATCAAAGACTGATTCTGTGTATTTTTCCTTCTCTTTTTTGTCATCGATCAGCTTACTGTTTGTTTTTCCTTTAAATAGTTCTAAGACAGAGACAAGAAAGAAAAATATATATATATGAAATATATATATGTAATTGTAATAACAATAAATAATGCCAAAAGAGGTAGGATGATGAGAAACACCATAGGTATGAGTTTTGAATTCTTTTAAAACTACTTGGTTTTAAAAGAACGAATATGAAATTTTCACCTAAGATAACTAATCGTTGTAGTGGTGTGAAAAGGCAGTTGAGAGGGAAAGACAAAGCTAGCTACAGGTAGTCATGCAAATCTTACAACAGAAGTTTACTAAGTTCCTCTGAAAATGACAATAACAATGAGAAAAGAATAATAACTTTTAGCAATCACTGAGTATTTTTTAGTCTTTAGCATCATTTCATGTGCTTTATTAATATGCATTTAAACTTCATGGCAACTTTTGTTTTATCGATAAAAAACTGAAGGGTAAAGCAACTTTTAAGGTCACATGGCCTGTGACCTCTGACAGTTGATAACTTAGAAGGAAAAATGGTCATTGAACAAGATCACAAATATGATTCGTTTTATAATAGGGAAGAATCAGGGCTGTAGGACTGTACAATGGAAAGATATTTCAAGAAGTATATTATGTTTTCTCTTGTATATATTAGTCCATTTTCACATTGCTGATAAATACATACCTGAGACTGGGAAGAAAAAGAGGATTAACAGACTCACAGTTCCACATGGCTGGGGAGGCCTCACAATCATGGTGGAAGGCAAAAGGTACTTCTTACATGGTGGTGGCAAGAGAGAATGAGAACCAATTGAAAAGGGAAACCTTATAAAACCATCAGATCTCATGAGACTTATTCACTACCACGAGAACAGTATGAGAGAAACCACTCCCAAAGATTCAATCATCTCCCAATAGGTCCCTCCCACAACACATGGGAATTATGGGAGTTGCAATTCAAGATGAGATTTGGGTGGGGACACAGCCAAACTACATCATTGTATAACAAATTATCCCTAAACTTAGTGACATAAAACAAGAAACGGTTATTATCTCATCGTTTCTGCGGCCCAGGAATTCAGGAGCAGCTTAGTTGCATGGCCTTGTTTGAGTTCTCTCATGAGACTGTAATCAAGATGCTAGCAGGGCCACATCATGCAAAGGCTTGACTGGGAATAAAGGATCCACTTCCCATTGTATGTGTGTGGCTGTTGACAAGAGGCCTTACTTCCTTACTGGATCTTCACTGTGGCCTCAGTTCCTTACGACATGAGCCTCTGCATAGGGCTGCCAGCATATCCTCAAGACATGACAACTGATTCCAGACAGAGAGAGAGAGAGAGAAAGTGCAAGATGGAAGTTATGATGTCTTCCATGACCTGGCCTTGGAAGTGACATACTATCACTTCTGCCACGTTCCATTGGTCACGTCAACCAACCTGATAAGATATGGGAGTAGGAAGTTCTCACACCAGGGTGAACACGAGGAGGCAGGGACTGCTGGGGGCGAGCTTGCAGATCGGCTACCCCAAGACGTTGCACCAATACTTTAAGCCAAAAATGATCAGCCGCTAATAAAAAGATCACAATGGGGGGAACAAAGTAGATGACTTGATAAATACATAGGAAATGAAATTAATAGTGATTGGTAAGGTGTGGGAAGAGAGAAGAGGGAGAACAGACACAACCCCGGATTTCCAGCTTGCATACTTGAGTAGAGGCCAATACCTCAAAATCAGGAGAAAGAGCAGCTTGCAGTGAAAACAAGTTTTCTCTTATTTTTTATCGTATTTATCAGTGACTTTTCTGAGCGCTTCTTGCTGTCTTCAACCTTCATTATATCCTAAGGTCAACCCGTTCTCAGCTGACAACATAGTTTCCTTACAGAGAACATCAAGGCAATCTGATACTCAATTTCATTAACTTTTAATCTTATCATCGCAGAAGACTGTGCTTCTTTGGTTCTAAGACACTTTTTTTCATGGTTTAATATATTTTAAGTTGGAATACGTGTTGCAATCAATTAGGCTTTAGATTCAATGAAATAGGGCTTATTAGTAACTTGATTCCTTTTTTTCCTACACACAGTTTCCTCAGAGGCAGATGGAGTTGTTTTGTTTGTTTGTTTAAAAAGAAAAAAAAATGCTTGATTATCCAATGGAGTTTGTGTGTCTTGGAAGTCAAATTTTAACCCCTTTATTTCAGCCTGCTTTCTGAATAGTCTAAACTTTGCTTTATCCCTAGATTCATCATGGATCTTGATGGTTGAGATTAAAAGAAGAGAGGCAAATATGAGTGAACACAAATTATGGTGGGTTTGTTTTTTTTCAAACTACTCCTAAGTCCCCAGCAAATCCTGTGATGTTGATACTCCATGCTTCAGCCAGTATATATGGCTGTTGGAAGGCTTCTTTAACATTATGGTCGTTGGGTCTCCATCAAAACACTGTGGTCTTTTCAAGGGTTGAGTGCTTGCTTGGTCCAAAGACAGGACTTTTAATCCCTGACAGCTAGACCAGATAGTCCAAATCTCCAGCTGGGCTCTCAGCTAACTGTCTTATTCTACTTGGCATGACGCCTCTTTTGTATTCTGTTAGAAAGAGAAAACACAGCAAGAACACCTTGCTGTCCAATTAAATGTAATAGAACAAGAACCATGATCTAACCCTTAAGAGCCATTTTTGGATGGGAGGAAGCATTAATGATTTGCATCAACTTCAAAAAAAAACTCATCTATAGAATTTTTTTCTTTCCTCAGAACATTAAATACTCCCAGCTGAAGATACTTTCTTTTAGAAGTGGGAGACAGGCCCTATAAAGATATTTTGGCTTCTATCTAACACCAAGCTCTGAGGTTAAACAAATCTTGTTTGTCATGGGTTTCTCATCAAATTCTTTATTTACATCATGACTTTCTGAAAAAATACTTTATACTTGTTGAATTTACCCTAAATGAGTATGGGTCATCGTGATAGGGATAGTTTAGCTCAGGAACCAACGTTTCGGTGTCTTGATTGCACAATGACCCCATCCTTTCCTCACTCTGTCCGGTGTTTCTTTCACCTCCCTTGCATTTCTAATCTCTTTGAGTTCCTCCCATTCTTGTGATAAAATTTTCATGTCTCTCAACTCTGAACAAAGAAAAACCCTTTCCTAGATCCTGCTACTTTTACAACAATTTAATCCATCTTCCCCACCCCACCAACAGCTTTGTTTTTCTAACTTCTTAAAAAATGTGACACCAACTATCTTCCTTTCTCTTGTTAAATTCTTTGCCGTCAGGCTTCTTTCTCAGTGGTTACATTGAAACTGCTCTCTCAAAAATCCTGAGTGCTGGCCGGCATAGTGGCTCATGCCTGTAATCCCAGCACTTTGGGAAGCTGAGGCGTGCAGATCACTTGAGGCCAGGATTTCGAGACCAGCCTGGCCAACATGATGAACCAGCGTCTCTACTAAAAATACAAAAATTAGCCAAGATAGCGCCATTGCATTCCAGCCTGGGTGACAGAACGAGATCTTGTGGAAAAAAAAAAAAATCCTGAGTACTTAATTGCTAAATTCTTTGGGATTCCATGCTTTTCTCAATATCATTGACTTTCCAACTTTCTACTCTTCTTCCTTGTCTTTTTAAAAAATTCTACCCACTCATCCACTTTGGGATCTTTCTAAAGTGCAACTAGGTCATGTCATTTCTCTGCTCTCTCCTTTGGCCTCAGTATCCAGTAGAGACTCTTGAGGTGGTTTATAGGATCTGCCACGATCTGACTCCTGTTCCGTCATCTCCAACCTTATTTCTTTCCACCTTCTACCTTAACGCTCCATGCCTCAGCCAAGCTGAGCTACCTGTAGCTTCTCAAACATACCAGGCTTATTCTGTTTCACCTCTGACCTTTGCACATGCTTCTCCCACTTGCTGGGACATTCTTCCATATTTAGCTTTATTATTCATACTTATGTTGAGTAAGTTATTACATATTTGTGTAGACTGTAAGCTTTTAGAAGCAAAGACTACCTATCATTTTACTGTTGTATGTTCATCACTTATTATAGTGCCTCTCACTTAGCAGTTGCTCAATGAGTATTTGCTGACTGTATGCATTATTCATGAATGAATGCAGCTTTTGATCCATAAGGCTACTCACACTGTCAACATTCCTTTTCTTTCTTTTCCTGTTGGCCTTAATCTTGTTGAGTCTCCTTTTATCTCTTAGTGCTTGGTTATCGTCTCTCGTTTAATCTCTGTTCCAGGGTCCTTTCCTTCCATTGTATCCCACACTCCTGCAGAATGTTGTTCATCCGGCCCAGCTCTGATCATGTCACTCCTTTGCTATTGCTAAGTAATTTTCAATGATTCCTCACTGCTCATATTATAAAGGTCGAAGTCCTTAGTACACTCCTAGAGAATTTCTGCAGGCAGCGATTATATAGTTTCCTGGTTTTCTCTCATTAGTCTTGTTCTACTAATCTTCACTCCAGTAACCAGACTACCTTGCCCATGATTTTCTGTTTATGCTGTTCTCCTCCTTTGAAATATACTTCTTCTACCTCTAATAAAAATTTAGCTGTGCTTCAAGGCTCAGTTCAATTGCCACTCTTCCATAAATACTGCCCTGGCTCCCTGGGGGAACAAAATAGTTTCCTTCCCCTGTGTTCCCAAAGCACTTTGTTTGTGCCTTCTTAGGCACTTGTTATATCTTACCTTCTGTTAAGGATATTTTTGCCTTTGCAATTCAGTGATAAGGTGAGAATAGATCTTATTCATTTTTGTATTCTCAGGAATGCCTTGCCCATATGTGTTCGATAAATATTTGTTGAATTGAATGTTAATTAATCAAAGATATAAAGACTTAGTGTTAAGCATTGAATCACGGTGAGTTATATATTTTACTCTTTATCCAAAAATATGTGGATGGTGAACACACCCAGAAAGCTAGTGGCCATTTTGCTGATGCTTTTCTTCTTCAGTAATAGGCACTTCTTTAACTTACAGAAAAGGAAGATTAGCTTAATTGAACAGGGCATGAAATTTATGCAGTCCTTAAAATATTATAATAAATAAGAATCATGAATATTAAACGTGCTTCCTACGTTCAAAATTGATTTTAAAATGCAGTGCCTAAAGCATTTAGAAAACAAATGAGGGTCGTTTAGTATTTCAGAAATTTGTCCTCAGTTTCAAACTCTCCACATACCATAAGGTTTTCAAACGAAAGAACCATTCCATCATGTTCATAATAATGACCATTTCTGTTGGATTCTGCGCTCGAGAAAATATTTGTTGCTTAAATAAACAAGCACCTGTGTCACAGTGTAACAATCAAGGGTCTGTATATTTTTTCCATTTATTCATTTTGTATGTGACCTAGGAAAAGTCATCTCACCTCTTGAGAAGGCAGTTACCTCATTGGTAATATGGAGATATCAGTATCTTATCTGAATGAGGGCAAAGAGTCACTTGAGACGGCCTAAGACACTCTTATTTTTCACCCCTTCTGAAGTTCTCTTTTACTCACGTGTACCCTGATCTTTCTTAATGAACCCTTCCCACATTATCAATGACATCATGATCCCAAATGCTTCCATGAAGATCAATGGTGTAGCTCTACATTGCAAGGAGCTTTTTGGTAGACTTCAGTCTTTGCCTAATAGAAGCACTCTCTGGATAAGACAGAGAAACCAGATGACTCTGCAGGAGAGGCTGCAGGCAAGGCAAAGCTATCTATGCCCTTGCCATGTCTAAGAATGGTCAAACATCACAAGTGATTAGTCTCTCAGATAAGGGATTTGCTTTTATGAAAAACCCCCAAGGAGGGACGGAGGCCAATCTGGCATCTGCTGCAGCATACACACATCCTGGCAAACTACTTCAGGTCAGCAGTCAGGAACCATTTCTTCTGCTAGGATGAGCTTCATGTGGAGGTATTCTCTGAAATATGAGCCCAAAGCCACACTGAGTATCATCTGCAAGTGATAAAAACCGTATTTGTTCATTAGCAGGGTTAACAGGCATATTCCGGCAGGTCTTATTTCAAACTGTGTTTTCCGAGGCATGAATGAAGTGGCTTTTGAAATTTAATCAAGCATAAAAAAAATTACACCCATTATTCATATGATAACTGTGTTCACCTGATAGAAACATTATAGGCAAACTATGTCTTAGTGACCTCAACATCTTTTCACAGACATCTGTGGGAACCCACAAATGGAATTCGGCAACCAAACTGGCGTTTCATGAGTGGCCTTCCTGGCTGACCCCAAACAGTTCATAGAAGCCATGTATTATGATTTGCTTCCTCTCAGGGGGCACTAAATTATTTGATGAGACCACATTGAGACACAGCAATACTCTTCTTTACAATGGGACTGACAGTTACTCTCTCCTGAGTAGATGGAGACTTTGACAAGTACAGAGTTGAAGCAAAATCTGCCTGGGACATCCAGGTAGAGTTTTCTGGCTGATGCTTGGGTGGATGGTTATGGTATTTATGTCAAATCATAGATTAGTAAAGGATTTTTTTCTTATTCAGTCATGGGTTAGTAGAATATGAAAACAGGGCTGGATACACTTCTTTTTTTCCCGTTTAAAAAACTGTGATAATAGGCCAGACGCGGTGGCTCAAGCCTGTAATCCCAGCACTTTGGGAGGCCGAGGCGGGCAGATCACGAGGTTAAGAGATCGAGACCATCCTGGCTAATACGGTGAAACCCCGTCTCTACTAAAAATACCAAAAATTAGCCGGGCATGGTAGTGGGCACCTGTAGCCCCAGCTACTCGGGAGGCCGAGGCAGGAGAATGGTGTGAACCCGGGAGGCGGAGCTTGCAGTGAGCAGAGATCGCGCCACTGCACTCCAGCCTGGGCGACAGAGCGAGACTCCGTCTCAAAGAAAAAAACAAACAAACAAACAAACAAACAAAAAACTGTGATAAGAACACTTAACATGAGATTTACCCTCTTAACAAACTTTTAAGTGCACCACACAATATGTTAACTATAATCATTACATTTTATGGCAGATCTGCAGAACTCATTCATCTTGCATAACTGAAATTGTATGCCCATTGGAAGCCACACCCCATTTTCCCATTTTCTCAGCCCCTGGAACCCACCATTCTACTGTCTGTTTCTACGAGTATGACTATTATAGATACTTCATATAAGTGGAATCATGCAGTATTTGTCCTTCCATGACTGGCTTATTTCACTAAGCCTAACGTCCTCCAGGTTTCTCCATGTTGTTGCATATGGCACAATTTCCTTCTTTTTGAAGGCCAAGTAGTATTCTATTGTATGTGTACACCACATTTTCCTTGTCTATTCATCCGTGGGTAGACATTTAGGTTGTTTCTACATCTTGGCTACTGTGAATAATGCTGCAATAAATATGGTATGCAGTTATCCCTTTGAGATCCTTTCAGTTCTTTTGGATGTATACCCAGAAATGGAATTGCTGGATCATATGGTAGTTCTATTTTTAATTTTTTGAGGAACTTCAATACTGTTTTCTATGGTGGCTGCACCATTTTGCATTTCCACCAACAGTGTTCCACACCAGTCCAATTTCTCCTCTTTCAATCCTCACCAATGCTTACTATTGTTTGTGTTTTGAGTAACAGTCATCCTAATAGGTGTGCATTGATATCTCACTATGGTTTTGATTTGCATTTCCCTAATGATTAGTGATGTTGAGCATGTTTATATATGCCTGTTGGCCATTTGTTTATATTCTTTGGAGACATGTCTGAGTCCTTTGCCCACCTTTTAATCTAGTAAATTTTTTTTGCTATTGTGTTGTAGAAGTTTCCTATACATTTTAGATACTAACACCTTATCAGATACATGGCTTGCAAATATTTTTTCCCGTTCAGTAGGCTGCCTTTTCACTCAGATAAGTGTTTCCTCTGCTATAAGACTTAATACCTGGGTGATTAAATAACCTGTACAACAAACTCTTTTGACACAAGTTTACCTCTGTAACAAACCTGCACATGTACCCCTGAACTTAAAATTTAAAAAATAAAATAAAATAAACATAGCTACCTATTTAAATAAAAAAGAAGCTTTTTAGTTTTATATAGTCCCACTTGTTTTTTTATTCTTTCTTCTTTTTTTTTTTTTTTTTTTTTGTGATGGATTTTTGCTCTTGTTGGCCAGGCTGGAGTGCAGGAGCATGATCTTGGCTCACTACAACCTCCACCTCCTGGGTTCAAGTGATTCTCCTGCTTCAGCCTCACAAGTAGCTGGGGTTACAGGGGCAGGCCACCATGCCCAGCTAATTTTTGTATTTTTAGTAGAGATGGGGTTTCACCATGTTGGCCAGGCTGGTTTCGAACTCCTAACCTCAGGTGATCCACCTGCCTCGGCCTCCCAAAGTGCTGGGATTACAGGCATGAGCCACTGCAGGACAGTCCCACTTGTCTTTATTTGCTGTCATTGCTAGTGTTTTTGATGTCATATCCAAGAAGTCAGTGTTGAGATCAAAGTTATAAAGCTTTTCCCTTGTGTTTCTTCTACAAGTTTTACTGTTTCAGTTCTTATGTTTAAGACTTTTATTCATTTTGAGTTGATTTTGCATATGGTGTAGGATAAGGTTCCAATTTCATTCTTTTACATATGGATATCCACTGTTTTCAGTGCCATTTTTTTGTGAAGAGACCATTCTTTCCTCATTGTGTATTCTGGCACTTTGTTGAAGATCAGTTGACTGTGCATGTGTCAGTTTATTTCTGGGCTCTGCATTCTGTTCCATTTGTCTATGTATCTGTTTTTATGCCAGTACCATAGTGTTTTAATTACTGTAGCTTTGTAATATATTTTAAAATCAAGAAGTGTGATGCCTCCAGCTTTGTTGTTCCTTGTCAGGATCTCTTTGGCTTTTCAGGGTCTTTTGTGGTTCCATATGAATTTTAGGGACGTTTTCCTATTTCTGTAAAATATGCCATTGGGATTTTGATAAAGATTGCATTGAATCTGTACATTGCTTTGGGCCATGTGGATATCTTAACAAGATTAAGTCTTCCAATCCCAGAACACAGGATATCTATTTATTTGTGTTTTTAAAAATTTCTTTCAGCAGTGTTTTGTAATTTTCAGCGTACAAGTCTTTCACCTCCTTGGTAAAATTGATTCCTAAGTATTTTGGTTTTTGCTGCCATTGTAAATATTATTATTTTCTTAGTAGGTACATCTGTGTTTCATTGCTTCATCTCAGCAATCTCTGTCAATAGAACTCACCTTGACCCATAAGAAAATATGTTGAATGATTAGTGGCCTAAACAAAGTGCCTATTGTCTTTAACTCTCTTAAGAGGAAGTACCATTTATTGTCTACTGAATGCCAGGCATAGCCTTAGACTCAACATACATTATTCCATTTGATCCTAGTGTCTCTATGAAATAGATATCATTAAACCCCCTTTCCATAAGGAAATTCATATTTAGAGAGGTTAAGGTGCTTGTTCAAATTCACATGGTTAAGAGGTAGGAAGGCCATGTCTATTTGATTCCAAAGTCAGAGCTCTTTTCACAAATATGCAGTGTCCTAAAATTAAAACATAGGCCTTGCTTAGTTAGTTCTAGTATGTTGTGCATCAGAAACAGCTCCTAACCTATGCTAAAAATGATCACATAAGGGGTAAATGAAATTATTTTCAGTGGTTTCTGCAGATATCTGCAGAGATAAGATTTTCTGTAATGAAGTTCTGTATTTCGGCAGTCTTTGTAAGCTTCTTGGAAAGTAGAAAAGCATTCTTCCTTTGGTTGGAGGGTCAATTTTTATCCAAAGGATTCTCTGAGTTTCCTTTCTCCTTAGATTGTGGAGTTGGACATGACGTTGGAGGTCACAAGAACCAACCACTCATTTTATGCATAAGCAACCCACAGAAAGGTTTGGAAAGGTCAACCAGGTTGATTAAGATCACTCAGCACTTACTGGCAGAGTTAGGAACGACATCTAAGCTTCCTAACTCTAAATCCCATGCCTTATTATTAGCAAAATTATTAGTTTCTGAACTAGGACTCATGCTTTTGTTGTATAAAGTAAACCTGGCCACTTTTCTTTTATGAATTGACTACTTCCAGTATGATTGCGACTTACTCTATTTTTCTCACACATATCTTTTATACATAGTCTAGCCAAAATCCTGACATGACTTTGCAGCAACATGGATGCAGCCAGAGGCCATTATCCTAAGCAAATCAACGCAGGAACAGAAAACCAAATACCACATGTTCTCACTTATAAACAGGAGCTAAACATTGGGTACTCGTGGACATAAAGATGGGAAAAATAAACACTGGTGACTACTACAAGGGGGAAGGCAGGAGGGAGGGAGGCAAGGGTTGAAAAACTAACTGTTGGGTACTGTGTTCAGTCCATGGATGACAGGATCATTTGTATTTCAAACCTCAGCTTCATTCACTATACCCAGGTAATAAACTGGCACATGTACCTCAAACCTAAAATTTAAAAAAAATGAAATTTAAAAAATTCAGGCATGAATTGTATATTTGAGCTATCCAAACTCATATTCCCTCCCTGAACATCTGCTTGGCCTCTTTACACCAGAAACTAAATTTCTTAAGAAAGTCCATCTTAATTACCTTGTATTTATAGATGCTCAAATGGTCCTAATATTTACAGATGCTTATTAAATATGATTGGATTATGCCATTTGCTTGATATTCTTTATTAATGCTAATGTGCATTAGAAGCAAATTTTTAAACTTTTAAGTTCAGGTGTACAAGTGCAGGTTTATCACATAGGTAAACTTGTGTCATGGAAAAGCAATTTTTAACAAGCAACCCATTATTAGGTCAATGTGTCCAATACTCACGGCCTTATTGGTATCCTTGGGACATAGAAAAAAAACAGAGACACTAGTTTGTACAGCTATTAAGATATTACCGATGCCTTTGCTAATAGAACGTAAGGTTTTTCTATTTAAAGCAAAAAAAAAAAAAAAATCTTTGGTTAATGGGTACCAAAAAATAGAAAGAATAAGACCTACTATTTGACAGAATAAGAGGGTGATTATAGTCAATGAGAACCTAATTATACATTTAAAAATAACTAAAAGGGCTTAACTGAATTATTTGTAACACAAAGGATAAATGCTCAAAGGGATGGATACCCAATTCTCCATGATCTGCTTGTTTTATTATATTAGCATATTGCATGCCAGCAACAAAACATCTCATGTACCCATGGACATATATAACTACTATGTACCCAGAAAAATTACAAATAAAAAATTTTAAAAAATTTTTGTAATCCCTTAAAATTATCTTAATAAGGCTTAGTTGAAGGGGAAACACACACACACACACACACACACACAAAATGGTAGCCAGAATGATGAGTCGACTAAGTAGTGGAGTTGTATCACAATGTATGATCTTTGATTCAAACTTCAGAGAATCTGTTAAGAAAGAAAATATAGTTGTAGGATTCCAGAAGGCATGAACAATCTTGAACTGTTCTTTTGAAAAATGAACTGAGCAGAGCTGAGCTATAGAGTGAAAGCCAGTTGATTTATGTCAAAATAAATTACTGGGTGCCATTTCTGTAGACCCAAAGGATTCTGCAGGTTGAATATTTGCAGGTTTGTATCTAATTTTAGGGATCAGGACATTTCTGTTATCTTCACCATTTTTCTTGCCATACAAAAGGCGATCAAAATAAGTGCCATTTACTGAGAACTAACTGATGGCTTCCCTAGTGCAGTGTTTTAATTAGAGAGATCATAGGGCCAGATTCTGCTGTTCAGTGAAGGGAGGCTTTTATAAAAAGGCTTATAACAGCATGAGACAGATTTCTATTTGATAATGAGAAACAAAATGTGTAAAAATGAAATTGTAAAAAGGACTAAGCAATGGAATGGTACTAGATGAAGTTTCCTTTTTTCTAAATAACTTTAGAGAAAATTGGCACATTTGGTAACTACATTGACTTTTTCTATATGGAAAAGCATAGACATTTCTTGGAAGAGACTAGATTGAGAAACAGGGGTACAGAAACTGGCCCCTCTACAGTTTGTAACCTAGGCTTCTCATGCTTTTCTTTTCCAGTTTTCTCCTCACTGTTTTCGCACAAGAAAGGACTGCATAAAAAGATGTCAAGCCATGTAGTTCACAAGGAGGAACACATCGCTTCTATAGCTGGATTTTTAAAAGACACTAACTTAATGGTTTTAGTTGTATTATTTTAATTATGGCAACAAAAGGAATTGGAAGCTGTAAACAGCCATTTTCTTAAGCCAATTGTGTGCACATTATGTTTATAAACAAAATCCATTGAAACTTTATACGAATAAGAAATTTTCATTTATATTAAATTCCAACTCAGTTTTAATAATGCACTTGCTTAATTTTTTAACCACAGATCTGATTTCCTATAAAAAAGGAAAATAATTATCTCATGACATGCCTAAAGAAAGGTCAGGAAATTTTACATTTTCTCAGATACTCACTGAAATTAAAGCAAACTAAAAAGAAAAATTGGCCTTTGCTTCTTCTAGCCTCCCTTGCAAATATAAAACATCATGTCAATATTATTTCAATAAGTAGCATTTTAAAAAGCAAACCAAGTAAACAAAACATGTATTGTACTTATTCAGCTGATGTCCTTAGACCATAGTCCTGGACTGAGATCTGAATGTTTTGGAACAAGAAGCCCAGTCTGCTTTGCCTTTCTATCTAATTTTACAGAAAACTAGGACAATGGCAACATGTCATCACTGAGGGCATGCTATGAAAGATTTATCTTCCTGTGTTCAAACAAATCATTAGATTTATCGTTTTTGGTATCATAGGTCTTCATTGAGTCAAATAAACCATATTTTGTTTACTACACTGGAAAGATATAAATGCTAAATACTGTTTAACTTTATTTTATGAGAGTGAATATTATATTCTTTTTTCCAGTGACCTTTTATTGCTTCGTGAATAAGGAAATAATTTGCTAGACAGAAATAGCAGCAAGAGACTGATGGAATTTATGAGCAGACAAACTCTCCTAAAACTGAAAGATAAACATGATAGTTTCAGATAAAAATAGAGAATTTTCTGTACTCCAGTCTCAAAACTTACACAAACTTTATATCATACAGGAAATAATATATAAGATTTAAATGGTAGACAACTCATCAATCTTTTGTAACAGAAAAATAAAGTCAAAACCAGTGATAGATATGATACTTTGCCAAACTCTTAAGCATTTGCTCCTTTAAAAAATATCATACAAAAGGAACAGAGAAAAATGAGTTTATCTTTCACAAGAGAAAAACCAACCTGATAGCACCAGAAGGAAACAGTAAAACATGGCGGTCAAGACTAGGACCTGTGGAACCTGATAGAACACTTGACGGTTCTGTGACTTCGGGCAGGTCTCCTGCTTTCTGAACCTCAGTTTCCTCTTGTAGAAGGTAGAGATCATATCACTTGCAATCCTCTAGTGATGGTAAGAAAGCTAAATGGGATGATACACGTAAGACACCTAGCTTTGTGCCTATCACATTTTAAGCACTTGATACACGTTAGACATTATTATCACTTTTAGTTAACAGCTGAATTTTCTTGTCAGATCTCTGTAAACCATGGTGGCATATTAGAATTACGGCCACTCAACAAAACGTTGTAAAAATACAGTCCATCAATCCATTCTTCCATCTCTCTTGAAGTGCTCTGGACAATCTTTTCTCGACATTTTTTGTACTTGATATTGTATCAGAATATTGTAGTTTGAAAGAAACTTAAAAACCAAGTATTCAGGGATTTGCTTAAGGTGCAGAAAGCTAAAAAGAATATGTTCAGCATTCTTACAATAAAAAGATGGAATGTATATGAAATTTTAAACTTTCCTGAATGCATTAGAGAGCTTAAGTCACAGGGAAAGTCTAAAGCTGAGAGTGGTAAAATAACAGAAAAAAATAAACAAAAAAAATTCCAGCAGTGCCGCCACAACCCTAAGCACAAAGTGTCACTGGAGGAATTTGAATTCTAGGGTGCACTCAAGGCAACCACAAAAAAACAAAACCAAAATCCAGGTCAAGTCATGGCTACACTGACTCAATCCCCATACTGATTATCTACCAAATTAAGATGTTGTGCCCATTTGCAGGCGCAAATGCTATTTATATCAGGACTGTTGTTTTATGCAAGATGTCTGACATTCAAACAAGAATTATGAGAAAGATTGAGAGGCAAGAAAATACACACTGTCAATAAAATCAAAACCACACTCTAATATGCTCCAGATGTTGCAAGTCACATAGGAAATTTAAAATAGCTATGATTCATGTGTTAATATGATTAATAGTGAAAAAGATGCACCACATATGTGACTAAATAGGGAGTTTCAGCAGATGAAATAAAACTATAAGAAAATGATAACAGAAATAATGTCTTTGATGGGCTCAGTAGGAAAGACTCTGACACAGGTGACAGCTGACTGAGATCATTAAAGTGTTGAAATTTAAAAAGAAATTGTCAATCCCAATGTATATATGCAATGAAAATATCTTTCAGTAACAGGAGGAAAATAAAGACATCTTCAAATAAAAACTGAGAAGCCTTCAAACAAAAAACACTCACGAAATTTATAACAAGAATATCTGTGTTTCAAGAAATGTTAAAGAAATTTCTTCAATCAGAAAAAATACTAGACAGAAACTATGATCTATGAAGAGTGCTAGAAATGGCAAGAATAAAGGAATATATAAAATTTATTTTCTCATTTAAATTGCTCTAATAGCAAATTATTTCTTTAAAACAAATAACTAGCAATTCATTGTGTTTTAGCATTCTGTATATTGTGTGCAGTGAACTTCTTTAAAAAAGCCTTATGTAGTATGGTTGCCATAGCAACCATAGTACAGAAGATGGACATGAGCAATTAAGAGTATATGGTTATGAAGTCATTACATGACATGTGAAATTATATAATATTATTTGAAGACAGGCTGTGATTAATTACAAATGTATATTATGACCCCTAAGGAAATGACTAATGTCTTTTTTTTACAGAGCTATAAATAATAAGTTAATAGTGAACATAAAAGTGGAATCATAAAGTACTCAATATATTAGAAGGCAGAAAAAGAAGAAGAAAAAACCAAAGAATAGATGAGACAAGTAGAAAACTAGAAAAATGGTATATTTTTATTAAGATCAACAACTGCATTAAATATAAATGGTATAATACATTATTAAAAGACAGAGATTGTCATATTGGATTAAAAATTAAATGACCCAACTTTATATTATTC
The DNA here is from genome assembly GCF_029281585.2 of Gorilla gorilla gorilla. Classification (NCBI taxonomy): domain Eukaryota; kingdom Metazoa; phylum Chordata; class Mammalia; order Primates; family Hominidae; genus Gorilla; species Gorilla gorilla. The sequence continues at coordinate 24,982,680 of NC_073232.2, forward strand.
ACAAGCAACCCACTATAAAGACACAGATGGACAAAAAGAGAAAATATGTTATAAAACAAATCATTCAAATAAAAATATAAGTAAAGTGACTATATGTTTATCAGACAGAGTTTATTTCATAACAAGGAATATGAGAGATAAAGAATCATATTATCTAATAATAAAGGGTCAAGGTACCAAGAAGATACAATGATCCAAAATATGTATTCAACTAACAATGCTTCAAAATATACAAAGCAAAAACTTACAGAATTATAAGAGAAATAGACAAGATTGCAATCATAACAAAATTTATGCTTCTCTTTCAGTAATAAAACGAGCAGTCAGAAAGTTAGCAAAGATATAGAAGATGTGAATAACACTATAAACCAACTTTATCTAATTGACACTTACACAATACTTCATTTAGTAATAGCAGACTAACCATTCTTCTCAAGCACATATCCAAGATATTCTGAGCCATAAAAGAAAAATCACATTTAAAAGAATTGCAATCATGTGAAGTAATTTTCAAAAACATAACAAATTAAATTAAAAATTGATAGCAGAAAGACATCATAAAATACCAAATACTTGATTTCAAGACTAACTATAAGGATACAAATATAGAGATAGCCTGGGATTGATGAAAGGATAGACATATAGCTCAGTGGAACACGAAGTCCAGATACAGAATCACACATGTACAGTTAGTGGATTTTCAACAAAGGGGAAAGGGCAATTCAATGGAGGAAAGATATTTAGTGTAATAAATGGTGCTGAAATAATGGGCTATTCATATGGGAAAAAACTAAATCCTGGTTCTTATCCTGTACCATATGCAAAAATTAGCTATAAAATAGATCATAAACATACATGTAAAATGTAAATTTAAAACTTATAGAAGAACAGGTAGAAATTTTGTGACCTTGGGTTGACCATGATTCCTTAGGTATAACAAAACACAATAAATAAAGAAAAAAATTATAAGTGACTTTCATCAAATTAAGAGTTCTGTTCTTTAAATGTCACTTTTAGAGAATGAAAAGATAAGGCAGAAATGGGAAGAAAATATTGCAAAACACACGTGATAAATATCTCCCTTCCAGCATAAAAAGGAATTCCCAAAACTCAATAATAAGAAAACAATCAACTCAATTTAAAAAAAGGCAAAGGCTGTTGGGGGAAAAAACCCACTTCACCAAAAAAATATATAAGGGATAAAATCAGTAAACTAAAAGACAAGTCAGTAAAAATATACCTACTGAGGTCCAAAAAGAAAAAGGCAAGGAAAGTAAGATATGTGAAGCATGGTAAACACTCTTTAAAATTGGATAAAGTCCTCAAAAGAGAGAAAAGAGAGAATAAGGATGAAATAATATTTAAAGATACAGCCAGGTATTTTTCAGAGCTGATAAAAAACATCAACCCATAGAATCAAGAAGCTCCTGAAGCCTCAGTCAGAACAAATATAAAGAAAACCACACCAAAGAACATCAGTTAAACTGCTGAAAATGAAAGATTAAAAGAAATCTTAAATGGCTGTGCAGAAAAGGGGCATATTAACTTTAGAAAATAAGTACAAGACTGGCTGAGTTTACCACACACTATAGAAGCTGGAGGAAAATGTGATATTTTTATAAATTTTTATACATTTAAGGAGTACAAGTGCATTTTTGTTACATGGATGTAGTGTGTGATGATGAAGTCTGGGCCTTTAGGGTAACCATCACCCAAATAGTGTACATTGTATCTATTAAGTAATTTCTTATCCTTCACCCACTTCCCAATGTCTATTATAGAAACATATCATTCTTTCAATAATGATCACATTTTTAAACAAACGTGAGAACTTTCACTAGCTGACCTACACTAAAGTAAACTGTAGGAGGAGTTCAGTGGAAGGAAAATTAATTTCAGAGAGAACTGTAACAATATATGAAGACCCATGGAAAGGAAAAGATGCTTGTAAATTTAAATGATTACAGACTGTACAAAACAATAGATAATGTTGGGTGTTCAAAATCTGTGTAGGATTAAATTGTGTGATAATAATAATACAAAGTTGTGAGAGAGTAAATAAAGTTGGTTTGCTCTAAAACTCTAGCATTGGCTGAGTGGGGTTGCTGACACTTATAATCCCAGAACTTTGGGAAGCTGAGGCAGGAGGATCACTTGAAGCCCAGAGTTCAAGACCAGCCTGGGCAGCATAGCCAAACCCTGACTCTACTAAATTAATTAATAACTCTAGCATTAACTGGGAAGTGGTCAGGTAATTTGCATAACATTTTTTAAGTAAAATATCATGTTATAAGTTATAAAGTAGCCATTAGTGGAAATGGGAAAAGAACGTAGAACTTGCTAGCTAATAAAGGGAAAAGGTGAATAATAAAGACCTTTATTAGTCAAGAAGGCAGAAGAGAAAAAAAAAGGAAGAATATAAAGTGGGAGGGAGTGAAAATAGAGAACATTTTAGATTGTAGTTTTAAACACAAACAAAATTGTAATTACATGAAGTGCACACAGGCTATATAATCCAATTTGAAGACTGAAATTAACAGATTGGTTACAAAAACCAAATTCAATGATAAGCTGCTTACAAGAAACACTTCTTAAATAAAAGAACACAGAAATGTTGTAAAGAAAAAAATGGAAAAAGATGAACTACAGAAACACTAACTAAAGGATGGCTTGTGTAGCCTTACTAATAATTGTCACAGATGATTAAGGCTTAATTGGAAATAAATATGAATATTTCATAACTATGATTTTAATCCATAGTGAATATAATACAATTCTACATCTATAAATACCCAATAACATAGTTTTAAAAATAAATTACATAACTAAAAGGACAAGTATTAAATTCATAATTATAATGTAAGACTTTTATTGTCTCTCTCTATAGTTCTTAGAAGAAACAGACAAAAAAATCAAATATATCTATTTGAGAGACCTAGTACAGTTACTGTCTGCGGCTGAGGTTTCCACTACAGATGTAAGAAAAAGGGTCCTGTGCTTTCTGTCTATCTGATTGACTACTGAAGTTGTCAAATGGCTTTTATTCATCCATCGGGCTGATCATATGATTTTTCTTCTTTTATCAGTTAAGGTAATCAACTAAATTAATTTTCAACTAAATGAAATAATTATCAATGAACCACTTTGCACTGCTGAAATGAGACTCATGTGGTAATATTGTATTATCCTTATCGGCCTGTATTTAATATTCCAGTGTTGTGTTTCAGATTTTTTACATTTAATGCCATGACAGGGATTAGCCTCTACTTTAAAATTCTTGGTAAACAAAGAATAAAAGGAAAATCTCTCATTAAATAAAGAGTAACTACAAATAAAACATGTAAAGAACTTCATATTTAAGTATGGGTTACTGAAAGCTTTTCTCCTGAAATAAAAAAATAAAAAATATAGTCTATTAGTTTATTTAAATATTATACTGGAGATCTTAGCCAGTACAGTAAGACAAGAAAAATATCGTAAGTATTAGAAAAGAAGAGGAAAAAAAGGTCATTTGCAGAGGACATTTTGGTGTTTACAGAAGAACTGTTGGAATTAATAAGCCAATCTACAGAAGTCATTCAATATGAGGTTAAAATACAATAACTGGTTGTATTTGTATCAATGACAAAATTTACGAAAGTGATATTATTCACAGTAGAATCTAAAATATCAAATAGGAATTAATGTAACAAGTGATATCAAAAACATTACTGTACTTTACTACACTAAAAACTACAAAATATTATTGTGAGAAATTAAAGAAGGTCTAATAAATGGAGAAATATTCATGCTCATAGATATGAAGACTGATATTAATTATCCCTGAAATACTGCAAAAATTTAATGGAATACCAGTAAGAATTTCAACCAGTTTGCTTGTGGAAATTTACAAAATAATTTTAAGGTTTACATTTTATAATCATAGAAAGCTGAGTTAACCCAAAGGTCCAAGGATATGCAGGGAAACCTTGAAGAATAAAATATAACTGAAGGATGCCCATCGCTAGGTATCAACCCCTATCATACCCATATATATCATGTGACAAAGGTGGCATTATAAAGTGGTGTTGAAAGAATGGGAAAACATTAAAAATTGTTTACAAAGTAAACATGTTTTACAAAGTAAAAATGTTTAGATAGAGAAATATTCTTAAACGAGAATAAAAAACTCTAAAAATGAAGTTTGGAAATCTGACCTCATTAAAAAATATTTTCCATGCAACAAAAGAGATTGTATGCCATTTAAAACATGAGATCAACTGTAGGAATGTATTTGTATACAACCAAAAGAATATTATATTGAACATTCAAAATGTTCAAGGAATCCTACAAATTCATGAGTATAACTCAAGACAACTAAATAGAAAAAAAATCAAGTAATATTTATGGGCGATTTGTTAAAAAACTCTAAATATTCAATCAATATATGAAAGGCTCTTTAATCTTATCAGGATCCATACAAATGCAATTTGAAGCAGCAATCAGATATAGTTTTGCATTCATTAAATCAGTAAAAATTAAAAATCCTGATAATATTAAGTGTTGACAAGCCTATGGGAGAATAGGCTTTCTTATACATTGGTGGTGGCACTCTTTAGAGAGCAGTTGGGTAATACAGATGGCCCCCAACATATAACGATTTGACTTAAAATTTTTTGGCATTATAATGGTGCGAAAGTGATGTGCCTCCAGTAGAAATGATGTGTCAAGTACCCATATAACCATTCTGTTTTTCACTTGTAGGTCAGTAATCAATGAATTACACGAGCTAGTCAACACTTTATTTTAAAATAGGCTTTCTATTAGATGATTTTGCCAACTATAGGCTAATGTGAGTGTTTTGAGCATTTTTAAGATAGACTAGGTGTATTCAATGAATTTTTGACATATTATTTTCAACTTAAAATGGGTTTATCAGGTGATAACCCAACTGTAAGTTGAGGAACATTTGTAATTTCCAGTAAAGTTGAGGAAACATATGCCCAGCAATTCCACTTCTGGGTATACAACTTCAAAAAAAATTAACAAGTATACAAATAATTGCATTGTTCAATGTGACCTTGTATTAATGTAAAACTGGGAATAATATCAATATCATCCATAGAGGATTAAATTGTGGTATAAGCATTCAATGAAACTGACACATCAATTAAAATGAATGAATCATTATGGATTAATCTCAAAAGCATAATTTAAGTGATTAAGAAAACAAGTTAAAGGTTATGGGCAGTATATAATTGATAAAATTGGTAAAAATCCACACAATCATCTTCTATGTTATTAACATATCCATATTTGTTAATGGTATAAAATTAGCAGGGAAGGAAATTTTCTAATTTAAGAATGGTGGTTACTTCTGGAGAAGAGGAAAGAGATGTATAGTAGAGATGATAGAAGAGATGAGGGGATAATCTTGAACACTTTATGTCTCTTTAAAAAAGGAATCTCTGGTGACATTGTAAAACATTAAGATTTGTAATATCTGGGCATTTCACAGATATTTCTTACATTTATATGTATATTTTTCTTTAAGTTTGAAATATTTCATAATAAAATCATTAGAAAGTTAGTGACCCTGATAGGGGATGGTAGCAATGGAAACAGAGATAGAAAACAATTAAGGAATGTGAACTGATAAAATTGTCATCTTGGCACCTCGTTAGCCAATGGGGTTGGGGAGAGGGAGGGAGGGCAGGGAACTGAGGCAGATAACAGAGAGATCAAAGATGAAACAAAAGTGTTAATCTTAGGTGGGGCAGATGTTGGAGTGGGTGGGGGGAGGCTGGATTTGAGGAATATGGGGAGAACGTGGGGTAGGAGGCTTGGGAAGGAGAGTGAGGAATATGGGGAGAACATGGGGTAGGAGGCTTGGGAAGGAGAGGATGAGTTTAATTTTTAAAAATAGTGAGTTGGAGATGTTAAGACATGCAGTTATAGATGTCAGCAGAGAGTTGAAAGTGGCCAAAGTCAGGAGAGAAATTAGGGATGAAGCTCTAGTGTTTGAAAGCAATCGAACTGATAACTAGAACTGTGAGTTCAATAAGTTCCCAGGAAGTGAAGGTCAAGAGAGAAAAGGAGAAGAACCACAGCAAAGTTTTTTGTACAACATCTACATTGTGGTTTGAGCCTGCCATGAGGAGCCACAGAAGAAAATGTAAGAGGCTCCAGAGAACAAAAGCCAGCCTGGCCTAGAAACCAAGTGGAAAAGAGGACCTCACGAAGGAGTTGCGGTCTTGATGGTCAGTGTTGTGAAGAAGGGAGGGAAAGTGAGAATGGAGGTAAAACTGCTGTGTTTGCTATTGGTGGGAGTGTAAATTAGTTCAACTCTTGTGAAAACTGTATGGTGATTCCTCTAAGAGCTAAAAGCAGAACCACCATTCAACCCAGAAATCCCATTACTGGATATATACCCATAGGGAATAGAAATCTTTCTACCAGAAAGACACATGCATGTGAATGTGCACTGCAGCACTACTCACAATAGCAAAGACATAGAATCAACCTAAATGCCTATCAATGACAGACTGAATAAAGAAAATGTGGTACAGATGCACCATGAAATACTATGAGCCATAAAAAAGAATGAGATTATGTCTTTTGCAGGAACATGGATGGAGCTGGAGGCCACCATCCACAGCAAACTAATGCAGGAACAGAAAACCAAATACCATATATTCTCACTTACAAGTGGGACCTAAATGATGAGAATTTGTGAACACAAAGAAGGGAACAACAGACACTGGGTCGACTTGAGGGTGGAGGGTGGGAGGACGGAGAGGAGCAGAAAAGGTAACTACAGAGCACTGGGCTTAATACCTGGTGATGAAATAATCTGTAAAGCAAACCCCCATGACACGAGTTTGCTTATATAATAAACCTTCACCTGTACTCCCGAAACTAACATATGAGTTAAACACACACACACACACACACACACACACACACACACACACACACACAACTGTTGTGTTTGGCAACTAGGAGGCCTCTTATGACCTTAGGAAGAAGGAGAGAGGATGGTGGCTACCAGGATGCTTGTCTGGCTAATAAATGTGTGCAGAAAGAATTGGGAGCAAAAATGAATCACTGCATCCTGGACTCTCCGTGTGAGCTGCTGTCACTGTTTCCGCCCATTCTAGTGGCTCCCCTGAGCCTGGCATTGCTCCAGACTCGGTGGGTGCCCATCCAGCTGCTGCCATCCCCTCACCTTCCTCCTGTGGCTGTAAGCTGAAGAGTGTTGGGGAAGTGACTCAAAAATAAAACTGTTTATCCCGGCCCTGCATAAATAAATGTCACTTCACTCTTCCCTGCCTCCGAATCACTGATATCCTGTATTTTGCTGATCTTGTTTATCCTTGAAGTTGTCCTCAAACATTTCCCAGTCTCCTGAATTGCATACAAAAATAACGAATATTTTTAAAAGTGTAATTGCTGTTGTTTGTTATTTTGTCCTGCCACCGTGCTTCCTTATGCCATCTGGACTGGAGGTGGACTTGTTAAAAAAACACCCAGAAAGGACACTCTCACTAATTTGAGCCTTAAAGAGAGAAGGAAGTCCTTAGTCTCTCTCCCCAGCAAACAGATCTTTATAGAGTTTCCTGGCCGCACAGGCAGCCAAGATGTTGCTAAATCTGGGAAGCTTATCGAGAGCAGTCTGAGACTTCTCTCCACAACTGTGTTCAGTTACACATGGTCTGTTTGTTGCTTTAAATGAACATCACAGGCATAATCATAACATACACCTGTATGGAACTGTGCACTTTTCAAATTAGTTCCACACACAAGACAGAATTTCATCATCCCCAAAACTCTGAAGTCCTGAGACTCAGAGAGGCTATATGATCAAGGAGAAAAGCATGTCAAGTCGAATGGTGCCAGGACTTCCAATTCCCCATCCAGTGCTCTGCACCAGTGTGGATCATCTTCAGCGGGCTTCACCACTGAGACGTGAGATATGACTTTGCCTACAACAGCAATTAGGAGGGGGGAAATGAAAAGGTCAATTTCCACCCCACATTGATAGATACATGATTGAGTCATTATTTCTCTGTGCCAAAGCTGGAACAAAATGTATCCAGCAGAGTTCCTTTTAAGGAGAGCATTGTGTGTGTGTGGACAATGTTACTTAACAAGCCAGCCTTGGTAGAATCCTAGATCACAACTGGTTTGAGTTTCCCTCTACCAGGCAAGGAGAGGAACTTCTTGATTTAATTGGGAGGAGAGGGAAAGAAAGAAGGAAAAATATATGGGAACAGACCCAGGGAAAGACCAAAGTCTTTATGTTCTGTATTATTATTATTATTATTATTATTATTATTATTATTATTATTGAGACAGAGTCTCACTCTATCACCCAGGCTGGAATGCAGTGGTGCAATCTTGGCTCACTGCAACCTCAGGTTCAAGTGATTCTCCTGCCTCAGCCTCCTGAGTAGCTGGGATTACAGGTATGTACCACCATACCTGGTTAATTTTTTGTATTTTTAGTGGATATGGGGTTTCACTATGTTTGCCAGGCTGGTCTTGAACTCCTGACCTCAAGTGATCTGCCCACCCCAGCCTCCCAAAGTGCTGGAATTATAGGTTTGAGCCACCGCGCTTGCCTATGTTCTGTATTATAAAGATCTCCCTGATCCAGCAAATCTGCAGGCAAATAATGAAGCACATGGAAAGGCTGGGTCAGGTGCATGTCTTTTGGACAATGTGTAGATACCCCAAATCTGCAGGTAAAGAATGAAGCACATGGAAGAGCTGGAGTGGGTACATGTCTTTTGGACAACAGGTGGATACTCTGCGTCGCTATTTAAAAGGGTAGAAACACCTGGGGGCTGAGAGATGACTAAAAATTCAATTAGGCCAGGTGCAGTGGTTCATGACTGTAATCCCAGTATTTTGGGAGGCTAAGAAAGGTGGATGGCTTCAGCCCAGGAGTTTGGGACCAGCCTGGGCAACATAGCAAGACCCTGTCTCTAAAAAAAAAAAAAAATACAAAAATTAGCTAGGTATGGTGGCATGCACCTGTAGTCCCAGCCACTTAGGAGGCTGAGGTGGGAACATCGCTTGATCTCAGGAGGTTGAGGCTGCAGTGAGCTGTGATCATGTCATTGCACCCTAGCCTGGGTGACAGAACAAGACCCTGTTTTTTTGTTTGTTTGTTTGCTTTTGCTTTTTCTAAAAAAAAGAGAATTCAATCAAGGATGCCAGAAAAGTTGTGCAAGTTCTCTGAACTGTCACAGGTTGTGGGTTTGGGATTTAAGCCAAGTTCAACCACATTTATGAAGGGCAGGAGGTATCAGCAGGCATCTGGGTTACTTTAGAAATCAGAGTGCATTTTCAAAGTACTTATTTGCATATCTTTGATCCAGTGTCTAATTAAATATGCAAAAGAAAACCATGTCTATATACATATACAAATATACACACACACAATTTCCTTAGAATAATTGAGAAAATGTGTCATTGTGATATAGAATTTTAGTTTAAGTGGGGAAGAACATTATAGTTTCACTTGCACTCTCTTGAAAAGGGAACTTTAGCTAATAATGAGTGCATGCTCACTGGAGACATTTAAGAAGACACTGATGAGATCTGTGGAGGATATTATAGAGGCAGCTCCTTCACTGGCTAGAACACTGATTCCCATCAACTCTAAAATCTGTCCTTTATTTTTTTAATTACAAGAGAAAAACAAAGGGCATGAAGCCTTCAGAAATTCCACCTAAGGTAATTTCTAAATCTTAATAACACAAAAGACAAGCACAGCAAAGAATTTAAGTGTAATTTGGCCTTAACTTTCAATTTCTGACAGGGTTAGATATTTTCTCCACTGAGTCGTCTGATAGCAGTTTGATGCTGAAGCTCTTTACCCTTTGACTCAGATGACTGGATTCTGAATGAAAGGGCTGGGGCAGGTTTTATACACTCATAGTAGCATTTTCAGATCTTTTATTTCACAACAAAGATGCACCTTTCCTCTTCCTTATTATTGCTGATGATGCGAAGAGAGGCAGGGAAGTGCTGAATGAAAAGAGATGCATGTCTAATTTTCATTGCAAGAGAGACACTGTACAAAGTGTTTTACAAAGTGGAAAACTCAAGGATTAAAAAAAACACCCAAACAACAACAAAACCCCTCCTTCAGTTTTGTCTTACACCAAACCATGAGATTGAGCCCAGCCAATAGATTGTGATTCCAGGTGAAGACCGCAGGCCGGCACAACTGGTACCATGCAGCATGTGGAAACTGTGAAATGTAGGGTAAAACTGCAGAATTTAAAGTCACACATTGATAAGATCACAAGCTGGAACTCTTTGAGGCAGGAAGAAAGCAAGCTTAGGTAGAACTGACCTCTGAAATGAAGGAAGAGAAGAAGGGACGAGAAACTCTGGGAATGTGAAGGGGGCATCACAGGTGGTCAAGAAATAGGATAAGTGTATTTGCTTCCTTTTGCTGCTGTGACAAGTAACCACAAACTTAGTGGCTTAGAGCAATACAAGTTTATGATCCTACAGTTCTGAAGGTCAAAAGTCCAAAATCACTCTCAGGGGGCTAAGTTCAAACTATTGTCTGGCCTGTGTTCCTTCTGGAGGCTCCAATGGAGAAAACATTCCTTGCCTTTTCCAGCTTGTAGAGGCTGCTGATATTCCTTAGCTCATGGGGTGCTATGGTTTGGCTGTGTCCCCACCCCAATCTAATCTTGAATTGTAGCTCTCCTAATTCCCACATGTTGTGGGAGGGACCCGGTGGGAGGTAATTCCCATCAAGCAGGTAATTGAAGCAGGGGGGCAGTTTCCCCCATACTGTTCTTGTGGTAGTGAATAAGACTCACCAAGCCCCTTTTGCTTGGTTCTCATTCTCTCTTGTCTGCTGCCATGTAAGACGTGCCTTTTGTCTTCTGCCATGACTGTGAGGCCTCCCCAGCCATGTGGAACTGTGAGTCCATTAAACCTTTTTTCTTTATAGATTACCCAAGTCTCAGGTATGTATTTATCAGCAGCATGAAAACGGACTAATACATGGGGGCATCACTCTAACTTTTGCTTCCACGGTCACATTGTCTTCTTTCACCTTTATCCTCCCATAACCCTCTTAAAAGGATCCTTGGGATCACATGGACTGCACTTGGATCATCCAGGAAAACCTCTCCATTTCAGCATCTTTAATTTAATCACATCCATGAAGTCCCTTTTACTATCTAAGGTATCTATTAGGTCGGTGCAAACGTTATTGTGGTTTTTGCCATTGGCAAAAACTTTGGATTACTAAAAATTTTACTAAATTTTAGTTTCATATCCAACTCAAAGCTCTTCTTCTCCCTATCCTATAGGATAGGAGAAGGGGATAATTTACTAACATTACTAAAAATTACTTTGGATTACATCCAAAGCAATGGCAAAAACCACAATAACGTTTGCACCAACCTAACATTAACAAGTTTCTTGCATTAGAAGGTGGACATCTTTTGGGGGTGTGGGGGAGGTAAAATGCAGCCCACCACAGAAGGTGGCCACAAAAATATCATCAGGAATATTTGTGATCATAGTAAAGTATACGAATGAACATTTTAGTAAACAGGGAACAACCAGCCCAATCATCCGGGAAATTTCCCTGTGGGGTGAAGAGTTGATGTCAATATACATTGATACAGTGCCACCTGCATGCCAGGATTTGGAGGGTGAGAGATTTTTGATCCTAGCTATGGAAAAAAATATCTTGTGTTCTCCCTCATCTCCTTGGTACTTTGTCATTCCTGTCCCTCTCCTGGAAAATTATTTAGCTTTTGGTTCTCTACTTAGACATTCGAGGAAATTTTATATGAGACACTACATCCTCTCAAGACAGGGAACTCCCTGACCTCACCTCTTTCAGGACGGAAGAAGGATTTTTTCCATGAAACCAAGGGAGGCTGATTCCAAGACAATCACTTGTAAAGTCGATGAGCCTCTGAACTGGATTTCCACTCAGATGGGTCCAGGGCTATCTGTTCTGAAACTTTAATGTGTCTAATTCTGTAGGGCTCTCTTGGAGTGGAGGAAAGAGAAAGATGCCAATGACGATTGCAGGAGCAGTATTAAAGCACCTTGTCTTCCCACTACTTAGCATGATAAAGCTGTGGAATTCCCATGGCTCAAGTGGACACTGAGGGCTGTGACTTGGGTCAACTCTCTGGAATTCCACTGAAGAGCAAGAAGATACAAGCAGCTGCAAGCTGTGGGACAATCCACCTGTGTTGTGAGTATGCAATGGAGGGAGGATGATGGAATTGGTCAAGTCAGAACTAATCTCCTATGTCTAGAAACTGAGTAGTGGTGAGGTTCCCATAGGTCCTGCCTCAAGAACTTGCAGGGGTGCTACACGTGAGCACCCATTTATACAACCTGAACACACAGCCCCTAACCACAGCCCCCACACAGTGGTCATCAACAATCTGCCAGTCACACAGAGCACACCCACAATCAGGCAGCCTTAGGTGAAGCAGTGGCATCCACAACCCCTGAGAAGCAAACACTTATTTAACCTTTTCTGTCTCTTCCCTCTCACTAATTCCCCACAGAGAAGGAGCAAAAGACCTCAAGAGGAAGGGAGAAAAGTGTTTGAGAGCCACATCATCCCCCTATACCCTTCTCTAGGGAGAAGGGAGAAGAAAAGCTTTGAGTTGGATGTGAAACTAAAACAATTTTAAATAAATCAGACTGAATCTTAAATACTGGAATGAGAAATTTCAAATAACTACCATGTGTCTGCCGAAGTATAGAATCTGGCCAATAGTATAGATATTAAAGGAGACTGTTATTGGAATAAACCATTTCATTTTTATACCCGAGGAAGTTGAGTCCAGTACATAAAGTAGTTACAGAAGCATTTAGGTCCAGGATTATATTTAATTTTTTACTTTCACTGTAAGCTCCTTGAGGGTGGGGGACTACCACGTCATAGAAAATATTAATTGCTAGGAACTTAAACCTACTCAACTTACGTCACAAAGAATGTGTTTATTAGAAGCACAGTGGGCTCACTGAAACAGAAGAGGAGCTGATAAAGCAAGCCTTGGAACAAGGTAACTGAGTACCTTGGCAACTGCGAGTTCAAGTTCATAGACCTTCAAATGAATGCTTCCCCAATAATGAGATTCAGCCAACATTTGGCTCAGTCTCTCAATATTTTACTTCAAAATGAGGAGAAAGAAAGGACTTAGTAAACGGAGAGAGGAAGGAAGAGACAGAGGAAGGGAGGAATGACGGTAAGGACTGGGAGAAGGGGAGAAGGTTGAGGCAGGGGTGGAGGTGGGGTGGCTGGGAGGGAAGGAGAAGGGAGAGAGAGGGAGGATGGGAAAGAGGGTAGAGAGAGAGAGAGACTTAGCCAAGTCCGTGGACCTGTTCAGTTGAGGTTACATGAGGGATTGGTGTGGTTACAAACAGAATGTTCAGGTTGTATAAACATTATTGGATCACTTAATAAATGGAATGTGTTTGCCTTGAAAACTTTAGATTGTATCATGTCAATTCATGATCATCATAGTGCCTCAGTATCTAGGGTGTCCGTGTCTCCCAGTTAGCTCAAAGGGCTGTAAATTAAATAGGGTTATATACATAAAATCCTATATCCCACTTGTTGTCTCATTGAAAGTTTTGAGATGTTTATCTTGAGCAGCCTCTTCCTCTCCTCTTTTCATGACATTTAAATATCTGGTGAAAATCAGTTTGTTGTTTTGGCATATCATATAAAACATCGAGAGAATAAGAAAACAACCCAAACTTGGTTAGCCATAGAGTCAGGGGTAAGAATGGTAAGGGAAGAGTCCGTCCCATCACATCCGAAAAATGTCAATTTTTCAAACTACCAACCTCCTTGACTCTGATGTACACCCAGTGTGATATAATTACACCTCCCATCTGCCCCCAGTCTCTCCAGAGCACTTCAGAGAGGTACAACAAAATTGAGAACATCTGAGCTGAGTCAGTTATTACCTGTGAACAATTAAGGGAATGCAAGATGATAGAGAACTGTAATTATATCATGAAAGGGACAAATTGACAGGAGATATTAACCAGAGTGGCTTTGAGTCTAGACCTTCTCAACTAAGGAAAATTCCAGACTAGCTTTTACAAGATTGTCCTTACCTGATTATGCTAAAGTTAATGGCTTTGTCTTTAAATGTTATTTATAGACAATTTCAAGTTCACATTAGTTATTCGTGTTTTTAAATTCATAAAGACTTCTACATAAACCTTGACAGAGATGAGAGGAGAGGAAGCATATGGATGTGTCACAAGGAAGGTTCTGCTATAGAGAAGACAGATATAAACTTCAGATGTCAGAAGATGACGGAAAAATACTGCACAGTGAACACTTCCTTGTCTGGCACAGGGCCAACTTGTGACTCGTTTAGATTGATAAACAAGCTCTGATCTTCCAGCCTCTGAAAAGTTTCTTACTTTTTCTTTCCCATCCATCAGATTCAAAATTGCATTGTCTTCAGTTTTTCTGTCAAGGGAGCTATGAGAGATTATGAAGGAAAAAATAAAAGAAGTAGAAATAGGTAAAATTAGAAAGTACCATCAAAAAGTCATCATAATGCAGGGCTTACAGTGGAGGAAAGACTCCATAGCTTTCCAGTAAGATCAGGGAGAATTTTGTTAGGATGGAGAAAACACTGTAATGTTAAAAGACGGGAAACTAAATGTTCATCAAAAGCACTATTTACGGGTGGGATTAAATCAGTGCAGATTGAAAATACAAGTGAAAAAGTTGATTAGCATTACATCAGTGCTTTCCTAGAGCATAACCATAGCTGTGTTCCAATAAAACTTTATTTGAAAAAAACAGCTGATAGGCCAGATATAGCCTGTGGGTGTAATGTACCAACCTTTGTGGTAGACAATTCAGAGGGGTGTAAGATAAAATGCAGAGGAAGAAGGATGAGAAAAGAGAGCTTGTATTCCTTCCTAGGTGATCTTTTACTGTGTGCAAAAGGCTTTTCCCATGCTTCTCAAACCACCCTATAAAACTTTCATGAATAAGTATATACTCAGAAAAAAAAAAAAAGTTATTATAATGACGTAAGTGGGCAGCCAAGCCCAAAATTGGGGTTTAGCCCAGGAGGGTTCTTGGCTTTGCCTAAGGAAGAATTCAAGAGTGAGCCAGTGGTGTTAGACAGCAACTTTATTTTTATTTTTATTTATTTTTTATTATACTTTAAGTTCTAGGGTACATGTGCACAACATGCAGGTTTGTTACATAGGTATATATGTGCCATGTTGGTGTGCTGCACCCATTAACTCGTCATTTACACTAGGTATATCTCTTAATGCTATCCCTCCCCCCTTCCCCCACCCCACGACAGGTCCCAGTGTGTGATGTTCCCCTTCCTGTGTCCAAGTGTTCTCATTGTTCAATTCCCACCTATGAGTGAGAACATGCGGTGTTTGGTTTTCTGTCCTTGCAATAGTTTGCTGAGAATGATGGTTTCCAGCTTCATCCATGTCCCTACAAAGGACATGAACTCATCCTTTTTTTATGGCTGCATAGTATTCCATGGTGTATAGCTGCCACATTTTCTTAATCCAGTCTATCATTGATGGACATTTGGGTTGGTTCCAAGTCCTTGCTATTGTGAATAGTGCCGCAATAAACATACGTGTGCATGTGTCTTTATAGCAGCATGATTTATAATCCTTTAGGTATATACCCAGTAATGGGATTGCTGGGTCAAATGGTATTTCTAGTTCTAGATCCTTGAGGAATTGGCACACTGTCTTCCACAATGGTTGAACTAGTTTACACTCCCACCAACAGTGTAAAAGTGTTCCTATTTCTCCACATCCTCTCCAGCACCTGTTGTTTCCTGACTTTTTAATGATCACCCTTCTAACTGGTGTGAGATGGTATCTCATTGTGGTTTTGATTTGCATTTCTCTGATGGCCAGTGATGATGAGCATTTTTTCATGTGTCTGTTGGCTGCCTAAATGTCTTCTTTTGAGAAGTGTCTGTTCATATCCTTTGCCCACTTTTTGATGGGGTTGTTTTTTTCTTGTAAATTTGTTTGAGTTCTTTGTAGATTCTGGATATTAGCCCCTTAGACAGCAACTTTCATTAAACCAGAGCTGCTCTTTGCAAAGCAGGTCGACTTCCTAGCCATTGCACCCAAAAGTCAGCACTTGTATGCTATTGTCTAGCTGTATTTATATCTACCTTTAATTACATGCAAATTAAGGGACTGGTTATTCAAAAATCTCTAGAAAGGTGGCAGTAACTTCCAGGTTGTTGCCATGGCATTTGTAAACTGTCATGGTGCTACTGGGAATATCTTATGCTTATGAGCAGTGAAGCCAACTAGAGGATGCTTTTGGCATCATTTGCTGGTTATGGCCAACTTCTTCACTTCATCCTCTCTGGACAGGAAAATAAGTCCTGCCATTCTCCTACCTCAATAAAGCAAATATGGATACATAATACACACACACATATTTATATATAAATCACAGCTGATTGATAACAAAAATAGCTCCTCTAGTTCCTGAAGATGGAGTAAAGCAAGGAAGTGCACCTGCCTCACAGGACACTGCAGTCACTCTGTACTATATGTGTATCCATACATGTATTGTCCTCATGCACGCTGTCACCCCCAAAGCCCGACACCCATCCCCTCCTTCTCTCCTGTAACTCAAGCTTGAACACTCAGATTTAGGGACGTCCAAGGCACTCATTGATGAATTATAAACCAAACTCTCTCTCACCTTTGTTTGACTATTGCACAAATAAAAACATTAGGTAACTCATAAGGAAATGTGATTTTCCTGGAATTAGCACAAAGATGATATAGATATGGTTTTCTCTTATTCTGTAGGTAAGCAGTCATTTTAGTATTTTTTTTTTTAGCTAAAGAACTGCTGTGGTGGATAAACTCTCACAAGGAAACCTAATCATGTATAACATGGATCAATAGGGAGCAGACCCTCTGTGTCCCCCCAGAATGCGAAGGCAATTCCTTGGAAACCTTCAGGTCTACTGAGCATATCTGAAATCGAGTTCCCCAAGGAAGTTGAAGCATTTGAAGAAAAAGTCTCTGCCGTTGTTCATCTAAAAATACCTGCATCAGTTCATGTGGAAAATGGTCTAATAGAGCTGTGGAATATCATGATCTAGCCGATGAGGCCTCTCTATGATATTGTCACCACAGTGCATAGTAGAATTAGTGGTATTACATTTTCCTTATCTGTGAAATGGGAATAATAATACATATCTGTGACTTCATAGAGATGACTGAATATCATTCACTAAAATGAATATAAAAGCACATTGCAAACAATGAAATGTTAAATCATCTTTGTTCTTTCTCCTTTCTACTTTTGACAACAGGAGTCAAAAAGTGGGGCCTATTGATTTAGATGAAATGTAACTTTAATAGAATTAGTAGAAAGTAACAACAGATACATTTTTCTCTTCTTTTCAAATGATTAGGGACACAGTAAAAAAAAAAAAAGTTCATAAGATGTCTGCAAAAGTCAGTTCAATGTTTTCTCTCTTCTCCTGGAAGTCACCAAAAACCTAATGTAAGATGAAAGCAAAGAAGGTAAAATCTATCTTCAGTAATCTTTGGAAACACATCCAATCAACAGTTGGCAAAATACAGGTGAAAGCCACCTAAACCAGCTGAGATCAGGCGAAAGCTGTGCAGGAGAAAGTGATAATAACCATGAAACCGGCAAGAGGGCTCAACATCAGCACCTTAAGAAAAGCACCGGCAAAAGCACATGTCTTAAAATTAAGGAGCGATGTTAAAGTACGGAAATCGTATTTCTTGCTTGCAAAAACGGGTGTGAGAACTTGGATGAGAAGAGCTGGTGGTAGAAACCATTTGGCATCTGGCTTGATTCAGAAAATGTAGGCAGAGCTACACAAAGAATCATCCAGAGAAACCATGTAAGGAGTTAGCAGTCACAGAGATGTAAAGAATCTCTGGAATGGGAAACTTGTTTAGTCCAGAGACTGTTCCGGGTCCTCTCCTTTGCCTACCCTCTCATCCCCACCCTACAAGTGTGTAAATATCTGCTCCAGAGAAATTCATATCATTCTATAACAAGTAAGAAAAAAAAAAGTAGCCCAGAATCAACTCAAAGATATCATAAGAAAAAAAAACCTAGGGGAAGGAGGAGGGAAGCAATATTTATTAATAGAAAAAGAAAATGCATAAAAAGTAACCATGGTACATAAGAAAATGGTAACAAAATGTTTTTTCCATAAATTTAAACCAATTGAAGTCAGTTTCTAGGAAGGAAGAACAAAAGCAGCAATATGAGAACTCAGATGATGAGACAATAAAAATCAGCAGAGTACAGGAAAGAAACAGGAAAAAAATGTCACTTCAGAAGGGAAGACAAAGCTGAAAGGAATACAAGAGACAACAGGTGCAATCAAACAGTAAGAAAATAAGATGTCATTAAAATGAAAATAAAGAAGCTTTAAAAAGTATTAGGAAAGAGTGATAAATAAAAGAGACAAGCAAAGAAGGCTCAATATACACATAATTGCAGCCACTAATGAGAACCAAAATATTGACCAAAACAATAGACTAGGAAAAAAACATTTAAAGGTACAATCTTTAAAAACTGCATGAAATAAAGACGACTTGGGCCTACAGTTTAGATGGCCACATTGTACTGTAAAATTGTCTCAGAACTTTCCATGTTAATACATACCATAAGGCCAGGCACAATGGCTCAGGCCTGTAATCTCAGAATTTTAGGAGGCTGAGGTGGGCAGACTGCTTGAGCTTAGGAGTTCAAGACCGGCTTGAGAAACATGGTGAAACCCCATCTCTACAAAAAACATAAAAATTAGCCAGGTGTGGTAGCTCATGCCTGGAGTCCCAGCTACTCGGGAGGCTGAGGTGGGAGGATTGCTTGAGGCCAGGAGGTCAAGGCTGCAGTGAGCCATGATCATGCCACTGAACTCCTGCCTGGGCAATAGAGCAAGACTCTGTCTCAAAACAAAACAAAACAAAAATGAAACAAAACAAAACAAAAAACAAAAAACTCAAAACAAAAAAACCATAGAATTATTCAACTCTAAGCGCATGCAAAGCGTCACATCACTATAAGGTAGTATGGCTACTTAGTTTATCATCCAGACTAGGACCCTTTTGAGAGTAAAAGGGACAAGGAAAATGCTAAATACAGTGAGATGCTGAGACAGGCATATGACAAGACTGTCTAGGAAAAACCAGGGCCTCTAACCACACTACTTTAAGAGAGAAACATTGGGCTCACATCAGGTTTCTCAACACAAAGATAGTAGAGCAACATTCTAGATTTTCAAACTAAAAAGTCAGAAATGTGATAACCTAGAAAGTTCTTCAAGTATATAAGACAAAGAACATGAAACATACCAGAACTCAAAGGATACTCTCCCCCAAGATGCACTTGAATAAAATATTAGAGGATGTCTTTGCAAAGCAAGGGACGATGACAGAAATTATGGTGAAAGTACTGTTGGTACAAATGGAAAATACTTAATTGATGAGCAGATCAACAGATGCGGAGACTGGGGTGAGAGGAAGGAAAGGAAATGTTGTTTGCTCTGCTAATGCAGAGGTACCACAAATGCTAAAAATTGGGAAAAGAGAAAAAAGTGAAGGTAGAGTTACTGATTCTATCATCTACGATTGCAAGGAGTTAAAGGATATCATTTAAAGACAAGAAGTGTGGTAATAAACGTTCTTTTTCTTTAAATAAAAGTATTTAAGAGTACAAAACTGAACACTAAAAAATACTTCTGACAAAAACAGAATGCTGGAAGAGAGAAGGGAGGGAGAGTAATATGAAATTTAGTGATCCAATCAATGGTTTAGGAGACTAAAGGTATTATATAATAGTATAAAAAAGGAAGTTTTAATACCAATTAAAATCCTTGTACATAAAAGGAATTCAACTTCAACAAAGCAAAGCAAAACATAATGAAACTCTTTTAAAACACTATTAAAGAACTCTTCAAAATGGGTAAGAAAAAACTGGCAACCCCATAGAATGAACACAGGTCTTGAATGGAGTTCACAGAAAAATAATTTCCTTTCTTTATAGTAAGAAAAACACAAATGACAACTATCCCAAGATACTATTTTCACCTACCATAAGGACAGAAATCTAAAAGTTTCATAATCTATTCTGTGGGTGAGGTTTCGGGGAGAGACTATTTAAAATAGACTTTATTTTTTAAGAGCAGTTTTAGGTTCACAACAAAACTAAACGGCATGTATAGAGATTTGCCATCTAACTCTGTCCCCACACATGCATGGCCTTCCCCATGACCAACATCCCACATCAGTGTGGTCCATTTGTTACAATCCGTGAGCTGACATTGACACATCATTATCACACAATGGTGAGAGTTTACATTAGGATAAACTCCTGGTGTGTACATTCTATGGATTTGGACACACATATAATGACATGTATCTACCATTAAAGTATTATACACAGCAGCTTCATAGCCCTAAAATCCTCTGTGCTGTGCCTATTCCTACCTCCCTAACCCCTGGCAACTGCTGATCTTTTTCCACAGTTCTGCCTTTTCCAGAAGGTCACATAGTTAGAATCATACAGCAGATAGCCTTTTCAGACTGACTTCTTTCACTGAGCAATATGTATTAAGTTTGTTCCATGTTTTTTAATAGCTTGATAGCTCATTTCTTTTGGGGAGACACTTTTTTAATGGAGTATGGCCGCAACACTTATAAAGCATAATTTTGGACACCTACCGCATTTACAAATGCATCAACCATTTCATCTAGCTTTAGTGGCGAGCTTACACTGGGGAGGGCAATGTGTAGGTTATGTCCTCTAAGTACTGGGGAGATATGGAGATTTATCAGTATGCAAGTGATATAATTAAATTAGCATTTTGGAAGAGCCAGGTGCTAACAATATGTAGACTGTTTTGGATCAAGGAGAAATAAAGTCAGAGTAACTTGATTAGAAGACTGTCTTAGGCATAAGATGATGAAGGTAAGAACTAAAAGGGTGATGATGGGCGCTAAAAAGAGATGGTTAATAATTTCAAAAATTCCCAAGAGGCCTGGCATAGTGGCTCACACCTGTAATCCCAGCACTTTGGAAAGCTGAGGCAAGAGGATCGCTTGAGCCCAGAAGTTCAAGACCAGCCTGGGTAACATGGCAAAACCCTGTCTCTACAAAAAATACAAAACAATTAGCTGGGTGTGCTGGTACATGCCTGTAATTCTAGCTACTCAGGAGGCTGAGGTAGGAGGATTGCTCGAGCCTAGGAGGTCGAGGCTTCAGTGAGCCATGATCCCGCCACTGCACTCCAGCCTGGGTGACAGAGTGAGAACATGTTTCAAAACAAACAAGATAATCTAAAAACATTTGTGCATCTCTTAATAAGGATTTATTTATTCATTCACTCATTTAACTAAAATTTATTTAACTCTAACATGTGCCAGCCTTTAAAATTGATATTTACACATTGGGTTTGGCATAAAGCAAAAAAAAGCAAGAGTAACTATGTTACAACATGTTGGAGATAAGAGTCTAAAGCTCAGATGAGGGGTTGTGCTTAAGACAGGCTAATGTTCGAAAGTCACCCTCAAGGAGATAATGGTTAGAGCAAGGAAGCAGGAGGAGATCACTCTTTTGTACACTTAAGGAGAAGATCAGAGGCAGGGAGTATCTAAGAACTGGATATGTTTAAAATTATGGGGTAGCAGAAGTAATAGAACTCAACAAAACAGATACGAATGGTAAGAGACTCAGTCATGTGCATAGCCAGGGAAATGTAGAGAACATCCAAGAATGAGAAGATGATCAACAATATCCAAGTTCATAGAGAAGTCTCCAAGAAGAGGTCACTGAATTTGACATGAAATGTTTCCTTAGTGATTTTAGAGTACAGAAGCAGAATTTCAAAGACCTAGCAAGTAACAGATGTTGAGAAAACGTAGGTAGTGGATAGGAATTATGAATTTGAGAGCTAAAAGTAAGGCAAACCATAAGGAGGTTACCAGAGGAGGAAGGAACTTCAAAATATTTTTAAGGTAAGTGGGAAACTGCATGTATAAAGACACTGTGAAAGGTATCAGTGAAAAAGCATATATTTAAGAATCAAGAGAGGGCAAGATATAATCATGGCACTAAGCTCTGGGAGACCAAGTGCGTTTTGATAAAAAATTATGAGAGAAATTATATACCATCCTCCTAGGGATGGAACTAGCCCTGGAAATAATAAGATAGAAGAAAAATATCGATTCTAAATCATTGGATCAAGGCCTACTTATTTGAGAGATTCAGATGAAATCAGAAACAAAGTTGTAAAACAGAATACTGTTACTGTAAGTTTTGTCCTCTGTGTCCCTAAAGATTCTGGAACATAAAGATATTTAAACTCAAAGGGTACAAAGTCATGTAGCTCTACTTAAAATCATGGAGAAGCATCCTACCAAACCAATACCTCCTCTAATGTAGATGCAGTTGAACCAGGTAATGTGGATTTTAGTGATAAGAAAGTGGCAAATATATCCAATATTCACTATACAGTGATAAAATGTTAAGAGCTATTCCTACATAGAATGACAGAGCAATTCCATCATGCAGTGAAGCATAAATACTGTGCTATCTAATCCTCTTGGTTGGAAAATCAGCATTCTCTATTTGTTTCTCTTTCCTTGTATACTATGGGTGAAGCACCTTAAGAAGCATCTATGGATATGGTAGACAAATTATGCATATGTCTACTAGATATTCAACAACTTTTATTTCCAAAGCAGCAGTATATCCAGTGTCATCATGACTCTCCTTATTAATACTTCACGAACTGCCATCAATCCATTAGCGATGAGAACCTGGGCATCTAGAAAATTTCAGTGTGATGTTTATATTTTACATTCCAAAGTCGACAAGGAAAAATAATCGAAAACTTCATCTCTACTATTTCTTATTCTTCTACCCTTGTGCTGGGAAAAATGACCCCAAGCCTGAAATTACTATCATAACAAAGGGATTAGCTCGGCCAATGAAGAATTCATGTGAACAGAAGGCCCTTCTGGCAGGGTGGTAGTGGACTGCCACCTACATAAATTTGCCACATATGTCCAATAATGTCACATAACGTCAGATGCCATTAGTTTCTTTTACAAGAGTCACAAATGTGAATCTCTATTTTTAAATGGATACAATTTTTTTTAGCCATTAAGTCTAGATATTAAGATTTTTGTTTATGTACTTGTGCTTTATTAATGAAAGCTTTCTAACTAATTTCAGACTCCAAATCAACTGATTTTGTAGGATTGTAGTCTACCTATAGTTGTAGATTTAGTTTGCTGAGTTATAAAGTGTGTCATTTTAATCACTAATGGATAATTTCAATAAGCATTAAATATCAATTTTACTAGAAGTATGTCATTATACTGTGAGTGGCAACCTTCACATCTGAAATAAAACTAAAATCAGATATTATAAATTATCTTAACCAAAGTCGAGACTACATGGAGAATTTTACTTATTAATCATCTGCTATGCCTATTTCAAACTTATATACATATACAAACTTTCTTCGAGATTCATTCTTATATATTTATATGTCGTCCATATTTTTAAGTAAAACTTGTCTATTTCTACTTTGATATAAACACCGTGACATATACCCATCTAGTGTGAAGGATGGTGTATTAAATCTATTAAGGACAGGTATGGTGGTTTATTCATTTTTTTTAAACTTGATCTAGTCTTTCATGATCATCAGCTGGTATTATTTACTCCTGCTATGAGAGAGATATCCTGCTAGGTAGTTGAGCTACATTGAAACATAAGACCAAGTCTTTTCCAAGCATTTTCAAAATACGTGGGGAAACAAACTTAAACTAAAAAGTACTTTAATTGATAGAAGGGATATACATAAAGACCCCTTAAGGAGGTAAATGAAGAACAGAGCCATTTAAACACGTGAAGATGGAACAGCATGAATGAATTAATTTGTTCACACTCCAATTATCACACGCCATTGTATGCCAAACTAATTAATTCAGTATCAGTAACAATATGCAAACAACGAAACACAAAGGAACATCATCCCTTATAAAGTAGGATCTTTTCAACATGATTCTTAAGAAACGTTACACTTACTAAGTGCCTGACACTGTACACATGCTATCTCATCCGTTCAATTGGCCAGATAAACCTGAGGAGTGAACTCAGAAGGTCAACAACTTCCTGAAGGTCATTCAGCTAGTAAGTGAGCCCAAGTCCAAATCCAGTTGTGTGACATCAAAGCTAATGTTTCTTCCATTGTATGTCTCTGTCTCCTTTAAAACATAAATCACATAGGGCCCCTTTTCATCAAGGCTTATTTCTCCACTGAATAGACCCAGCCTGGGTCAGATCAATGTCTTTTGTATGTTACTAATTACATTTAGTAAAGGTTGACATAAATCACGACACTTTGAAACAGCTTATAAAACTTTCCATCTCCAGGCCGGGCGCGGTGACTCATGCGTGTAATCCCAGCACTTTGGAAGATCGAGGCGGGCGGATCATGAGGTCAAGAGATCGAGACCATCCTGGTCAACATGGTGAAACCCCATCTCCACTAAAAATACAAACATTAGCTGGGCGTGGTGCCACCCGCTTGTAGTCCCAGCTACTCCGGAGGCTGAGGCAGGAGAATCGCTTGAACCCAGGAGGTGGAGGTTGCAGTGAGCTGAGATCGTGCCACTGCACTCCAGCCTGGGTGACAGAGCAAGACTCCATCTCAAAACAAACAAACAAACAACAACAACAAAAAACTTTCCATCTCCCATACTATCACAGGCATTTTATGGAGTCCTCGGTACATGCACTTTCCTACCTCTTCCCTCGAATCAGTCCAGCTTAGTTACACCATGCTCACCACTCAAATTAACCAATGCTCACCACTTAAATTAACCAAATAAACCAGGAAGCCTCTCACAATCCTCCTAGATGGGCCAAATGTTTCTTCTTAAACACCCAGGGGTTTTCCTTGGACTTCTCCTTTCTAGTCCAGCACATAAGAAGCTCGAGTTTGGTCGCCCCATCCTAACGACAAGTAAAAAGCTGAACGAACTGAAAAACCAATAACTCTTCTTAGATCCATAAAAAGTGAGGTCAAAGGCTAACCATTGCCCCCCAAACTTAAGAGACCAACGGACAAATACAGAGAATCACAACTTACCAGAGCCCAAACGGCCCAGGAAGCAGTACTGGGAGGGGACAGCTGAGCTGTAACTGACCAATTCCTGGAGGATCCGAGTGGAGGAGTCTCAGAGGTGAAAACTCCAGGGATAGCCAGTAATTGGGAGGGCCCCACACTTTTGGGAGTTTTATGTCCTGGATCTCTACCAGGTCCTCACTGTGGATACTGTAGAAACATCCCCTCACTCTCCAGCAGCAGCAAGAGAAAGCCAGCCATTTTGAAATGCCCCAGAGCATTCTGTGCTCTTAACGAGGTCGGCCCTCAGGTGAAACTATTTAACCAGAACCTAACCTGCTAGTTTTATCAGAGACGAAGTGACCTGGGGAAGGGAGTGCACAGGGATACCTTGTTTGAATGCGCTTGACTTTATTACACTTTGCAAATATTGTGGTTTTGACAAATTGAAGGTTTCGGGCAACTCTTCATCAGCCAAATCTGTTGGTGCCAGTGTTCCAACAGCACATGCTGACTTTGTCACATTCTGTTAATTCTCGCAATATTTCCCACGGTTTCATCATTATTATAGCTGTTTAAATGAATCGATGATGAACAAATGAAGGAATGAAAGGAAGAGGAGAAAGTCAATAAAAAGTCTGAGAGTAAAAAAGGACAAAGACAGAATAGTTGGAGGTGAAGCAGAAAAGTGCAGTGTTGTTGGACCAACAGAGGTGAAAATTTCAGGACAGGGGATTTTTTTTTTTCTCGATGTATAAAATGCTCATGTGATACCATTTTTACCAAATTAGCCATCATAGGCACGCATACCAGATTAGTTTCTCCTAAGCTTTAGTTTTAAAATCCTGTCATCTTTCTTAAAAAATCCCAAACATTTTCAAGAAAGGTAACATTTAAACTCATCTTTGTAACAATTAAAATCCTCTGTAATTTGGCACTAACTTGTGTTCCCAGCCTTACTGCTCATTGGCTGGAACCCTTCCTTCTATTCATGTTCCTCTTCTCACTCTTTCCTGAACAAGTCAAGTTTCTACATGATTCCCAAGACTTTGTCCTTCCTCCTTTCCTCTGCCTTTGAAAATTTACCTTTCATAACGCCACTAAAGTCCCATTTCATTCACGACAGCCTCTTGACTGTTGTAGCATGCCCTTGTGTATCCTTACACTGAGTTCACTCTTGCCTAGGCTGTGCTCATGATGTCAGACTTTTGAACATTTGTAAAAGCAAAGAACAACTATGGATTTATCTTTTTTTTTTATTATCATTATACTTTAAGTTTTAGGGTACATGTGCACAATGTGCAGGTTAGTTACATATGTATACACGTGCCATGCTGGTGCGCTGCACCCACTAACTCGTCATCTAGCATTAGGTATATCTCCCGATGCTATCCCTCCCCACTCCCCCCACCCCACAACAGTCCCCAGAGTGTGATGTTCCCCTTAACTATGGATTTATCTTAACAATACAGAAGAGCCAGAGCTTCTTTCCCTGGGTTCTACAGCAACGTGTCAACTCACAGCTGCTCATCTGACTTTGAAGTTCCTCCCCCAGTGTCCAAACTATAGTGACACTAGAAGCAAACAAATAAAAATGATAGCTGAATGGGGACTGATTTATCCAAAGTGTCTTGTTCTATTTATACCAGTTGCTGTGGAGGCTCAGAAAGTGTGCTACCTTTTTTTGTTTGTTTGTTTTAATCTTTCTATTGACTTACCAGTGTAGAGTCAGACTTGATCCATGATAAGAGAATATCGATAAAGGTGTCTAGATGGTAATGCCACAGAAGCTGATTTGGTGACAGTTGAAATTTTCTCCCATTCTCACCCAAGAGGCCCCTTAGAACTATATTGTATTAGTCTGTTTTGCATTGCTATCAGGAATATCTAAGACTGGGTAATTTACAAAGAAAACAGGTTTATTTTGGCTCATGGTTTTGCAGGCTGTCCAGGAAGCATGGCAGCGGCATCTATTCCTGGTGAGGCCTCAAGAAGCTTCCAGTCATGGTGGAAGGCACAGGGGGAGCTGGTGTCTCACACGGAGAGAGAGGGAGCTAGAAAGAGAGAGAGTGGAGAGGTGCCACACTCTTTTAGAGAGACAGATCGTGCGTGAACTCAGAGTGAGAACACACTTGTTATCATGAGGATAGCAACAAGACATTCGTGAAGGATTCACCTCCATGACCCAACACCTCCCACTAGGCCTGACCCCCAATATTGGAGGTCACATTTTAACATGAGTTTTAGAGGAGACACAACATCCAAACCATATCAAACATCTATTTATTTTTTCAAATCTACTCATTAAGTTTTCTGGGAAATCCATTCCAATCTGCATGATAATAATGATATTTAGCGTTACCATCCTTGGGTGTTCCAGCCAGATCTTTTGTTGCTCTTACCATACTAAATCATAACTGTTTAATTATTGTCTGCCTTACATGACATTTTAATGGAGGAGGACATTTAAAACTATGACTCCTCATGCTCAGCATGGAACTTAAATAGTTGGTGTTCTGTACATGTTTGCTACATGAATAAATGAATAAAAATGAATGAATATGATTGCTAGACCTTCCATAATTATTGCAGCAATTGCTCTCGTAGTATAAGCTGCTTAGTTTCTGAAGGTACCATACTTTGCTTTTAAGTCTCTGGAGGAATTTTAGTCTGCTCAGAAAGTTTAAAAAAAGGAAAAGAAAGGGAGAGGAAAGACATTAGCAGTCAGAAGCTGAGGGTGACGTTCAACACTAGTGTTAAAGTTAATAGGATAAATTGCTGGCAATAGGCGAGCAGAAAATAGACCTTTTTAATGGCCACCTCCTAGATTCCCATTGAAACAACTAACTAAATAGAACAGAATATATATAGACAGCTAACTTGAAAATATTTCTTATAAGAAAGAGCAGAATCCCAAGAAAGCGAGAAGATATTGGCAAAACTCAACTAACAACGCATTAGTCAGATAGGTGGCAGAGGAGGGAAGCAAAGGTGCGTCTGTTGGGGACTCTCTGCAAACATTATGTGGATTAGCACACTGTGAAGCCAGCTACCACTGTGGCTGATTCAGGGGTTTGTGTTTGCAAGAATGAGCTATAATAAACTGAATGACAGCATAGTGTGGGAGAGGGACACCGGGCTTGCCAGGTACTGCTGCAGCTCATACCTGGCACTGAATTTGCCAAACAGAAATTGATTATCCTGAGAGCTGGAACCCAGCATGGCAGTTCACTAAATACAGAGAATAAATAACATGGAGACTCAGACCTTTGCTGGGACTGTGCAGGGTTTCAGCTTCCGCTCCACTTCTGCAGGCTGCTTACATTGTGAATCGAGAATGATAATTTACAGCAGATTTATGTTTCCCTTTCCCTCTTGTCTAAATATGAAAAAATTGGGCACAATTCCACATCTGTCTTTGACAGACTCCATTTCAATGCTGAATTCAGCTATAAGCCAATGCAGCTCTTGCTTCAAGGATAAGCAAGCAGAAGTCTTATATACTAGACCCGGAGGAAAATAATCCAGACTCAGATAACAGGGAGGAGACCACAAAGAATCAGAGCAGACACCTGCCCCTGAAATTGACAGGAGGAAATGCCCTGATTCATGGTATCTCTGTGATTCAAGCAAATATAGCACCCAAAACAAGAGAAAAAACTGAGGTCAAGAGATACTGCATGGAGTTAAAAATGTAGAACAAAAATCAGACTGAGGGCAGTGTACCTGAGCTTGGACACTGCAGAGAAAACAAACTTGTAGAGCAAAAGACAAAACTTTAAAATTCTTCAATAATTGAGGAAAAAAGAGTGAGGAATAATGAAAGACATGGAGTATAGGTCCAGGAGATTTTAGTGGTTTGCGAGCTGTGCTACAGATGCACCTACACCACTACTACCAACATCCCCACCACATACACACACACACATACACATACACACACACACATGATTTTCATTAATATTTGCATGCACAGGGTGATGCATTCATCTTTTTCCTTTGTCCAGAGACACGATCTCTGTCCTCATCTCACAGAAATAATGTGGAGATGTCATGGAAGACAATAAAGAACTGGGATTTCTTCTCCCTAGATTCCTATTATTGAGAAGATATTGTATATGATCCCAACTCTGAGAAGCCTTTTTATTTCAGCAGTAAAATGGCAATTGCGTTTGTAAAAGCAGCAACTTTTCTTACCATACAACATCTTTGATTTATCTCTTATTTCCTGGCAGCTTGCTTTTAGGGTGAACTTGTAGCATATGCTCTGACTGGCCAATGAGGAAGTATCCATAGACATCCTAAAGTAGCAGACTTCACACTTCCAGTTGTACAGGAGTTATAAAATTGACTCTCACAAAGAAATTCTCTCAACTTTTTTTCATCATATTAAAGAAGGTGAGATTGGGAGTAATATGTTTGCCATTAATAAAAATTTGGAACATGTCATGTCTTTCAGTGGTGGGCTTTGATATGATTGTATGATATCATTTGCACCATGGCTATAGAACACCCTGATCTTCTTTGAGCAGATAGAAAACATGTACCAAGGGAGTCTAGAAAAATCCTCACAAAACCACTAGACTCGTAGCAAGAGAGAGAAAAGCTTCGCAATCTGTATGATCAAAGGTCTGCCTCCTGGTCCCAGTGGGATAGCTGTGTACAGCAACCACTGCAACTTACAAAAAGTGATTGGAGATCAGTGCAGAGAGACCAGAAGAAGTAACCACTTGCATATTTATTAAATACAAAGTTTGCCGACCAGGGAAAAGATTCAAAGTCCTGAACCAAAAATGTTAACTAAGTAGCAAAAAATATAAAAGAAAACTATTATGTAATCTTATCTGTTGATAATAGTGCAACCTAAATTCAGAAAGTTTCTACATGCATTAGGTAGATAAAACATGTCATCCTAAGACAATAATCAGGTGAGTATCAGAAAATAATGGAAAAGTATGGTCAGAGAATTGAGAGAAAATGTGAAGCCCAAGAATCTTACACAGACATATGGTATATATAATAAAGGAAACGGAAAGGTATTTTTAGATATTTAAAAACTGAGAAACTAAACAATTCTTATATCTTTCCTAAAAATATTACTCAAATCTTACTTTCTAGTAGACGAGGAATGAGTCAAAGAGAAATATTTTTACAAGAGGGAAGTTGTGAAACCATGTCAGTAAGCATCAAAATCAGATAAACATAGATTTAAGCTTAAAAATATATGTGGTAAAGTAAATACAGCTAAAAATTAATATTTTTAGAGGAGAAAAATACAATATATTAAAAAATCCCAGTGGGCTTCTACTTCCAGGAAGATGCAGTAGGTGTAATTTTTCCTATTTATTCTATTATGTGCAACTAAAATCGTGGACATTTAACATAAATCAAATATAAGCCAGATGTGCTGGCTCACGCCTCTAATCCCAACACTTTGCAAGGCCGAGATGGGTGGATCACTTGAGTCCAAGAGTTTAAGACCAGCCTCGGAAACATGGTGAAACCCAATCTCTACTAAAAATACAAAAATTTAACCAAGCATAGTGGTGCACATCTGTGGTCTTAGCTACTTGGGAGGTAGAGGTGGGAGGATGGCTTGAGCCTACGAGGCGGAGGTTGCAGTTAGCTGAGATCGAGATAATGCCACTGCACTCCAGCCTGGGTGACCGAGCGAGACTCTGTCTTGAAAAACAAAACAAACAACAACAACAACAACAAAAACAAATAGAAGAAGAGTCTGTAAGGCAGAGAGAAGACAGACTGGCTAGGGAACTTAAAACCCAGAAACAAGAAGGCGATAGGATCCCTGGGCTTGTCTGACTCATATACCCCAGAACCTGGGGACCTAGGAATGCCCACAGGTGTGGGCAAAGAAAAAGCCCAATGACCTCTTATTGTCTCCAGCCAAAGGACCAAGGACCAGAGGCAGCCTAGTAAGACAGAAAATGTGTCAACGACAACTGCTCTAATATAGACAAACACCACGGAAAAATCCATGGCCCTACCCCAACCCATGCTGGCAAAGACTTACCCGGAAGCCTAGACTTCCACCCTTGCTAGAATGTAATGAGGCACCCAAGGCCCCTTGCTGGGTGGTATCAGAGTAGGCTTCTGGAGAGTTAGGTCTTTTACCATGACCCACATGTGCCAAGGACATCTCTCCTCCCATGGCATGAGTGAAAGCCTTTTGAGGGGGAGTAGCCAGGCACTCCTACTTCTCCCAGCCAAGGTGGCATCAGTGAGGCCTGGTGAGGAGCCCAGCAATAGCACAGAGCCCCTTCCCTGTCACAGTTTAACAGAGACCAAGAGAAAAACCTGGACTTCTCTCATTTTGCAGTAATCAGGCCACTGCCCCCTTTTCATTCTCCCAGGACTTTACCTATGAGAGCTATGTCAGAGACATAGCTATGACAGCTAAAACAAAAGGTTTAAATAAGACACAGAGTGTTGTAACGTGTTACCCAAGATGTCTAGTTTTCAATTAAAATAACAGATAAATCTCTACTAAAATGAAAAAAAGTCAATAGACACCAACATCAACATGACAGATGTTAGAATTATCTAACATCTCTCTGAAGATATTTTAAAGCAGCCATCATAAAAATGCTTCAAGGCTGGTTGAAGTGCCAAATGCCTGTAATCCCAGCAATTTGGGAGGATGAGGCAGGCAGATCACTTGAGCCCAGGAGTTCGACACCAGTCTGGGCAACATGGTGAAATTCCATCTCTGCAAAAAAAATATAAAAATTAGCCAGGCATTGTGGCATATGCCTGTAGTCCCAGCTACTCAGGATGAAGTGGGAGGATCACTTAGAAGAAGGTTGAGGCTACAGTAAGCTGTGGGCATGCCACTGCACTCCAGCCTGGGCAACAGAGCAAGACCCTGTCTCAAAAAAAAATAGTTGCAATGTGCAATTATCAACATGCTTGGAAAAAATGAAAAGTAGGAAGGCTCAGCAAAGAAACTGAAGAGAGGCCAGGTATAGCGGTTCATGCCTGTAATCCCAGTACTTTGGGAGGCTGGGGTAGAAGGATCACTTGAACCCAAGAATTTGAGACCAGATTGTGCAACATGGACCACATCTCTACAAAAAAAAAAAAGAAATTAGCCAAGCATGTTGGCACATGCCTGTGGTCCCAGCTACTTGGAGGATGAGGTAAGAAGATCACTTGAGCCTGGGAGGTTGAGGCTGTAGCGAGCTGAAATCATGCCACTGCACTCCAGTCTGGGCAATAGAGTGAGACCCTGTCTCAAAAACAAGACAAAAAACACAAAGAAATTGAAGAGATAAAGAAGAACCCAATGGAGATTTTAGAACTGAAAAATATAATAATTGAAATAAAAAACACAATGGATGGCTCAAGAGCAGACTGAAGAGGGCAGAGGAAAGAATTGGTGAACTTGAAGTTAGAACGACAAATTACAGCAAATTTGAACATCACAGGGAAAATAGACTGAAAAAATAATGAACAGAACCTCAGGGATCTGTGGTATTCTACAGAAAGATCAAACATTCCTGTCGTCAGAGCCTTTGGAAAGAGAAAAGAAAGAAAACAGGACTAAATGGCTTACCTTTCAAATTTGGTAAATGGTTCCAA
This sequence comes from Gorilla gorilla gorilla, assembly GCF_029281585.2. Lineage (NCBI taxonomy): Eukaryota > Metazoa > Chordata > Mammalia > Primates > Hominidae > Gorilla > Gorilla gorilla. The sequence continues at coordinate 25,015,454 of NC_073232.2, forward strand.
ACAGGATAAACCTAAAGGAATGAAAGAAACCACCAAGACACCAAGACACATTATAGTCAAACTTCTGAAAATAAAAAGAAGAGAAAAATCTTGAAAGCAGAAAGCAACAAGAGAGAAATGACACAGGATCTATAGCGGGAAAATAGTTTGAATAATAGTGGACTTTTCATTAGAAACCATGAAGGCCAGAAGGAAGTGATACAAATGAAAGTGCTAAATGGAAAGAGCAATCAATCCACAATCCGATATGCAGTGAAAGCAACCTTCACCAATGAAGAGGACCTTAAGAATTCTCACGAGAAAGAAAGTAAGGGAAATTGTAGCTAAGAGAACTACCCTAAAGTAATAGCTAAATTGAGTTTTCCAAACAAAAAGGAAATGATAAATGAAGGACCATGAAACATCAGGAAATAAAAAACAATAATGGAAAGAGTAAAATGTAATCATGCATCTTTTAATGACAGGGATATGTTCTGAGAAATGTGTCATTAGGCAAATTTGCCATTGCATGAGCACCATAGACTGTACTTACACAAACCCAGTGGACTAGCCTACTACACATCTGGGCTGTATGGTATAGCCTATTGTTCCTAGGCTACAAACATGTATAGCATGTCATTGTACTGGATACTGTAGGCAACTGTAACACAGTGAAAAAAATTCATTTATCAAAACCTAGAAAAGATACAGTAAAAATATTGTATTATATTCTTAAGGGACCATCATATATGCAGTCCGTCACTGACCAAAACATCATCTTGCAGCACATGACTGTATAATACATTTTCCTTGTCTTGGGTTTTCTAGAGTATATTTGAGTGTTGAAGTAAAAATTATAATACTGTCTTAAGTGCTTCTAAATCTACATGAAAGGAACATTTAAACCATTTATAAATAGGAGGTAATATTCTACGCTGTGGTCAAACTAGTAAAACGTTAACACCAGTAGATTGTGTAGTAGTTCCTTCTGCAGACTAATTTGTGCCCCCAAGAGTCTGACCTACGTGGATTATCCAAATGGACTCACTTCCTCTCTGGATTCTGGTTGACTTCAATCAACAGGGAGCACCAGCAGAACGCTGAAAATAGGAGAAAAACGGAGTGTGAGATCCAGGTATTTATTTTTCTGTTTTCCTCCCTGTGAGTAGACCAACAGCTTGCTACATCTTCTTATCCGAAATGTCTCTGAGTCATTAGCTCAGTCAGCTGCATCTGTTTGGCAGAGAGGAAGAGAGGGTGAAGTTCATGTAGAGAAAGTTATAAAAGCCTTTACAAACATGATAAAAACATACAAGGCCAATTTTGGAACTGGCGCAACACCCGGTTGTAAGGGATGCTGGGAAACAGTCTAAGCTATGACATCATTGCAATTTTTAGTCTGATATAAAATATGTGTTCCTTAATTCAAATTTATTTTATGTGCCTCAATAAAGTTTTGTACTCCACACACTCCCTCCTTTGGAACCCGCAGGAAGACTAGATGGCACGAATTCTAGACTGCATGTGGGAACACACACTCCAGTCCCATCCCCTAATGACAATAAAAACCCAAGCCATTTTCAGATTAAACAGAGTGTCCACCCTGCTTTTCCCAGAAAGCTTCAATATGTAATAAATTGCTTCATTATGTCTTGGTGTATGTGTGGCACCTCAGTCTCGGCCTCTCAACAAATTTTGGGTGGAGGATGGTGGGTCCTGTCCTCCACAGGGCAATCAGAACGCAGTCCATTTTCATATTACGTTATTTACATTTTGTGTCATTAGGCACATGATTTGTAAGAATTCTTCATATATATTTTTTGCCACCCAAATTTGTGGATGGTCTTTTACATTGTCAATATCAAATTTGGAGTTATGGTTATTCTAGCTTCAGGAAATGAACTGAGTGTTCTACTTTTTTCTATACCCTGGAATAGTCTGTTTACAATGGAAACTATTTATTTATTGAAGTTTGGTAGAACTCGAAGTGGAGATATTTGAGCCTGAACTTTTCCTTTGTGGAAAAATGTTTGATGATGGTCTCACTTTTTAAAATTCCTTGAGACTACTTATATTAAAATCGTGTATTTTAGTAAATTTATTCCAAGTAAGTTTTCATGTTTTTTGCATAAAATTGTCCATAATATCCAATTATTACCTTTTAAAATGTCTGCAGACTTACAATTTGACAGATTTGGGAGGAAAAAAAGTCTGCAGAATCCATAGTTATGTTTTCCTTTTTATTACTGTTATTGTTAATCTTTGCCTTAGTTTTTCTTAAAAAACCTTACCAGGATTATGCAAATTTTGTTAGCCCTTTCAATGAACAACTTTATCTTTGTTAACCTTTCCTATTTCCCTCTAGCCTCTATATATTTTATCTTCTCTTTTATGTTTTTCATCTCTTTGTGTCTCTGCACTGAATTCTGGATAATTTCTTCAAATATAACTTCCAACTTTCTATTTTTCTCTTTTGCTGTGTTTAATCTGTTGTTAAATCATCCACATAATTTTAAATTTCAATTATTATATTTTTTCACTTCTATTTGGTTCTGTTTTAAATTCTGCTTGGACATTCCTTATAATTTCTTTTCAAGCTTGTATTGCATACATATACTTAATTTTTTTTCATGGTCTCAATTTGATATTACAGTATCCAAAGTACTTCCAGATTTATTCTTGCTCTCTGTGATTTCTACCATTTCTCTTCTATGGCGGTGTTTCCATATGTGTTTGGCTATTTTTTTTTTTACTGTAATCTCAATTTTTTTGGAACTTTCTTTTAAAGAATTATTTTAGGGTGAGATCAGGATTATAATTAAGAATATTTAACAATTGCTATGGTATGGGCACTATAAAATCAAAACAGATGCTATGCAGAGTTGTGTAACTGACATTGGAGACTCAGAAGAGGAAGGCTGGGAGGAGGGTGAGGATGGGAAAATTACCTACTGGGTACAAGTAACACTATTTGGGTGACAGGTACACTAAAAGCCCAGACTTTACCACTATACAATTCATCCATGTAACAAAACCATTTGTATGCCTAAATTATTGAAATTTAAAAGTAAAAATTAAAGTAATTGACTAAATTGATTAAAAAATGATACCTGAATACAAGCTAAATAACATGAGATAGAAATTACAAAACCATTCTGTGAAATATTACAATTTAACTTGCATAACCTTAAATATATTTAAATATATGTCATGATTTCAGCACTTAATATTTAAAATACTTGTTCACAATCACTTTGGTTTCCAGGAAAAAAAATGTTTCTATTTGAATGTTTCTCTACATTAAACAAACTTTAGAGGTACTTAATACACGTCGATTAAATAAACTGATGAATTTGGGGAAAAAAAGATGCTAGTTTCAACAGGTTTATATTTAAAATATTTAACAACTGGTATAGCATGAATATTAAGCAATTTAAAGAGATACTGGCTCAGTCAGAATCAACACCAGTTGTAAAAAGCTCATGTGAATGTACTGGTGTGTTCTGGATAAGCAACAGCATTTGCTGCAATGAAGGTAAATTCAGCTAGAGAGCATTTGCATTTGATTTTTCTGGGCATCTGGGGACACTTACTGTCCAGGATCACTTCAAATTACATTTTTCCTTGAGATGTTTTGGAATCTAAACTCACGTGAATTTCATTTGTAAACTCTCCTAATGGCTACCTTTGGGGGCTAGACCCCACTTCCCTAAGCTCTGCTTAGCACATGGTTTAAAATAAGTTTCTTCTTTTTGAAAATTCTTGCAGAGAATAGGTTTATTTCTGCTTTTCTTTTACAAGGGGACTCTTTGGGGACTTTCCTACAGTAAAGGAGGAAAGTCTCCTAGTAGACTTAGTGTGCTGGGTGGTTCTTAGGATTTGCAGGGAATAGGTTTATTTCTGGTTTTCTCTTATAAGGGGACACTTTGGTGTTCCAGCTTTAAAGGCGAAAAATCGGCCAGGCACAGTGGCTTACGCTTGGAATCCCAACACTCTGGGAGGCCGAGGCGGGTGGATCATGAGGTTAGGAGATCGAGACCAGCCTGGCCAACATGGTGAAGCCCCGTCTCTACTAAAAATACAAAAATTAACCAGGCATGTAATTAGCCCACACCTGTAATCCCAGCTACTCGGGAGGCTGAGGCAGGAGGATCGCTTGAACCTGGGAGGCAGAGGTTGCAGTGAGCCAAGATCGTGCCACTGCCCTCCAGCCTGGGTGACGGAGCAAGACTCTATCTCAAAAGAAGAAGAAGAAGAAAAAAAAGGATAAAAATCTAGCAGACATAGTACTCTAAGTGGACCATGGATTCTGACTCCTATGTCCTGTATCATTGGAGGCCTGGAAAATTGAAGTTCCTATTTATCTCAGGCAAAGGACCTGAGACAAAAGCCAGCTACAGAGAAGGGCGCCAATAACCCCATAGACCTTATGGCCTGAGGATTTCTTACTTTCCTGAGAGCTAATCAATGAATTAAAGATATTTTTAAAAGCTTTATCCAGAATTGTTGATTGTTTGTAATCTGTGGGGAAACTGACCCAGGTATTTCTTCTTCCTATTATGGAACTGAAATTCCTATGTTAATATTTTATCTAAAGCAAAGCTGTTTAAACTATGTATGGATTGAACCTGGCACCATAACATTGTTTTGACAGGACCCAAGCAACAAAATTAACTAGATGAAGCACATTAGTTTAAATATAATTTGGTATTTGATGCAATTATGGCAAAAACAGAAAAATAAATTACCTTAAAGGGCTTTATTTTCTAGGAAGGAAAATACAAAGTTTGTCTCTAAATTAGATGTAATTTTTAAAAACGTTGAGCAGTGTACATATGTGGTTGTGAAAATTGTAGGCATTGAGACAACAATACATCTTAAATGTAACAACATTGAAACATTGAAACAACATATCTTAAATGTAAATGATCATAGTTGGAATTGCTGCATTGATTATACCATTTTAAAAAGTTTCAGACATTGACTTTGAAGCTTATTGGTTCATTCATTATGACATATGGGTAATTTGTAGATAATCAATGGAATTGTCATTAAGTCTCCCAAAAGATATAGTATTATATTCATAACAGGCATAGAACCAATTCTCAGGAAAATCTATCACAGACATAAGGCTTCATTACATGCAGACTAAAGAGTGAACACTAAGCCAAAAGTGTCCAATAAAGTGTGAGCTCAAATGTCTTCCAATTAGAAATGTGAAGTCACTATTGCTATATTTTTCACAGTCAGTAGTAAGCAGTTTGATTCTAAAAGTACATTCTGCCAGAAGAACTTGCCCCAACCAACATTGGGGAAACAGAATTAGCTCTGAACACAAAGGAATGTGAATGAAAGATAATCCTTGCTTTCCAATTTTGTGGGTAAATTACAACTCAGGAGAGAATTAGAAGAATATGTGAATTATTTTGTGGGAAAAAATTAAATTTACATTCATATTGAGAGGAATTTGAAGGAAGTAGCAACATAACTGCTTTGTTGTGTGCTCTGATTAAAAGAGAAAGCAGGCCGAGAGTGGTGGCTCATGCCTGTAATCCCAGCACTTTGGGAGGCCGAGCTGGGAGGATCACTAGCTCAGGAGTTCGAGACCAGCCTGACCAACATGGTGAAACCTCGTTTCTACTAAAAATACAAAAATTAGCTGGGCATGGTGGCAGGCGCCTGTAATCCCAGCTACTCAGGAGGCTGAGGCAGGAGAATTGCTTGAACCCAGGAGGCGGAGGTTGCAGTGAGCTGAGAGCGTGCCACTGCACTCCAGCCTGGGTGACAGAGCAAGACTTTGTCTCAAAAAAAAAGAGAAAACAAAAACTAAATATGTTATTCCAACTTTTGGAAAAAATTTTTATTTAATACAAATGTGCTCAGGGCAAGAGTCTATATACACAAAGTATTTATATGTATTATATATATAAATCTATATTTTGTATATATAATTTGATATATATCTATTTTATTCAAATCAAATGAGACATCTCGCTTTCTGACATACCAGCATATGGTATGTAAATGTGATATGTACTTCCTAAAATAAAGAACTTTTTTATAAACCTCAATTTGGATGACTTGCATTGAGAAATGATATTTGATTAATATATTGTAGGTAATTATTGCATTTGCTTTATTTTATATCCATGACACTTAATATGACTAACAAAGACATAGCACACAATATTGTCTTTTCGTACAGTTGCTGTGAAATCACACTGATAGCTGATGATAGACCATTCATTCAGTTGTTTTGAAACATTTTTCTTGAAGCTCTTCGGTGGCTTAAGTTTTCCCCTGACTACTGGCTCTAGAATAGGATTAAGTGAAATAGCCGGAATGTACCTCTCCATCTTCAGATTCAAGTGCATTTTTAAACACTTGCACTATGCCCATTTTTAAAAGAAATGAGATTAGTCATACATAAGGCCAGAAAAAAATCTCTTTATTATGGATTGACTAGGTATTCGATTTCTTTATATTGGGCTCTAATCAATTTCAAATTGCAGAGCTTTCATTTCTGAAATGGGGACTGAATCGGGCAGTTTCCCTTGCAAAGTCTGAATTCCCGGTTCCTCAAACGGTTCTCAATCTGAGCATGGTGGACCTCTCCAAGGAACTATCAGCAGGTTGGTCATAAATCATAGAGCCTTCTGTTTACCCCTATGACTGATCTCTAGGAACAGGATCAATGTGCTTCATTCGTGAAACCTGAAAACAAGTATCTGTGAGAAAGGATGTCAAGAAAGACAATATTTTAAAAGGTCAAACCTTAATTCACCTTGGTTCCCAGAAATATTCCTTATAGCTTTTTGATGAAAACAATTTCCTAGCCTTTGATGATTACATTCTAACAGCCCTGCAGTCAGGAACATTAAAAGTAGTTATATGCTCATTTTTATGCCAAAAATTCTTAGCATTGCTAAATCAACATCCCCCTCTTCAAGCCCAGAAACAAAGGTAACAACTGACCAATTTCTAGAATATAAGTTCTCATATAAATTCTGATATAAAAGTATATTCAGGAGGTAGCTTTTGTTGAAAATAAGAGTAATGTCATTTCTAAGATGCATGTGTAGTATGTAAAATATATGCAGTGAAAGAAACTAAAAGAAGCATATTTTTATTCTATTTTATCGTTTTGCTTGATGCTTCAGTGACAATTATGTTGAAAACTTTCTCTTGCAATTCATCTGTGTAAAATATCAGTAAGATTACACCTTCAAGATGAAATCAGGAGAAAAATCTTTTCATTTTTACTACTTTAAGATGTATTTCTGGTCCCAGAGCCCATCATTTTTCAAGGTATGTAGTTTGAAGAAATAGCATTAACAACTTTTTGCATAAAAAACTTTTATGAATGCAAACTTTGAGTGATTTTCTGGTAAATCTAATTTATTTAAATTAGCTTTATTTAATTACCCATACAGCTGTTCTGTGCCTGAATATAGCCCAAGGGACTATTTAAAGTGCTTAAGTCTAAATGTCATGTTTTATCACTATATAACATGTAGCAAACTACAATAAAAAAATTTTGTTGTTCACTGGGTAGTACTTCAAGAATATGGCACTCCTTTCTTTTTTTCTCTGATATGATAGTAGTTACAAAGCTACAAGCTAAATATAAGTAGGATTGACTTTTTTTAACACTGTCATATCATCATTCAAGTTACAGCTATATCCTTGCTGAGAGAAGACTCTTCCATTCCAATAGTTTTAATTACCATCTATACCTAGAGTTTTCAAGATCCATATCACAGCCCACTTTTCTTTCTCGTTCTCTAGACCCTACATCCAATGTCAACTGAACGTCTCCTCTTAAATGGTCTACATGTCCAAAGTGGAATTCACCATCTTTCTTTCAAACAGATCATCTTGTTGTATTCTAACATCAACAAATGGGGCTTCATTTACCGTTTAGATGACTGGTTCTGAGATGATTTAGGGCATAAGATGGCTTAGAGCTGATATCACCTCTATCCTTACATGGAACAAACTGTAGACAATATCACTACTTAGCATACTAGAAAGGGCTTGGACTCTGAAGTCAGATGACCTGGGTCTGAATCGCAGCCCTACTGTTATTTACAACATAATTTTGGGCAAATTATTTCTGGAAGCCTCGGTTTCCTCATCTATGACAAAAATACAATCAAACGTCCCAGAGATATCTAGAGAATTTAAAGAGAAAATGTATGTGAAAGTGTTGACTACAAGACATAAGACAATGTAAATACTAATGATTTCTATTTAGTATATTTCTAAAAGAAGAATCCAGTGAGGATGATAGGCTTAAAAATAGAACAAATCGTCTTAATGTATAAAATGATAGTATTCACACCACTGCTACTGAAGTCACACAATGCAACTTAGTTCTCTAAAGTTTTATTAGGACTTGCCCAATTCTAGTGCCAACTAAACATGTGGGAGGCAAAAGTGCTTGTCATCCAAGTAAAGCCACATATTTTGGAAATACTTGATCTGTGTACACATATCGTTAGGAAAAGAAGGTTGAATTTCCTGATAATATTATGGATCCTCTTAGGTCAACAGAAATTATTGAACACTTGACTTGCATTAGAGCAGAATTTAGAGACAGCACTTCCCTACTTTATCATTAGGAAATGGGAAAATCAGGTCAAAGATGTGATTATCCTCCAAAGTTAGGGTTTCTTTTAAATCCCAAAGGATCTTGCAATACAATTAAATTTAAATGAGATTCTGTCATAAGTTCTATTGTATTACATACCACCCAGTCAGCCCAGAATGCTCAGCTCTTCCTGTTCTAAGGTGTTGTGTGAGCAGTTTGGATGGCACTTGTTTCACAGAGCATGATTTACTGTCATGACTATCTTTAAAGTGGAAGATGCAGGGGATGCCCTGATGACCTGGTCAATAGAAATGAATGAACACATGACTTGCATTTGAGCACAAGTTAGAGGCAGTTCTTCCCTAATCAACAATTAGGAAATGGAAAAACCCAGGATGGTCTCAATATGTTTCAATATCCCTAAAACTGGTGAGAAACCTCTATATCCAGATGGCATCACTCCAATGAGAGCATCACTCCAATAAATAAGTTGCCCAACCGTATATACAGTTGTTGGGTCTTCTTCGCTTGGAAAAAGTAGCAAATGGCAATATCTGAAAGGGACATTTTACTTTTTTTTCTTTTAATAAAGCAATTTAAGATTGCCAGTGCCATATATTCAAATGCTCAAATCACGCACACACCCAAAGCATCCACAGTGGCTTATATGACATATTCACCAACAACATCACCATCTCCAATTTCCATCACATTGTCATCGAACTTGTTCATACAGGTATGTTTGTCTCATGTTCCAGCCTTTATCCCCGAAGCATTTGAGGGCTGACAGTTTTATCTCCTTATCACATTATTCCAGTTATTTGCAAGCAAGATGTAGCGGGAACCTGAACATCTTGGGGATAATTACTCTTCCAATAATTTGCAACACTAATGTTACTTTTCTCGTTTTTATGGTGCAAGTGTTTTATGCGTTATTAATTTGCACTTGGTCTTTTCTTTGATATTTTTCCTCCTGTCTGAGAGTTTTACAGGTCTATTGCTTGTACTGTGCCTATGAAGAATGTTTTCTACTACAAAATAAGGAAAATGATTATGATAATACTGAAAAGGCCAGATGCTGGCCTTTATAAGAAAAAAATGTATACTATAAAACTTGTTTTTCTTTGTCTTCCCTAAATAAGAGGTTAAGTTATAAAGTTGAGCGAGGCTAGTTAAGGAGTAGGTGCCTCAGGGGTATATATCAGCTGTGATCATCCTAGTAGGGTAGCGTATAGTTAAGAGACCATGTCAGAGCAAATCAAAGCCCCTTCGTACTAAGCCTTGAGATCTGGTCCTATGCATGATTCAAATTCTCTAGGAAAAGAAAGTAGATGGGGCAGGTTAACATATCAACATAAGATGAAGCTGTTATAACTGTTTTCTGACCCTACAGTTTTGGCTTTTCCAGAATGTCATATAAATGAAATTATGCAATCTATTGCCTTTGCAGTCTGGCTTATTTTACTTACAGAAATGTGCTTAAGAGTCATCAATTTTGTTGCATGAATCAGAAGTTTGTTCTTTTTTATTGTTGAGGAGTACTCCATTCTATAGATGCACCACAGTTTGTGTATCCATTCACTTGTTAAGGGGCATATTGACTGTTTCCAGCTTTTTGGCAATTACAAAAAATGCTGATATAAAATTTTATCTACAGGTTTTTGTGTAAACATGAGTTTTCATTTCGCTTAGGTAAATAACTAAAACTAGGATCACTGGGTCATATTGTAAATGTATGTTTAACCTAATAAGAAATTGCCGAAATATTGTCCAAAGTGGCTGTACTATTTGGCATTCCAACAGCAATCAATGAGCATTTTTATTGCTCTGCATTCTCACTAGTATTTGGTACTGTCACTTTCTTTTTTTAAAAAAATGTTTAACCATGCTAATAGGTGTGTGGTAATATCTTGCGGTTTTAATTTGTTCTTCCCTAGAGACTAATGATGCTGAGCATCTTTTCATATGCTTTTTTGCCATCTGAATATCTTGCTTGGTGAAGTCTCTGGATATTTTGCTCACTATTTATTGATTGTTTACTTATTGTTGAATTCTAGTGCTTCATTATATATTCTGAATACATCCATTAAAAGTTATATGATTTGCAATTTTTTTCTCCATCTGTGGCTTGTCTTTTCATTCTCTTAACAGTATCTTTCACAGAACAATACTTTCAGTTTTGATACAGTCCAATTTACCTACTTCTTTGATTGTTTGTGGTTATTGCATAGTATCTAAAATTCATGACTAAAGCCATTGTCATCCAGATGTTTATCCTACCTAGGAGTTTTATAGTTTTATGCTGTATATTTAGGTCTATGATCAATTTTGAGTTAATTTTTGAATACCTTGTGGAATTTCTGTCGATTTATTTTTCTACATATGGATATTGTTGTTCTAGTACTAGTTGTTTAAAGAATTACCCTTTCTCTATTAAATTGCCTTTGCACCTTGTAAAAAGTCAGTTGATTATTTTGTGTGGGTTTAATTCTGGGCTATTTTATTTCAAAAATTAACATGTTTATCATTTTGCCTAACCTACACTGTTTTGATTACTGCACTTTATAGTAAGTCTTAAAATCAGGTCACAAGTGCAGGTTCTGCCTTCAGGCAGTGTGAGTCTTCTGACTTTATTCTTTCAATAATTATTTTGGATTTGTTCTTCTTTCAAGAATTATTTTGGCTTTCTATTTCCTTTGCCTTTTCATGTAAATTTTAGAATCGGCTTATTATTATTTTCTAAAAAAGTTTGCTGGGGTTTTGATTACCATTGGGTTGACTCAGTAGATCAAATTGGGGGGAATATTGTCTCCAATTCATGAACATGGTGTATCTCCCTATTTGTATACATCTTTGATTTCTTTCATTAGTGTTCTATGGTTTTCAGCTTACAGATTCTGCACATATTTTGTTCGATAGATCATTGTTCTGCTTTTATTATAAAGGATATTGATTTTCAAACTACAAATTCCAAATATTCATTTCTGATATATAGGTATACAATTGATGTTTGTATATTCTCTTGTTATCCCATAACCTTTAAACTTCGTTTCTTTAGTGCCTAAAGTTTTTGGTAGATTCTTTGGGATCTTCTACACAGACAGTCATATTGTCTGCAAATTCTGTTATTAGCCCAACAGAATCATACTCCAACTCCAAGTTATACTCTCTGTAGAGGAAAACAGTTCCTTCAGTCATGTCACCTAAAACATCTTGCCCACACCTGTGTTCCACACTCATCAAACTATAATGTAATTAGTATTTACATGTTTTTCTACACTAGGAAGGACCTGGAATGACAGGAAGGACCTGCCATTTCTGCCTTTTCATTCCAAACATCTAATAAAGTAGCAAACACCTAAGAGGAAGGCATTGTTTATTTAGTAAAGGACAGGCCAAAAATAGGAGAAGTCAAGGAAGAAAGGAAGAGAAGAGAGAAAGGAAAAATGAGACAAATTTACACACTAGTGGCCAGGCACTGTGGCTCATGCCTGTAATCCCAGCACGTTGGGAGGCAGAGGCGGGTGGATCGTCTGAGGTCAGAAGTTTGATACCAGCCTGGCCAACACGGTGAAATCACGTCTCTACTAAAAATACAAAAAGTAGCAGGGTGTGGTGGCGGGTGCCTGTAATCCCAGCTACTGGAGAGGCTGAGGCAGGAGAATTACTTGAACCCAGGAGGCGGAGGTTGAAGTGAGCCAAGATTGCACCACTGCACTCCAGCCTGGGTGATAGAGCAAGACTCCATCTCAAAAAAAAAAAAAAAAAAAAATTACACACCACTAATCATATATTCAAAGAAATATATAGTTTACTTATTTTCTGTTACTGATCTATTAATCTTCCTTGTAAGTATCACCCTACTAGCACTGGAAAGAGAGCATTAAACTTGCCAATTCTATATCTTCATCTCTTCTATTTTAAATCATTTTATTCAGGAAACTTAGTGTGTTTGGGGAAATGTTCACTTTTTCAGTTGTTTCTCTCCATCTTCCTCTTCTCTAAGATGGCATCTGGGCAATGGCATTACACACAGGCCTTCATGCTAGCCTGGAGAAGAGCCTGGGCTCTAAGCATCGTTACCTTATGCTGTTATTGTTCATGTCTTCCTGACTCCTCTATATCTCTTGGTTTTCTTGTGGTGACTGCTTTGCTGGCATCAATTACTGAAGTCTTGACTGAAGTTTGCAGCTGATAGTCTAAAGTCCATGCTTTCTCTTGGCATGGTCAGGGCCTACGGCTCTCCTTTTATTCAATTCTACCTGAGCTCTTGCTGGCCCTGAAGTCAACTCAAATTCTCATCGAAATTCTCTTTCTATCCTCTGGCTTAGGAATTGTGCACCCCACAATCCCTGCAGAGGTTACCCTATCCCTTGCCCGAGCTGCCTTCATGAAGTTCCAGCATCACACTTCTCACTTTCTCCTACTCCACAGGGTGACTAGAAGAATATGTGGACTCTTTCTGTACTAGATGGGAGCCAAAGTAGACTCAGGAGGCCCACTCTGTGCCTAATCATGGTAAGGCATATACTCATCCGGGGTGGTGGGCTCCTCTTGGTGTTGAGTGAAAGCACAACATTGGAACGGTTTTATTTGATCTTTCATAAGACATTTTGGAATTAGGAGAGTAGACTTCAGAATGAAATTAATGCACACTTCCCACTGGACTTGATATTTAAAAAGACTTTTTTGGCAATATGAACCACCTCTTTAACCCAGTCTGGCACACAGTAGTAAAACCAAATGAAAATACGACCTGACAAAGACCCAGTAGGGTAGTTGTCCAAATAATCAAGTCATTGAAAAATTCAGCAATAATGCCCCATCGTAGTGTGAATATGGTTGAAGCTATAAATATGAGAGAACTTATTGAGAAATGTACCTTTTTTTCCTTTCGCTTCTTATATTGGATTTTAAGTTGGCCCACTTTAGCAGTTATACAAAACACTGTACCTTTGCTGTCAGCACTTATAGCTAATTGCTATGTGTACACCAGTTTCTATAAGTTTGTGGTCTTCAGTCTCTGGGTTTAACTCATAAATCTCTTTTTCAAATCAAAGGCATCCAAGAGTATCATTTAAAGTATCCATGATTATATATGTGTATATATGCATATTATAAATGTAATATGTGTAATATTATACTATATATAATATATTACATAAAATATATTTAAAATATTCAGGCAGCTCTTAGTCACCTCATTTCTCATTACACTGTATGATGAACAACGATGATTCCTATATTTACACACAAGTCTCTGGATTCTGTTATTCTAAACTCAAAATCCATGAAAAAATTTCCCAAAACACATTCATCAATCCTTCAGTTTTTCAGGTGCAGTTTTTCTGTCCTCAAGGCTCATGTTTCTTGCTCTATAATTGCTCGAGGTGGCGCTCCTTCCTCATCAAGAACTCTTTCCAATGGTACATGTCACTTCCTTTAAGTATAGCTTGCATATTAAATTTGTATTTCTGTGAAATTAATCTTCCCAAACTGCCCTGGCACCATTGAATTAGGCCACCAGCCTATTCCACTGGACACAGACTCCTTTCCACAAGTGTCCTTCTTTTCCTGCAAACACACAAATTCCCTCATTCCAGGTAAGTGTTGCCACAGAAGTCCACAGTCACATTGTGGGAGAGGGTGTGACCACAATTGAAAAGGATCTCATAGAAAGCTCAAGAACTGCAGTGGGTTCAACACTGCCAGTTAGATTCAGGCCACAAAGTAATCATCCAACTGGTTCCAATTGCAGTGAAGTCTTAATGTGATTATTCAGAGAAGATTGATGAGTAGGTGGCTGACTTGGCCCATTTTAGGCCTTGTTATTTTAAAACTGAAAAGAGCCATATACACAAAATATTACAGCACTTCTAAAAGTGGAGGGTGTGTGCTGCCCATAGTTTGTGAGGTAATTTTAGGTGGTACAAGATCAAACATCTTGATCTTGGTGTTTATATTTTCCCACCATTGCATAATTACCATGCATGACTCAAAGACTAGAAAGGAGGAGAGGAAAGAGAAGGTGAGCCAGAGGAAGAAGGAACGAAGCCAGGAAATCTGTCTATAGCTGAGGCAGAGGTGTCTGAGTCCCAAGACCAGACTGTGGCGCTTGTCAGGTGTGTGGGTGGGGAAGAGAGTGTGTGTGACACATGTCTAGAGGAGCAGGCTGATCAGCAAAGTGCCCAAGGGAAAGGTGGACTCTGATGATCATACTGACTCCTCAATCCTTCCTTGACACCCAAGATCTCCAGATGGAGAACTCAGCCCCAACACGGAGAAATCCCACCGACAGAAGAAGAAAAGAATGCTTGGGAAGACATGTGGAGTAGAAAATGAGCAAGAAAGCTTTCAGAGAAAGAGAAACAGGTAATGCAACTAAGAGTAGGGGAGGTAGAATTCCCAGTAAATAGAGACCTCCTGGGGAATAAGAAGATAGCTGAACTGCTAGTGATGTAAGAAAGGACAGGTATGGTGAATAGAACCTTGAACTGGAAGTTGGAACACTGAGATTGTCTTCCAGATATGCAAAAAAAAAAATCACTCTGCAACCCGGGGTAAATCAGTCTAAATCTCTTCTGCTATAATTAGAAATAGATTTATTATTACCTCTTTGTTTATTTTAAAATAACCTTATTATTATTATTGTTTGAGACAGGGTCTCGCTATGTCACCCAAGCTGGAATGCAGTGGCATGATCAAACCTCACTGCAAACTTTTAACTCCAGGGTATGAGCGATCCTCCCACCTCAGCCTCCCAAGTACCTGGGACTGTAGGCACATGACCATGACCAGCTAATTTTTCACTTTTGGTAGACATGGGGGCTTGCTTTGTTGCCCAGGCTGGTCCCAAATTCCTGGACAAGCAATCCTCTTGCCTTGGCCTCCCAAAGTGCAGGGATTACAGGGGTGAGTCACCATGTCCAGCTCTTATTTAATTTTTTAAATAATATTTATAGTAACCTGTGTACGGTGATAATGTTTTTCCATTTATGGTTGAAACATAAGTCTTCCTTGAAAGTAATGTTATAAAAATAAAAGAGGAAAAAATGTATGGATGAGCACTGGTATCAAAGAAATTTAAATTATGGTACAATATAGTCAATAACCATATGAATCCTGGATCCGGCCTGTCTGGGTTGAAATTGAGGCTGTACCACTTACCGATTGTAATCTTGGTTAAACTACCGAACTTCTCTCTGCCTCCATTTTTGCATCTGTATAATGGGGATAATGATGGTTCCAATATCACAATGTTGATGTGAAGATCAAATGAGTTAATATATCTAAAGTTCTCAGAAAACTGCCTGGCATATCTGTACTTCTTGTTTTGTATGTGTATATACATACTATAAAAGCTGATTTAAAAGTTACGGAATGTACAAGTACAAAACACTCATCTAATATCCCTGTTCTACAGACACTTAGAAGTTACATGTTTGTAAATCTCAACTTCTTGGTGGCAGGACATGGATCAGAATCCAGTTTTTTGGGCCGGGTGCAGTGGCTCACACCTGTAATCCCAGCACTTTGGGAGGCTGAGGAGGGTGGATCACTTGAGGTCAGGGGTTCGAGACCAGCCTGGCCACCATAGTGAAACTCCGTTTCTACTTAAAAAAACGCAAAAATTAGCAGGGCATGCTGGTGTATGCCTGTAGTCCCAGCTACTCAAGAGGCTGAGGCAGAGAATCACTTGAAGCTGGAAGGCGGAGGTTGCAGTGAGCCAAGATCCACTACTGCACTCCAGGCTAGGCAACAGAATGAGACTCCATCTAAAAAAAAAAAAAAAAAAAAAAAAAAAGGAATCCAGTTTTTTTGCATCACCTTCTAATTCTACCTGTTTGTTTTCCATCACTGTTTACCTTGCCACTACTGCCTGAGCAGGCAAAATAAAGCCTTACTGCAAACGAGCTTCCTTGTAAAAGGAGGATCATACCCCATTAGCCCAAATATATCACAGATAGCATAGACAGAAGATCTGCGAAAATAGTCATTTTACTTAAGAATTTCATATCTATCTCGTAAAACATGAGGATTTTACTGTTTCTGGTTAACAGAGGTAATGAAAAGTGAATGAGTGGCTGGCCAGTAAGAGAAACAGACAGCAACGGCATGTGTCTCTTCTAGCAGCAGATAACTTTGCAGCATGGATAACCTAAAATCATCAGCAATGCATTCACTGATAAGACCTCACAATTCTCATGAATTCATCCCTTAATTCTCATGCATTTACAATTCTTACTCTTCATTTGCCATATTAATTATTGGACCATAAAGTCTTTCTTTAACCCTTCATTGTTTACTAATTAAGTCAATTAACTACATTCCATTCATTTTAATGAGTGTCATTTTGGTTACTACACACACACACACACACACACACACACACACACATAATAACAAGAAGCCATATAATAGTAAAAATTAATCTTTCTTTAGACTCTCTCCTAATAATTCACTTCTTTTAAGGCAATCAGAACATAAGCCTCTGTCTTGTGGGGCTGGGTGTTTCATTAAGTGAGCACAGTAATTTTGCCCTCGTTAGGAGCTTTTTAAAAGCTTTCAGAAAAATACAATTTGAAATAAATAATGCTGATTAAACACCCTTTCATGGAAGAAATAATAGAAAGAGATCAAGTGATAAACGAAATGAATGTTGCGCTATCAAAGCAAATGGTGATTAATGGAAGGCCAGTTCTTTGCTTGCACTGGCACTTCTGTAAACTGGTCAGTACCATTTATAATTGTGTTTTAGTGTTTTGCAGCCCAGTCATTTATACTAACGGTAATGTTAAAGTGATAAATTAGGAAGAAGCAGGTTGTCTAATCAGCAGATAGGCAGTAATGCAGCTCCAGTCAAAAGGAGAGTGATGCCTTTTCTTTTTTGTGTTAATAATCAAGGAATAGAAGGATGGTTTGATTTGAAGGGAAATTTGCCAAATATGCAGGCTTTCACATATTTAAATTATTTTAATATTTCCTTTTCTTTTTAAAGTAGGTTTGCATTTTACTTTAATCCTCTTTTAAATGATCTACCTTTTCTTTTAATCACCTAAAAGAGAGAATTGCAGTAAGCCAGTGCTGTAAAAAGGTCATTTCTTGTACCTTAACTATTAGCTGTTTCAAAACATTTAATATTAACTGCAGACCATCCTGCTGTAACTTGTTACTCTGCAAGGAAATCATAGCCAGCAATGCGGTGCTACCTGTTGGACTTTGTATCTCTTAAGCATATTCTTTTAAAAATTTTTTTACTTTAAGTTCTGGGATGCAAGTGCAGAATCTGTAGATTAGTTACATAGGTATACATGTGCCATGGTGGTCTGCTGCACCTATCAACGTGTCATCTAGGTTTTTTAAGCCCCGCATGCATTAGCTATTTGTCCTGATGCTTTCCCTCCCCTCACCCACCCACCAGCTGGCTGGATGTGTGATGTTCCCCTCCCTGTGTCCATGTGTTCTCATTGTTCAACTCCTACTTATGAGTGAGAAAGTGCAGTGTTTGGTTTTCTCTTCCTGTGTTAGTTTGCTGAGAATGATGGTTTACATCTTCATCCATGTCCCTGCAAAGGACATGATCTCATTCCTTTTTATAGCTGCAGAGCATTCCATGCTCTATATGTACCACATTTTCTTCCTCCAGTCTATCATTGATGGGCATTTAGGTTGGTTCCATGTCTTTGCTATTGTAAATAGTGCTGCAATAAACATACGTGTGCATGTGTCTTTATAGTAGATTACTTATATTCCTTTGAGTATGTGCCCAGTAATGGGATTGCTGGGTCAAATGGCATTTCTGGTTCTAGATCTTTGAGGAATCACCACAGTATCTTCCACAACGGTTGAACTAATTTACATTCCCACCAACAGGGTAAAGCATTCCTAATTCTCCACAGCCTCGCCTATATCTGCGGTCTCTTGACTTTTTAATAATTGTCATTCTGATTGGTGTGAGATGGTATCCATTGTGGTTTTGATTTGCATTTCTCTAATGATCAGTGATGTTGAGCTTTTATTCATATGTTTGTTGGACACACAAATGTCTTCTTTTGAAAAGTGTCTGTTCATATCCTTTGCCCACTTTTTGATGGGTTTGTTTTTTTCTTGTAAATTTGTTTAAGTTCCTTGTAGATTCTGGATATTAGACCTTTGTCAGATGGTAGACTGCCAAAATATTCTCCCATTCTGTAGGTTGCCTGTTCACTCTGATGATAGTTTCTTTTGCTGTGCAGAAGCTCTTTAGTTTAATTAGATTGTATTTGTCAATTTCAGCTTTTGTTGCAATTGTGTTTGGTGTTTTCCTCATGAAGTCTTTGCCCTTAAGTATATTCTTGATTAACGTTATGCATGTCTCATAAGTGACGAAAAAATATTTCCAGGAATATATGCACATACATTTTATTTTAAAAATGTATATTCACTAATAAAAATAAAGATTCACTAATAAAACTACCCACCACTAATGCGGATTCCATTTTGTATAGAATTTTTATAAAATAATTGTATTAATGACTAAATATTAAAGTTTATTCACTTTTAAGCAGCAAAATTGCATTTTGTTAACTCTTTGATATCCTGAAGTGATTTTATTCTGGTTTAGAAAATAACTTCCCTTTTCCTCAAAATTAACAGACTTACTTTACACTTTGGACGTTTTCATTTGCTCATATTTCCAGCCAAATTTCAATATTAGGTACTATTAAGTTTTACTTGTCTTTCCCTTGATGTCTATATACCAGATGTGTGATACCAAATGCCACTGGTTCTGCTGTGCAACTTGGGTTAAATTCCTTTTTTGAAGGTGTTGCACAATGTGTTCCTTTTGACTTACTTGTCTTTCTCTCTCTTTTCACGGATTTCGCCAGAGTTTCTTTGAAACTCCATTACAAGTCACAGTATTTATCTGAAACATTGCTTCTTTATGATCAATTTTAGAACAATCCTGAAATCTCTCACATGCACTGGAAACTCAGTGCCAGTATACATAATCAGGGATGCCTATGGACAAGAGGAACTCATCTGTTTGTATAAGTTAAATGCCAGCATTTTAGGTTCATTCATGGACACATATAAGGAGAACGTGAAAAAAAAACAGGACAGAGAAAAATGTAACAGAAGAACCTAAAAATTTGGAATATAATTATTGCTTTGAATAACTTAATTCCACTTATTTTCTTTCTTTTCTTTTTTTTTCTTTTCTTTTCTTTTTTTGAGACGGAGGAGTCTCGCTCTGTCTCCCAGGCTGGAGTGCAGTAGTGCGATCTCTGCTCACTGCAAGCTCCGCCTCCTGGGTTCACACCATTCTCCTGCCTCAGCCTCCCGAGTAGCTGGGACTACAGGCACTCGCCACCTCGCCCGGCTAATTTTTTGTATTTTTAATAAAGACGGGGTTTCACCGTGTTAGCCAGGATGGTTTCGATCTCCTGACCTCGTGATCCGCCCTCCTCGGCCTCCCAGAGTGCTGGGATTACAGGCGTGAGCCACCGCGCCTGGCCTATTTTCTTTCTTTTATAACTCATTGGTTTCTATTTGTCTTCCAGTCTTCAGCTTGGAAGCCACTTCCCCCATATAAGCTTCTTGACCCATCAGGAATGAACTGGGTGCCCCACCAGCTACCCAAACAGTACCAGGTCACAGCCCCTGTTCAGCACTTAGCACCCTCCTCATCAGGGCCTATATGCTTGTCTGTCTTCCCATACAATGTTACCACCTTGACGCAGGGACAGTGCTGTGTTCATTTTTGTATCCTCAGCACTTATTACAGAGAAAGTACTCAGTACAAGGCAATGCTTTGGGTATTTTGACGTGACTGCAATTTTGTCGAAAATGTAACCTCGCTATGGTATAGAGTGGAGGCCTGATAAATCAGCCTTGAAGACTACGGATTTGGAAGATCACAGATCATAAACCCTTAGGTTTATGGCCAAGAGTATTTAGTGATCTCTCTCATTCCTTTTTGCTTTCTATAGGAGGTAAGAGGAAAGCTCTGATTTTTTTGGGTCAACATTTGCAAGGCTGGAACAATGAAGTTTTATCACTCTTGTTATTGTTGTAGTTTTAATTTTCAATGGTAGAGAATTCCAATGAGTTATCCTGTAACTTAAAAAAAAAAAATTCTTCTCAAATGTTCCTCTTCCAGCAAAACACAAGAAAAGAATCAGACATATTTTCCCATTTGTTGATTTGCAGTTATGAACTGCTTTCATTAACAGGAAGGAGGACATTTGAGCTAAGGTGAGGATTTTCACCTGGCCTCTTCCCAAAAGTTAACATTTAACTTGTGCAAAGTTCAGATTACGGGTTGGGGGCTGGGGAAGATGCCTGGTGGTGACTGCAGTGGGAAAACATGCACTCGTTTGTGTCTGCTTTTGCAAAACTAAAACAAAACAAAAAGAATAGCTTGAATCAATGTTAATGTTAAATGCGTATAAATGAACTCATGCATTTTTCCTGTGACATGAACAATGCATGGATGATAGCTAAGCTCTTTCCTTTTGAGTATTTCTCCACTTAAGAGCCTTCATAATGACTTGAATTGGCAGCTTTCATGTCCTTGATAGACCATTCATGTGTCTCAGAAATTTCTATTTTCGTTATTTTACTTGTTGAACAAATATTTAGTGAATGAGTATTTGAATATTTATTTGTTGAACAAATATTTACCATAGCACCCTTGGTAAAACACATGTTCCGTCATCACGTGGACTTACCTTATGATAGTTATTGCAATCATTCCTCAGTTGTTACAAAGATTTTTAAGGAAGCTACTGGTGTGATAGGAAAGTTCTGGGTTCAGTTAGGTATATGGAAAATGAAGCTGGAGTTGTAAATTGGAAAGGATCAAACTCTGAGCTTTAAATTGGAAACAATTTGGCTCTTCTTACATCTGGAAGTCAAAAGGAAAGGTCATGTCAAGAGTTCTTTATAAGATCCTGTGGGGAAAAAAAATAAATACATCTAGAGGGTTTACCTTGTTTGGAGGTGAGCAGATTCATTTTTCCTCTTTAATTAATAAAATTAAGTATATTTCTTTGTTAAATGATCAGGTATATTTTGCATGTATTTTCTGAACAATGACTGTCAGTAATAAATATCACATGGATTGGGATCGCCTCTTTCTTTGCTCAGGTTTATTTTTATCAGCTCTGCTGTTACACGCTACACCTGAAAAAATGATGGGAGTTGAAATATAGGGCCATGAAATGCAACAATAGTACTTTTCCAAGGGCGACAAATAGGCTTTACTTAGCATTCAGCATTTGAAAACATGCTCATTATTTCAGTGAGATTAAAAACATACAGGAATCCAAAAATATAAATTAGGAAGAGCTCAGAGCAAAGCATTTATAAATATGAGTGGTGAGAATGAAGATGACTTTGAGACACCTGATCTAGTTGGTCTCTCTCTCTCCAAAGTATTCATTTTTTAAAAAAAAAAGGCCAACTTCATAGAGTGAAGTATTTTACTCTCTGCATCATACCCTCAGCTGAACCGCACTAAGCACTGGAGATACTCAACATCTGAATAATGCAGTCTTTTATTATTTGTGGTTTCCTTGATAAGGGGTAAAAATTACATTTCAGATTCTGCTCTGTCTCTTACATCTTTGTTATAAATTGTCTCCAGATTAGTGTCATTAATCATATTTTGTAGACAAAGAAATGAGATACACAGTAAGAAGTAATCTTTTAAGATTTTAAAAGTTTGAGAGATAAAATTAAGATTTTACTTTACCAAATTCTAATTCATACCAATCTTTCAAGAAAACAAATTCAGTAATTTACAAACAATTTGAGGAAAAACAATGGTAAAAATAGAAAAATGGCCTCCTCAGGTAGATTTTATTTATTCATAATGAGATTGCTAAAATAATTTATTATAATTACTTACTGCTATCTAAGTTAATGCTCCTATTAAAAAAAGCGTTTTTATTTTAAGGAGCAAATTATATACAGCTGACTTGAAGGCATACTCAAAAAATTTGGTTGCAGTGAAATAGTAGTTCCATATTTGTATTTTATATTCATTTACTATAAAACATCCTCTACTATGGAGACTTTATCTAAAGTCAGATTCAATGCTTCAAATACTGAAGACATAAGCAAAATGCTGTCTCGCCTACAAGAAGTTGGCTCTTCTCTCTTCCTTAAGGATTATCTAGTGGAGGTGGGAATAAGTTTTGGACTCTAATTCTCCACTAACCTGAAATTACATGTGATGTGAATGGGCCTATTGATCTGAATTAATGACCTTTATGCTGTACTACTCAGAAATTATAGCTTTAAAAAATGACATAAGTAGGTTTGCAAGATAGAAAGAAAATTACTCAGGGCCAAGAAATGAAGAAAGAATGATAACCAGAGGAGCAAGTCTATGAACTGATACTGAGTGATGTGAGCTTTATGCATATTTGGGGGCTGACTTTATACTGCCTGCAGGCTTGGGAATTAAAAGGTAGAAACAAAACATTAAAAACTGGTCTCAGGTGGTACACTAAAGAAGGGTACACTAAACCTAAAGCTAGCAGAAGATAAAAAGTAGAGTGAAAATTAATGAAACAGAAACAGAAAAACAAAAAAGAGAAGCAATGAACTGAAAGCTCTTTGAAAGGTCAACAAAATTTAGCTAAATGGACCAAAAATAAATAAATAAATAAACAAACACTAAAACATATAAAATGAGGTTTGAAAAAGGGTACATTACTACTGACCTTACAGAAATAAAAGTTATAAAGGAATACTGTAAACAACTGTATGCCAACACATTAATTTAGATGAAACAGACAAATTTCTAGAAAAACAAAAGCTAGTACAGTTGATGCAAGGAGAAATAGAAAATCTGACTATCCGTGTGACACGTAAAGAGAATGAATTAGTAATACTAGTGAATTCTACCAAACATAAATAATAATTAATACCAATGATGCACAAATGCTTCCACAAATAAAAAATACAGAAACACTTCCCATCTCACTCTATAAGACCAATATTATCCTGGTACAAAAACCAAAGACATCACAACAAAGGAAAACTAGCTACCAACATCTCTTATGAATATAGGTGCAAAACTCCTCAACACAATACTAGCAAACTAATTCCAGCAACATATAACAAGGATTATACACCATGACAAATTGCAAAATATCTTGGGAATGCAAGATTGGCTTAACTTCAGAAAATCAATTAATAAAATAACTTATATCTAACACTACATCACAAGGAACTAGAAAAAATTAAGAAACTAAGCCCAAAGTTAGCAGAGAAAGGAAATAATAACGATTCTAGAAGAAAGAGAGAAAATAGCAAATAAAGGAAAATAAAAAAAAGAAACTGAGTTGATTTTCTTGAAAAGATCAACAAAACTAACAAAAATCTAGCTAGATTAAGAAAAAAAGAGACAACTCAAATAAAATCAGAAAAGAAAGAGGAGAAATTACAACTCATGTTGTATATACATCAATTTATATTGATATATTTATAGATATAAATACTGATATATATATATCAGTATATTATAGCATGCTATATATATATATTTATGGTTTCACATATGCTATGACAAAAGCAAGCGTCCACAGAGCTGTTGTATTAGGCAAAAAGCAGTTATAAAACTCCTCTCAGGTCCAGTGGCTAGTAAATATTGGAGCATGATTGAACCAGATAATTCAGCTCTAGAAATCCTGTTCTTAATAACCATGTCATATTGAATATAAGAAGCTACATTAACTTGACAAAGGATGGCCACTAGCAACCTCTAAAAACATCATAATTAATGGCGAAGTATTAGTGATAATCCCCTTAAGTCCAGGTAGATGACAAAGTGTTTGCTTTCACAATTTCTACTCAAATAATAGGAAAAAATAGGATAAGAAAATTGAAGGAAGTATACGGATTAAAAACAAAGTCATGAAACTAACCTCATATTTAAATTATGCAACTATTTACATACAACTTTTCCATAGAAAATCTCAGAAAATCCGATAAAGCTAGTAAGACAAATCAGTGAAGTTAAGATACAAATTCGATGTACAAAACCAACAACATCCTAAGCTGTAGTTATTCCAAAATAGAATTTTAAAATACAATTTATAATAGATGCAAGAACTCTCATGTAAGTAAAAAATAAATCTCTTAAAAGATGAGTAAGACCATAATGTAGGAAACTATAAAATTTGAATTAAGAAACTAAAAGATCACAGTAAATTTAGATATTTACCATATTTGTGTGTTTAGCCATTCAATATTACAATGCTAACAATCAACATTAGTACGAGCAAAATCTCAACAGCTTTTACATAGAACTAGACAAGCTGATTCTAAAATTATAAAAAAGAAAATAGAGCCAAGATATGCAAGAGAAGTTTGATAAAAAAGAGAAAGGCAGAAACTCATCCTAACAAAGCAAAAATAAACCATGATCACACAATATAATATTGATACAGGAATACTCATAAATACTGAAATAGACAAATGGAACCAATACTTAAAAATTTTAGAATAAAGACATATCAATAGGGAAGATTTTTTAAGAAGCCACAGTAAACCACAAATAAAAGAGGAAAAGAAAAAATTTCTATTTAAAGAAACACTAGAAACACAAGGTATACACATTTGAAGAATATGAAAGGTATTAGTATCTAATATACATGTATAAATCTACACATCAATGTTTCTACATTATATAACCAAATAAGAAAAATGGGAAAAAGATATATGAGTAAGAAGTAAAAGAAAAATCTAAATAGCTAAATTCTGTATTTTAAAAATGCTTTACCTCACTAGCAATGAGAGAGATCAAAACAATACCAAAAATGAGGTATCACTTCAAATCCTCAGACTGGCAAAAATTATTAAATTATTTTTAAAACTTTGGTTTTATATTTATTTGTAAAGTATTTTTGCAGAGTAAGAACACTAAACTTTTAACCAGTTATGTTGTAAATATTTTCTTCATTTTAATATTTTGACCATATACCTTTTTCCATGAGAAATTTTTAATTTGTATGAAGTCAAAATTTTCTAATGCTTTTCTTTTTTCCCTTTTTCAAAACCAAAGTTTTTATTACATAACATTTAATCGAACCATATTTAAAAGGTGATAAAACTGCTTTTTATTACTCAAAAAAAGAAGAAAGGTAACTAGTTTTAGAAAAGTTGTTGACTTCGCCATTTGATAGCAAACAGCCTTTAGAAAGCTTCAGTTGAAGGTGTTGAATTCACTTGCCCCATTTTCATTCCTCTCCATGAGTACCGTGGAGTGCAGCTGCTTCTTATCAGCCATCTTGCCTCAACAGAAAAAACCTCATGCTTTTCTAATGCAGTTTCATTCTTTTGTTTTGTATTTAAGCTTTACGGCAAATAAAATTGTATATATTCAAGGTGTATAATGTGATGATGTAAGTAATGCCTTTTGAAATGATTACCAAACTCAAGTTAATTAATACATCCATCACTTCAGTTACCAATATTGTGAGTGTGTGTGTGTGTGTGTGTGTGTGTGTGCGCGTACCTGTGTGTGGTCAGGACACTTAAGATATTCTCTTGCTGGGCATGGTGGCTCATGCTTGTAATTGCAGCTACTTGGGAGGGTGAGCATGAGGATGGCTTGAGGCCAGGAGTTTGAGACCAGCCTAGGCAACATAACAATACCCCACCTCTAAAAAACTTCTAAAAAGAGATAAACTCTCGGAAGAAAATTTTAAGTATACATTTTCTCGTCAGATTGCACTGATCAGAATGCGAAGTGTAATGCTGAATAGAAATATTAATAGTGAACACTTTTGTTTTTTAGAACTAATGACAAACAGAATATTTTCAATACTTTACAGTGCAATGTAACGTTTCTTGTAGTTTTTTTTAGGCATTGTTCATCAGATTTGAATATTTCCTTTATTTCTAGTGTGTCGAGAGTTTTTAAAAATTGGTTTAGTTTTGCTGTTACCATGAATAGATGGTGAAATTTGTCATATGCTTTTACCACTTTTAGAAGTGTGCTTTGTAATCTCCAAGTATTTGAGAATGTTCCAACTATTCTTCTTTAACTGGTTTCAAATTTAGTTCCATTGTGGTGTGAGAAAGACACTGTAATTTCTATTGTTTTAAATTCGTTAAGGTTTGCTTTATGATCCAGAATGTGGTCTTTCTTGGTAAATGTTCATTGTGAGCTTGAAAAGAATATTTATTCTGCCGTTGTCAGATGAAGTAGTTTGTGGGTGTCCGTTATATACAGTTGATTGATTGTATTGTTGAGTTTAATGATGTCCTTACTGATTTTCTGCCTGTTGAAACTATTTCTGATAGTGGGGTGTTGAAATTTCCAACTATAATAGTGAATTCATCTACTTCTTGCACTTATATCAGTTTTTGCCTGTGTATTTTCAAGCTCTGTTGTTAGGTGCATACATATTAAAATTGTTATGTATTTGTGGATAATTGACCCCTTTATCATTACATAACGCCCTTCTTTATTCCTGATAACTTTCCTTGCTTTGAGATCTATTCTGGCTGCAAGTAATATAGTTATTCCTGCTTTTTTAAAATAAAAATTTGATGTTAGCATCATACTCAGACAAAGAAAGACATACCATGCTGATATATATTTTCTCTGGCTTCTTTCAGAATTTTAAATTTGTCTTTGATTTTCTGTAGCTTGAAAATGATATGCATAGGTGTAAGTTTTTGGCATTTATCTCTCTTGGTGTTCCCTAAGCTGTGTAAATCTGTGGTTTAATGTGTGACATTAATTTGAGGAAATACTCATTATTGTTCCAAATATTTCCTTTGTTTCTTTCTTCCTTTCCTTTCAATATTCTCATTACACATAGGATGTGATACCATTTTGAGTTGTCCCACAATTCTTGGATATTCTGTTCTGGGTTTTTTCCAGCTTTTTTTTCTCTTTACTTTTCTATTTTGAAGATTACTATTTAGATATCTTTTTTTTGTTTGTTTTGCTTTGTTTAGTCTTTTTTTATTATTATACTTTAAGTTTTAGGGTACATGTGCACAACGTGCAGGTTTTTTACATATGTATACGTGCCATGTTGGTGTGCTGCACCCATTAACTCGTCATTTAGCATTAGGTATATCTCCTAATGCTATCCACCCCCACTCCCCCCACCCCACAACAGTTCCCGGTGTGTGATTCTCCCCTTCCTGTGTCCATGTGTTCTCATTGTACCTCAGCTTTGTCTAGTCTAGTAATAAGCCTATCAAAGTCAATTTTCATGCCTCTTCCAGTGTTTTTGATCTGTAGCATTTCTTTTTGTACTTTCTTAGAATTTCCATCTCTCTGCTTGCATTGACCACTTGTTCTTGCATACTATCTACTTTATCCATTAAAGCCCTTAGCATATTAATTAACCATAGTTGTTTTAAATTCCTGCTTGTTATAATTAATTCCAACATCCCTGTCATATCTGAGTCTGGTTTGAATGCTTTCTCTGTTCTTTCAACTTTTTTTTTTCCTTTTAGTATGTCTTGTGATTTTTTTCTTAAGAGCTGGACATTATGTGCTAGGTAAAAGGAACTGCTGAAAATAGGCCTTTATTTTTTAATCCAAGAATCACAAGGACAAGCATGAAAATAGGCCTTTAGTAAGTGGTGGTAAGGTGAAGAGGGTAGAGAAGCTCTCTATAGTCCTATAATTAGTTCTCAGTCTTTTAGTGAGCCTGTGCCTCTGGACTGCGAACTTCACACATGCTTCTCAGGTTTTTTTTTCTCTCCTTAAGTGGAACAGGATGGCTAAAGTGGCCTGGAATTAGTTATTTCCCTTCCTCCACACGGAAGGCAAGAACCAGCTGGAGTCAGGTATTTCTCTTCCCCAAGGTCAGTTAGGCTCTGATGAAACCCTAGCAGGTTAAACAGTTTCTCCTGAAAGCGTATTTTATCAAAATGAACAGAATGCTCTGGTGTATTTCACAATGGTTCCTTTCTTCCTTCTCCTGCAGGAAGCACAAGGGGATTTTTCTAGCATATTCACCTATGAACCTGGTAGAACTCTAGGACATAAAACACAAAATTGTGCACCTCCTCCACAGTGACTTGGTTACCCTCAAGTTTTTCTCTCTGAGACTCGTCTACACAATGCCTCCAACAGTTTGTTAATTATAGTTCAGCACTGGTAGCCGCAGAGGTTTCAGCTCCTGAATTTCTGTTCCAGTAAGTTGTGATTCTTTGCATCTGCCTATCAATTGCTTCAATTTTGGAGGGACCAGTTTGCCCTAAGGCTTCATTTTTCTTTTTTTTTAAATTTTATTATTATTATACTTTAAGTTTTAGGGTACATGTACACAACATGCAGGTTTGTTACATATGTATACATGTGCCATGTTGGTGTGCTGCACCCATTAACTCGTCATTTAACATCAGGTATATCTCCTAATGCTATCCCTCCCCGCTCCCCCCACCCCACAACAGTCCCTGGTGTGTGATGTTCCCCTTCTTGTGTCCATGTGTTCTCATTGTTCAATTCCCACCTATGAGTCAGAACATGCGGTGTTTGGTTTTTTGTCCTTGCGATAGTTTGCTGAGAATGATGGTTTCCAGTTTCAACCATGTCCCTACAAAGGACATGAACTCATCCTTTTTTATGGCTGCATAGTATTCCATGGTGTATATATGCTACATTTTCTTAATCCAGTCTATCGTTGTTGGACATTTAGGTTGGTTCCAAGTCTTTGCTATTGTGAATAGTGCCGCTATTTTCTTACTGATCTGAGAGTTGTTAGTTTTTCAGTTGGTTCAGCTTTTTACTTGTTAGGATGGTGTGGCCACTTTCAAGCTTCTGACACTCTAGAGCAAAAACCAGAAGTCAATATGTCTTAGAGAAAGCCTTCATGGCATACCCCACAGGGCCACAAGGAAGATACCAGGGTGGTCATTGATAAACAATTCAGATACCATTCAACCATTTCAAGTGTACAATTCAATGGATTTTAGTACAATATATTCATGTATTTGTGCAACAGTTACACAACCAATTTTAGTAGATTTCACCACTCTTCAGCAGTCACCTGTAAATTTACCCTGACAGCCCTAGACAGACACTAAGCTTCTTTCTGTCTATTTAGATATGCCTGTTTTGCACATTTCATATGAATGGAATCATGCAAGGTTTTTAGAAACTGGCTTATTTCACTCACAATGTTTTCAAGGATTATCTCTGTTGTAGCATATATTTGTTCTTCATTACTTTTTATTACTGGGTGCTATTTTATTTTATGGATTTACCCCCCCTTTTTTTTTTGACAGGGAGTCTCGCTCTGTCTCCCAGGCAGGAGTGCAGTGGTGGGATCTCAGCTCACTGCAAGCTCTGCCTCCCGGGTTCACACCATTCTCCTGCCTCAGCCTCCCAAGTAGCTGGGACTACAGGCGCCCGCCACCACACCCGGCTAATTTTTTGTATTTTTAGTAGAGAAGGTGTCTCACTGTGTTAGCCAGGATGGTCTTGATCTCCCCACCTCGTGATCTGCCCGCCTCGGCCTCCCAAAGTGCTGGCATTACAGGTGTGAGCCACTGCTCCCAGCCCCATTTTATTTATCTATTCCTCAGTTGATGGGCATTTAGGTGATTTTCACCTTTTGGCTATTATGAATAACACTTCTATGATCCTTCCTGTACACATTTTGTGTGGTCATGTTTTCATTGCTTTCAGATAATTATGTAGGAGTGGAATTTCTGGGCCATTTGATACATTATTCAGAGAGGAACCGTGAGACTGGTTTTCAAGGTGCCTATATCATTTTACGTTCTCACTAGCAGTGTAGAAGAATGCCAGTTTCTCCACATTCTTGCCAACACTTGTTGTTATACACCCTTTATAGCATTCTAGAGGATTTGAGGTGATATCTTACTGTGGCTTTGATGTGCATTTCCATGATGATTAATGATGTTGAGAATCTTTTCATATCCTTAGTGGCTATTTGTATATATTCTTTGGAGAAACGTGTATTCAGAACCTTTGCCCATTTTTAAATTGTGTTTCTCTTCATTATAGAATTGTAAGTTTCTTTACTTTTCTAGATAAAATTTTCATTCAAATACATGATTTACAAATATATTCTCTGATTCTGTTGCTTATATTTTCATTTTTATGATGTCATTTTACTTTAAAATGTGTAAGTTTTAAACTTTGATGATAGCCAATAAATATTATTTGGGTTGCTTGGGTTTTTATCATATTTTTAAAAACATTTGCATAATATAAAGTCATATTTACCCCTATGTTTTTTCAAAGAATTTTATAGTTTTAAATCTACATTTAAGTATTTGATCCATTTTGAATTAATTTTTGTATTATGGTGTGAGGCAGAGGGTCTGATTTTATTTTCTTGCATGTGGATATCCAGTAGTCTCAGAATCATTTGTTGAAAAGACTATTCTTTCTTCATTGAATTGTGTTGGCACACTTCTCAAGGATCAATTTACCATTAATACAATTTTTAAATGTATTTTCCATTCTATTCTATTGATCTCTATGTCTATACTTATGCCAATACCGCCATGTTCTGATTGCTTTCACTTTGTAGTAAGTTTTGAAATTGGGAAGTGTGAGTCTTTCAACTTTTTTCTTCTTTTCCAGTTTTTTTTTGGCTTTTTTTCCCTTGAGTTTCCACATAAATTTTAGGTTCAGCTTGTTAATTTCTGGATATAAGCCAGCTGGGACTTTGATAAGAATTGTGTTAAATTTATAGATCAATTTTAAGAGTATCACTATCCTAAAAATATTGTCTTAAGATCCACGAACACAGATGTCTTTCCATTTATTTAGATCTTTAATTTTTCCAGCAGTGTTTTCTAGTTTTCACAGTCTATATTTTATACTTCTTTAAAATGTGTTCCTTATTACTTTTGATGCTATTGAACTGACAATAAAATTGCTTTGATGATTTCATTTTCAGGTTGTTCAGGCAAGTTGTAAATGCTATTTTTTTATTTCAACTTTTATTTTAGAAACAGGGGTACATGTACGGGTTTGTTACATGGGTATTTTGCATGATGCTGAGGTTTGAGGTATGGATCCTGCCACCTTGGTAATAAGCATAACACCCAATGGTTAGTTTTTTTCACTCATGACACCCCTCCCCAGATGTATTAGTCTGCTCTCATGCTGCTAATAAGAACATACCCAAGACTGGTTAATTTATAAAGGAAAGAGGTTTAATTGACTCACAGTTCCACATGGCTGAGGACGCCTCACAATCATGGCAGAAGGCAAAGGAGGAGCAAAGTCACATCTTACATGGCAGAAGGCAAGAGGGCATGTGCAGAGGAACCCCTCTTTATAAAACCATCAGATCTTGTGAGACTTATGCACTATCAGGTAAATAGCATGGGAAGGACCCACCCCCATGATTCAATTATCTCCCACTGGGTCCCTTCCATGACATGTGGGAATTATGGGAGCTACAATTATGGGAGCTATGATTATGGGAGCTACAGCGGAAGTTGAGATTTGGGTGGTGACACAGCCAAACTATGTCACTGCACCAGTAGTCTGCAGTGTCTATTGTCCCATGTTTATGCCCCTGTGTACCCAATGTTTAGCTCCCACTTATAAGTGAGGACATGTGTTATTTGGTTTTCTGTTCCTACAATAATTTGCTTAGGATTATGGCCTCCAGCTGCATCCATGTTGCTGCCAAGACATGATGTTGTTCTTTTTATAGCTCTGTAGTATTCCATGGTGGCTATATACCACATTTTCTTGAACTAATCTACCACTGATGGGCACCTAGGTTGATTCTGTGTCTTTGCTATTATGAATAGTGGAGTGTTGAACATACAAGTGCATGTGTCTTTTTGGTTGAATGATTTATTTTCCTTTGGGTATATACCGAATAATGGGATTGCTGGGTCGAATAGTTGCTCTTTTTTAAGTTTTTTCAGAAATCTCCAAACTGATTTCCACAGCAGTTGAACTAATTTACATTTCCATGAACAGCATATAAGCATTCCCTTTTTTCTGCAGCCTTGACAGCATCTGTTGTTTTTTGACCTTTTACTAATAGTCAGTGAATGCTAATTTTATATGTCAATGCCAATGAACCGTAGGATGCCTAGCTATTTGGTTAAATATTACTTGGGATATATCTGTGAGAGTGTTTCTGGATGAGATTGATATTTGAATTGGTACACTGAGTAAAGAAGATTGCCCTACCCAATTGGGTGGTCCTTATCAAATCCACTGGAGGCCTGAATAGAATTTAAAAAGACTGAGTAAGGGAGAATTCACTCTCTTTCTCTAACTGGCTTTGAACTGAAACATTGGTCTCCTTCATGCCTTCAGACCCAGTTCAACTCTGGTCTTTGGACTAGGACTGGGACTATACTACTGGCTCTTCTGGGTCTCTAAGTTCTTGACTACAGATCTTCAGACTTTGCTGCTTCCACAATTCCATATTTTATATCTATCTCATGTATATGTAGTATATCTCATATAGTTCTGTTTCTCTAGGAATCCAATTATTTTAATGCCAATAATTTTTCTAGAAGATAATTTTAAGGATAAGTTTTTAAAATTGGTTCTGGGGTGTCTGGAATTGATTATCTAATCTAATTAGATATATAAATGTTAATAACTTTATTTCTAATCATTATGAAGGCACTGACAGTCCATGGAATGACCAGGCAATAGAGATAGACAAAATATCTCCATTAGATATCCTAATCAACCACTTATAAAAAGCACAGAGGTGGGTGACTGTCTATATAATAGTTCCAAATATTTTTGGAAAACTAATTAATATAATAAGGTTGGTTGGTTGTTCCTAATGTCACTGGATAAAGTGGGGAAAGAAAAGAATGAGCTCAGTGATTTGTATTCCAAGCTCAAGTGCTACATAAATGAATTGAAGGTTTGTATGTGTGCCCTGAATGAGACGTTTATCTCTGGCAGCTACAACACTGAGACTGGTGAAAATCAAATTCAGAATCTCATTCTGCACCTGTTTGAAAACAATGCAAGTTGAACTTTCAGCCAAAAAATATCTCCTTTTATAGTGAGAGTACTGATTGGGAAAGAATGAGATCCTATAAGTTGGAAGGGGGAAATGTGGGAAGACTCTGATGAAGCAGGGAATACTGAGTCTCTAAATCTGATGAATCTTCTTTGCCAGTGGAAGTAGCCTCTCCTTCCCAGTAGAAGTAGCCTCTCCACTCTTAGTAGTATTGGCTTACCCACCCTCAGTGAAAGCAGCCTTTCCATTTCTTTCTGAGGAAATTAATCCTGCAGTGCCCAAGGAAACTCTAATGCTTCCTCTGCATCTATCGAGATGATCATGTGGGTTTTTTTGTCTTTTATGATATTGACATGTTGTTAAGAATCAGGTTTTTATATAGCCATGATAAAGAATGAGATAATGTCCTTTGCAGGGACATGGATGGAGCTGGAGGCCATTATCCTTAGCAAACTAATGCAGGAACTGAAAACCAAATACTACATGTTCTCACTTATAAGTGGGAGCTAAATGGTGAGAATACATGGACTCATAGAGGGGAACAACACACACTGGGGCCTTTTGGAGGGCGGAGGAGGGAGAAGATCAGGAAAAATAACTAATGGGCACTAGGTTTAATACCTGAATAATGAAATAATCTGTACAAAAACTCCCATGACACCAATTTACCTATGTAACAAACCTGCACATGTATCTCTGAACTTAAAATAAACATTAAAAAAAGAACCTGGTTTTGATTTCATTTTCAATATTTTTAGTTTTCTATTTCATTGACTTTTGCTCTGTTATTTATTATTTCTTTCTTACAATCTACTTTGCATTTATTTGACCTTTTCGTTTTCTTAAGGCTCACCTTAAGATTTGAGACTTTTTGTTTCTTTACAATATAGTTGTTTAATCCTCTAAATTAGCTCATAGCACTTCTTTGTGACATCTACAAGTTTTGATATGTCATGTGTCTATTTTTATTCATTTCAAAATACTTTCTAATTTCCCTTCAATATTTTATTTGATCTGTGGGTTTTTATTTAGTTTCCAGATATGTGCAGATTTTTTATATCTTCCTGTTGATTTTCATCTTAATTCAAATATGATTAGAGAATATACTTTATATGACTAGGAGCCTTTTTATATTTACTTACACTTGTTTTCTGCCTCAGAATGTGATTTATCTTTATACACTTTCCAGGTTCACATGGAAAGTCTGAGAATTCTTCCATTTTTGTGTGAGAGTTCTACATGTCAGTTAGGTGGATACACTGATAATGTTGTCCAGATTTTTATATCCTTACTAATTTTCTATTTATCGGTTATTGAAAAAAGGGTATGAAAATCTCACTATAATTGCAGATTTATCTATTTCTCCTTTCATTTCTATTAGGTTTCTGCTTCAAGTATTTTGAAACACTGTTGTAACAGACATAAATATGTACATTTATTTTATCTGAACAATTATCTTAACCGCTTAACTGATTAATAAAAGTAGTTTTTTAAATAACTGGAAATGTCCTTTGCTCTAAAGTTCACTTCATACAATAGTAATATAACCATACCAGCTTTATTTTGGCTAGTGTTAGCATGG
Source organism: Gorilla gorilla gorilla (assembly GCF_029281585.2). NCBI lineage: Eukaryota > Metazoa > Chordata > Mammalia > Primates > Hominidae > Gorilla > Gorilla gorilla. Next base: position 25,050,570 of record NC_073232.2, read on the forward strand.
TACATCACTTTCTACTCTTTTAGTTTTAATCTATTTATGTCTTTGTATGTAAAGTATATTTTATAGGCAGCATGCATTTGGTCCTCTACAACAAGCAAGAATATATTAAACAGGTTTTGGTATTGACTAAGACCTACAAAAACTTTCATAAGCCTATGATAATCTTCCTTTTTTCTTGGTAATTTAAAACAGTTAAGTGGTATCAGAATGACGCGATCCTGGAAGTTAGCTAGTGGTTTGCCTATTCTCTACCACTCCCAACCCAGGAAAACAGTTGAATTTATTTATTCTAGTGTTTTGGGTTTTTTGTTTGTGTGTTTGTGCTTATTTTTGTAATGTCTTTTTTGAGGTATAATTGACATACAAAGAACTGCCATGTGTTTTATGTGTACAATTTGATGAGTTTGGACACGTGCAAACATCCGTAATACCAGCACCACAACAGAGGTAATAGACAAATACAACTCTTCTCAAAGTTTCCTTGTATTCCTCCTTTTTGTGTGTGTATAGCAAGAACACAACATGAGATATATCTTATTAACAAATTTTGAAGTGCTGTTGTTTGCTCTTAAATTATTTTTCTTTATTATTTTTTCTGTAAATTTACTTGGTCCTTTTCTAGCATCTTGTGTTAGATATTTAATTATTTTTATTCTTTAGTTTTTAGTAACTATTAAAAGGCTATTAAATTTTCTCAAAGCACTTCTTTAGACATTATTCCATTTGCCTTGAATTATGTTGCTTGCAATTGCATTTTTGTTTCCTCTTTTAATCCAAAGCTATTTAAAATTTAGAAAATATTCAGCATTCCAGGATGGGGTTTTCTTATGTTTTTGTGATTGGTTTCTATCTTTTATTCTCTTGTTTTTTTGCTGCAAAAAACTTTATTTCCATTTGGTCCAAGGCTTGGGAGAGGGCTCCAAGATTGTTAAAAAGCTGGCTAGTGGCTGAATGAAGAAGCTCAGGCAGAAAGAAGCTCAGCCCTGATTCTTTGAGAAGGGCCCTTCGGAAGTCACTGGGCTCAGGAGGCTCCCAGTTGTGCTTTGAGAGTGAGACTTTTGATGACATACTTGCCCAGTCTGGCCTCGGGGTCAGACAGCCTGCAGAGGTTAGTCAGGTCCACCTATCTCCTTGATGAATCTTACTTCCTCACTTCCTCATCTAGGAATTCACTCTCCAGGAAGTTACAGAGATGGGAGTCTGTGCGGGCAGAACCCAGGGCATGAAAATCAAAAAGGGCCTGGTTCAGTTCTTCTCTAGAACCATGGTGATTTTCATGGGGTCCAGCAATTTACCCCACTCATCTTAAGACAGCTTCTGCCCTTCCTGGAATGCAGTGTGGCTGCTGCCCTGGTTTTGCATCTTCAAGATAGAAGCCCAGAGAGAGGTAGGTGTAAGGAAGCCCACAGATGCAAATTGACCAGGCAGGTGACAGGTACTTCCACCTCAGTGGAATAACTGAGAAATGTGGAAGTTCACAGTTGCTCAGCAAGAAGGAGCTAACATCAAAAACGATGTTGGGTGGTCCCAGACCAGGAGACGGCCAAGAATATGGTCCCGGAGGTTGCAAGTTAAGAAGAGATTGGAGGGTGGTTGGGGGCTGGAAGAAAGAGAGAATCTATTCCTTCCAAACACTGTTGAAGCAAGAGACAGATTCACAGGACTGCTGAATGCACTGCCAATTTCTATATTAAAAAGAATGTGATCAATTATATTTCTTTTTTGAATTTGCTTACTTTGTCATCCAATATATAAATATGTTTAATGAATGTTCAGATAACACTTTAATGAAAGCTTTGGGAGGGTCCTCTCTATATGAAGTTCTATAGAATATGTTAAAGGCTTTTTTGTTTGTTTGTTTGTTTTTTGTTTTTTGAGACGGAGTCTCGCTCTGTTGCCCAGGCTGGAGTACAGTGGCCCAATCTCGGCTCACTGCAAGCTCCGTCTCCAGGGTTCACGCCATTCTCCTGCCTCAGCCTCCCAAGTAGCTGGGACTACAGGTTCCCGCCACCACACCCAGCTGATTTTTTGTATTTTTAGTAGAGATGGGGTTTCACTGTGTTAGCCAGGATGGTCTTGATCTCCTGACCTTGCGATCTGCCCAGCTCGGCCTCCCAAAATGCTGGGATTACAGGCATGAGCCACCGCGCCCGGCCTATAATATGTTAAAAGTTTTTATGTAATTTCCAGGTAGTTGGGAATTTTACTTATGTATTTGTTATTGATTTCTAGCTTAATTCAACTGCAAATTAGGGAAAATATTCTGCGTCATGCCAATCATTGAAATGTATTGAGTCTTTCTTTATGGTCCAGTGTGTGATCTGTTCTGGAAAATATTCCATATACATTTGTAAAAAATGATTACTGAGTTATGTGTTCTATGTATGTCTATTAGGTGAAGATTAGTAATTGTGTTGTCCAGATCTTCTATATCCTTTCTGATCTTTTCATTATGTCAGCTATCAAGAAAAATGAATTAAAGTTTCCAACTACAGTAAGTCCTCACGTAATGTCATGGATAGTTTCTTTAAAACTGTGACTTAAAGCAGAAAGACGTATAATGAAATTACTTTTATCAACTGGGAATCATTTTTTTCTCATTAAAGTTATGACAAAATGACATTGAATGAAATATTTTTCAAGGACCTGTGCATAATTTGATTGGAAATTAGTCCATTTCTCTTTTTAGTTCTATCAGCTTTTGTTTTCCATGGTATCAAGGTAAGTTTTTATAGGAATGTTTGTCTTCAGTCCCTTCATGACTTTTTTGTGCCCCCAAAATTAAATACTAGTTGCATCTTTTATGAACATATCATTTACTTTTAGCAATATCTACATTTGCATTTACATCACTTCCTGTATCATTCCTCAGTTTGTTCTAAATTGCACTAAATTTCAAAAATATTATTTTTTCTCTGTGCCAGCTCTAACCTACTTTCATTGAAGACGGTGTTTTATTTCTAATTTTATTTTAAAGAGTTTCAGTTAGTTCAGTAGATGGCTATGCTCCATTTCATTACTACTTGTAGTCTCAACAACATGGGCTTTAGAGTTACACAGATGTGGGTTTGAATTGTTATTCTTCCACTTAGTAGCTATGTGTATGAGTCACTTAATCACTCTGTGTCCCAGTTCCCTCTTTACAACACTATCTGGAATTTTTGTGAAGAATAAGGAAGATGATTTATTTAAAGACCTTAGCAATTCAATAAATAGTAGACAATTTTAAGGTTTTCATATCTTTTTTTAATTTTTATTTTTATTGACACAGGATCTTACTCTGTCAACCAAGCTGGAGTGCAGTAACATGATCACAGCTCACTGCAGCCTTGACCTCCTGTACTCAAGTGATCCTCCCACCTCAGCCTCCCCAGTAGCTGAGACTACAGGTGCAAACCACCATACCTGGCTAGTTTTTGTATTTGTTTGTAGAGACAGGAATTCACTATGTTGCCCATGCTGGTCTTGAACTCCTGGTCTCAAGTGATATTCTGGCCTCAGGCTCCTAAAGTGCTGGGAGTACAGGCATGAGCCTCCATGCCCAGCACATCTTTTCATTTCTAATGGCACCTATCAACTTACCTACATAGTGGGAGGAAGATCAGGGGACTGCAAAAGGTTATTAGAGGTTGAAGGGGTAGCTAAAAGATTCAAAACCTGAACAATCTTAGCTTGGGAGGAGTAGGGATGATTGGAAACAGAAACTCTACCGTTACCAGAACTCTCATCATCCCTGTCTGTGTCAACTTCGTTCATTCACACCACCTCCCTCCATTTGGCAGAGGTCACAGCTGACAGTGGTTTTGGGATTGCAGACACTCAGCTTCATAACCAGTGAGGATGGAAGCTTCTCTAGACCAGCTGCAAGGGGGAGAGCCTTGTTGCCCTGGCCTGGGTGTTTGTCCTTCCCTTGGACCAATTACTGTGGCCAGAAGAGAGGGATGGATACTGGATAATCTGAAGTTATGTGTTTGATGCCTGTTTTCTTTTCTTTTTGTTTGTACTGGGATGGTTTCGATCCAAACTTGGAACAGAAGACTTGCTTTGCACCTAATTCTGAATGCTCTGAAGGTATTCAATAATCCCTTTAACTGCGTGCTTGGCTTCAATCAGGAATTCAACCCGACCTTACTAAGGACTAGGGTAAGTATTCTCCCTCATGACAGCCATGCCTCTTCCTCTTCAGAGCCCCCAGTTTTAATGCAACACAAGTATAGTAATCCCATGTGCTGCATTGGGAAATTTCCCCTAACGTTGACTTGTTTCTGCACCTTTTCTTCATCTTCTCGCCTACACCAGAACTTCCACCTGAATTGGCATAGAAAAGATGACATGCTACTCTTCCCACTGATGACAAACAAACAAGGGTAGACAGGTGGCTCAATGCTACATAACTCTTTGTGTAATAATGGGAGAACCAGAAGTACTAAGAAAAGATAAAACATGCTGGGTACTTAATATGTGCTTGACATTTTGCATGACAATGTCTTCCAAATTTCACAAGAAACCTATGAGAAGACACATTTTACAGATAGGAGTCCAGCAGGGTTGAGTGAGATACACAAGATTGTCAACTCCTTGTACTAGCAGTGAAAGGAAGAGCAGGCAGTTTGATACCTGTGGCTATGGTCTTTATCAGTGCCTTATACCCTGCCTCTCTGAGGTTAGCAAAGAAGAAGCTTTCACTATTTAAGAGAAATGGCATCATATAGGAGTTTAATACTTAAGTGTTTGTTGTTTTTTGTTTGGTTGGTTTTTTTTTTTTTTTTTTTAAGATGGAGTCTCACTCTGTCACCCAGGCTGGAGTGCAATGGCACGATCTCAGCTCACTGCAACCTCCGTCTCCCGGGTTCAAGCGATTCTCCTGCCTCAGCCTCCCAAGTCGTTGGGACTACAGTTGCCCCCCACCATGTCCGGCTAATTTTATTGTATTTTTAGTAGTAATTTTATTGTATTTTTATGTTGGCCAGGCTGGTCTCAAGCTCCTGACTTCGTGATCCACCTGCCTCAGTCTCCCAAAGCTCTAGGACTACAGGTGTGAGCCATCGCGCCTGGCTGTGTTTTTTGTTTTAAGCAAATAACGTGTTATGCAAATACAGGTGTTTTTGGATGTGATTGTGTAATCTTTTTTAGTAATTTAAATTCTCTGTCAACCTGATCCCTTTCCTTTGGATAATTTAGTCACCCAGGGAATGTTCCTTTTGAATTTCTTCTTAAAGGTAGAAGAACTGCTGAACAGTAAGAGGAGACTAGAACATTATTGGCTATTGTTAAAGTCCTAGCTCTCCAAAATACAAAATTGTCCTCCTTTGAGCTGTCTCTGCCATTGCTTTTGAAGTGAAGGTGTCACTGGGAGTTTGAGGCATTTACAACTGATATTTCATTCATTACTTTAGTGAAAAGGCAATAATGGAACATCATTTAGGTATTTCCATTTTAATAAATTTATACATTACATATGTGTGTATTTACATTCCTAAAAAACAGGAGAAATCATTAATGTACTTTGTTGGTATACACTGTATGATTCCTTGTGGAATTCCAGGAGCAGAGTGCTCTAGCAACACATTTGAAAGCGTTTTATGAGTTTTTATTCACCTGCTCCAGGAAGAAACTAAAGTTTTCATTATTAGAATTGCAATAGTTGCTTCTCAAAAGATACGTATACTATTTTGCTGAGTTGGATCAACAGTGAAAGGTATATAACATCCATCTTGTAACCAACTTTAATTTCACCAACTTTAGTCGGACTCTTTAATTAATGGCCAGGGAATTGGCTTCATCTTTTAAAAGAATAAAATCTAATTGTGGTTCAAATTAAACAGTCTAATGAAAGTTAGACTTTCATTAGAAAGTTTCATTTTCATTTAGAAAAATAAACAAGGCAATTGATCAAAACTAATGGATAAGTAGTTTTGCTTTTGTTAAGTAAACCTTTTGTTTGTTTAACATACATACCTTAAGGGGCTTAACTCAAGCTATTGATGTATTGGAACCTCTAGAGGAAGTATAGCCGATTATTGTTGAAACTACTTTTAAAAGAGGAATTGAGCTTAAGAAAATGCATATTTTCTCATTTTCCTAGTAAACAAATATTTATAATATTTCTAATACATGCTGAGTGATACATGCTTTACTCAGCATACTGAGAAGATCTACCCTCACCAATGTGGATGGTACCATATGGTTATGAGAGTAGAAATTATGGATTCATAGATAACAACAACATTGAGAAATGGAAGGTGACAACATCTTGTAATATGGGATATAATTCAAAGTTGGAGAGGTGGGAGGAAGAATGGTCTGGAAGCTGCATTGTAGAGCAAGGGATACTTAATTCCCCTCCACATCCAGTCATATCAGGGCTGTAGGAGAAAACCAGAGCCCCCACTTCAGAGCAGAGTCAGGCTTGCCTCAGAACAAGAGGGGAAAAGAACATGTAGAGACAAGGTGAAGGACTAAGGGGAGTTTGCTGATAATGAGCTATGAATTCAGAGGACACATTGGAAGGGTTGCAGGAGTTGGACAGAGGTGACAGAAAGGAATAGATGGTGGAGATGAGGGTGAGGCTGGGAGTGTTTGGGGAGTCAGAGGAAAAGGTTTTAGGGCTCTCTGTTCTCCCCAGATAACTAGGGTACAAAGGATTAAGGCGGCACGGTCTTCATGTACAGGTTCACTCCCCATTCTCTATGACAGAGGCGGGTTCTGAGCTCAGCAGGCATGCCTGTGCCGATCCAGTTGAAGGAGTAGGACTTCAGAGACTCTAGGGATTACACCAAGTGTGAGGTTCCTTCTTCACCTCTGACTGGTTTTGTCTCTAATCCAGTCAATAAAGTGAAACAAGAAGTCTTTCTCTTCTCATCTGACATTGAATTATTTCCATGTTTTTGTGATTTTATTAAATCTAGATCATCAGGTCAGCAGCACACATGATGCAAGATAGAAAAGTACACCAAGGCCAAGCGCAGTGGCTCACATGTGTAATCCCAGCACTGTGAGGGGCTGAGGTGGAAGGATCACTGGAGTGAGGTTAGGAGTTCAAGACCAGGCAGCGCCACTGGCAAAACCCCATTTCTACTAAAAATACGAAATTAGCTGGGCATGGTGGTGGGCACCTGTAATCTGAGCTACTTGGGAGGCTGAGGCTGGAGAATTGCTTGAACCCAGGAGAGGGAGGTTGCAGTGAGCCAAGATCACACCACTGCGCTCCAGCCTGGGCAACAGAGCAAGACTCCATCTCAAAAAAAAAAAAAAAAGGCAGCTTGGCCCCTTTAAACTGACATTTGGTTTGTTTTAGAGGTGTTGAGCACTGCTTACATTTCTCTGCAGTGCTTCAGAGTGAATTTCAAAAAAGCATTTATGGCCAAAGAAGTGGTAAAATATCTGGTAAAACAACAGTGACAATGTATTTTTGACAGACAGTCTTCACAAATGCCATCTTTCCTAATACTGTGGACTTCTGGGATTAATTGGGCTTTAGATTCTCCATCAAATGCACTTAGAGAACTTTCATCCCGTTCTTTGGTGGTGATTGTATTTAATTGATGGTCTTGCTTTAAAAATATACGTATGTGTGCATGCATGAGTATGCATGCATGTACATACACACACATACACACACACATCCGGTCTAAATCTTTCCAGTCATCCGACTAAAATAAAAAAATCCCTGTGGTTCTCATGGTGGATCTCGTGTATTCTTTCTAGTTGCAACCCTATTCCTAGGTTTCAATTTTGCAAAGTATCATGCTAAATTTATATTTAGTTCTTTAAATTAATTACTCTCATTAGATCTATTAGATCCTATATCCTATGTAGCTTTAAGCTGATTTTAGAGTTTACTGAGCTGCTACATTGTGTCACAGACCTGAGTATGAAAAACTAATCACGTAGTCCATTAGGTATTAGTGAATTTGTCACAGATTATGATATTTTTGCACATACTTTTCTTGCCCAGTCAAATCTCAGCAAAAAGCATAAATTTAATGCACATAAGCCACTTCCAAGTGACATTCAGAACTTGCTTTGCCAAGCAGCTTCCAATTCACCATATGCCACAGATATTTCTGTGCATTAATCCCAATTATATGATAATATCTATTCATATTGTTCACCAAACAGTTATGTGGGAGGAGAAGCCACATTTTGTAACTCAGCCGGTTACGGTGGCACATGCCTGTAATCCCAGCACTTAGGGAAGCAGAGGGAGGAGGATAGCTTGAGCCCAGGAGTTCGTGACCTGCCAGAGCAACATAGCAAGACCCCATTCTCCACAAAAAAGGCAAAACAAACAAACAAAAAAACCTGTAACACTTTGTAATTCAATTGCCTGCAGAGACAACAATTCATGAGAAAAAATGAAAAAAAAATGTGCAATAACTTTGTAAGTCAGAGAACTCTAATAATTTTATTATGGGAATCATTGCTTTCCAGCAAATTATGTTTCAGTGGTTTTAATTTTCAAGACCTACACTTTGGAAGATCATAAATAATAGTAACAAGAAGTGAGAAACCATCGATTGACTCAGAGATACAGGGAAATTAATATCCAAACCATGGGCTTGTCTTCCCTAATGAGGCACTGTTAGGAAGAACTGTATAGATTTTTTAAAATATACATGCAATAAACACTTTATTTATATATCATTGCATAAAGCTCAGGACAGCAGTAGAAATCAGAAGGGAATGAATTCTTTTCTGGACACCGTGTCAGTCTCTAAATTATGAGACCCCAAAATAAAACCAATGAATCAGCATCACAAGAAATGAAGTGGGTGATTTCCTTAGTCAAGGTGGCAAAATTCTGCAGAAATACTACATGACAAATTGAAACATACATGAAACATACCTGTCAGACCCATTTTAATTTTAAAAAATTTCTGAAAGTGATACTCATTTGTGTCTGGCTGCATATCTGCACCTGAGATGAGTGTGGAGTTTAAGGCATATAATCTTTTAGCAATTTGTTCATAAGTTGATTCTCACTTTCCTACCTGCCAGGGCATTATTTTGTTATCTGCTGGAAATCAAGGGCACTTTGGTTACCCTGTACCCTCCATGCTCGATATTCTCACATCTACCTACTAGTTTTTTTATATTTTTCTTCCTCTCCCTAATGTACTCACAGCTCTGGTCTTTGAAACCAAATGATTCATTCCTTTTGTGCCACCCAATTAAATATTTTTGCTTCCTTTCCTCTAATATATTTCCTTTTCTGATACATAATTGTCTTATTACCACATGTTGTTTGAATCTTTTATTCTTTTCTTACATATTTTTCTTGTTTATACCAATAATAGACATTGTAGTTTTTAAGTATCTAGAGAGTAATTTGCCTAATTTTATGAAAGGGGATCTTGAAACAGCTGGATTCTTAATGCATATTCATATTGTTTCAGTGATCTTGATGCAGGGAATACTGAGAAGTTTGAGGCCGCGGGAATTTTAGAATGATTTTTGATATAAAAATAGCTGAAGAGGCCAGGCACGGTGGCTTATGCCTGTAATCCCACCACTTTGGGAGGCCAAGGTGGGCGGATCGCAAGGTCAGGAGTTCTAGACCGGCCTGGCCAATGTGGTGAAACCCCACCTCTACTAAAAATAGAAAAATTAGCCGGGTGTGGTGGTGGGTGCCTGTAGTCCCAGCTGCTTGGGAGGCTGAGGCAGGAGAATCGTTTGAACCTGGGAGGCGGAGGTTGCAGTGAGCCGAGATCACGCCACTGCACTCCAGCCTAGGCGACAGACTGAGACTCCATATCAAAAAAAAAAAAAAAAAAAAGCTGAAGATAGGTAGTTACTTCAAGGATTTACTTTAAGAAAAGTTGTTCTATTGCTCCAAAGAGAAATTAATTGCACGTATGGGACAATTGCTACGATTTTTAATTTTTAATTTAATTTAATTTAAAGTTCCGGGACACACGTACAGGATGTGCAGGTTTGTTACATAGGTAAATGTGGGCCATGGTGGTTCGCTGCACCTATCAACCCATCACCTAGGTGTTAAGACCCAGCATGCATTAACTATTTATCCTGATGCTCTCCCTCCCCTCCCTAACCCCCAACAGGCCCCAGTGTGTGTTGTTCCCCTCCCAATATCTATATATTCTCATTGCTCAGCTCCTACTTTTAAGTGAGAACATGTGGTGTTTGGTTTTCTGTTCCTATGTTAGTTTGGTGAGGATAATGGCTTCCAGCTCCATCCATGTCCCTGTAAAGGACATGATCGCATTCCTTTTTATGGCTGCATAGTATTTCACAGTATATATGTACCACATTTTCTCTTTTTTTTTTTTTTTTTTTGAGACGGAGTTTCGCTCTGTCGCCCAGGCTGGAGTGCAGTGGTGCAATCTCGACTCACTGCAAGCTCCGCCTCCCGGGTTCACGCCATTCTCCTGCCTCAGCCTCCCGCGTAGCTGGGACTACAGGCGCGTGCCACCATGCCCGGCTAATTTTTGTATTTTTAGTAGAGACGGGGTTTCACTGTGTTAGCCAGGATGGTCTCGATCTCCTGACCTCGTGATCCACCCGTCTCGGCCTCCCAAAGTGCTGGGATTACAGGCGTGAGCCACCACGCCCGGCCTATGTACCACATTTTCTCTATCCAGTCTGTCATTGATGGGCAATTGGGTTGATTCCATGTCTTTGTTATTGAATCACTTTAATTCTATATCAGGTATGATTGTGGCTGCAGTTCACAGAAACTCCAACAAATAGGGGTTTGCAGAAAGAAGGATCTAGCTAATTTTTACAAATAACAAAAAGGTCCAGGGGTTGGCAGTTAAGGCTGCTGCAACTCTTCAACAATGACATCAACTCAAACTCTTTCCATCTTCCTACTCCTTCTGTGAGGATCTTCATGTTTATGATCATTGCCTTATCACTGAAAGCTCTCCACCACACTCCTCAGCCAAATTTGAGGAAAAAGGATGAAAGACAAAAGAGGCAAAAGAGCTTTCTTTTTGAGAGACAAAGACTTGGCTACATCATCATCCCCAGCTGAGCGCAGGCTGGGAAGGTGAGTATATTAGCTTTCCAGACTCTTCAGTAGAAAAAGGCAACAAAAATGGAGCTTGTTGATGACTTCTGACTAGCTCATTCATAGTTTCCTTCTGTCGGTGGCAGGTCCACCAAAAACTAACGTTTCCCCTATCATTTGTGCACTTGTTGCATGGAAGTTGCTGCCCACATAAAGACAAATTCTTGCTCCTGCCCACACTGCTCCAGGAGTGGCTGTACGTCTAGTTTTCACCAATAAAATGTAAGTGGAAGTCATGTGTGTCACATTGTTTGGGGGAATAATGGATTCGTTTTTCATATCTGTCTTCTTCAACAGCCAGTGAGACGTAGAGAATTCCCTGACTCTAGTCAGTGGTGGAGCCATGATGAAAGATGTATGGGTTCCTAAATCTCCATGTACAGAAGGGTCATGACTGACTGAAACACCTGCAGATGGATATTTTGTGAATAAGAAACAGTCACATAGTGTGTAAAGCCACTGAAAGCTAGGAGCTCTGTTCATTTTTCGTTTGTTTGTTTGTTTTTGTTTTTGTTTTCGAGATGGAGTCTTGTTTTGTCACCCAGGCTGGAGTGCACTGGCAAGATCTCGGCTTACTGCAACCTCCACCTCCCAGGCTCAAGTGATTCTCCTGCCTCAGCATTCCAAGTAGCTGGGATTACAAACATGTACCAACAAGCTCGGCTAACTGGAGCTGTGTTAGTTTTATCTTAATTAATAAACCACAGCCTAGTGATTCCTCAAACACCTAGAACCAGAAATACCATTTGACCCAGCAATCCCATTACAGGGTATACACCCGAAAGAATATAAATTATTCTATTATAAAGATACATGCACACGTATGTTCATTGCAGTACTTTTCACAATAGCAAAAACATGGAATCAACTCAAATGCCCATCAATGATAGACTGGATAAAGAAAATGAGGTACACATACACCGCGGAATACTATACACCCCTTAAAGGAACGAGATCACATACTTTGCAGGGACATGGATAGAGCAGGAAGCCATTATCCTCAGCAAAACTAAGGCAGGAACAGAAAATCAAACACCGCATGTTCTCACTCATAAGTAGGAGCTGAATGATGGAACACATGGACACAGAGAGGGGAACAACACCCATTGGGTTCTGTGAGGGTGAGGGTTGGGGGAGGGAGAGCATCAGGATAAATAGCTAATGCATGTTGGACTTAATACCTAGGTAATGGGTTGATAGGAGCAGCAAATCACCATGGCATACATTTACCTATGTAACAAATCTGCACATCCTGCACATGTACCCTGGAACTTAAAATTTAAAAAAAAAGAAAGAAACCATGCCTGACCAACACGGCAAACCCCAACTCTACTAAAGATTAAAAAAAAATTAGCTGGTCATGGTGGCACATGCCTGTAATCCCAGCTACTCGTGAGGCTGAGGCACGAGATTCCCTTGAACCCAGGAGGCGGAGGTTACAGTGAGCCGAGATCACACCACTGCACTCCAGCCTGGGTGGCAGCGTGAGACCCTGTCTCAATAAACCAACAAATAAACCGCTGCACTCAGAATAAGCCCATATTACATTCTGCTATGGTGTGAATGTTTGTCCCTTCCAAAACTCATATTAAAATTTAATTACCAATGTAAGGGTATTGGGAGGTAGGGCCTTTAAGAGGTAATTAGGGCATGAGGGCTCCCTCCTTGCTGGAGGGTTTAGTGGCTTAGTAAAAGGGATTTGGAGAGTGGGTTTTCTCTTTTTTCTCTTCTGTCTGTGATCATGTGATTAAGAAGTGTTCAAGGCTCCATCTTGGAATCAGAATTTCACAACCTGCCAGCAACTTAATATTGAACTTCCCAAACCCAGAACTGTGAGCTAATAAATGTTTGTTCTTTATAAATTACCCAGTCTCAGATATTTTGTTACAGAAGAATAAAATGAATGAAGACACATTTCTTTAATTAATGTGCAATATATAAAGCAGATTTTTATTATTATTATACTTTAAGTTTTAGGGTACATGTGCACAACGTGCAGGTTACATATGTATACATGTGCCATGTTGGTGTGCTGCACCCATTAACTCGTCATTTAGCATTAGGTATACCTCCTAATGCTATCCCTCCCCGCTCCCCCCACCCCACAACAGTCCCTGGTGTGTGATGTTCCCCTTCCTGTGTCCGTGTGTTCTCATTGTTCAATTCCCACCTATGAGTGAGAACATGCAGTGTTGTTTTTTTGTCCTTGCGATAGTTTGCTGAGAATGATGGTTTCCAGCTTCATCCATGTCCCTACAAAGGACATGAACTCATCATTTTTTATCGCTGCATAGTATTCCATGGTGTATATGTGCCACATTTTCTTAATCCAGTCTATCACTGTTGGACATTTGGGTTGGTTCCAAGTCTTTGCTACTGTGAATAGTGCCACAGTAAACATACGTGTGCATGTGTCTTTATAGCAGCATGATTTATAATCCTTTAGGTATATACCCAGTAATGGGATGGCTGGGTCAAATGGTATTTCTAGTTCTAGATCCCTGAGGAATCGCCACACTGACTTCTCCAGTGGTTGAACTAGTTTACATCCCACCAACAGTGTAAAAGTGTTCCTATTTCTCCACATCCTCTCCAGCACCTGTTGTTTCCTGACTTTTTAATGATCCCCATTCTAACTGGTGTGAGATGGTATCTCATTGTGGTTTTGATTTGCATTTCTCTGATAGACAGTGATGATGAGCATTTTTTCATGTGTATTTTGGCTGCATAAATGTCTTCTTTTGAGAAGTGTCTGTTCATATCCTTCGCCCACTTGTTGATGGGGTTGTTTGTTTTTTTCTTGTAAATTTTTTTGAGTTCATTGTAGATTCCTGATATTAGCCCTTTGTCAGATGAGTAGGTTGCAAAAATTTTCTCCCATTCTGTAGGTTACCTGTTCACTCTGATGGTAGTTTCTTTTGCTGTGCAGAAGCTCTTTAATTTAATTAGATCCCATTTGTCAATTTTGGCTTCTGTTGCCACTGCTTTTGGTGTTTTAGACATGAAGTCCTTGCCCATGCCTATGTCCTGAATGGTAATGCCTAGGTTTTCTTCTAGAGTTTTTATGGTTTTAGGTCTAACATGTAAATCTTTAATCCATCTTGAATTAATTTCTGTATAAGGTGTAAGGAAGGGATCCAGTTTCAGCTTTCTACATATGGCTAGCCAGTTTTCCTAGCACCATTTATTAAATAGGGAATCCTTTCCCCATTGCTTGTTTTAGCAGATTTTATAATCCTATTGTCAGTAAGAATTTCTGTTCCCAACCCTATGTTCTTATAGGAAATATATAATATGTTGGGAACTGTTCTATTCTTTTTTTCATATTCTGTTCCTGTTTCATGTTTATCAAGCCAGATTAAAAATACCCTTTCTTTTTCCTTTTCCCCCAAACAGCAGAAACTTAAATGACAATTTGAGTCTGTACATTTACACATGGTTATCCTTAATGCTCCTATAGTATTCCTCAAAGGGTGGCTACTATGTCCATTTTTTCATGGTTAACATAGGTCTTCTAAGGTGATTATACATATTGCTTTTGCTAAAGCCATGTTATTTTTCACCTTTTGGTTCAAATACACAGAAAAATATACCAAATCTGCATTTTACCTCTTACTAAAAACAATATAGCTTGTAGGTGATGATAGATTCTAAGGAGAGAAGTTGGTGAAAAACATAAATATTACGTACCTCAGCAAAGATTTATCTATGAATCTGTGTCATACTTGACAACAGGACAGGAGTCATGGGATAAAGCAAAAACTAAAGGTTTAGGAGTTAAAAAAAAAAAAAACCACCAACCCTGGACTGAAAAAGCAATGATCAAAAGGACCTCACTGTATTTGAAAGAACAGTATATGAATTTCTGGATTAGCATAAGAATGCATTTTGTGTGCCTTATTTATTAACACTCAGGCACCAATTAACAATCTGCAAAATGATGGCCCAGAGGATTAAAAACAAAAACAAAACATACCGTTAACTGAAGTTAAAAATAAAAAATTCTAAAAACAAAAAAGTAGTGTGCCATTGAAAGAAAAAACGTCACGAGACGACTGTAAACAATTATATGCCAACAAATTGGATGACCCAGAAGAAATGGATAAATTCCTAGAATCATAAAACTTACCAAAATTGCATTATAAAGAAATAGAAAATCTGAACAGACTTGTAACTAGTAAAGAGATTGAATTAGTAATCAAAAACTTCTCAACGACAACAACAACAAAAAGCCCAGGACCAGATGGCTTCACTGGTAAACTCTAACAAACATTTAAAGGAGAATTAATGCCAGTTCTTCACAAACTCTTTCAAAAAATTGAAGAGAAAGGAACACTTCTAAACTTATTTTATGAGGCCAGCATTATTCTGACACTTAAGCTACACAAAGATACTATAAGAAAAGAGATCCATGGGTCTATATCTCTAATGAACATGCATACAAAAATCTTCAACAAAATACTAAAAAACTGAATTCAACAGAACATTAAGAGTTACAAAGTAAGATCAAGTGGGATTTACCGTTGGGATAGAAAGATGGTTCTGCATATAAAAATTAATTAATGATATTCACCACGTTAACAGTGCACCACCTTAACAGAAGAAAAGATAAAAATTCTACTATCACCTCAATAGATGCAGAAAAGACACTTGATAAGATTTAATACCCTTTAATAGTAGTAACTATTAACAAGCTAGGAATATAAGGAATAACCTCAACATAACAAAGGCCATATAAGAAAAGTCCACAGCTATCACTATGCTCAATAGTGAAAAACTGAAAGCTTTTCCTCTAAAATCAGGAACAAGTCAAGGATGTCTACTTCAGCCACTTCTATTCAGCATAGTGCTGAAAGTTCTATCCAGAGCATTTAGTCAAGAAAAGAAATGGAAGGCATTCAAGTCAGAAAAGAAATGACAAAAATAAGCAATAGAGAAAGACTTCCTATTCAATAAATGGTGCTGGGATAACTGGCTAACCACATGCAGAAGAATGAAGCTAGACCCTGTCCTTACACCATATACAAAAACAGATTAAAGACTAAATAGAATCAAGACGGATTAAAGACTTAAATGTAAAACCCAAAACTAAGAACCCTGGAAGATAACCTAAGCAATATCACCTGAAACATAGGAATGGACAAAGATTTCATGACAAAGACACCAGAAGCAATCGCCACAAAAGTAAAAATTGACAAATTGTATCTAATTAAACTTGAGCTTCTGCACAGCAAAACAAACAAAAAACAAAACAAAACAAAAAAACTATCAACCGAGTAAATAGACAACCTACAGAATGGGAGAAAATATTTGCAAACTATGCATCTGACAAAGGTCTAATATCCAGCGTCTATAAGAAACTTAAACAAACGTACAAGAGAAAAACAAACCCATTAAAAAGTGGGCAAAGGGCATGAACAGACGTTTTTCAAAAGAAGACATAAATGAGGCCAACTAGCATATGAAAAAAAGCTCAATATCACTAATCATTAGGGTAATGCAAATCAAAACCACAAGGAGATATCATCTCACAACAGTCAGAATGGTTATTATGCAAAACTCAAAAAGTAACAGATGCTAGCAAGACTGTGGAGAGAATGGAACATTTATACACTGTTGATGGGAGTGTAAATTGGTTCACCCATTGTGGAAAGCAGTATGGCAATTCCTCAAAGAGCCAAAAGTAGAACTACCATTCAACCCAACAATCCCATAGTACTGAGTATATACTCAGAGGAATATAAATCATTCTATCATAAAGACATGTGTATATGTATATTCATTTCAGCACTATTCATAATAGCAAAGACATGGAATCAACCTGAATGCCCATCAGTGACAGATTAGATAAAGAAAATGTGGTACATATACAACATGGAATACTTTGCAGCCATAAAAAAGAATGGGATTGGCCAGGCGTGGTGGCTCACGCCTGTAATCTCAGCACTTTGGAAGGCTGAGGCAGGCAGATCACAAGGTCAGAAGATTGAGACCATCCTGGCAAACACAGTGAAACCTCGTCTCTACTAAAAATACAAAAAAATTAGCCTGGCGAGGTGGCGGGTGTCTGTAGTCCCAGCAACTAGGGAGGCTGAGGCAGGAGAATGGCGTGAACCTGGGAGGCGGAGCTTGCAGTGAGCCGAGATTGCGCCACTGCATTCCAGCCTGGGCAACAGAGCGAGACTCCGTCTCAAAAAAAAAAAAAAAAAAAAAAAAAAAGAATGGGAAACATGGTTGGAGCTGGAAGCCACTATCTTCAGCAAACTAATGCAGGAACAGAAAACCAAATATTATATATTCTCACTTACAAGTGTGAGCTAAATGATGAGAACTCATGAATACAGAGAAGGAGACAACAGACACTGAAGTCTACTTGAGGGTGGAGGTTGGGAGGAGGGAGAGGAGCAGAAAAAATAACGATTGGGTGCTAAACTTAATACCTGGATGACAAAATAATCTGTACAACAAACCCCCGTGACACAAGTTTACCTAAATAACAAACCTTGACACGTTCCCCTGAACCTAAAATAAAAGTTAAAAAGTATAAAGAACTTATTCCAGTGGCAAAAAAAAAGTGAAATTATCCTGGCTTGCAATGACATTATCTTATACACAGAAAATTCTAGCTCCGCAAAGAAACTGTTAGAACTAATAAGCAGACTGAGTAAAGTTGAAGGATACAATATCAATGTACAAAAAATCAGTTATTTTTCTGTCCACTAACAATAAACTATCTGATAAGGAACTTAAGAAAACAATTCCATTTACAAAAAAAATACTTAAAATAGGCAAGCTATGGATTGCGTGAAAATAATACAACCATATATCTAATAAGGGGGTAATACTGAAAATATATAAGGAACTCCTACAACTCAATAGCAAAGAAAACACAAATAACCTGATTTTAAAATGGACAAAAGACTTGAATAAACATTTCTCCAGACAAGACATACAAATGGCCAATTGGTATGTGACAAGATGCTCAACATCATTAATTATCAGATAGTCTCACACCTACTAGGATGGCTATTATTTAAAAAAAACCACCAGAGAAAAATGTTAGTGAGAATGTGAAGAAATTGGAAATTTTGTATACTGTTGGTGGGAAGGTAAAATGATGCAGCCACTATAGAAAACAGTACAGAGGTTTCCAGAAATATTAAAAATAATATTACCCTGTGATCCAGCAATCCCACTTCTGGGTATATAGGCAGAAGAACTGAATTCAGGAACTTTTCTTTTTGTATGTTATATGAATTGTATACTGTATTCTAATGATAAAGCTAGAGAAAAGAAAATGTTTTTAAAAATTATAAGGAAGACAAAATATATTTACTTCATTCATTAAGCAGAAGTAGATCATCATAAAAGTCCTCATTGTCTTCATGTTGAGAAGGCTGAGGAAGAGCAGGAGGAGGAGGAGGGGTTGGTCTTGTCTCAAGGGTGAGAGATATAAAAGAAAATCCACATGTGAGTGGACCTGCACAGTTTAGACCTGTGCAGTTCAAGGGTCGACTGTATTATTTTGTTTGATTATTTCGTTAATATTGCTCTCTGTATTTAGACTACAAGTTCCATGAAGGTAGTGCCTATGTATGTTTTCTACTTCTCTCTACCCCTGATGCCTTTTTCTGAAGCTGTTATATGATAAAGATTCAATGTTTATTGAATGAATTAACCTGATTTCTGTTCATTGTTTCACTAACTGCCTACTTCTATAACTCAGAACCTCTTGCCCTAGTTTTTGATGTATTAGCTTAATTAATGTCTTTGTAGCAGAACGTTAAGTTAGAAGTTTTATCTGAGTTGCAATTATAATGGACACCAGGTTCACATACACAATCAAGATGCAAACTTTCAGAGGAAATGATAAGAACAAGTGTCTAATTCTTAGACACACCAGACACAGCCTCCACCTTCCTGCCCACATCAAGCATACAAGGGTCAAGAGAACAGAGATGAAGAGCACATTTGTGATGAGAATCTTTTTGGGGATAATGGTTCTATGGGTATTCCCTCTTGACCTCCACCTAACTTCAAGAGAGTGGTCACATGGGAATAATCAATGGGCCTGAATTCAGTATCTTGAAGAGATATTAGCACAACTGTGTTTATTTCAACACTATTCACAGTAGCCAAGATGAGGAAACAACTTAAATATCAATGAATATATGAATACCGAACAACCAATGGATAAAGAAAATGTGGTATATACATAAAATGGAATATTATTCAGCCTTTAAAAAGAAGGAAATCCTGCTAGAAGTGACAAGACAGATGAACCTCAAGGACATTATGCCAAGTGAAATAAGCCTGTCACAGAAGGACAAATACTGCATTAACCCACTTACATGAGTTACTTAAAATAACCAAACTCATAGAAACAGAGAGTAGAATACTCAGGATACAAAATCAATGTACCTGAATCAGTAGCACTGCTATACACCAACAATGACCAAGCTGAGAATCAAATCAACAACTCAATCCCTTTAACAATAGCTGCAAAAAATAAGATAATTTAGCAATATACTTAACCCAGGAGGTAAAAGACCTCTACAACGAAAACTGTAAAACACTGCTGAAAGAAATCATAGATGACACAAACATCCCAAGGTCATGGATTGGTAGAATCAATATTATGTAAATGACCATATTGCCAAAAGCAATATACGGATTTAATAAATTTCCATCAAAATACCACCACTATTCTTCACAGAACTGGAAAAAAATCCTAAAATTCATGTGGAACCAAAAAGAGCCTGCATAGCCAAATCAACATTAAGCAAAAAGAACAAATCAGGTGGCATCACATTACCCGACTTCAAACTATGCTACAAGGCTATAGTTACCAAAACAGCACATTACTGGTATAAAAATAGGCACATAGACCAATGGAACAGAATAGAGAACCCAGAAATAAACCCATATACTTACAACCAACTGATCTTTGACAAATCATACAAAAACATAAAGTGGGAAAAGGAAACCCTATTCAACAAATGGTGCTGGGATAACTGGCAAACCACATGTAGAAGAATGAAACTGGATTCTCATCTCTCACCTTACACAAAAATCAACTAAAGATGGATCAAAGACTTAAATCTAAGACATGAAACTATAAAAATTCTAGAAGGTAACATCAGAAAAACTCCTCTAGACATTGGCTTAGGCAAAGAATTCATCACCAAGAACCCAAAAGCAAATGCAACAAAAACAAAGATAAGTAGACGGGACCTAATTAAACTAAAAAGCTTCTGCACAGCAAAATTAATAATCAGCAGAATAAACAGACAACCCACAGAGTGGGAGAAAATCTTTGCAAACTATGCATCTGACGAAGGACTAATATCCAGAATCTACAAGGAACTCAAACAAATCAGCAAGAAAAAAAATAATAATACCATCAAAAAGTGGGCTAAGGATATGAATAGACAATTCTCAACAGAAGATCCATAAGCAGCCAATAAACACATAAAAAATGCTCAACATCACTAATTATCAGGGAAATGCAAACTAAAACCACAATGAGATACCACTTACTCCTGCAAGAATGGCCATAATTTAGAAAAGCAAAACAAAAATAATAGATGTTTGCATGGATGTGGTGAAAAGGAAACACTTTCATACTGCTAGTGGGAATGTAAACTAATACAACCACTATGGAAAATAGGATGGAGATGCCTTAAGGAACTAAAAGTTGAACTACCATTTGATCCAGCAATACCACTACTGGATATCTACCAAGAGGAAAAGAAGTTATTATATGGATAAGACACTTGCATGCACATGTTTATAATAGCACAATTCACAATTGCAAAGACATGGAACCAACCTAAATGCCCATCAACCAATGAGTGAATAAAGAAGATGTGGTATATGAGAACACTTGGACACAGGGTGGGGAACGTCACATACTGAGGCCTGTCGTGGGGTGGGGAGACGGGGGAGGGATAACATTAGGAGATATACCTAATGTAAATGATGAGTTAATGGGTGAAGCACACCAGCATGGGATATGTATACATATGTAACAAACCTGCACGTTGTGCACATGTACCCTAGAACTTAAAAGTATAATTTTTAAAAAAAGCAAAAAAAAAAAAAAAGAAGATATGGTATCTAGGTGATGGGTTGATAGGTGCAGCAAACCACCATGGCGCATGTTTGCCTATGTAACTAACCTGCACATCCTGCACATATATGCTGAAACTTCAGATTTAAAAAATGTTGGTATATACACACCATGTAATACTACATAGCCATAAAGGGGAATGAAATAAGGGCATTTGCACCAACTTGATGGAGTTTGAGACAATTATGCTAAGTGAAGTAATTCAGGAAGGGAAAACCAAGTATCATCTGTTCTCACTTGTAAGTGGCAGCTAAGCTATGAGGATGCAAGGGCCGAAGAATGATATAACAGACTTTGGGGATTCTATGGGGAATGGTGGGAGGTGGTGAGGGATAAAAGACTACACATTGGGTACAGTGTACACTGCTTGGATGACAGGTACACCAAAATCTCGGAAATCACCGCTAAAGAACTTATCCATGTAACCAAAAACCATCTATTCTCCAAAAGCTACTGAAATAAAAATTGTTTTAAAAAAGAACATTAGTTTCCAGAAGCGAGGAGAGAGATGAAAATGAAGAGTTGTTGATCAAGGGATATGAAGCCTCAGTTATAGAAGATGAATACATTCTAGATGTCAGCTGTGCCAGATTGCACCTACAGTTAACAATACTGTACTATGCATTTAAAAACTTCTTAATGCCGATGCAGTGGCTCATGCCTGTAATCCCAGAGCTCTGAGAGGCTGAGGCAGGAGGATCACTTGAGCCCAGAAGTTCAGGATCAGCCTGGGCAACATAGTGAGACCAGGTGTGTATAAAAAATAGAAAAGGTAGCTGGGCATGGTGGCCTACACCCGTGGCTCCAGCTACTCAGGAGGCTGAGTTGGGAGGACTGCTGGAGCCCAGAAGTGCAAGGCTGCAGTGAGCTATGATTGTACCACTGCGCTCCAGCCTGGGTGACAGAGTGAGACCCTGTCTCCAAAACCAAAAACCAAAAACCAAAAACCAAAAAACTTCTTTAAAGGGTAAATCTCATATTAAGTGTTCTTATCACAATAAAATAATTAAATTAATTGGTAAACAAAAAAAAGTGCCAAACAACTTCAAAACTGTAATTTTATGTTACTGTAAACTGATTAAATCAGAAGAGATTTGAAATGGGGAGAGAAGAAATTAGTGGGAGAGAAAAATAGAGTTCATCGTAACTATTATTTCACTTCTGCATTTGTTTTTAGGAGAAAAACATGTTTATGGAAAGCTACAAGTGAAAATAAAATTTAAAATGTTTTAAAACAAGCATGGTTTACATAGAAAATAAAAGAAACAGAGTTCAAAAATAAAAGTTATAATAAATGAATATAAACTTAGACAAATCAATTGTGATAATGAAGCCAAACAGGCTGGTCTTCCTCTCATGAAAGATATGGTCCTTTAAGAACAAAAGCCAATGAAGAGAGCTTATCATGTTCACCTAACAAAAGAGAAAGGTTAAATATTAAAGATACATCAGACACATTCAAATGAATAAACAAAAGGAAAATCAACAATCTAAATTCTAGGGACAAAGTTTAAGACAAAAAGCATTAAATAAATAAAAGCCACTTGATACTTAAGGGTAAAATTCCTCATAAAGGTATACAATTAGCAGCCTTTATACAAAATAAGATAATACAAAGTACAAAAAGCAAAAATATAAAATATGTGAAGAAATTAATTTAGGGTCATGGAAAACTGTTTTAGGGCTATTTATTCAGTAGACTAAGGAGATGCAAAACAAATAAGTATAGAGAGAATGAGAATATAGTATAATTACATTAGAGGTATATATGCTTACGTATGTATACCCTTTATGTGTGCGTTTGTATACAGGTGCGCATGTATGTATGTGTGTATCTTCTACAATCCAATCTAAGATTGCATCTTCATTTTAAGTGTCCATGAAACATTAGCAAAAATTTGAGCACATTTATGTCAGTAATTTTCCAACTGTTTCTTTAGTGGAAATTTTATCAGGAACAATAAAAGTAGAGTTTTTCTGGTGGAAGAATGATTTGAGATTCTCAAAGCATTCACTTAGCCTTGCATTTTTTACTTGAGACGGCTTTCGAATCACATTTTAAAAATTGAAATTAAAAATTAAAAATCAAAATTCTAAAAATTAAAATCCCTCTACTAGGTCATGATGATTCGTCTTTATAATTTACCCGAGCATAATGTAAAACATACATAAATAATTTTAAATTAAAATAGAATTGTTATGTTAAAGAAGAAATAAGGAATCAAAAATGAAATTTCAGTCTATTTCAGAAGTAAAGAAAATGAGTATATATAACAAATAGAAATTCATGAGAGACTTCTTCTTTTAGCTACGATATAGAAAATGGTGTCAAATTATGCCTGCTGCTATAAACAACCAGAAAAATCAGACAAAATAGATGTTACAATGATTTTCAGACACTGAACAATAGAAAGTGTAAGACAGTAATCCCTGCCACAACTTGAGCCCAAGATAAACCAACTCTCTGGGAACAGTTTCCAGATTATGGCACAGTGATCTGACATCCAAGCACAAAACAGCTCTCCTGCTACACAGAGGAGGGAGACATCAGCTTTCAGGGTGGCTTCAGTGGCTGGAGGTTGCAAGACACGAGGCACAGAGGAATACATGTGAGGAAAAATAAATCGGGCAGAAATCTGTGTCGAATTTCCCCCAAAGTTTTTGGTGATGGCTGGGCTGCAAATGTACAAGACCTGACTATGGCCAGGTGCAGTGGCTCACGTCTATAAACCCAGCACTTTGGGAGGCCGAGGTAGGTGAATCACCTGAAGTCAGGTGATCGAGACCAGCTCGGCCAACATTGCAAAACCCAGTCTCTACTAAAAATACAAAACTAAGCCAGGCATGGTGGTGGGGACTTGTAATTCCAGCTACTTGGGAGGCTGAGGCAAGAGAATCGCTTGAACTCAGGAGGCGGAGGTTGCACTGAGACAAGATTGCACCACTGCACTCCAGCCTGGGTGGCAAGAACAAAACTCCATCTCAAAAAAAAAAAAAAGGAAAAGAGAAAGAAACCTGACTACTTGAGGCCTACCAGAAAGTTACTAATATAAGTTTGTGAGTGGAACAGGATATTAGAATTTGAGCAGTGCTAGAGGATGTTAGAGTACTAGCCCAATCTGATGGAATAAACTTATTGACAGCTTGGATGTAAGAGGAAATCTTATATGGATAAAAATGAAAATACAACACATTAAAATATGTGGGATGCAGCTAAAGTAGCACTTGGAGGGAAATTAATAGCATTAAATGCTTATATCAGAAAAGAACATCTTAAATTAAACATTTTAGCTTCAATCTTGAGCAATTATAAAAAAAAGAAGACCAAAATAAACTCAAAGGAAGCAGAAGGAAGAAATAGTAAAGATAACAGAAAGCAATGGAATTGAAAGCAGGAAAGCAATTGAGAAAGCAACTTAACCAAAAGCTGACTGTTTGAAAAGATGAATACAATTGATAAACCTCTAGCAAAACTGACAGAGAAAGACAAAAACGACTAATATCTGGAATGAAATAGGAAATCACTACAGACTCATTCAAACTAAAAGGATAATACAGGAATTGTCTAAACCAACTTTATGCACATAAATTTGACAAATTGGATGAAATCAATCAATTCCTTAAGAATTACAAATAACTAAAACTCACCGAAGGTAAGAGATAATTTGAAAAATCTTAGAGCTATGTTAAAAATTAAAAAAAAAAAACCTCCTGAAAAAGAGATCTTCAAGCCCAGATGGTTTCACTGGTAAATTCTATCCAACATTTATAAAAGAATTAACATCAATTCTACACAATCTCTTCCAGAAAATAGATTAGGGAACAATACCAAACTCACTTTATGGTAACAACATTACCTTGATTTAATACAACAAGAACAAACACAAAACTGATGGAGTACAGAAAGAAAACTACAAACCAATGTCCCTCATAAACATAGATGCAAAAATCTCAACAAAATATTAGCAAATCAACTATAGCATAAAAAGAATATTATACCATGCCTGAGTGAGTGGAGTTTATCATAGAAATGCAAGACAAGTTCCATATTTGAAAATCAACTAATGTTTTCACCACACTGGCGAGCAAAAGAACAAAGCCCCATGATCATGGGAATTGATACAGCAAAAGCAATTGACAAAATTCAAAAGCCATTTATAATAACTTTTGGCAAACCAGACCTAGGAAAATTGTTTAACTTGGTAAAGGACATCTACAAAAATCCTACTGCTAACATCATTCTAAATTGTGAAAGACTGAAAACTTTTCCTTCTAAGGCTGGAAACAAAGCAAGGATGTTCACTCTCACCATTCATATTCAAAATTGTACTGGAAATTCTAGCCAGTGAACAAGGCAAGTAAAACAAATAAAAGGCATACAGACTGGGAAGGAAGCAATAAAACTGTTCCTAATCCCAGGTAATATGATCATCAGTGTAGAAAAAGAGGAACCTAGGAATCTAGAAAATACTCCTAGAACTAGTGTGTTTAGCAAGGCAGAATACAAGGTTAACACACCAAAAGCTGTTGTATTTGGGTAGTTTAACAATTAGAAGTTGGAAACCAATTAGAAAAAACAAAACAAAACATAAAGTCAGGAACTATGTAGTTTGGCATTTTTTAATAGCCAAATGTCCTTTTACCATATGACCCAGCAATTGTATTCCTTGTTATTTACTCATAAATAAAAACATATGTCCACAAAAATCTTGTGCATAAATTTTTATAGTGCCTCATTCATAATTATCAAAATCTGAAATGGCACAAATGGGTAAACAAATGGTAATACATCTATGCAATGGAAAACTACTCAATAATAAAAACAGAAATGAATTACTTATACATGCAACAACATGGATGAATTTCAAACACATTATGCTAAGTGAAAAATCTAGATTCAAGGAGTTACCTACGATATGATTCCAGTTATAAGACAACCTGAAAATAAAACTCCATAGAAATAGGGAACATATTAGTGGTTTCTGGTTGCTGGGGTTAGGGTAGAGGACTGATTACCAAAGAAAATGAGGAACATTTTTGAAATACTACAGATATTCTATATCTTATTTACTTCATTGATAGTACATGCTTGACCAAACTCATTGAACTATACACATGAAAAGCATCAATTTTAATGTAGGTTAATCATAACTTAATAAAACTATTTAAAAACACATATTGTAAAAAGCAAAAATTCTTAACAAATTAGAGATGGAAGGAAATATTTTTAATTTGGTAATGTGATTCTATAAAAACCTGCAGCTAATGTCAGACTTATGGTGATAGACTGAATACTTTCTCCCCAGATTTAGGAAGAATTTGGAAATCTATCTGTAGACAAAGATTTTTGTATTAGATAAAAAAACAAAAATCAAAAAAATAAACCTATACATTGATAATTGATAAAATATCAAAAAAAGCTCAACTTTTGCTCATCAAAAGATGCCATTAAGAAAATGGACTGTAGAGCTACGGATTGGAAGATAGTATTCTCAATTGGGTATATACCCAAAGGACTATAAATCATGCTGCTATAAAGACACATGCACACGTATGTTTATTGCGGCACTATTTACAATAGCAAAGACTTGGAACCAACCCAAATGTCCAACAATGATAGACTGGATTAAGAAAATGTGGCACATATACACCATGGAATACTATGCAGCCATAAAAAATGATGAGTTCATGTCCTTTTTAGGGACATGGATAAAATTGGAAATCATCATTCTCAGTAAACTATCTCAAGAACAAAAAACCAAACACCGCATATTCTCACTCATAGGTGGGAATTGAACAATGAGAACACATGGACACAGGAAGGGGAACATCACACTCTGGGGACTGTTGTGGGGTGGCAGGAGGTGGGAGGGATAGCAATGGGAGATATACCTAATGCTAGATGACAAGTTAGTGGGTGCAGCGCACCAGCATGGCACACGTATACATATGTAACTAACCTGCACATTGTGCACAAGTACCCTAAAACTTAAAGCATAATAATAAAAAAAATTTAAAAAAATAAAAAAATAAAAAAAATACATCTTTCTGGCAAAGATGTTGTATCCAGGATATATACACACATTCTGTAACTCAATATTAAAAAGACAATCAATTTTTAATGACAAATTTTATAAGATATGCTGCGTAGAAAGATATACAAATAGCCATTAAGCAGAAGAAAAAGCACTCAAGATGATTACGCATTAGGAAAATGTGTTACAACCAAAATGAGATATCACTCCTCACTCACTAGAATGACTAAACTGGAGACAACCCAAGTGTCCACCAACAGAAAGAGAAATAAAAAGATTTTGGTATTCATGTAATAGAATGCAATCTGGCTGTAAAAATGAATGACCAATTCATATATGGAACCACACAGATGCATCTTAAAGACATTATGCAGACTCAAAAAAGCAAAATAATTCATACTGTATAATTCCACTGGTATGAAGTTGTAGAAGAGGCAAACCTAATCCAAGATTATAAAAATAAGAAAGCTGGTTGCTTAGAGGTGGAGGATTTAGGAAAGAGGCATGACAAAACTTTCTGGGATGATGAGAATATTCTTTGTCTTGAAAGTAGGAGGGGTTATCCAAGTTCATACATTATACACAAGTTTTGTGCATTTCACAATATACGATTTAGCCTTTATCATGGCCTGGATGAAAACTACAGTGAGAAATATCTTTAACCCAATTAGACTAACAAAAATCAGAAAACTTGACAATGCACTTGTTAGTCAAGGCTGTGGAAGATAGATACAGTGGTGCTAAGAATATAAATGCAAATTAGTTTAAATCCCTTTGGTGGAAAACTTGACAATATCTGAATCACAGCCACACGTTTACCCTTTGATGCAATCTACTCACCTCTTGGATTCTATTCCAAAGATATTCTTGCAAAAATGCAAAATGACTGAAAAGTAAGGTCATTCATTATGTACTATTTTAAACAGTAAAAAATGAAAGTAGCTTAAAGCTCCACTCATAGAAGGCAGATTTATAAGCATTTGTAAATCATAATGGATTTAGGTAGGACATACCATGAAAACGCCTTCTAGCCTTTCCTAAAAAGAATAGGGAGACATTAACTTGAATGACAGTACAAAGGGAAGGGAAATAACCAAGCTTTAGTGGCAAGTAGGAAGAGATTAGTGAATGCTTCCAATAATTCAGCAAGCAGCATATGATAATGATAATTCATGATATAACTTCAAAAAATCTTTGAAATGTTTCCAAATTATATATAAAAATTGTATGTATTTAAATGTTTTCATTATTAAAATGAATGAATTAAAAGGGCAATTCAAGATCTGGAAAAGAAGACAACAGGTACCATTATATTATGAGAAAATAAATAATAAACGTAATGGCAGAACTTGAGAAAAACAGCCATTTTGATAAATTAAGGTAGGTGCTACGTCTTTTTAGCAGCTGGAGATACATTTATAGCAATTCCAAAAGGGAGCAAATGCAAACAAATTAAGATAATAAACAGAAATTTTAAATCATAAGACAATAACATTCATGAGAATGGTCGATACATTTGAAAATATTGATAAACTGGTTGGTTTTCTAGAAAAAATAAGATAACCAAAATTTTATTCAAGAAATGGAAAACTTAGAAGAGATTTTAAAATTTTTCAGAGAATTTTTCAAAGAATTGCATTTTTTAAAAATGCATTCTTCCCAGTTAGTGTAATAAATGATTTCTTTCAATTTAAACTTGTAGTTTTAAGAAACAGAATGTGAAGAATAAGATGGAGCTATTCATAACTCAACCAAGCACAGAAAAGAAACGATACTAATCTCATTTATGAGTGTGGCTGTTAAAATCCTAAATAACACAAGAAGCTGAAATCCAACTATATTGTATATTAAAGAATAATCCAACATGATAAAATAGGGTTTATCCAGAATTTCAAGTATAACCTTTTTCTTGAGTTCTCTATTTTCTCCCCTGTTCCTCAAAATATCCCTGTGGAATGTATAGGTGGTAAGAATACTAGGACTCACAAAAAACTAAGCAGGTCTTCCTAGACGATGAATTCTGGTAAAAGGGACTGAAATTGTACTGGATTGGGATAGAAGATGTTTGGTGCTGGTCAGCCTAGAGGCAGACTTCAAACAAGGAACATGGTGGGGATGAATTGCTCAACAGCCAACAGAACAAGTACAGTCATATTTTTTAGAATTGTCTAAAAGGTAGATATCTCTGGTTATGTATAAATAATCACAGAGTCCATAAAATAAATAACTCAGTAGGGAGTTACTTCTTATGTGATACAAACATTTCTCTAAGTTGTTTTATCAGGGGCCTGATTCAGACCACTTATCTAGTCATGACACATTAGCCTCTTTCCAGACCTGGTTTACTTTACAAATGCAGAGTCTTTTGAAAAGTGGAAGGCTCACTATGCCTCATGAAAGATGATGGTATGTCATATAAAAGTGTACTATGAAAATTCCTCCTAGCCTTTTCTAAAGGATGTGGAGCCATTAACCTTCATGCTAGTACCTGAAGAAGGGAAATAATCAAATTTTAATGATGAATGAGGAGAGACTGGTGGCTGTTTATACTAATTTAACAAACACTATTTTCTTTAGATTAGTAAATCCTTGACAACCAACTTACTGACAGTGCACCATGACAATAGGAATAAGTTTCAGGTAATAAATTAAGCTTTTACTAAGACTGTTTTTAGAGGACCTAATACACCCAAACTTACATTAATGAATATTTTCCAAGTTCTTGAATAGATAGAATAGATGTCCTGAACTGAAGGAAACCTCCCATTGTTTCCCTGACTCACAGAATAAGAGATATTATGCTACAAAGAATAGTGGATCTATACTCACCAGTAAAAATGGTGGATCGAAATCAACATAATCCATATTTCTACTTCTAAATAGGGTGTGGCATATTTCAGCAAGCCAACACTAATCAACAACTAGAAAAAATGATGGATACATTTTACAAAGTAATATTTGTAGGGATACCACAAAGGTCAAAAGAACTGGTTCCACAGAGAAAGAACCCTTCTTGTTCGGGCTAATAATTGCTAGCTGCTATGGTTTGGATGTGGTTTGTTCCCACCAAAACTCATGTTGAAATATGATTCCAAATTGTCAGTTTCAGTGTGAATGTTGAGAAGTGGGAACTCGTGGGAGGTGTTTGGGTCACATGGGCAGATCCTTCGTAAATAGACTAATGCCTTCTTCTAAGGGTGAGTTCTCACTCTTGCACAACTGGGTTACTTACCATGAAGTGGGTTGTTCCTTCTTATATTTAGTTTTTTTACACATTCCCACTCCCTCCCTTCTGGTTTCTACCATGAGTTGAAGCAGTACGTGACCGTCATCAGATGGGCTACCTGATTTTGCAGTTCCCTACCTCTAGAATCATGAAACAAATAAACTTATCTCTTTATAAATTACTCAGTCTCAGGTATTCTGTTACTGCAACACAGAACCCATTAGATCACTAACCATTTACTTCCCTGAGGCCATTCACTTGCTCTAAGGGCAGGTGCAAATTCATTTGCCTAGGGAAAGACGCCCTAGTAGGGGAAAGAGAAACCAGTCGAGTTTTTGACAGATGTGATAGATTAGAAATGATGTTTCCCAAACACATGGTTTGTACCAGGAGACGTTAGTTAAGTTCTGGAATTGTGCAATACACTGAAGAGAAGCCAAGTAATTTATAGATGGCAGACTAAAATCTCCTGCAGTGCATAAGAAATACATCTTGCTAGAGATAGGAAGCTTGACATAAATACATGGTGAGTTTCTCCTTAAGACATATGGTAGATTTTTGAAGCTGTCTAGAGTAGGAGCTAAAGAGCTAAGCTCAAAATCTCTAAATAATAGAACTGAGTCTTGTTTAATTTTTTAGGGCTAAGAAGAAGAGACTAACCAAAATCTCAATCAAATGCCAACGTGGACTAGACCTGAAGAAAAGGGATGAACCAGAGTTAAACTAAGTTTCACTAAATACAGCAGAAGACAAGATGATTGAACCTGAAGATAGGTTAATTAAAAATATCTAAAACACAAAGAGAAAAAATATAGAAAAAACGTAACAGATTTAAAAATATATTGGAGAGTAGATAAAGCATAAGACAGAAGCAATACTAGAAGAGATAATTGTTTTTTAAAATTTCAAAACTCTGTAATCCCAGCACTTTGGGAGGCCGAGGTGGGCGGATCATGATGTCAAGAGAGTGAGACCATCCTGGCCAACATGGTGAAACCCCGCCTCTACTAAAAATACAAAAATTAGCTGGGCATGGTAGCACACACCTATAGTTCCAGCTACTTGGGAGGCTGAGGCAGGAGAATCACTTGAACCCGGGAGGCGGAGGTTGCAGTGCACTGAGATGGCACCACTGCACTCCAGCCTGGCGACAGAACTAGACTCCGCCTCAAAAAAAAAAAATTCAGAACTAATGAAAGATGTCTACACAAATCCAAAAAGCTCAAAGAACCTCAAGAAGGATCAATTTTAAAAAAAAACACACACAAAACTTAAACTGCTTAAAACCAAAGAGTATTTTATAATGCTTAAAGTTTTCCATTTTGTTTCCTCTGTTGTGTGCTTACTTTTGTATTTTTAGTGGTGACACTAGAGATTATAACATGCATTCTTATGTTGTCATAGTGTACTTTGAATTAATGTTATCTAAATTAACAAGGCGATAATTTTATAACTACATCTTTCATTTTATCTTCCACCAACCCTTTATAGTACTGTTAACACATATTTTATTTCTGCCTATATTTAAGACTCTGTAATATATTGGCTTTATATTTGCCAATTTACTTTTAAAAATAGGGAAAAAAGGCTTCTCATATCCACCTACATATATTTTTATTACTCTTTTTTCTTTCTTGATATCTTAGTTTCCATTTTCATGCTAGGTGGGATCATTTCTGCATAAAATTATTTTAGTATTTTGTGTAGTGTGTTTCCAGGCATGATATACTCTCTCAGTCTTTTTTTCCTTGGTTTTAAAATATCTTCATGTTCATCCTCATTTCTGAAGAGTATTTTCTCTGTAATAAAATTCTAGGTTGATAGTTTTTTCTTTTCTTCCCAATACTTTAAAGATAGTCCATTTCTTCTGGCTTCTATTGTTTCTCATGAGAAGTCAACTGTCAATTTCATTGTTCTCTGATTTAATGTCTTTTCTGACTGCCTAAGAAGATCTCATCACTTTTAGTTTTCAGCTGTTTGACTATGATTGGCTTGGGTATAATTTCTTTTTCCATTTCTTTCTTTCTTATTTTTTTAGAGACAAGGTCTCATTTTGTCATCCAGGCTGGAGTGCAGTGGCACCATCATAGCTCACTGCCACCTTGAACTCCTAGGTTCAAGGGGTCCTCCCACCTCAGCTTCCTGAGTAGCTAGGATGACAGATGCATGCTACTGTGCCCGGTAACATTTTATTTTTATTTCATAGAGACAGGGTTTCATCATCTTGTGCAGACTGGTCTCCAACTCCCAAACTCAAGTGATCCTCCTGCCTTAGCCTCCCAAAATGCTAGGATTACAGGCATGAGCCACCATGCCCAGACAGGTATTTTTTTTTTTTTTTAATGTTTGTCGTGCTTGGGATTACCAAGTTTCTTGGCTTTCTGGGTTAATGTATTCATCCATTTTTGAAAATTATTGGTCATTATTTATTCTAGTATTGTTTTTGCCCCATTCTCTCCCTCCTCTCTTTCTCAGGCTGAAATTAAATGTATGTGAGACCATTTGATATCATCACAAAAATCCCTAAGAGCTTTTCCTTTTATTCATTTATTTCCCCTGTGCTTCAGGTAATTTTTCAAACTGTTTACAAATTCTACTGTGTCCAGTCTTTTGCTACCCTATCCAAAGAATCCATTTTTTATAAACTATATTTTTAAGTTCTATAAT
This sequence comes from Gorilla gorilla gorilla, assembly GCF_029281585.2. Classification (NCBI taxonomy): domain Eukaryota; kingdom Metazoa; phylum Chordata; class Mammalia; order Primates; family Hominidae; genus Gorilla; species Gorilla gorilla. The sequence continues at coordinate 25,083,665 of NC_073232.2, forward strand.
TTCCTTTTGATTAAAAAACAGTTTTGATATCTTTGTTGAAATAACTCAATGTTTTACTCATTTTTTCCAAATTTTCTTCTAAAGTTTTTAATATATTAGTACTTTTATGCTAATGTCCTTGTTATCATTCCTCAGTTATGAGTTTTCTTTTTTCTGATTTTTTTTAAATTCATGGATCATACATTTCTCCCTCTTTGCATATCTCATAATTTTATTATATAATAAACATCATGTATAAAATAATAGTAGAGACTAGAGTACTTATTATTTGGCCTCCAAAAAGTACTTGACCTTTTCTCTGTCAGTTATCTAATAAGATAGACTATCTCTGATCTACTAAGAAGCTGAGCTGTGTCAAGGCTGGGTTACTTCAGCTCACCTCTGCATTTTAAATGTCTTAAGAATGGGATCAGCCTTCTCTCTTCAATAGGATTTTAAATCGAAGCATAGCAAGACTGATCTCTCTCTCTCTCTCTCTCTCTCTTTCTCTCTCTCTCTTTCATCTCCTTTCCACTGCTTCCAGTTCCTTACGCTGCTGCATATTTAAGGTAGAATTGGTCGGTGGAGAAAACCAGTTCTGAGTTTGAAGCCCCTCCATATTCCAGTCTGCCATGCCAGGCCTTGGGGAGCTGTTCAAAATCTAGCTGGCTTCTTCTTGTCCCAATATGGCTTCTTCTACCTACAGCAAGTAGGCTTCCCCCTCTGCTCATGCCTTGAGTTTTTGCAAATGTTCTAGTAATCAAAGCAGTCACTGGTCCCTGCTCACCATTTGTATCCTTGTGTCATTCTAGAATTTTGCTTATTTAGACTTCTCTGCATCCACAGATTTTATGCTTTTGAAGAAAAACATTTTTTTTAATCTAGCGTTTTCTTTTGTAACAGCAGGAATGGTGGTCTTTTGTGACAATATAGAACTTTTCAGAAGCGCAGTTCTCTATTTCATCTTTCTTATTATTTTTAATTCCAATAACTTGATTACCCCAGATTCTCAATTTTAGGACTTAAGAATTCCGGAGCTGAGCAGCATATTTTCCTTGCAGTTCTGGGTTCAGCTCTAAAAGAGGAGCAGGTATAGATAGAACTGTATGTACAGTGCTTTTAAATTCAGGCCCTAGAACTCAACTACCTCTGTCCAAACCCTGAAACTACTACTTCCTAGCTACGGGCAAGGTACTTGCATCCCCTAAGCTTGAGTCTTCTTGTTTATTCTTGTTTGTGCCATAAAGACAATGATAGTATATATCACATATGGTTAAATACACACACACAAAAACACTAAGAACAACATATGGCACAAAGAAAATAGTCAATAAATTCTGGCTATTTTTATTAAAAGGCAAGTGAAATTATGAAAGGCATTTGGTTAAGCCTAAGATGAGATCTGCCTAGGTCTGGCCCATATCAACTATTGATTTTCTATGATTATCATCTTAATCTGTGCATCCATTTAGTAATTAATGATTCTCTTTGTTACTATTAAATATGAGGACTCAAACTGAAGGTCATCTCCTCCTAACCACTGACCTCCCTTGGTCTTATTAGCACCAAACCTTAGTTAAGAATGAGGTTGAGAATGAAATGCAAAACTCAGTGTGACAGTACCTCATGGTGATGCAGCAGCTCAGAATGACAGTTTATTAGGCAGTTTGGAGTCGAATGGCAGCTTACTGCTGGTTGGACAGCTACCTACACTAATCCAGACCTTATAAGATTTCAAAGTAATTTTGGTTGCAGATATTTATTTTAAATTTACTACATAGCTAATGACAGGGATATTACATTTATTTTTTAAGATAATAGCTATTCCTTCAAGCAAATGATCAGTGTCCAACAAATCAGTTAGCTGACTCAAACGGTATTGCTTATATGAGGCTTTCCACTACCTGAGGCAGAAGAGAAAAGAATAGGATTAGGATCTAAAAGAGATTTGATGGCTGTGATTTCCACAACAGAAATGTTGACAGGTGGAATAAATAACTTCTGGAGAGCAACTTGTTAAACTGGGTTAAAAGAAGATCTGTATGAGTATGGCCCAGTCTGATGCCGTCTGCCAATCTGATTATATTTTATTACTCAGCTGAACTGTATTCCATGATTCAGTTTGCGGTTATCAAAAGGGGTCACAGCTGCAACAGCTCATATTTCCTGAACATATTTTGGCAGAAATTGTGGATTGTTTTAGGAGAATGCCAACTACTGTCAGAGATAAAGACAAAGGGCTTCTTTATAGTTATTTAACATTATCAAACTGTCAACCAAGGAAAGGCCTCCTTTGTGGGATTCCAGGATATACTTAGAGAGTCGTAGAATGTCCCCTCCACCAGAAAACCTTGACTTTATATGCACAGAACTTCTGCATATGCGCCATGAAGTCCTGAAGTCCTTCTCTTTAAATCTAATTTCTCTGGGTAACTCCACCCTGAATTGTTTTGCGATCTCTCTCTTTAATTTCAGCAGTCTTCTCTGGGTCTTGTCATCATTCAGTTTTTGTATATTCCTAAAATTATTAACTAAGTTTTCTTTTTATTTTTCTAGCTACCTATTCCCACTCTGATCTGTTGTTTTCTAATTCTTTGACTTTTCTTTTTTCCCTAAGCAATATTATTTCCTCCTGGCTTCATGTATTTACTTATCCAATCTAGATCTGATGGTTAACCAATTTCCTTACCTCCTAGTAGTGTCACCAATCCTACTTCTCCCTTTAGTTTTCAGCAGCAACTGTCCAACCATGGGTCAAGCTAACCCTTCACTTACTCTCTCCAGCACGGAGGCTGATGGTGCTGTTAAGATCAGTGATACCTAACAGAAACGCACAGCTTGTGGAGTCTAAAGCCAGTTTCAAATCCCATGGTCTTTATGGCAAACCTTCACCACTCTTCTCAAGTTCTTCCATATTTTATTGCCTGTATATACCCTCCCACACATACATAGTCTACCAAAAACTGACCTCTCTTCTCCCAAAGAAATTACAAATTTCTCATTAGACATTAAAAATTCGAAATCCCAAAACTCAATGCTTTCAATTTAGAACCTACCTGCAATGACTTATCGCTATGACAAGCAACTTAACCATGTAATTTCAAGCTGGTCCATGAAGGCAGAGAAGCCTGTTTGTATCATGGGCTAAGTGTGTGTCCTTCAGTAGATTATATGACCCATATATGTATGTGTGTGTGTGTGTGTGTATATATATATATATATATACACAAAACTTTATATATATATATAAAACTTAACATATTGCTTCCCAGTAAGTATTCTAAATAAATTTTTACTATAAAAATAATTTCTATTGTTACGTCTATATTCATCCCTGCATCTTTCTCTCCTATTTCTGAAGAAGAGATGTTCCTTGTTCTATCCAAGACTAATTTATCTTTAAACTCAGTGCAATCTTCTCATGCTTCATTGATATCATATTTTACCAATCTGTCTCTTGTAACCTGTATTTTTCAGTATCTCAGCACATAAAAAAATTACACACACACACACACACACACACACACACAATCTCACTGCTACCCTATGTGCCCTTGTAACTCTAATCTTCTCTTTTCACAACTATGCTTCTATAAAAATATTTTATACTCATATATTTCCCTTCCTCTGTTCCACTCCTATCACTCCACAAAATAATACATTTGAAAAAATAATCAATAACTTATAAGTTGTTAAGTCCATAGACAATTAATGATAATTTTAGGTTACTATTTATTGAACACATATACCTGGCATGGTGCTAAGCAGTTTTATACATATTTGTGCATTTAATCCTCACAACAATGCTAAGAGGTAGGTACATTATTCTACTATTATAGAGGAGGAAGCGGAAACTAAGTGGAGTCATCCATTCAGGCATCATCTCTTCACTGAGTGCACATTCTTGGATAACCACTGTTTTGTACCATGTAGGAACTTACAGTTTGGAGAGGGAGACAGATTGTAAACCGATTAGCACACAGTGCTATTATACCAATGAAGATGAAAGCTACAAAGGAAAAGAAGAATATTCCATGATTGACAAAAACCAGAACCCCAGATAGAAGGTCAAGGGAGCTCTCTAAGGAGGAGCAGTTAAGCTGACAGCTAAAGATTCAAACATTCCTACTATGCAAACAGAAGTGGTAGAGGTCCAGGAAAAAGAGGTGTCATGTTTGGATCAACCGAGAGTTTAGTCATTGTCAGGCAGGGTCTTCACATTCTGTGTGGCTACTGCCTGCTCCTTGGCTTTCTTTAACCTGATTGGCTTAATAAGTTGTGTGCAGTCAACAGCTGGTAATCTAATGATTAATGAGGCTCAGAGTCTGAGATCTATGTGCTCTCTCAATACAATTTCAAGTATTTTCCCATCAGCACCTACCATTAGGTTTTCTCTCAAACCATCACCAATTAGCATAAAAGTTTGGCTCATGTAAATATTGAGAAATGGTAGATTTTTCTTGGGAGATTTATGAATATGCATGTTAGAAGCTGCTCTTCTTTCAATGTGGCCTCCTGGAGAGAATACTAAACTGGAAGGTCAAAGCCCTGAGTTTTATTCTTGGCTTTGCCACTCACTCCCTCGGTGACCTTGGACAAGTTGCTTAGCCACTCTGCAGGCAACTGTTTCTTTGTTGATAAAGATGTGAGTAATGATAGCTGAAACCTCTTTCCATATAGGGAAGTTGTGAAGATTAATGAGATAGTGTTTATAAAGCACTCTGAACTCAAGGAAAAAAAAAGCTGTATAAATACAGAGTGTTGCTATTGTTATTCAACAGAGTCTTTATTGAAAATTCTATGTACATTTCTCAAAATCTGGAAAGGGTGGTAAAGTCAGAATCTATGGATTATTTTATATGGCATCCACCTCTTTCCACCTCTGATAAATTGTGCACTGAATTCATCTCTATTCTATTTTCTATATATATAACCTTTTTTTTGGATTAAAAAAATTTTGAAAATTCAAATGGTTTTAGAGGAAATCATCTTTGCTGGTTGTTGGTCAACCTGAGAAAAAGGGGAACCATTTAAGAGTAAACGCATAAGACCCCCATTTTTATGGAAAGCTACTCAGGAGACAAGATATGGGTAATACTGATTAATGACAATTTCAATCTGGCCCTACATCCCCATCTCCCAAAACACTAATTGAGCAATGAATTGGAAACCAAATTGCCTGTTCTCATTTTATTTCTTCTCCCGGAGCTTGAAAGTTCTTTCACGGAAGGGACTACAAGAAAGGAAGAAAAAACAAAAGAGGCAAGGATCACACCAATTCTCAGAGTCAACCTTGAATAATCAAGAGTTGACTCCGGCCGGGCGCGGTGGCTGATATCTGTAATCCCAGCACTTTGGGAGGCTGAGGGGGATCCACTTTGGGAAGATCACAAGGTCAGGAGTTTGAGATCAGCCTGGCCACTATGGTGAAACTCCATCTCTACTTAAAATACAAAAATTATATGTATTGTATTTTTCTACTAAAAATACAAAAATTAGATGGGCGTGGTGGTGGGTACCTGTAATCCTAGCTACTCGGGAGGCTGAGGCAGGAGAAAAGGTTGAATCTGGGAGGCAGAGGTTGCAGTGAGCCGAGATCACGCCACTGCACTCCAGCCTGGGCAACAGGGTGAGACTCCATCTCATATAATAAAAAAAAAAAAAAAAAAAAAAGAGTTGACTCCACTGTGGTCATACATACCAAAAAGTGAGACTTACTGTCATTCCTTTCATTTGTATCTATTATGCTTCAAATATTGTGCTTTTCAGAGCTAGCTAGTCTCTTAAATGTGATACCTTAATATTCAGAATGTGTAGAGTGTGGGAAAATTGATGTTCCTCTGAGAATCTCAATCCTGCATTAGCAGACCCTTTTGCATTTAATTTTGTCCCCTGTTTATATTAAAGACAGAAGAGGTTTCTTCTGACATGAGGAATTTAAAAATGCATGTAGGTAAAGTCCTTTAGAGTCTCCTATATTTCATCTGCTTATTAGGGCCGGTGGGAACAGCTTTTTTTCCCAGATTTTAAAGTTCCAGATGATCCACAATTGTTCTGAATGCATTGACCTTACGGTGGATTTGTTTCTAGAAAAGAACTGGAACAAGTAATCTGCTAAATGCATCCAATTGACGTTCCTATGTCAGCTTTTTAGAACCACTGATTATCCCTAAGATAAGTTAAACTTTAGGAAAGAATGTGTTGAGTTTTCTACACATATACAAATGTCTGAGTTTAGAACAATTCAGCCCAAATTTGGTTCTACAAAAACCTCCAAAATAAGCCCACATAATAATGTTTTTCTGTTTTTAATTAACATGGTAGCATGCTTCTTTAAAAAAATTATTGGAGATTTGTGTTTTTAGGGTTCTTTAAGTGAGACATTAATAGTATTGCAAGACATTTCAAAATAATGTAAAATTATTCTGCTTAAATTTTAGAAAATATGGCACATGACCTTTGTATTACTTCCGTTTTAGACCACAGTTTTTCCCCAAAGTAGGAAGAATGAGATTGATGTACATTTTAATGACAATAAAAATGTACCAATTAGACTTTTATTTCAGATTTGTGATAGACAAAACAGATATTCTCTGATTCCTTAACATCAGTGAAGAGCTACATCTAGGACCCAGAGTTTACAGTTTATCACTCCATTTAATCTTTCCAACATCCAATAGATTAGCCTTTCTACTACAGTCAGATCTTCTAATGTTGAAAGAAAGAAAGGCAGAAGCAGAGGAAGGGAGGAAAAGATAGATCAAACTTTTTTTTTTTTTTTGAGATGGAGTTTCACTCTTGTTGCCCAGGCTGGGTACAATGGCGCGATCTTGACTCACTGCAACCTCCGCCTCTCAGGTTCAAGTGATTCTCCTGCCTCAGCCTCCTGAGTAGCTGGAATTACAGGTGCCCCCCATCACGCCCAGCTACTTTTTGTATTTTCAGTAGAGATGGGGTTTCGCTGCTTTGGCTAGGCTGGTCTTGAACTCCTGATCTCCGGTGATCCACCTGTCTCGGCCTCCCAAAGTGCTGGGATTACAGGTGTGAGCCACCGCTCCTGGCCAAATCAAACTATTTTTTTCCCCCACCAGTTGTGCTATCAATGTTGGAAACTAAATCCTTTGTGGTAGATTGAAAATAGCTCCCCAATGATGTCCACAACCTAATCTCCAGAAATAGTAACATATTACCGTATATGGTAAAAAGGACTTGCTAGATGCGATTAAGTGAAGGATCTTGAGTAAGGGAGGTTATCCTAGATTATGCACGTGGGTCCACAGTGATCAAAAGGGCCCTTATAAGAAGGTGCAAGAGCATCAGTGTCAAAGAGAAAGAATAAGTAGGGACAGAAATGGAGGTTAAAAAGGAGAGAATATGCTACATTTCTGGCTTTTCAAGATGTAGGAAGAGCCACGAGTCAAATGATGCAGGCAGTGTCTAGATTACAGAAGTGTCCAATCTTTCTGCTTCCCTGGGCCACATTGGAAGAAGAAGAATTGTCTTGGGCCACACACAAAATACACTAACACTAGCAATAGCTGATGAACAAAAAAAAAAAAAAAAAAGAAAAAGAAAAAAGAAAGAAAAGAAAAATTGCAGGCATGGTGGCTCACGCCTGTAATATCCCAGTGCTTTGGGAGGCTAAGGCTGGTGGATCACCTGAGGTCAGGAGTTCGAGACCAGCCTGGACAACATGGTGAAACCCCATCTCTACTAAAAATACAAAAATTAGCCAGGCATGGTGGCGGGTGCCTGTAATCCCAGCTACACAGGAGGCTTAGGCAGGAGAATCGCTTGAACCCGGGAGGCGGAGGTTGGAGTGAGCTGAGATTGTGCCAGTGCACTCCAGCCTGGGTGACAGAGCAAGACTTCATCTTGAAAAAAAAATTGCAAAAAAATCTCATAATGTTTTAGAAAGCTTACGAATTTGTGTTGGGCCGCATTTAAAGCCATTCTGGGCTGTATACGACCCATGGACAGCAGGTTGGACAAGTTTACTCTAGAAGTTGGAAAAAGCAAGGAGATGGATTCTTCCTCAGTGCCTCCAGGGAGAACGAAGCCTTGCTGTCACCTTCAATTTATCCCAGTGAAACTGATTTGGGACTTTTGGCCTCCAGAACTATAAAATCATAAGTTTGTGTTGTTTTAAGCCACTAAACTTATGGCCATTTTTTTACAGCAGCAATAGAAAACTAATACACCATTGAAAAGGTGATCTTGCGCATGTGAATCATGTTTCAAGTGGTTAGTGAACAAAGTGTCCCTAGAGAGCTATGAATGAGGGGGGCGGGGGGGGGGGGCCGGAGTGGGGGCAGCAGTCTCCACTTTGACCCTCTTGGTGTAGAGACAAGCAGACTGCACTGCCCCAGAACATATTACCCAATGGCTGCGATTCTGAATGTGGGCTGGTGTGCCTTGGGAAAGGGATAGGAACCTGCTGTGTTTGGAACTAAAAGGCTCTTAGTAAACAATAGACCCACCTTCCCTAACAATCCCGTACTCAGATTGACATAAACCAATAATCATTATGCAACTATGTCAGGTCTCATTTTTGGTGTTTTAAATAGGATTGATATGACAGTAGTGTTCTAGAAAATAGATCCTTAGGAAAACAAGAATATTTAAAGGGAAGGCATAACGCAGAATGAGTAAACTGTGTGTGAGAATACATGTTATGGGGTGAGAGAAGCAGATGCTAAAGAAAAATACCTCTAATTGAAACAAAAATCATGTACACATAAAAAAGCACAAGTACAAATTTTGAAAATATTTCCTAAAAGACTCACCAAAGCCAGTTTTTAATGGTTCCCAAAATATTTTGGTGTGGCTTACCATAATACTTCATAATCATATCAAATTTCAGCTAAATGTTACATCACCAAATTGTCGAATTAAATTTTACATTGTTCCCTGAAAGCTTTATGAAGGTATTTCATTAATATCATTGACCCTCGGCATGGTACAGAGGAAAGAGTACAAGACTAAAAGCACGCAGCTGCCTTGTGTCTTTGGACAAGTGACATAATTTCCCTGGGCTACAGTTATCTAATTTATAAAATGAGGGTTGCAAAGTCTCCACTTCATAGGATGTTAAAAGCCTTACAATAAATAATGCCTATAATATTTCTTTTAAAATCTGACACAGAGGCCACTAAATGTTCCTCTCAAAAGACTTCAGAGGTCAATAGAAGAGCTTAATGAGATTACAATAATATATAGAAGAGCTTAATGAGATTATAATAATATATAGAAGAGCTTAATGAGATTACAATAATATAAGTCAGGTGGGCAGGAGCAAGGACCTGAAATGAAACTTATTCATTGAGCCAAGATGGGGACATAGGAGAGAAGAGATCCAGCTACAAATACCCAAGGGCTATGCAGTCTGGGAATCTGAGTGTTTTTTCCAAGGCATCTTCTGATGATGTTCAGTTTGAATCCAAGCAAGCAATTGACACTATGGAATCCAAGCTGATAATGAGTTTGGAGGTATAAACAGGTTGGCGAAGTACAATGTAGAATGTCTACCCATCAAGAAAGGGTACCAGCCAGGACATAAGACAAGAACCAGGCAGCTTCTCATAAAGAAAATTGGGAAAGACAGATAAAGGCTAAGTCCAATTATAATAACTGGGACACGTCAAGGGGAGCAAGGGTTGGGTCAAAGCTCAGGAACTAAGTGAAAGCTCATTTATATCGGGGTCAGGAGAGAGTAAGGGAACCTAAAATCAAGGCTGGGCACGAGGCTCATGCCTGTAATCCTAGCAGTTTTAGAGGTCTAGGTGGGAGGATCACTTTAGGTCAGGAGTTTGAGACCAGCCTGGGCAGCATAGCAAGACCCCATCTCAAAGAAGAAAGAAGGAAAAAGAAGGAGGAGGAGAAGAAAATAAATGCATAAAATACAATCAGGTAAAAATCCTTCTGTCCAGCCAGGATTAGTCCAAGTAAAAAGGAAAAGTATCCAGTCTATTGGTAGTATCAAAGAAAAATTATACTGATCAGAATTAAACAGGCAAGAAAAACGTTATTCAAGACTATTACAATATGGGAGATAGATTAAACTCAACTCTGCTCAAACAAGATGGGAGCACTGTGTTGGGATGAGCTAGAGGAAAAGTACTAGAGGACATTAAAGAGGAAGTTAGTCAACGTGATTAGACTTCTTCTGTTTGCTAATTGGTGCCTATGGAAGTTAGGCTCCTACCCTCTCACAGAGACTGAGAGACAAGGACACTATCTTTCGTGATGATTACCATTCAAAGGCATGTCTCCCACGTCCTTGAAAAAGATATTCCTGAGTTATAAAACTGGCAGGACTTTAGGAGAAGACTTACGTCTCAGAGGGGCAGAGAAAGAATTTACAATTCCAAGTTTTCTAAAGTAAATGCTCTAAGGAAAGTAAGGTCAGAGGTCTATAGTCAGATAGAAATCTGTCTAAAATTTGATTAAGCTGAGGGGAACAAGAAGGCCCTCTTGGAGAGTAAACAAAATATAACTACAACTATGGGACTTTTAAGGATAGTTCCAAAACAGACCTGAATGCCCAATTCCAATATGGTGGACTACAAAAAACTGGAGTCATCTTTTTGGTATCCGGTAGTGGCAAAGCAAAGGTTAAATACAGAAGACGTGGTTCCCTTTTGTTTTCTTCAAAGGACTACCTTACTGCCTTTCTAAGGCTTTTTAAAAAAAATCCCAATTCACTTCATTCTAAAAGTAAAAGGGGGCCACTTAACAGTAATTCCCAGGGTTTATTCCTCCAACTGTGAAATCTCTGGAGCTCCTTTCATTTCCTTCAAGGTCTCTTCCTCCTTCCAACTATTTCTAGGAGCCCCTGAGGGTCTGTTATATGTACTCACAGACAAATCCTTTCAGCTAGCAACAGGCACCTCCCACTCTCCTTCCCTCCTGCTCTGAGTTCTTTAGTGCTCTTGGAGCTGAGCCCTTGTCCTTGCTCTTGCTGGAGGTCCCTGTCAAGATAAGCCTAACCCAATGTCACCCCTTGTTCCAGTGTCCAGCATCCTCAAGCTCGGCTGGCGCTGCCTTTGGCTGCTGCTGAAGCTGAGTGACAGATACTGCCCAAAAGGATGCAGCTCTCAGCTCTGAATGCAACTGGAGTCAGTGGTGAGAATACTGTGCTGGAATCCAAGGTGGTCAAATACCCAATGCCCGAGGGGAAAGAATGCCTCACTTTTGTTGTAATCTAAAATCCTTTCGGTTTCCAGTGACTCTCGCGAGCTTGCAGGAAAATAGCTTATTTAGTTTACTCGAATGGTTCACCCCTTTCTAGGTCTCAAGGTCAATTGGCTTGGGAAAATATAAGCAACAAACAACATCTTGTATTAAAATTTACCCTGCTCTCCAATGGCTGAGACACTTTATTAGCCAAACTTAATATGCAAGTCTCTCTCTTCCCTCAACATGGGATCTTTCCCAAGAGGCTACTCCGCTCCTCGTGCAAATACAAAACTTGCATTTGGTATTTGTATTAGAAATACAAATACACTTCCAGGGCCTGACCTATGAGTCTTCCTTGTTTACCCAGACAAGTCAAACTACTGGTGGTATTCTCAATCTATGCCAGCAATGAGCTACTCAAGGCCCAGGTAAATAGAGGCAGCCCAGATGGAAAAATAGCAAGAGGACCTTCTGTTGCCACAGTGGTTGACTATTTGGTTACCTTTAGTGCCTAGAATTCAGTGTTAAGTTTCATATTGGCATTCTTCTTCTCAGCTGAGTAGGTAACTTCAGGTGGAATAAAATATACACTGCTTTTCCACGGTACTCAATAAACCTATTATCATTTTGAAATTTGAGAAAAAAATAAATGTGTCTCATGAACTGCTTTATTTTTCCAAAAGTTGTTCTTCTACAAAAATTGTACCCATCACTCATTTAGAACCAAATGTCCTTTGTCCACACTTCTATATTTCCTTAGAAGACTGATTCTTCTAATCAGTTTGGGGACAAGGAGAGAAAATGCAATAACATGATTCCACCAGGTTATTACTGTAAAAGGCAGGAGGGCATTGGCTAGCACGGGCACCATCCTCAGCTAAGCATGGAGTAACTTACAAGCAGAACTGAAGACACTCATGCAACTCAGATACAAGAATGAAGGAACACACGGACAGTAAGGGTTCCTCCTCAAACCCACTTTTCCTTAGTTAAACTGGACTCTTCCCTTTTTAAAATTCGGACCACTAGCCTGGATGAAAGAATTGCATATTCAGATTTTTCACCCTAGAAGAAGAAAAAGTATCCTAAAAACAACATACTTTTGATTTTTAAGAACTTTTTCATTGTTAAGAATGAAACAATTGTTTGAGGGAAAGTTAATTTTCTATAGAATTAGAAGAGACTGTTGAAAATAATTGCCGAATGATGTATTTGCTCAAAAGTTACTCCTGATGTCTGTAACAAAATCTAGAACATAGTAGATTCTCAGTAAATAATAAATGCGTGCTTAGATAAGTGAATGAATTTTAGGACTTAAAAAAGAGAAAAAGCTTTTTTATTTAATAAACAAGATTCATGGTCTGGGGGCAGCTCTGCATTCTGTTCTGTTTCTCTACTTTTCTAATCTGGAGTTGGTTATATAATATATTACGATTCTCCAGAGAGACATAACCAACAGGATAGATAGGTAGACAGGCAGGCAGACAGACAGACATAAGTATAGGTATGGGTATAGATAGAGATATGAGAAGGGACATATTAGGGAAATTGACTCATGTGATAATGGAGGCTGAGATAGGCCGTCTTTAACCTGAAGACCCACAGAAGCCAGTAGCATGGCTCAGATAAATTACAACGGCCAGAACCAGAGAAGCTAATAGTACAACTCTCAAACCAAGGCTAAAGGCCTGAGAACCCAGGGGGATACTGGTGCGAACCCAGGGGGATACTGGTGCAAACCCTACAATCCAAAGTCGAGAGAATCTGGATTTCTAATGTCCAAGTACCAGAGAAGAAGATTGTCTTAGCTCCAGGAGAGAGAGAGTTAATTTGCCTTTTGTCTGCCTTTTTGTTCTCTCTGGGCCCTCAGTGGATTAGATGCTGCCTGCCCACACTGGTGAGGGTGGGTTTTCCTTACTCAGTCCACTAATCCAAAGCTTATCTCTTCCAGAAACGCTCTTTCAGACACACCCAGAAATAATGCCTCACCAGCTATCTGGGCATCCCTTAATCCAGTCAAGTAGACACTTAAAATTAACCATCACAGACAATATGTATGACCTTATGCATGTCTTTTAAACTCTTGTGGTTTCTCAGTTTCTCATTTGTAAAGTGCAGGGTTTGGACAAGGAATTTCTAAGATTCCTTCAAGTTCAGAAAGGCTTTAATTTCCAGTTGCTAGGCATCTAGGTGCTAGTAACCAAACATCAGCAAATCTGTGCAATTTAAGTCTCCCCTTAAAATAGAAGTAGGTTGCAAATTGCTTCAGGCCCACTAGAGGGCAGGTATTGAGACACATCTGTGGCGAAGAAGGACTAGAAATATAAAGCGGTCCCACATGAACTACTGTGACATAGAAATGGCAAGTTGCGTAACACTTCACTCTTGAACATCACAAAATATTTTACAAGCAGAGACTGTTGACCCTATTTGGCAGATAACAGAAACCGTGGTGCATCCAGAGCAAATGACTTGCTTGGAAGCACAGAAATTCACCAAATATATGGTCTATGATTCCAGCCTCTTGTTTCTTCGTTTTAGATATTGACCATCACTCGGATGAATTACAGAATGATGGAATCTGAAAGTTGTCAGGAAACTCAGCGGTTATTTCACCCAATACTTAAGAGCAACACACTCAGTTTTACGTTTCTCAAAACACAGCCAGCCACAGGGTAACTCAAGGAGCCAGGGTGGAGGTGGCCTTCACGATGACTTCCTTTTGAAACATTCAGAAGGAATTTTGAAAATCAAAGAAGAAAAATATCTTGGAAAAAACTGGCTGCTGGTGGTACTGTCTCCTCCAAGTTGACATCATCAATCAACCAACAATGTAGGAGAACTGTCAGATTCTGGCAGCGTGAGGGACAAGAGAAATTGTCAGACACTTGGAAAACGCAGAGCTGCTCTGCAACACAGCTGGAGCCCTGCACAGTTGTTATTTGGTTTGTGGGGGCGGGGGGCACAAAATTTAATGGGAAGAGGGGAGGAAAAGAGAGGGTATTCATGGGAAAATATCAATTAAAACGTGCCTGATTCATAATTTTCTCTATTTCTCGGCAGAATAACTTTCCATCCTGCTTTTTGCATTGTTATCTTCAAATTCATTTTTCAGCTGTTATTCATACTTCAGTTTGGTGTTTCTGAATGTATTCGTCCTCACAGTAACTGTTGACAGGTCCAGCCCTGGAACCATCTGGCTCCTGAAGTAATGAGACCAAATGAAATGGAGCTTGAAGAAATTAACAATCTTTCCTTAATCTATTAATAACTGAAAAGTGTTGATTTTGGTGACAGCTAGATACTTTATTATGAGGCATATTGGTTAATTAAGAGCATCATAATGAAGGTTATAGGAACGCATATCCCTCCAGAAATATACATATTTTTAATAAGCATAATTTGATTCTTCTCAGAGGCTAAAAAAAAAAAGTCAGTGAAAATGTTATGCACAAGGAAAGTCTCAACAAAGAATAAACAGACAATTTTGCATGGATGGACCATGGCTACTGTTGTTTTATTATCTTAAGTGTGCCTGTGTGTATCAAATACAGCTGCTGCATATCAGCGAACATTGCAGATAATTACAAGTCTTCCAATTCTATGACTCCACTGTCCCATGATTCTTTCCATCTATTTACTCTTAGATGACGTTTGCGGGTTTGTAGGGTCCTTATGGGGATGGGCAAGAGAGGAAACATCCATTTTGCCAAAATTTAAAATGCACAGTCTTTGATAATTAGATAATAGATAATGACATTTCCTTGGTCTTCTCTGATGTTTGCAAACATTTTCCTTTCGTCTGTGAAAAGTTTACAAAAACTCTATCTCGCACACAGACCTGTCATTAATAAGAGATCAGGTGCTCTACCTTTCCTCTCACCTTTCCCTCACACTGAGCTCAGAGAAGTTCTGCCTGCCCCTTGAGCATTGTGGATGCCCATTTCCAGCCACAGTTAGTCTAAGAATTTGCTCTCAGACCTTACTAAGAAATTTTATTTTTCCTCTGTTTACAGTCTTCGTTCAATTTTAGTTAACATGTGTATGTACTTTTCAGGCAAGTTCAGCATCATTTTTCTTCCTGACTGGTGTTCCATTGAAAAAAAAACACTCCCAAGTAAATTCCCCAGGTTTTCTCTACCGAGAATATGAAATGAGTTGTGCATTGGTGTGTATTTTCATTGCAAAACTTTGCTGAACCATTTCCTCTTCTTCTCTCTTTCTTTTTGCCATTGTCTGTCCACTATGTAGCCAAGACATCCCCACAGAAGGGCTAATCTGTCCCTCTTGCTTGTTCTCTGTTAAGACATGCTATGCAAGATTGAGTAGAGAGGGAAGATAAAGACCTACATAATTCAGGAGAAAACTGGCTAATTACAATCAAGGGTGTGTGTTTTTCTATTTTGGGCCTCAATTATCCAGTTTGGTTGTCAACGTTGAAAAATTACTAAATGAAGACCAGATCTTTCATACAGACACTGCATTTCTGAGCAGAGGGAATGCATTTTCTCTTTGTTTTCCCATTTGCTTTGTTATGTTCAGTCTCTATTTAAATTCTACTTGCTTATTTTACTTCTTGACACTTTCTCTCCATTTTTCTCATCCTTCATATTGTTGATGACAGATGTGTGTCAGCACCTTCATGACACTGTGCCCTCAACATTAGACTCAGGAGACATTCGGGGAACTCACTCTCTCATTCTATAATCAGCACTTCAGTTAGTCTTTGGTGACTACTTATTCCTGTTTATTTGGATAAGTAATTCTGTCTTCAAAAATACAGTTACATTAACAAGCAGAATATTAGGGTCAACTTTACTTAGGGTACATGGCACTTTGGCCAGCCTTCTAGCATTCCTAGCCAGGGTTCTACATATCAGGATGACCAGGCTGAGGAACTGGAAACAGATTCAAGGCCATTGTTAGCTCTGTCCATCCTTATCTGCTGCAGCCACAGTAATGCCTGATTCCAAAGTGTGGCTGGAGAACCCTCAGCCTCATCATTTGAGCTCAGGGCCAGAAAACTCATAAGGTAAAGTTAAGAACCATGATGACTGGGTCAAGGTTATTCTTAGTATACAAGGGCACCAGTAATTGGAATAATAGTGCTGAGTTCTTTTTTTAAATAGATGGGGGATAAGACAAAAAAGAATAAAGACAATTGTTGGAGAAAGCTCTG